>NC_059193.1:29600297-30312597 GCF_020615455.1 Coregonus clupeaformis
GGCATGTTAGACTAGATTAGCATGTTGTTTTGGGTCAAGGTCAAGGGAAGAGCTATCGAACACAACACAGCTAGCATGAATGTTTTTAACCTTTTCACCGTGTCGCAAGACAATGTCTGTCTCAGCTGATCTGTTTCCACTTAACAATAAGATATTGGATTCAATCAGTTAACAGCTTCTCTTCCAAACAGCATGAAATAATTATATTAGAGTGAAATATAACATTATTTGGTATGTTACACGCTAATATTATTTTCTACTTCCAATGACTGGAATGTCCAAGACAGTCTTCACTGACATATGAGGATGTTCACCAGGTGAAAGGAGAGTGTGAAAGCACATGTTGCTAAGAGACGACTGTTTTATTGGGAAGCAGCCAGAGCTGCCTTGAACTCCGCCCCATTAAAAGCCATCAATATGATTTTAGACAGCAACATTGATTCAACACATTCAACAAAGGTATCAGCACAGAACAGCACACATTGAAAAGGGACTGCCAGTAAAGTTGCAAATTCTATAGCAATCGTGACTTGTGCAGCCCTGGACATCTTTCCGTCAGGAAACTATGTGAGAGTAAGGAGCAAATGGACAGCTATGGATTACAAACTGCCACTATGCACTGTGTACTCACCTTGAATTTCTCTAGAAAATGTAAGGGTATAACCTGAGGTGTAGTGAAATTGTTTTAGATGTCATCATTTCTCAATCAATGTTTGTACTGACAGATGTACAGTGGGGAAAAAAAGTATTTAGTCAGCCACCAATTGTGCAAGTTCTCCCACTTAAAAAGATGAGAGAGGCCTGTAATTTTCATCATAGGTAAACGTCAACTATGACAGACAAAAATAGAAAAAAAAATCCAGAAAATCACATTGTAGGATTTTTTATGAATTTATTGGCATATGATGGTGGAAAATAAGTATTTGGTCAATAACAAAAGTTTCTCAATACTTTGTTATATACCCTTTGTTGGCAATGACACAGGTCAAACGTTTTCTGTAAGTCTTCACAAGGTTTTCACACACTGTTGCTGGTATTTTGGCCCATTCCTCCATGCAGATCTCCTCTAGAGCAGTGATGTTTTGGGGCTGTCGCTGGGCAACACAGACTTTCAACTCCCCTCCAAATATTTTCTATGGGGTTGAGATCTGGAGACTGGCTAGGCCACTCCAGGACCTTGAAATGCTTCTTACGAAGCCACTCCTTCGTTGCCCGGGCGGTGTGTTTGGGATCATTGTCATGCTGAAAGACCCAGCCACGTTTCATCTTCAATGCCCTTGCTGATGGAAGGAGGGTTTCACTCAAAATCTCACGATACATGGCCCCATTCATTCTTTCCTTTACACGGATCAGTCGTCCTGGTCCCTTTGCAGAAAAACAGCCCCAAAGCATGATGTTTCCAACCCCATGCTTCACAGTAGGTATGGTGTTCTTTGGATGCAACTCAGCATTCTTTGTCCTCCAAACATGACAAGTTGAGTTTTTACCAAAAGTTATATTTTGGTTTCATCTGACCATATGACATTCTCCCAATCCTCTTCTGGATCATCCAAATGCACTTCAGACGGGCCTGGACATGTACTGGCTTAAGCAGGGGGACACGTCTCGCACTGCAGGATTTGAGTCCCTGGCGGTGTAGTGTGTTACTGATGGTTGGCTTTGTTACTTTGGTCCCAGCTCTCAGCAGGTCATTCACTAGGTCCCCCCGTGTGGTTCTGGGATTTTTACTCACCGTTCTTGTGATCTTTTTGACCCCACGGGGTGAGATCTTGCATGGAGCCCCAGATCGAGGGAGATTATCAGTGGTCTTGTATGTCTTCCATTTCCTAATAATTGCTCCCACAGTTGATTTCTTCAAACCAAGCTGCTTACCTATTGCAGATTCAGTCTTCCCAGCCTGGTGCAGGTCTACAATTTTGTTTTTGGTGTCCTTTGACAGCTCTTTGGTCTTGGCCATTGTGAAGTTTGGAGTGTGACTGTTTGAGGTTGTGGACAGGTGTCTTTTATACTGATAACAAGTTCAAACAGGTGCCATTAATACAGGTAACGAGTGGAGGACAGAGGAGCCTCTTAAAGAAGAAGTTACAGGTCTGTGAGAGCCAGAAATCTTGCTTGTTTGTAGGTGACCAAATACTTATTTTCCACCATAATTTGCAAATAAATTCATTAAAAATCCTACAATGGGATTTTCTGGATTTTTTTTTCTCAATTTGTCTGTCATAGTTGACGTGTACCTATGATGAAAATTACAGGCCTCTCTCATCTTTTTAAGTGGGAGAACTTGCACAATTGGTGGCTGACTAAATACTTTTTTGCCCCACTGTAGCCTATTGAATATTATTATAGAATATGCATAAAATGCATCCTCCAATTGCAATGTCTGCCTATGCCAAACATATTGTCTCCAGAAACGTTTTTTATACCCTCAAACACCAAGTTAGACACACCTAATTTCAAAATAGGCCAGAATAGATCATTCTTCACGTTTTACCGGTGAAATGTCCAAACTGCGTCTGCATAACACTCATTTGATCTCAAGCAGTTTAATGGGAATATGCATTTAGATCTTCTTCAACTACTGTATCAATGCATATATTCTGCCTAGTAACACGGGCTGTTGAGTTTTGGCCGTATGAGACAAGAAATGCGACTATTCAGCTTCGGCTCCTAAAATCTCACTAGAAATGAGGATGTATTTGAGGTGTAACAGTAATATTATAGGCTTACTATGCTATGGTATTATATTATAGTCATTCATCATTATGTAATCTTGCAGGACATTGATTCAGCTTCAGAACATTTTTCCAGAAATATTTTTAGCAGCTCCGTGTATTCTCAAATTGAAAGCACTCTGGCTGCACTACATTCCTGAGTTTAGCTCAGTTGGTCCCCTCTACTACCTGATTTCAAGTCTTAGGTTACTTCCGGTCCATGATGGGGTCCGGTATGTGTCACTTCTGGAATCCCTAACATCACAGTCCTCCAGGTTTATATTTGTGTTGTCTGATGGGATAATGACCATTATCATACACTATCTACCATCTATGATTGAAAATCTATGTTCCTTTTGGAAAGCTCCAGAGCCCTATCTGATCTTCGGCCATGGTAAGGCTATATACCGGATGGACCTTGATGGAGGGAACCGAAAAAGGGTTGTGACCGGTGTTGGAAAGTCTATTCTACTGGACTTCCACTACACAGAGGGGAGAGTTTACTGGGTCGATAAAAAGACAGGGGTCATCTACAAAGCAGCAATGGATGGAACACAGAGACAGGTGCATCCACATACTACTAGTTCACCTTAAAAAATGAAACAGATTGTCCATATAAGGACAGCCTCAGAGTCACAAGAGTCACAGAGTCACCAACCTCTTCAAAGAGTATATTGATTAACGACACAACACCCCGCCTCCCCCTCCTTCCCCACTGCAAAAAAAAAAAAAAAGTTTAACACTTGGACTTTTCTTACTATCACTGCATTTGCTGATAGCTACTTATTGAGGAAGATTTATGTGCTTACTATGACGGTGATTTGCAGTTGTCTCTCTTAGCTACCTTAAGATGAATGCACTGTAAGTCGCTCTGGATAAGAGCGTCAGCTAAATGACTAAAATGTTAAATGTAATGTCAAATGCTGTCCTAATTTGGACACTGTGACTCTGAAGCTTTCCTAATATGGCCACCGTATCCCATGGACACAGTATTACCTCCTATTTGTCAGTGGTCAATATGCTAATCTCAATTGTATGCGAGGTTGAGTCACTGACATGAATGGTTATAGATCCACAACTGTACTGCATCCTTTTCAGAAGCTGTACTCGTCTGAGAAAGGGATCTCAGGGCTTGCGGTCGACTGGGTTCACAATTTTGTCATCTGGACCAGCGGAGAAATGGGAACTATCAAAAGAGTGGATACAGATGGGAAAAACGAGAGGACTCTTCTAAGACATTTATCTCAGCCAATCTCCATAGCAGTCGCCCCAAATGACAGGTTACACCATATATTATCTCAACATGTATCTCTGTTTGTTTTCAAGTAACTATGAGTAAGATTAGCGCACTGATGACAAACATTCCAATGCAGTTCCTTAGAGTTACCCACCATCTTGTTTGTGGGTTACTATAATGCTGGGCCTTTAAAGGGTCCTTGCCTCTTTTAACACTGCTGGCACATAGGTGTAATCTGGCAGATTGCCTCTCACTTACCTCCACTCTCTGGTCAGAGAAAAAGGGAGCCATTTTGACCCTCAGAGACGATTGCTTCATGCCAGACAAGTATAAGTGAAGTACACCGAAACACAGATACATATACATGAACATGAAATGTTCTCCTGTTCACTAATGTGTTCCACACTGAATGTTCCTAATATTAAGTTGCTCCCCCTTTTGCCCTCAGAACAGCCTCAATTCGTTGGGGCATACCATACCCCGTTCAAAGGCACATAAATATTTTCACCCTCTGAATGGCACACATACACAATCCATGTCTCAAATGTCTCAAAGCTTTGAAATCCTTCTTAAACCTGTCTCCTGCCCTTCATCTACACTGACTGAAGTGGATTTAACAAGTGACATCAATAAGGGATCATAGCTTCCACCTGGATTCACCTGGTCAGTCTATGTCATGGAAAGAGCAGGCGTTCCTAATGTTTTGTACACTCAGTGTTGTGTACATTCAATCTAACCTTGTATTTATATGGATGGATACATTTGGTGTAATCACCAATACCCAGACATTTCATGTGTACTTGGTTAGGCATGTCTGGGCATGTCCTCTTACCTGATTTAAACTCTTCAATGTGGGCCACTTCCTTATCCCTAAAACCACTATGCCTTTCCTCAGATTTATATTCTGGCTGTCCGACGGGATCACACCCAGTATTCAGAGGTCGGATGTAGCAGGAGAGATGATCACTACAGTGCTGAAGATTCCGGAGAGACTGGGAGTGCTGACGGTCGACCGGACGGACAAGAGACTGTTCTGGGTCCAGTTCAGTCTGGAGGGAGAAAGTGCCATTGGGTCGTGTGACTACAACGGGAATGTTATCAATGTCATTGACCAGCCACTACGGTAAGCAGAATATGTCATTATAGTTATTATGCCACTAATTTGTCAGCACAGGTGACATATATATTTGAAGTCGCAAGTTTACATACACTTAAGTTGGAGTCATTAAAACTTGTTTTTCAACAACTCCACAAATGTGTTGTTAACAAACTATAGTTTTGGCAAGTCGGTTAGGACATCTACTTTGTGCATGACACAAATCATTTTTCCAACAATTGTTTACAGACAGATTATTTCACTTATAATTCACTGTATCACAAGAAGATTGTGAAAAACTGAGTTTAAATGTATTTGGCTAAGGTGTATGTAAACTTCCGACTTCAACTGTAACTACAGTGGTTAAATGTCACTATTTTGACATATTCTAAGGAGACCATGTTGCAATAGGGCAGCTATCTGTATCTGGAACTAGAGCAGTATACTGTATAATTAGATATATCACTTGTAGATCTGTTTATATTATTGCTAACTTCTGAACATTCTTCCCACCAGGTCTCAGTCTTTGGGAATGTCTGTGTTCCTGGAGCACGTCTACTACACTGATATGACATCACGGACCATATGGCAAGTCAATAAGTACTCAGGGGGTGAGGCAGAGAATATCAACCTAAAGCGAATGACACACCCCCCTACTGCTGTCAAGGTGGTACATCCCCTCAACCAGCCAATTGAAGACTCCATGCCTGTCTTTCCAGGTTAGAGTTCAATGTCTTTTAGCTGTTTCTTCAATAAGTTTGGCCCTACTCTATTCCAAAATCTTGAACTCTGTTCTAAACTTATTCTATAACCTTTTTAATGCAGCGTGTGATGGTCGTACAGGAGTGTGTGTGAATGTGTGCTCCAACCCAGCTGAGCAGGGGATCTGCCAGTGCACTAAAGGCTTTGCCCTTAGCAAACATGGGAACTACTGTGAAGGTATGGTATCCATTAATTTAGCACCAATGCTTTTTATGTTATGCTTTGCTATGCTATGATATGCTATGCCATGTGATGTTATGTTATGAAATTGCAGTATTAGCAATTTATTGTATTAATTATTGAGTGTGGAATGGATGATTACCTACAAGGATTACTAAGAAATAATTAGACTAAACATACAATAATTCCATCCTAGATGTTAATGAGTGTGGCCTGTGGGACCACGGCTGTTCCCTGGGCTGTGAGAACATTCCAGGCTCCTACTTCTGCACCTGCCCCAAGGGTTACGCTCTGCTTACTGATAGGAAAACCTGCCAAGGTAAGACAGAGCTTCTGCAAGAAAGCAAATCTCCTTTAATGTCTTTGCTGGTCCTAGACCAATGGTGGTATTGTCTTGTTGATTTGGAAAGTATGGTTATTTACTTCCTAATGTATCTCTTGACAATAATAACATAAGAGAACAGCGCTTTGTTGTACATATTGTGTGTTTGGACTTTGTGATTGTGTGCAATGCCAGTTAATATTGTGTTCAGTATTGAACACTAGTTACAACAACAAAAAAATATGTTTCATTTATTTTTGGATCCCCATTAGCCGACGCCAATGGCGACAGCTAGTCTTAATGGGGTCTGACAAAATATAACGAAAAATACATTACAGACAAAACACTTTACAATTGACATACATTTAAAAACATTAACGTATAGTGTGTGTGTGTGTGTGTGTGTGTGCATATATCAGTTACTGTGATGGGTGATTTGAAGGAGTCAGGCGCAAAAGGGTAAATCACAGAATACAGAGTTTATTCCGGATAGCGTCAAACAGTCCAGTGCGCAAAACAGACGCAATGGAACAAAACAGGCACACAGGGAAAATATACCCCGGCAATACAAAACACACGGAGCTCAACCGAGCTACTCTCTCCTCACATTAAACAATCACCCACAAGGACAAGGGGGCAGAGGGAACACTTATACACATACTAATGAAGGGATATGAACCAGGTGTGTGTAATAGACAAGACAAAACAAATTGAATGATGAGATGTGATGCCGCAGTGGCTAGAAGGCCGGTGACGACGAACGCCGAAGCCTGCCCGAACAAGGAGAGGAGGCAGCTTCGGAGGAAGTCATGACAGTTACACATACATGTCAGTAAATACACACAACAAGTAGGTCGTTGTGCCGTGAGGTGTTGCTTTATTAGTTTTTTGAAACCAGATTTGCTGTTCAATTGCGCTATATAAGATGGAAAGGAGTTCCATGCACTCATGGCTCTGTATAATACTGTACATTTCCTTGAATTTGTTCTGGACCTGGGGACTGTGAAAAGACCCGAGTGTGTAAGTTGACTATACAAACAATTAGACATTTCCAACACATTAATGTGTCTTATAAAAACAACAAGTGAGGCAGTCAGTCTTTCCTCAACTCTTAGCTAAGAGAGACTGGAATGCATAGTATTAATATTAGTCCTCTGATTACATTGAAGAGCAAGACGTGCCGCTCTGTTCAGGATCAGCTGCAGCTTAACTAGGTGTTTCTTTGCAGCACTTGACCATATGACTGGACAATAATCAAGATAAGATACAACAAGAGCCTGCAGGACTTGCTTTGTGGAATGTGGTGTCAAAAAAGCAGAGCATCTCTTTACTACGGACAGACCTCTCCCCATCTTTACAACCATTGAATCTATATGTTTTGACCATGACAGTTTACAATCTAAGGTAACACCAAGTAATTGAGTCTCCTCAACTTGTTCAACAGCCACACCATTCATTACCAGCATCAGCTGAGGTCTAGAATTTAGGGAATTATTTGTACCAAATACAATGCTCTTAGTTTTAAAGATGTTCAGGACCAGTTTATTACTGGCCTCCCATTTCAAAACAGACTGCAACTCTTTGTTAAGGGTTTCAGTGATTTCATTAGCTGTGGTTGCTGATGCTTATATGGTTGAATCATCAGCATACATGGACACAAATGCTTTGTTTAATGCCAGTGCAGGGTAGAGGGCCTAGAGAGCTGCCCTGCGGTACACCACACTTTACATTAGAGAAGCCTCCATTAAAGAAAACCCTCTGGTTTATATTAGATAGATAGCGCTGAATCAACGATATGGCAGATGTTGAAAAGCCATAACACATGTTTTCTCAACAACAGGTTATGGTCAATAATATCAAAGGATGCACTGAAATATAACAGTACAGCTCCCACAATCTTATTATTATCAATTTCTTTCAACCAATCATCAGTAATTTGTGTCAGTGCAGTACATGTTCAGTGCCCTTCTCTATAAGCATGCTGAAAGTCTGTTGTTAATTTGTTTACAGAGAAGTAACATTGTATTTGGTCAAACTCCATTTTTTCCAACAGTTTGCTAAGAGCTGGCAGCAAGCTGATGTGTCTGCTGTTAGAACCAGTAAAGGCCACTTTACCACTCTTGGGTAGCGGAATGACTTTGGCTTCCCTCCAGGCCTGAGGACAAAGACTTTCCTCTAGGCTTAGATTAAAGATATGACAGATAGGAGAGCTATAGAGTCAGCCACCATCCTCAGTAGATTTCCATCTAAGTTGTCAATGCCAGGAGATTTGTCATTAATGATCGATAACAATTCATTTTCTTCATTTTCTTTTTTATACGAGTACAATGGCTCACTGTTCGTTGTTGTCATTTCCTGTCTAAGTTTGCCCACTTTACCAATAAAGTAATCATTAAAATAATTGGCAACATCAAATGGTTTTGTGATGAATAAGCCATCTGATTTGACGAAAATAATTTGACTTTCTGCCAGTAATTTCATTTAAAGTACTCCAAAGCTTCCATCATTCTTTTTATCATTGATCTTGGCTTCATAATACATTTTCTTCTTCTTTTTGTTGAGTTTAGTCACATAATTTCTCAATTTGCAGAAAGTCAGTCAGTCAGAGGTGCAGCCAGACTTCTTAGCCACTTATTTTGCCCCATCTCTTTCAGCCATACCGTTTTTCAATTCCTTTCAATTCCTCATCATGAAGCCTTATCAGTTTTAACAGTAAGTTTCTTAACATGTGCATGTTTATCAATAATTGGAAGAAGTAATGTAATAAATTCATCAAGTGCAGCATCTGGATGCTCCTTATTAATTACATCAGACCAACAAATATTTTTAACATCATCCACATGAGTCACAGCTACATCTTTTGTATGATCTCTTATACACTATTTTAGGCCCATCTTTTGGAACTTTGGCGTTCCTGGATATAGCCACTATATTGTGATCACTGCATCCAATGGGTACGGATACAGCTTTAGAACAAAGTTCTACAGTATTAGTAAAAATGTGATCAATACATGTGGATAATCTTGTTCCTGTAGTGTTTGTAAACACACTGGTAGGTTGATTAATACCTGAACCAGATTACAGGCACTGGTTACAGTGAGAAGCTTCCTCTTGAGCGGACAACTTGATGAAAACCAGTCAATATTCAGGTCCCCAAGAAAGTAGACCTCTCTGTTTAAATCACGTACACTATCAAGCATTTCACACATATTATTTAGATACTGACTGTTAGCACTTGGTGGCCTATCGCAACACCCCAAAAGAACCACAACACTTCAATAACACTTGACATATGATCTTCTCTAAGCATTACAGGCATATGGTTCTGAATATATACAGCAACACCTCCCCCATAAGCATTCCTGTCTCTTCAATAGATGTTAGATCCTTGTATTGCTACTGCTGTATCATCAAATTAATTATCTAAGTGAGTCTCAGAAATGGCTAATATATGAATGTTATCTGATGTTTGCAAGTTATTGATTTCATGAACCTTATTTCTAAGGCAACATACATTAATATTGGCTATTTTCAGCCCTTTCCTGGGTATCTTATCAGAGATAGACATAATATGGAAAAGAGCAAACAAAGCAAGAAAAAAAATACATTCAGCAGTCCATTAATCAGTTGGTATGTGTAAGTGTATGTGTGTGCTGCGGTGTTAAAGCTACAAACCCATATTCTTGGCTCTCTAAATCCCTTCCTGGCTTTTGGGAGGGAGGGTGGACAATGAGCCTGTCATAGCGGATGTAAGCAACGTCCCCACGTGCTCTGGCAGCTTTCATGGCTGGAATAAGTTATTTCCTCTTCTGGCGCACAGCTTCAGGATAGTCCTTGTTGAGGAAGATATACATTCCTCTCAAGTTCTTGGCTCTTTCCAGAACAGCTACCTTGTCCTTGAACCTCAGGAACTTGACCACTATCGGCCTGGGCCTGTCACCTGGGCCGGTGGTGGGTTTTCCAGTCCTGTGGGCGCGCTCCACCTCAATCTTCCTGTGGTCCATCTTCAGTTTCTCAGAGATCATTTCCATCACTTTGTCCTTGGACTCTGTCCAGGTCTTAGGTGGAGATTCTGCAATTCCGTCCACAGCCATGTTGTTCCGCCTTGATTGTCCCTCGAGATATTCTGATTTCTCCGTCATTGTTATCATGGATTCACATACAGAACTGATGTCCTCTCTCAATGACTTACAGCTTGCTGTCATCTTGCCGTTCTCCTATTTAAACCCATCGAGCTGACCCTGGGAGAACTGCAAACTGTTCTTAAGGTCCTATTACTTGACTCCACCAGTATTTGGACAAAACACTTGAAGCTATTTTCTTGTTGTTGTAACAACTGCTTGTAGAACTAGTTTTGTTTGTTTAAAAGATCATTTACCTGTGATAGAGAGACACCACGGTCCTCAACGGTACTCCCGCCGGCATTGGTCTTTGTCATGGTAACAACAGTAGGTTACGATGTTACTCCTCGCAGTTCCAGACAGGGCAGGTCGCAGGGAAGATGGAAAACAACAACAACAAACAGCAGGGATCTAGACAGCCACAAGCCCGAGACAATCCGCGGTCCCAGCCAAAGTGGCTAACTGCGTCGCGGGCTGCGTTCAAGCCCACTAGCTTGATAGGCAGCTAGCTAGCAGCAAGGATAGCTGCTGAGCCAAACAGCTCCTCAGACCCAACAGAATCATTGGACAGATAGTAGTGGTCTCAGCAACTGATGCCAATCGCGTTGTGGGATCCAAACTCAAAAGGTAGCTAGCTAGTAACCCAACTTTTTAACCCAATAATTTCAAAACTTTCTGAAACAACAAACTTTCCAAAACAACAAACCGAGCTCTCCCTCAATCTGAGTTCAACAGGAAGCGTTACATCATATGCTGTGGTATTTGTACACATTCGTCCTTAAACCGCCTTTTGTGGTATTTGGGTCCCCTTTGCGACAGGTATCAAAGGCCCTGTCTTGGTCGCCTAGACTTCACGTTGACCCTTGAAGTCTTATAAATGAGTGGGTCAAGCAGATCACATACTGAGGCTAGGTGCCAACTCTCATCCAGGTTATATAGGTCAAACCACAGACTCTTAGTGGTGGGGACTTAGTCCTGTGACTGGCTTTATGTTATAGTCTGGGAGAGGGTCACAGGAGAGTAAGATATGTAAGGTAGACAGAGAAAATGAAATCTTATTGTGTAGTAGATGTGTGTAGTAGACTGAGTGTACAAAACATTATGAACACCTTCCTAATATTGAGTTGCACCCCGTTTTGCCCTCAGAACAGCCTCAATTTGTCGGGGCATGGACTCTAAAAGGTGTTGAAAGCATTCCACAGGGATGCTGGCCCATATTGCCTCCAATACTTCCCACAGTTGTGTCAAGTTGGCTGGATGTCCTTTGGGTGGTGGACCATTCTTGATACTCATGGGAAACTTTTGAGCGTGAAAAACCCAGTAGCGTTGCAGTTCTTGACATACTCAAACCGGTGCGTATGGCACCTACTACCATACCCCGTTCAAAGGCATTTAATATTTTGTCTCTTAATGTCACACATACACAATCAATGCCTCAATTATCTCAAAAATCATTCTTTAATCTGTCTCTTCCCCTTCATCTACACTGATTTACGTATATTTACAGGTGACATCAATAAGGGATCATAGCTTTCACCTGGATTCACCTGGTCAGTCTATGTCTTGGAAAGAACAGGTGTTCCTAATGTTTTCTACACTCAGTGTACAGTATATGGTAGCCTAATAGCCTTTAAAAGCTAGTGTATGTAGGCACTTTCGGTCAATGGCTTGGCAATGCTCAAACTTTCAGTGGTGCATTCAATTACTCATGAGAAAAATGTAATGAATTAATAGATTATACAAACAAATACAAGTTAATTGGTTTAACCCACATACTAGAATTATGACACAAGATTACATACAGAGGTATAAGTACTGCATAAGTACTGTAGTGAGAGTTTGTTTGCACTCAACTGCAAGCAGTTCATTTTCCTGATAATTGTGACAACCTGCATAGTGGTTACAGTGTTTATCTTTAAGGGTCTTAAAGTAACATTCAACCCAAGGCCCTATTTTTGATTCCAGGTCCAGAGCTAAGAATGGGATAATAAAATGTGAAAGTAACAATTTTCAAGATGGTTTCATTAGAATATGTCACAACAGTGAAATTTAACCATGAAGCAATAAAGCACAAGAGAACACCTTCCTAATATTGAGTTGCGCGCGAAGGTGTTCCCAATGTTTGGTATACTCAGTGTATGTGGAGGGCAGATATACAAGATGGCGTATTGAATATACAGCGGCACAAATCACCTCAAGATAAAAACATAATATTAAATATCAGTAAGTTAGACTAAATATTAGCACTTCATATATTCGAGGGTAATAACATTCAATCTGGATAATAACACAAAACAAATTATAAGGCTAGAGAAATGTATCGACAAATATTACAACAACACGCAACACCCAAACATTGCGGAAGATAAACAAGGAGAATCAATCTGATAGAGAAAACGTGACTCAACTGATACAGATGATTTATGCTTTTCACAACTGGGACTGGTAAATGTGGAAAGCGACCTGTTATTATAATAATAATAATAATAGGCCTAATAATAATATGCCATTTAGCAGACGCTTTTATCGAAAGCGACTTACAGTCATACGTGCATAAATTTATTTGAAGTCGATAAATGACAAACTGGGCATACTAGAGTGGGTCAGTATGTAAAAGATGTAAAAGAGTTGAAGGCAAGTCTTGAAATGAGTGACGGAAAAGCTGCGATAATGGAGAGTGACACAAAAAAACTAAAAGGGACAGTCACTAGAATGGAAACGGACGTTAAGGAACTTAAAAAGGATAACAACTTTCTGAGAGAAGCCTTACTAGACATACAAACTAGATCGATGAGAGAAAATCTAGTACTTACGGGTATCCAGGAAAAAGAGGGAGAGATTACAGAAAAATTGTGAAGGACTTCTTTCTTACAGCACTTCAAATCCCACTCGCGGCTGTCGACAAAATCCAACTCGAACGTGTACACCGTTTCGGACAAAGAGGACAGAGATATGAGCGTCCAAGTGTTGTCAAATTTGCTTTTTTTAAGGATAAAGTCATGGTTAAAAGCTTAGGTAAAATACTTGCTGGCACGAAAATAGGCATGAATGATCAGGTCCCAAGGGAGATTGTAGAACGGCGCAAAATTCTGTACCCAATCTTCAAGGAATATAGATTAAAAGGGAAGCGTGTTGCTCTCATTGTCGATAAACTGTATATTGACAACCAAATGTTCCACGACACAAAGACTACTCCATGGCTATTCTGAAAGTTCTAATAGAGTAGTCGAATAATGGAACACCCAATACTAGCCATGGTAGGGATTGTAATAATAAAGCACATTTATACTAGGTATAGTATTTTATAAAGGGATAAGACGGTATTACAAGAAAAGATAACAAGCAAAATAATACATCTTCAAATATAACTAAATTAGAACTCAAGTACTCAATCAACACAGTGGAGATAAAAACATAGCAAACAGAAGACATAGAAGGCACAGTATGTGGGTATGTGTGGATGAATTGTGATGGAAAGTGTGGTGTGCGTTTTTGTGTTTGAAAAAGTGTGGCATTAAGTGAGTGAGAAAGGAAATGGTTTCATATCCCAGAACCAATGTGTGTCTGTGAGCAGGGGTTGTGAGAGAGAGAGCTTTTAATTTTGTACAGATGAGGGATATACATTTTAAAATATAGTATACATCTAATAATTGTTTTATTGTCCTATCATGATTTAACGATCCCCAACCCTATATCCAAGACACCCAACTGAGCGGCCCATACACCAAAGAGAAGTCCCCATCTGTTTTATGGACCTGCTGTGAGTTGCCTATATGCAGCCAAAACAGAAAAATAAATACGGTCAGAGACAATGGTCTGATGGTGATGTGGATATACTCGGAATACATATCCCAAATGAAATAAATGATCTCACTCCAATACATTTTAATAGAAAGTTAGCAAAAGAAGATAAGATCTTGTTACCATGGAAAGGTAAATACCTGTCTATTTGTGGAAAAATCACCCTGATTAACTTTTTAGTCATATCCCAGTTTACCTATTTGCTTATGGTCTTGCCAACACCTAGCGACATGTTTTTGAAATTATATGAGCAAAAAATATTCCATTTTATTTGGAACGGCAAGCCAGACAAATTAAACGGGCCTATTTATATATTGAATATGAATTTGGAGTAAAGAAATTATCAAATATTAAAGCATTAGACCTATCACTAAAAGCTTCAGTCATACAAAAGTTATACTTAAATCCGAACTGGTTCTCTGGCAAATTAATATGATTGTCTCACCCAATGTTCAAGAATGGCCTTTTTCCCTTTATTCAGATTACAACCTCTCACTTTCAGTTATTTGAAAAGGAAATCATCTCCCAAATATCACTTTCTAAAACAAGCCATTGAAAGTTGGTTGCAATTTCAATTTAATCCTCCAGAAATGACAGAACAAATAATGCAACAAATATTGTGGTTAAACTCAAATATACTAAAAGGTATAATCTTCATAAATGATATCATCGGTAGGACTGGTGGAGTTATGTCGCACATGCAGCTAACAAAAACATATGGAAATGTCTGCTCTACCCAAAATTACAACCAAATAATTGCAGCAGTACCGCAAAGATGGAAGAGCAAAGTGGAAGGGGGAGAAAGTAAGGAACTTGTCTGTCGGCCTTGCATTAAAGAACATAATTGGTTAAAGAAAAAAGTATACCAGTTTCATTTAAGGACGAAAGGATTGACAGCCATCCCATATAGATTGCAAAATAGTTGGGAAGAGGTTTTTGACGTACCGATCCCACGGCATAGTGTTTATGAACTGACATGCAAAACGACGCTGGTTTCAAAACGTATAATTTTTCAATTAAATTATTATATAAAATTCTTGCTACCAATAGAATGTTATTTATATGGGGGATACAATCTTCCCAGCTCTGCCGATTTACTGCGAAGAGACAGAATCATTAGATCATTTGTTTTGGTACTGTCCATTTGTAGCTTGTTTTTGGACACAGGTCCAGGAATGGCTAAAGGATTGCAATATTTACCTGGAGCTAACCCTGCAGATCGCATAGTCAATCGATCAATAATATAATAATACTTTTAGCAAAAAAATTATATTTTCAATTTACAATCTGTAGAAGAAATTAGAATAGAAAGGTTCAGAACTTTTGTAAAAGATCACAGAACAGTTGTAAAATATATGGCAAATAGAAATCCAATATGGATGGTGTTAAGCGATAGATGGGTGGTGTTGAATGGAGTTGAAGGATGGGGCTAATAACAACTAATAACAACAAGATAACTAATAATGTAAGCGTACCGTGTCCATAATAAGTATATAGGTTGAGAGCTTTTGTGAAAGAGCACAGTTAGAAAGATATGGCATATAGAAGCAAACCAGATGGACATCATGAAAATGATCGAAGAGGTTGAGGGTAGAGGAAGTTCAGGAGTAAAAACAAACAAAATATAATTATTGTAAAATTGATTGTGTTCAAGAAATGTATATAGTTTGTATAAGCTGGAAGTAGAGGCCTAAGCATTGTTGTTCACTAGTTTACTCCAATTAGGGAAGGGTTGGTGGGGTTGGAAAGTAATTAAGGGTAAAAAAAATTAAAATAAATAAAGCACATGAGGCAGTGCTATATAATGAATACAGTCACATACAGTATAATGGTGTTGTTCAGCCCGACGCTAAGCCTGCATTATTGCTTTAATAAAATGGTTACCAACATGTTAAAATCACAACGAATTATATATTTTCATTAAAACCGTTATTTTCATAAGTAACTTCAGAAAATGTATGTATTTTATCAGAAGATATAGTCTGGTCAAAAATCTGGTCGTTAGTTGTTTTGTTCATGTTGCTACAGACGCGACCAATCATGGATTATTTTGGCATAGTTGCATTTGTGGCACATCATTGTACAGATATTAGCATTTTTCACGCATCATGTTCAAATCATCTATACTGTAAGTGACATTGTTGAGCTTCACAATCAATTTGAGATACTTTCGGATAAATTGGACATGATGCACGTAAAATGCTAATATGGTCCTCTGTAGCTCAGCTGGTAGAGCACGGCGCTTGTAACGCCAAGGTAGTGGGTTCGATCCCCGGGACCACCCATACACAAAAATGTATGCACGCATGACTGTAAGTCGCTTTGGATAAAAGCGTCTGCTAAATGGCATATTATTATTATTATTATTAATATCAGTACCATGACATGAATGGGATTTATGCCACAAATGCTAAAATGTTATAATTTGGAAACCGTACCAGGGAAAACAAAACGCATGTAATGCTGTCATATATTGTCCATCGACTGCTTAATGTGTAAGGAGACCAATGTGTCATTTTGTAATTTGGGTGAACTATCCAGTTATAGCATATTAGCTCACCTTTTCTCATTACAGCTAGACCACCATTAGGCAAGTCTCCTTTAGCATGGATAAACCAGACTGAATGCTGCATTCACCATTGTTTCACAATGGTGAAATGTAGGAGTATACCAGCATAAGCCCCTTACTTTGATTGGTTCTCATTGATGACTTCACCTGAACCAATGTAATCCAGATGGATTTGAACTTTTTAATAAGTGATTCCAAACAAAATAAAGTTATGTCAGTATATTTCAAGAGATAGGCAGAAAGCTTCAATTTTGTCTCCACTTCAGCATCACAAGTAATTGTGGTACATCACAAACGTTCGTTGACTGTGGGCCTTGGACTTGGAAAGCATTCTCATTACACTTTCACCTTTTTGGATGGGATTAGGTCTGACTTCATAAAGGGATTTGACTGAGGTGCGTAGAGGTTAAGAGGCTTTCCCCCCTAACCATCTGGCATTGTGCAGCGAAGACTGTGTTGTTGCCAAAAATAGGCAAGAGAGTAACGTTGTCATGCACACTACTTATTTAGGCCCATTGCTCCTCAGGGAGCATTGGCCATTGACAAATCCACTCCACTTTTCTGGTCCTCTCCAACTCACTACACCACTTCGGGTTTTCTTAGTGTCTGCTTCAAGCTCCTGCCTCTATGCACATCAAATGATAGGCCTACAATTGAGATCTACCTTGGATTTAAATGTTGTCACTATTAGTGTTATATTAGGTGATGTTAGGAGCATTACAGGCTTTTTTGTTTTCATCAGCAGTGTAATGTACTTAAGTAAAAATACTTTAAAGTACTACTTAAGTAGTTATTTTAGGTATCTGTACTTTACTTTACTATTTATATTTTGGACTACTTTTACTTCACTACATTCCTAAAGAAAATAATGTACTTTTTACTCCATACATTTTCCCTGACACCCAAAAGTACTCGTTACATTTTCAATGCTTAGCAGGACAGGAAAGTGGTCCAATTCACTCACTTATCAAGAGAACATCCCTGGTCATCCGTACTGCCTCTGATCTGGAGGACTCACTAAACACAAATACTTAGTTTGTAAATTATGTCTGCGTTTTATAGTGTGCCCCTGGCTACCTGTAAAAAAATAAAATAATAATAATAATAATTGTGCCGTCTGATTTTCTTATTATAAGCAATTTGAAAGAATTTGTACTTTTACTTTTACTTTTAATACGTCAGTATATTTTTGCAATTACTTTTACTTTTGACACCTAAGTATATTTAAAACCAAATACTTTTAGACTTTTACTCAAGTAGTATTTTTCTGGGTGACTTTCAATTTTACTCAAGTATGACAATTGGGTACTTTTTCCACCACTGGTTTGCATTGCTCACAACCCTTCATACATAGCCCTTAATCATTTGTGATTGTTGATTCTGTAGTGTGTTCACTGATGTTGTAGCATGACAGTGAGGATACTAGTGCCTGAGCATCGGAAATGGCCCAAGGTTTAAGTTCAAAGCACAACATGCAATGCATTGCGAGTGGCGCAACTGATAAGGTCAGCTCAGACAAAAAAATTCAAATCAGTTAAAGTAACTGGACATCTGATTCTGGAATAACATGTTTATTGGATTATTACCACTTCAACTGCGATAGCGCTGCTTTGCAACATTATATTATCATGAATTTCGAATAAAGTAATTTGTATGTCCGCCAAACTGCAATACGCCATTGGGTTCTGTGTATCTTTGTTAATTATCTGCCCTTGCATCAACAGAGACCTCACCATGTCTGGCCAATATGACCCAGTGTGATCATGGATGTCTTGCTACTGATGAGGGGACCATCTGTGTGTGTACAGAGGGGTCCATACTACAGCCGGATGGACAGTCCTGTAGAGGTAATGCTACACTAAATGTTTACCTAAAGCCACTGGAGATGTGTTACAGAGTGGAGGTTTTATCAGTGTTACAGAGTGGAGGTTTTATCAGTGTTACAAGACGGAGGTTTTATTGCTCAGAGTTTCTGAGTGGAGGCTGTGTCACTGAATCTCTCACCATTTGTGTGTGTGCGTGTGTGTGCGCGTGCGTGCGTGTGTGTGTGTGGTTCACCCAGGCTGTTCCTCTTCAGACCGAGGGGGCTGTAGTCAGCAATGTTCCCCCATCACTCCTGGTAGGTGGGAGTGTGACTGTCTGCCCGGGTACAAGCTCCACCAAGACGGTAAACGCTGCACAGCCACTGGTGAGTCCTCACTGATACACACTCACACACACACTCACATACGCTGCCACGCATACAAGTATGGGGCGGCAGGTAGCTTAGTGGTTAAGAGCGTTGTGCCAGTAACCGAAAGGTCGCTGGTTCTAATCCCCGAGCCGACTAGGTGAAAAATCTGTCGATGTGCCCTTGAGCAAGACACTTAACCCTAATTGCTCCTGTAAATTGCTCTGGATAAGAGCGTCTGCTAAATGACCAATTTAAAAGTACATGTACACACACACAATAAATAAACACACATGCAAAAAGAGGTATGTTTTCCCTCTTGTTTTCTATTCATCATCACTTCATATCATTATGTTCCAGGACCACCACCTTATCTGCTGTTTGCCAACATAGTAAACATCAGACGTGTTAATCTGGATGGGACTGGTGACCACAGCCTTGTGGAGGAACCGAGTGGAACAGTGATAGCTCTGGACTATGATCCTGTACAAAACAAAGTAAGGAAATGCTTTGGGTTTTCAAAGGTAGAAGTGGTCTACATTGAAGTCAGTTATACAACTTCAAAACGTATTCTACTGTTCTGAATTTACTATGGAGCACTTTGGGTCAGCTGTATTCAGATCTGCTACCATCTATTGGTCATTACTGGTTACTGCATGACTCTCAATGATGAGGAAGTGAAACAGTTTGGTCCATGTCAGGCAATTATGCTTACGAGGCATATTGATAACAAAAAATAATAGAAGGTGTGTGTTTTCCTAGGTGTTCTTTGCCAATACCGTACTGAAGCAGATTGAGCGGGCTGATTTGGACGGCGGGTCCCGTGAGGTTTTGCTCACTGAGGGGTTGGACTCACCAGAGGGCCTGGCTGTGGACTGGGTCAACCGCAAGCTCTACTGGACTGACCGAGGGTGGGTGGTGTACCCCAGGGTTCAGAGCTGGGGCCAATGCTATTGTCAGAACCTCATTTAAATTTAGAACACACACCTACATTGACATTGACATTCACACTGAACTTTCTGAAGTTCAAACAATGAATTATATTATGTGTGGTTTGTTTCTATTCTATTCATTCTCCTCAAATTATATCTACTATTTTTTAATGTATTTTTTAGCTTAAGCCTTGGACATTACTTTTGAATTCTGTTTTTCAGCCTCTCATCTATTGACCGCAGCACCTTGGATGGTTTCGACAGAGAGACCATTATTAGCAAAGGCATACAGAAACCAAGGGGAATTGCAGTTCATCCTTTAGCCAAGTACGATATTTTAAATATATTTATTTATCAGAATTTCTGCTACACATTGTCCTCTGCCATTTAATTGCAGATGGGTGAGTTATCATTTCTGTTCTGTTTCTTGAGGAAGTTGTTCTGGACCGATATGGGTACCAGGCCTGTGTTGGAGAGTGCGTCTTTGGAAGGAAGTGACCGTGCGGTCATCGCGAGCACTGACTTGGTGTCCCCTAGCGGTCTAACCATTGACTTCACTGAAGACCAGCTGTACTGGTGTGACAGCAAGAGGGGCGTACTGGAGACGGCATCCCTGGATGGCTCCAACCGACGAGTCCTGACAGAGAACGAAGTAGGTGAGGCTTCTGTGGAACACACACACACAGTCAAAAGGTTATAGCCTATATTAACTAAATATGATACATATTCTTATTGTAATTCCATTGTCTCTTCTGATTGGTCCAGGTCGACCTTTTGACCTGGTAGTGTTTGAGGACAGGTTGTGGATCACGGACTGGGAGCAGCAGCTGCTTCTGAGTGTTGACAAGCGGACAGGGATGAACCCAGAGCGTCTCCATGTCAACATGGTCCAACCGGCATCCATAGTTGTGGTTCACCCCCTCGCCAAGCCAGGTAGCAAGAAAGAGTGAGAGAGAGAGACTCCATAATATGATTGTTAAATACCTATGTTTGCTTTATCGCAGTCTTTTACCTAATTTATTTCATTGTCATCCTCAGGAGCAAATATGTGTCTCTATCAAAATGGGGGCTGTGCTCAGGTGTGTGAGAGCAGGCTAGGATTCGCCCACTGCTCCTGTCACTCACACATTGCCCAATCATCTGATGGCAAAGGCTGCTTGCCATCCTACGGATCAACAGGTGATATGAGCCCCAGTTTACACATTTCATAAAGATTCTGGTTGAGTTTGATTTTGAAAGATGCAACTTTGGTCTGCTCATGCTTTTTCCTACAGATTCTGAAGATGGCGAGTCTGCAGACTCGTTCTCTCTGAAAAACAAAACTTTGAACGATGAGAGCTTGCTGCTCCCTGTGCCTGGTCTCTCTACTGACGGGGAGGAGGACAACATGGACGAAGGGAGTGAGCCCACACTCTTCATTGAGAAGATGGTGTCAGGTAAAAGCCACACTGCTATAACAACAATACCGTAGATTTCATACGGGCACAAAATGGCTGCCACTCTGATTTTGTCCACATATGCAGTTTATACAGTGAAACTGGTCTTTTGAAACGTTTTTGGCAACATCCTTGCACTTCCAGACCAGGATGACTGTTTCTCTCTCCGTTGTGATGTGAATGCACAATGTCTACTGGATGGAGGCAACCCCACCTGCCACTGCCTGGAAGGTTTCACTGGGGATGGAGAGTTGTGTGTGGGTGAGTGCGTGTGTGCATACGTGTGTACCTGTGAACTTTTTTTTTATTTCCAATTAAATTCCTATTTAGGAGAACTGGGTGGCAGGTAGCCTAGCGGTTAAGAGCATTGGGCCAGTAACCCAAAGGTTGCTGTTTGAATCCTCGAGCCGACTAGATGAAAAATCTGATGATGTGCCCTTGAGCAAGGCACTTAACCCTATTTGCTCTGGATAAGAGGATCTGCTAAAGGGATTAAAATGTCATTCCTGAAATCAGATAGGGAAAAAGGTGTGTGTCAGGTTATGTATCTTGCTGTGTGATGTTGTGTTTCTAGACCGTGATGAGTGCATGTTGGGGATGGCCCTGTGTAGTAGCCAGAGCTCAGTGTGTGTCAACACTGCCGGTGGATATTACTGCCAATGTCGCCCTGGCTTCAGTGGAGAGGGACACCACTGTACCGGTGAACAATCACTCATGAACTTTGATGATTTAACATTCCATTTTCGTATAATTTACATGTTCACAATCGTTTTCATGTTGTTTTCTTTCCCATTTAGATATTGACGAGTGTAAAATGGGAACACACAAATGTGATGAGCGAGCGGAATGCGTCAATACTATAGGGAAGTACCGCTGCATGTGTCAAGCTGGCTACAGTGGGAATGGACAGACATGCCAAGGTGCAGCGCTAAATACAGTATCATAATAAACATTACTACTGGAACAATCTCTATAAAGACATTTATGCTCAACTTTTGCTTAAAGTTTTTTACGACATCACCATAATCCTCTTTGTCTCTCCTGTTTTTTCTTTGTGTGTCTCTCTCTCTCTCCACCCTCCTTCTCTCTGCGTGTTTGCAGAGTTGTCAACTATGTCCTCGTGGGTGACCACCAGTAGGCCTATGGACGTCACCAGCCAATGGGTGAACACTAACACAGTGGAGAGCTGCCCCTCATCTCATGAAACTTACTGTCTCTACGAGGGAGTCTGCTTTTACTTCCCAGAGATGGAGTCCTATGCCTGCAAGCAAGTACCCCTATCTACCTCCTTGTACATGGGTCAACACCATTATTTACTGACTTGTCAACAACATTAGGGGGGCAAAAATACTGTTTTTATTACTCTTATCCAATCCTTTCAGATACAGTGGCTGGGAGTTGGGGGTTAAAATTGTTTCTTTATAGGGATTTTCACTCTAGTAAGTCAGTTCAGACAACGGCAGTAGGTGGCACTATTGTTCCATATATACAGCCTTTCCTTAGCTATGGTAACAAAGTGAGATAAAGGATTGTATCTACAGTGGGATAAAGGATATAGAATAAACAGTAAGATATAGGATTCTAAAGTTTGCCTCTGCATCGGTCTGCAAAATACACAGAAATGTTCTCAATAAGCATTCAGTAGACTTGTCTCATAAATCAGCCAACACCTGTTTTGAGCTTGTTGTTTTTCAGAAGTTGTGGTGTCATATTGTATGTGTGTGTTATATTAACAGTGAGTATTGCATGTGGTCTTCCCAGCTGTATCGCGGGCTACATGGGCGAGCGCTGTCAGTTCAGTGATCTGGAGTGGTGGGAGTTGCAGCAGGCCGAACAGGAGAAGAGAAGGAACGTGGCCATCGCCCTGGGCATGGTGGTCCTCATCACCCTGCTCTCCATCGCTGCCTGCGTCACCTACTGCTACGGGTGAGAGGATAAATTGGGGTGGCGGGGGGAGGGGGATTGTTGCGTGGGTGGGTCTTATACCACAGTAACCCTCAGTGTAATAATAAATAATGTACTTAACCTGTAACAGGCTGCCCGAGTCCTTACCACGTTTGCTAGCTTTCTTTCTGTATCTTCATCAAAAACAGATTTAGCTGTGGTACGCAGTACACATAGTGTTACAGCCTGTACTTATACATTAAGTCCAAGATAATTACATAAGCTATTCCCTTTTGGAACCATAGAATAAAGGGTATTATAAACTGGGTGGGTCGAGCCTTGAATGCTGATTGGCCGTGGTATATCAGACCGTATACCACGGGTATGACAAAACATGTATTTTTACTGCTCTACTTACTTTGATAACCAATTTATATTAGCAATAAGGTACCTTGGGGGTTTGTGATATATGGCCAATATACCACGGCTAAAGGCTGTGTCCAGGCACTCTGCGTTGCATAGCGCCTAAGAACAGACCTTAGCTGTGGTATATTTACCATATATCACACCCCCTCGGGCCTTATTGCTTAATTAAATACCCCAGGCATAAATAGGCTTTGTTCAATTTTGCCTGTTCAAAATTAATGGTCCAAATTGTTGTCAATCTGGGTCCATTTGCTGTCTGTTTACTGTATATGTGATGTAGGTGTGTGTGTGTTCGTGTAAACGTGCTGCGTAAAATATTGTATTATGCAGAGGCATCGGGAGCATAGGCCCCAACAGATTAAAGACGTGGGCCCTCCGTGGGGCTAACACCACGACAAGTATCCAATCCCCTTTGTAGAAACATAAAGAGGTGCCTATCAAACGCAGGGTGGCATGGCCCGTGTAATATAGGTGAAGGCACAACAGCAGGGGAGAAAATACAAATAAACTAATCACATAGAACGAATGGCGGCATGTGGCCCCGCTTTTGCTGAGGTGCCATGAGCATACATAAACTCTATATTCCCATTCTTTTGATTCTACACACACACACACACACACACTCCCTTATCTGAGTTAAGTGGCTGATTCTCTTGACGGATGTTTTGGTGGCTTAGAGAGACACAACGGTGTCTCTGCGGCTCTTTAGACTCACAAATCAGGGCATTTTTCTCTTCCAGGGTCTCTTCCTTTGGCTTCCTGCTGGAAGAGGCATGCTTTCAATTACATGCTTGGTTTAGCTTGTTCTACAGCAATTGCACATCAAAATAGGTCATTTCTCTGCCCCAAGATGGACCCACTGAGCTATATCCCGGTTCAAACGCTACACTGGTGACAATAGGCAATAGTTCTTTCCCAAAATTGCCTTTCGCACTTGGCTGCAGGTGCAGATGCACCCTTGTGCAGTTTAGTTTTTCTAGCTGATGCACCCAACACACTTGCGGGGACATACAATGCACACAATGCACACTCACACTCTCTCGCTCTCTCTCTCTCTCTCTCTCTCTCTCTCTCTCTCTCTCTCTCTCTCTCTGCTGAAAATGTAGTTCACGTCCAAATACATACACACACACACATATTCTCCAGGTGAAAGGACAGGTCACAGAGATCAAACATACACCATTGTAATAAAGTAATAAAGCCACTTACTCTATTCGACTACAGTGGACTGTAAAATTGATGTTTCGCCATCCTTTCCTTCATGACTCATGGCTCTTTGCATGTGTTATTATCTAGAGGCATGCTGTAGGCTGTGGGGACATGCTTTACTGTGGAACTGAAACGGTCTGTCAAAATGATACCACCAGTCAGGATTCCCAGGTCACCATTTACATAGATATGAGCATCCATATTTACTTGTCGGTATTGACACAGCTTACGCTCTATCAGTGTATTTTATATCCATGGTGACACTGGCATTGGAGTTGTCATGTATTGAAGAGAACTGAACATAACACAATTCCCTCTAGATCTGTGATACCATATGGTTGCCATTACAATATGAAGGGGTGTGTCTTCTATCATACAATGCTTGCTAATAACAGCTCATGGTTGCTAACAACAGCCTGTATAAATGCATGTACACTTTAATAATGCATTATTGATAGATGCATCGCATTTTACTGTATTCTTTGTCTACCAGAATGATTCGACATTTTACATTTTTGTAATTTAGCAGACACTCTTATTCCGAGCGACTTACAGTAGTGAGTGCATACATTTTCATACTGGTCACCCGTGGGAATCGAACACACAACCCTGGTGTTGCAAGTGCCATGCTCTACCAAGTGAGCCACATGGGACTATATGTTGACATATGACATATGACACAATGATATACCATGTGATTGCAGGTCCAGGAGATCCGTTCGGAAACACCCCTCTGTGGATGACATGAGCGAGACAAGCACCAGTGATGACACCATGTCAGAGACCACCGTCCCCAAGACGCCACGGGTAAGTCTGAACCCAGTTAATGGTGACTTCCATACACAAACAATGACCAATCACAAAAGGCCTTGTGGGTCACAGGCAGACAGTTTAGAGAATATTGTTTGAGCGGTGTCCCAGAACTACTAGTAGGCTACTGTCTGTTACCTTACTGTGTTCCCCAACGGTTATCCCTTCTGTTTTAGTTCTATGTTGTTTTGGAACATGGTGGCGATGGAAAGGACATTCACATCATGGGCTGTCCAAGAAGAGCTGTTTGTCCCTCTTGCTCCTCCGAAACAGGTGCCATCACACATGCTTGTTTTAATGAATCCCAATCAAACAAAACATGTTATTTATAGGTCATTACTATGTCATTTCTGTATAGTGAAATAAAGCACAACCACATTGACTGCTATGGTATTATTGGGCCTTGGATTGAGACGAGCTTTGCTTTGATTGGACAGGTGAAAGCTTTGTGTCAGAGGAGGCATTGACTCTTCCCAGACACAACAGAGGGTACGAGTGCTCCTTTGGATTGGCTACCATGGAGACCAACAAGACAAGCGCCAACCACCTCAAGTCCATCGACAACCTCATCTTCCTGGACGAACCTCAGCCTGTCTCCGCTGTCCCTCAGCTCACCTGAGGCCATGCCCACTCATATAGCCCCACCCTCATTAACCCACCCCCAAACGAGAAACCAAAAACACACACTGGAACCTGGAGATTGCTAGCCTGGAATCCACACTGAATATCGTCCTAGTAGACGGTCCAACTGCCCTTCTATTGGAGGTTCTCCAGACTGAATCAGTGAAACAATAGTGAAACGGAGTGATATTCAGCTTCGATTCCAGGCTAGGAGAACCGTTGGGTTGCTTCAGATTCTGTCTTTGCTTGATGTTTATAGCCCTGTATTCTCTAGGGAGTGGCTGCATTACCGGATTCTCTGGACGCCTCTTCCCGATAGCTAAACAGCAGCACCTTCTGCTCATGTGAGACACACGCAGAACAACTACACGCGCAGAACATTTGGCTGCCCAGAGGTGGAAGGCTATTTCAATGATGTGCTGTCTATCAAATCGTGCAGTATTGCATGATCACTGAGAAGCGAAATAACAGTTGTATCTTATTTATGGTTAAAACGCAGATGTTTTGCCCCAATGCAACGTGAAGACAGGGCTAGGCTACATGTTACATGTCATGTTGTCATGCAGGCAAAATGCGTTTGGTTTCGCCCCACGTTTAGGATAAGGATATTGTGTGCGTCCTGCTTACAAAATGCTTAGTTACAACAGACAGAGAAGGTTGTAGGCACACGTCGATCACCTCAACAAATGTTTTTGTGTGTGTGTGTGGGGGGGGGGGAAGGGGGATGGGGGGGTTGTTCAAATCACCACAGGGTTTTTATTTCAGCTGTTCAGAACTAGAAGTAAAGTAACACATGCACAAAAGGTAATACGGTTGTTTAGCTCTGGGGAAGAGGCGTCCTGGGGAAGAGGCGTCCTGGGAAAGATGCATCCTGGGGAAGAGGCGTCCTAGAGGGCGAGACTGGGGCTGAATGGGCAGTCCAATCTAGTCACACAACTGCTGCCTATTCTATATTTAGGTAGACTTACACTACCGGTCAAACGTTTGGACACACCTACTCATTCAAGGGTTTTATTGAATTTTTTAACTATTTTCTACATTGTAGAATAATAGTGAAGACATCTAAACTATGAATTAACACAAAAATGTGTTAAACAAATCAAACGATATGTTATATTTGAGATTCTTCAAATAGCCACCCTTTGCCTTGATGACAGCTTTACACACTCTTGGCATTCTCTCAACCAACTTCACCTGGAATGCTTTTCCAACAGTCTTGAAGGAGTTCCCACATATGCTGAGCACTTGTTGGCTGCTTTTCATTCACTCTGCGGTCCTACTCATCCCAAACCATCTCAATTTGGTTGAGGTTGGGGGATTGTGGAGGCCAGGTCATATGATGCAGCACTCCATCACTCTCCTTCTTGGTATAAATCGCCCTTACACAGCCTGGAGGTGTGTTGGGTCATTGTACTGTTGAAAAACTAATTATAGTCCCTCTAAGCCCAAACCAGATGGGATGGTGTATCACTGCAGAATGCTGTGGTAGCCATGCTGGTTAAGTGTGAATTCAAAATAAATCACAGACAGTGTCATCAACAAAGCACCCCCACACCATAACATCTCCTTCTCCATGCTTTACGGTGGGAAATACACATGCAGAGATCATCCGTTCACCCACACCGCGTCTCACAAAGACACAGTGGTTGGAACCAAAAATCTAAAATTTGGACTCCAGACTAAAGGACACATATCCACCGGTCTAATGTCCATTGCTCGTGTTTCTTGGCCCAAGCAAGTCTCTTCTTATTATTGGTGTCCTTTCATAGTGGTTTCTTTGCAGCAATTCGACCATCAAGGCCTGATTCACGCAGTCTCCTCTGAACAGTTGATGTTGAGATGTGTCTGTTACTTGAACTCTGTGAAGCATTTATTTGGGCTGCAATTTCTGAGGCTGGTAACTCTAATGAACTTATCCTATGCAGCAGAGGTAACTCTGGGTCTTCCATTCCTGAGGCGGTCCTCATGAGAGCCAGTTTCATCATAGCGCTTGATGGTTTTTGCGACTGCACTCGAAAGAACTTTCAAAGTTCTTGACATTTACCGTATTGACTGGCCTTCATGTCTTAAAGTAATGATGGACTGTCGTTTCTCTTTGCTTATTTGAGCTGTTTTTGCCATAATATGGACTTGGTCTTTTACCAAATAGGGCTATCTTCTCTATACCCCCCTAGCTTGTTACAACACAACTGATTGGCTCAAAAGCATTAAGAAGGAAAGAAATTCCACAAATTAACTTTTAAGAAGGCACACCTGTTAATTGAAAAAAACAATCCAGGTGACTAACTCATGAATCTGGTTGAGAGAATGCCAAGAGTTTGCAAAGCTGTCATCAAGGCAAAGTGTGGCTATTTGTATATATACAGTGAGGGAAAAAAGTATTTGATCCCCTGCTGATTATGTACGTTTGCCCACTGACAAAGACATGAACAGTGAGAGACAGAATAACAAAAAAAAAATCCAGAAAAACGCATGTCAAAAATGTTATAAATTGATTTGCATTTTAATGAGGGAGTATTTAATATAAGTATTTGACCCCCTCTCGATCAGAAAGATTTCTGGCTCCCAGGTGTCTTTTATACAGGTAACGAGCTGAGATTAGGAGCACACTCTTAAAGGGAGTGCTCCTAATCTCAGCTTGTTACCTGTATAAAAGACACCTGTCCACAGAAGCAATCAATCAATCAGATTCCAAACTCTCCACCATGGCCAAGACCAAAGAGCTCTCCAAGGATGTCAGGGACAAGATTGTAGACCTACACAAGGCTGGAATGGGCTACAAGACCATCGCCAAGTAGCTTGGTGAGAAGGTTACAACAGTTGGTGCGATTATTCGCAAATGGAAGAAACACAAAATAACTGTCAATCTCCCTCGGCCTGGGGCTCCATGCAAGATCTCACCTCGTGGAGTTGCAATGATCATGAGAACGGTGAGGAATCAGCCCAGAACTACACGGGAGAATCTTGTCAATGATCTCAAGGCAGCTGGGACCATAGTCACCAAGAAAACAATTGGTAACACACTACGCCGTGAAGGACTGAAATCCTGCAGCGCCCGCAAGGTCCCCCTGCTCAAGAAAGCACATATACATGCCCGTCTGAAGTTTGCCAATGAACATCTGAATGATTGGGTGTCAACTGAGTGAAAGTGTTGTGGTCAGATGAGACCAAAATGGAGCTATTTGGAATCAACTCAACTCGCCGTGTTTGGAGGAGGAGGAATGCTGCCTATGACCCCAAGAACACCATCCCCACCGTCAAACATGGAGGTGGAAACATTATGCTTTGGGGATGTTTTTCTGCTAAGGGGACAGGACAACTTCGCCACATGAAAGGGACGATGGACGGGGCCATGTAGCGTCAAATCTTGGGTGAGAACCTCCTTCCCTCAGCCAGGGCATTGAAAATGGGTTGTGGATGGGTATTCCAGCATGACAATGACCCAAAACACACGGCCAAGGCAACAAAGGAGTGGCTCAAGAAGAAGCACATTAAGGTCCTGGAGTGGCCTAGCCAGTCTCCAGACCTTAATCCCATAGAAAATCTGTGGCGGGAGCTGAAGGTACAAGTTGCCAAATGTCAGCCTCGAAACCTTAATGACCTGGAGAAGATCTGCAAAGAGGAGTGGGACAAAATCCCTCCTGAGATGTGTGCAAACCTGGTGGCCAACTACAAGAAACGTCTGACCTCTGTGATTGCCAACAAGGGTTTTGCCACCAAGTATTATGTCATGTTATTTCCCTCATTAAAATGCAAATCAATTTGTTATTCTGTCTCTCAGTGTTCAAATAAACCTACCATTAAAATGATAGACTGATAATTTATTTGTCAGTGGGCAAACGTACAAAATCAGCAGGGGATCAAATACTTTTTTTTAAAGTCTTCACTGTTATTCTACAATGTAGAAAGTAGTATAAGTAAAGAAAAACCCTTGAATGAGTAGGTGTTCTAAAACTTTTGACCGGTAGTGTATGTTGGGGAAAAAACTAATCTCTATCCGTAGAGATAGAGATTTGCCTATCCTTCATTCTTCTGGTGTTCCAACTAGGATATTTGTTTATAGTCACCTTTCCTTGTTAGCTGCTGTATAAGAGATGTGTTAATGTTTTTATCAGACAAAATGTGCCATGCTACAGTGGGGGAAAAAAGTATTTAGTCAGCCACCAATTGTGCAAGTTCTCCCACTTAAAAAGATGAGAGAGGCCTGTAATTTTCATCATAGGTACACGTCAACTATGACAGACAAATTGAGGGAAAAAAATCCAGAAAATAACATTGTAGGATTTTTAATGAATTTATTTGCAAATTATGGTGGAAAATAAGTATTTGGTCACCTACAAACAAGCAAGATTTCTGGCTCTCACAGACCTGTAACTTCTTCTTTAAGAGGCTCCTCTGTCCTCCACTCGTTACCTGTATTAATGGCACCTGTTTGAACTTGTTATCAGTATAAAAGACACCTGTCCACAACCTCAAACAGTCACACTCCAAACTCCACTATGGCCAAGACCAAAGAGCTGTCAAAGGACACCAGAAACAAAATTGTAGACCTGCACCAGGCTCGGAAGACTGAATCTGCAATAGGTAAGCAGCTTGGTTTGAAGAAATACTGTGGGAGCAATTATTAGGAAATGGAAGACATACAAGACCACTGATAATCTCCCTCGATCTGGGGCTCCACGCAAGATCTCACCCTGTGGGGTCAAAATGATCACAAGAACGGTGAGCAAAAATCCCAGAACCACACGGGGGGACCTAGTGAATGACCTGCAGAGAGCTGGGACCAAAGTAACAAAGCCTACCATCAGTAACACACTACGCCGCCAGGGACTCAAATCCTGCAGTGCAAGACGTGTCCCCCTGCTTAAGACAGTACATGTCCAGGCCCGTCTGAAGTTTGCTAGAGTGCATTTGGATGATCCAGAAGAGGATTGGGAGAATGTCATATGGTCAGATGAAACCAAAATAGAACTTTTTGGTAAAAACTCAACTCGTCGTGTTTGGAGGACAAAGAATGCTGAGTTGCATCCAAAGAACACCATACCTACTGTGAAGCATGGGAGTGGAAACATCATGCTTTGGGGCTGTTTTTCTGCAAAGGGACCAGGACGACTGATCCGTGTAAAGGAAAGAATGAATGGGGCCATGTATCGTGAGATTTTGAGTGAAAACCTCCTTCCATCAGCAAGGGCCTTGACAATGAAACGTGGCTGGGTCTTTCAGCATGACAAACACACCGCCCGGGCAACGAAGGAGTGGCTTAGTAAGAAGCATTTCAAGGTCCTGGAGTGGCCTAGCCAGTCACCAGATCTCAACGCCATAGAAAATCTTTGGAGGGAGTTGAAAGTCTGTGTTGCCCAGCTACAGACCCAAAACATCACTGCTCTAGAGGAGATCTGCATGGAGGAATGGGCCAAAATACCAGCAACAGTGTGTGAAAACCTTGTGAAGACTTACAGAAAACGTTTGACCTGTGTCATTGCCAACAAAGGGTATATAACAAAGTATTGAGAAACTTTTGTTATTGACCAAATAATTATTTTCCACCATAATTTGCAAATAAATTCATTAAAAATCCTACAATGTGATTTTCTGGAGAAAAAAAATCTCAATTTGTCTGTCATAGTTGACGTGTACCTATGATGAAAATTACAGGCCTCTCTCATCTTTTTAAGTGGGAGAACTTGCACAATTGGTGGCTGACTAAATACTTTTTTTCCCCACTGTATATCACATTTAAAATTAATGTATTGAATCAAGGCTTGCTTTAATGGCAACACAGTGAAATAGAGGGAAATAGAACACAGTGAAAGAACATACCAAAAATGGACTGATCAGGAGAAGCACCTGTGTAAACGCTTGGAGGAGGAGAGTGGAGGATATTATTATCAACGTCAATGAACAAATGTATAGCTATGTCAATTCTATGAATAACTCCAGCAAATCTTTTGCTAGTATATTAGTGCATTGTTTAGCCATCCTGGCATTTGTCAGCATGTAGGTTGTGTGACTTTGATGCTATATTTATTTTTAAACAGACAAAGACCGTTTGATCCTAGACCTCACATTTTCTGATATAGACTAACTTTTTTTTATTGATGCTGGTTTTAAACTACACTGTTTTGTCTGGAAAAGGGAAGGTTCCATTGGTGATGCTGGGGTGTCTGAATAAAAAAAGAGAGAGAGAGACATGGGATGCATAGTGTACTGCTATGTGTGCATCCCAAATGGCACCCTATCCCCTACATAATGCACTACTTTTGACCAGAGCCCTATAGGTCCTGTTCAAAAGTAGTGGACTACATAGGGAATAGGGTGCCATTTGGGACGCTACCATACCGATACACTATCTATGAATACTAGTGCAGAACACATAAAGACTACTAATAGTAGAGAAGGAAAATGGAGGCTTGTTATGCTACTGATTTCTGCTTTTTCATATGACCTTGTCTATACTGTACCTGCTCAAGTTCTTGACAGCGACTGTGATGTTCTTCAAGAACTTCATAACAACTGGTTTCCTTTTCTATTTAGTTTTGCTCTATTTGTTCTTCAGCATACACCTTCTTCAGTTAACTGGATTGATCAGTTAAAGCTTACATTTGAGTCAATGCTTGTATATCTTTGCTGGTAATAAAATCCTTATATTCACAAAAAAACTGTCTGGTGGAAATACGGATATCTTTTCAACAGTACTGGAAAACACCAAGTGGGATATGGGTTTGTCTCAGTAGCAACAAAGTCAATATTAAATAATCAATGGCGACAACCATACCACCTGGCCTTAATTCTCTAAAAAGGGAAAGCATGTACCACCATCATTTCAAGATCACACCACAAAAGCACTCCAAATATGATTAAGTGTAAGACAACTGTGAAAGAACAATAGGTCAAAAGCCTTGGGGGGATATTATTATTATTGTCTTGGTCTGTCACACCAGCCTTCGCTTTGGCTTCCCCTCCTGTCCAGCTCAGGCGTTCGGCGTCGCCGGCTTTCTAGCTGCTGCCGAACCTGCTGCTGGCAAACGCCCTTCACTCATCAACCCCAGACGTGTCTCGTCATCATTACACACACCTGGTTCCAATCCCCACTCCATCACTGTATATATACTCCCTCTGTCATTTGTCTATGTCGGTCATTGTATATGTTCCTTGTTTTCCTGAGAGGAATCTCTCCTACTATTTCCTGAGTACTTTATATTTTGCACTGTGGGTTTCGTCCCGCTTTAAGCTATGGTGCTTTAATAAATTCAGTAGTTCTAAACCTGCGACTGCCTCCTGCCTACTCCTCTCTACACTTGTGACATGGTCCTCTCAATGCAGCCTACTGCCTCAAGCCATAAGAAGAGCTAACAATGAGGAGAGTCACTCAATGGCAGTGACTTCTTTGAGTAGTCATTATGAAACTTCTAAATATTCAAGGGAGGCTATTATTTCATGGAATCCCTCATGGACGGAATTCTCTTCCTCTGGATGGAATTCAATAATTGCAGATTCTGTCTGTCTGTCCTTCTTTCTTTCTCTCTTTCTCTCTTACTCACACGCTCTTGCTGCATCTCTCACTTCCTCTTTCGCCCTATTTCTCTGCCTCTCACCTTGCCTAGGGAAAGACTACTGTTTCCTTCCAGCTGCGATGCATTCCCGTTCAGGGACCAAATGGTTCTATTTGTAACGCTCTGGCAACGTTGGTGCCCAATGCGCCCGCCGCTCTCTCAAGCCTCACTGATGACAGTTAATGGAGGGCCGCTGTCGTTTCTTTGTTTCAAGCTGATGGGGGGAAAACAAAGCGATTTCCTTCAAAAACCATCATTGGCCACATCGATATTGATTTCCTGGCAAGGGAACACTTATCTATATATATTGCCCTCATTTATATAGCCATTGCCCTCTACTCTAAACAGTGGTTGATAGGCCCTGAAATAAAGATGCAATTGGACCTGTGTCAATGTTTTTTTGTAATACTCCTCAATGGGGGCAATAGAGTCAATCGTAAGTAAAAAGCTTTTTCTTTCAAAATATTAACGTTTCTCATATAGTCAGCCTCTAAACTTTTAGGAATTGTATTTGTTTGACCATGTGGTGATAGTTTTTAGTTGGATAATGTGATGTTGAGTTCACAGTTGAACAGGGATATATATTCAGTCAAATGAATAAATGACCCGTGTTGAGCTACTACTACTACTACTACTACAAAAACTACTGCATTCAGTGTGTATGATACAGTATGCACAGTAGGACTACGTTTTCAATAGCTGTGTTGCATGGCCAACCACACTAAAACCACACTAATTTGCAAGACGCCTCAAAGCCAGAGTGAGTGGAGGCAAATGAATATGTCTTACACTTCCATCATTACCATCTGTGCACCTCAAGATGTACAGGATGTATAAGCTACCCAACCCCTCCTCTTTCCTCTGACGGACTGCAAAAAGTGGAGCATTTGGGTTTTGAGCTGTGTGTGAGTGTGTGTGTGTCTCTCTCTCTCTGTGTGTGTGTGTGTGTGTGTGTGTGTGTGTGTGTGTGTGTGTGTGTGTGTGTGTGTGTGTGTGTGTGTGTGTGTGTGTGTGTGTGTGTGTGTGTGTGCCACAGTCCGGTCCCATTTTTGCTTCAGCTGTTGGGAATTAAAAAGGAGGGATCAAGGGATGAGGGAGGTAATCCACCTGAAAGGGATAGAGCGAGAGAACGAGAGAGGGAGAGGAAAAAAAGAGAGTGCTAGAGAGAGGGAGAGCTAAAGAGAGAGAGGGAGAGGGCAGAAAGAGGAGAGAAAGTGGAGAGCGAAAAGGGGAGAGAGAGAGAAAAAGCGAGAGAAAGACAGGCAATGAAAGATAGACAGAGAGAGAGAGGCAAAGAGACAACGCCAATGCACACGCCTTGCCTTCCCAGAAAAAAGTTTACTGTATCTCATTATTTCCCCCTTCATTTCCCAGTCAGATGGTCGATGGGAGCCGTTGGCCCAAGATGGCCGTTGTTTCTTCACTCTGGTAGGTCCACAGATGAGGGCGGCTAAACAGAGTATTAGCTGCCCACTCAAAGGCTTTACCCTTATCCTTCAGGTTGCTATTTCATCCCCCTGGCATCTGACCTGGGCCCTTCAGGCCTGTTTTTCAAGGCTTTGGGGCAGATTTAGAAAGAATTGGGGATAATGTGTCTTTAGTGTATTTAGGCTTGAACACATGTGCCCAAAAGCTGGTGGTCTATCAAACAGTGAGTGAGTGAGTGAGTGAGTGAGAGCCCTTATGTCTTGGTGCTCCCTTGATAGAGTTGTCGAGGTGATACAGGGGGTCAGAGGGATTGACGAGAGAATGAGGTGTAGTGTGTTTACCCGTTTCGAGGGCTAAGCCGGGCAAGCTGGCACGCCGGTCATCTAGATCTGTGCCTGCAGCGGTGTGTCTTCAAGTGGCGATTATGTAATGCAAAGAAGCACACATATTCACAGAATATCAAGCAACTTGATCTATCCAAGAAAACCAAACTGACACATTGTACGATAAAATATCTATATATGTTTAAATGTTTACATTTGTGAAAATATGTACATAAACACACATAAATTAACGCTAAACAGATGCAGAATCAGAGTAGGAGATTGATCATTGAATTTGATAGCGATGGTGTAATAGAGATTGAAATGTCATTGAAGTATGCAGTTCTCAAGGCCAGTGCAGCAGATTGTCACTTGAATCTGGGTCATTGGTGTCTTTTGTCCAGAAGATGGCGATAGTGGACTACATAAACCTTTACAATAGTTCACAGTGTCTCACAGTCCTTGCTCTGAGTCAATTCCATACTCTATTCTAGTGGTTCCCAACCTTTTCCGTTACTGTACCACCAACTGAGTTTTGCTCTGCCCGGAGTACCCCTGAAGTACCCCCTCATGTGCATTTTACCAGTAAGCCTATGGTCTCATGAGTCTTCTCAAGTACCCCCTGTGGATAGGCCAAGTACCACTGCTCTATTCCACCACTAAAGACAATCGACTGCTTGGGTCACATATTCACATTAACAGCCTATCTCTAAAACCCATTGGTGTTCCTTTGCCCAATCTTTTAGGCCAGTGGCTGTGGCTGAGAATAAATCAGACTCTTATATTCAAATATCCATCTGCCTAGGTCCCCCTTTCTCAACTCCAGACAGACCAGGGGGTCCCCACCTCTGATGATTTTCATTCTTACCTGGGGGATTCAGATTGGGACCATCAGGTAGGTAGAATCTCTGGCCAATCAGTGGTGTAGGATTACTTTATGAGAGCTATTCATTTTCTAAGACTCATTCATGTATTTCTAAAATCTGTGGAATCAGGTTTTTGAAATATTGATGCTAATTGATTATTTACCTACTGGCTAATTTGCGTAGCCCTTTCCACTCACAGCCCCTGTCATCCCATATATGGGTTGAAAATAGCAGATTTTGTAATTGATAAGCGCGTAAATTGGAACACTGTGGGTGTAGAATAACATGCTATACATGACATCAGAGGTCAGGTTCTCTGCTTCACAGCGCTGTATGGGTTTTGACTGATATCAGTAATGAACATGAACACTGCTCGGGACTAGAAGATGCCCCCATCCCTCCCGCTAATTGGCTACTTTTGCACATTTGTTGTTGTCTGAGAGAGGGAAATGCTGTAAATCCGCAATGCTGTAAATCCGCAAGGAGTCGATGTCTTCTGAAAGATGAGATGTTGAGGATTATAATAAATATCGCAGATCATCCAAGCAAACCACACACCTGTCCAAACATACACATCACATTTCCATATATGAAAACTCATGTAATTTACAGTTTCAAGGGCTATTTTTTATCCACAGTTACAAGGATGACATGCATTTAAACCCTGGGTTGTCCTGAACAGAATGAGCCTACAGTATGTTTGTGGTATAGTGAATAAAATTAGACAGGGAACACACACTTGAATGCACTCCTGACTCCATTCTATGCGCACCAAAATTACAATCTGTTTGTCTGAAGTGCCTTTTGAAAGCCTAACACTGTAAGATCGTATTTTATAACTTAGCTAGCCATGTTGCAATAGAATACATTTTCAAGTTATGCCCATCTGACCCAGATTGCGATTTATAATGGAAATGTTTTGGACTGCAAAAACAACAGTAATTGTGTGATAGTGGTGATGCAGGGCTGTGTTTCAAACAAAAACTACAAGTGTGCCTGCCTCAGTTCCTCAATGGCAAAGCTAGGAGACCTCAAAAAAGGCTCTGTCCTTGAGTCATAAATGTGCATTGAAAATACTTGAACTATGCACAGTTTGGAGAGATGTGTGGCCACTTGAAGACACCAGTTAGACCTCACTCAAACCCTTTTGAAATAGTTTTTTCTTGCAACTACTCCCAAATTTAAATTATTATTATTATTATTATTATTATTATTATTATTATTATTATTATTATTATTATTATTATTATTATTATTATTATGTTACTGAATGTATCCAGAGTATTTTCAGATTTCGTTATTGACAAATGCTGTGACAAGTACAGTAAATGTAAAATGCACATACAATCAACTGTGTAATGTTTGGATTCAGTCTTGTGTCAGGTGAACTGTTGTCCTCACCTTTGGTCTGATAATTTCCCAATAATCTCCAAACTGTTCTCTTTCGATCGCTACCATGGTCATGCATATGTTTTGTTATAGTTATTCTTGTTAGAAACATTTCTATTTGGCCCTATCCATATAGGCCAATTTCCACAAGTGTAAGGGGTTAATACTGATTGGCCAGATGTTGTTACCTCTTGAAGAGCTGATGCTTGGCTGTAAATGTGGCATTCAAAAATCTGCATAAGAGTAATCTGTCTCCATCCAGTTTTTGTCCACACAGAAATTCACCCATATACCTTATAAAGAACTCTAAAACTACAGTGGCATCAATCAATATATTTCCTCTTCAAGGGAGGAAAGAAAACCATCAGCACAGCCTCAATGCTTGGATTTCTGGACCCCTGGCCTAGTTCACATGAAAACATACTATAGTGTATGATGGTATAAATAGTATTTACTGTAGTATACTGTAGTATTTACAGTTAATTATAGTATAAATCCTGTAGTAAAATAAAACTGTGGCATATACTGTAGTAATTAATGTAGTGTTTTTGTGGTTTGTAGTATCCTTTAGTATTTACTGTGAGGATTTTTGCAGACATTACTGTAGTATTTACTATAGTGTTTCTGCTTTATTGTCTTTGACATAGAAGTTGAGGCTTTCTACTTCAGGAAACCTACCGGAAAAATACTAAAAGAGCACATTTTCCATGTCCTTTAATTAATAATGCCTGGGGTCTTAACAAATAGCTCAGAGCTTCTACTCTTTTTAATAACTTGTACAGAACACAATATGGTCTATACTTGGCATGTAGGCTTCTCACTTATGGATGGCACAAATTGTGATACGGGGGAGGGGAATGGGCAGGGTATATGCAAATGAATACTATAGCATTTACTATTGTTAAAAAAGTGTAGTGCTTTTGCGGACTGTAGTGTTTTTGCGGACATTACTGTAGTAATTTCGACAGTGTTTTTTTTGTGCGTATAATAGTGTTGTTCTTACAGTATACTACAACATTCTATAGTAAGTACTACACATTATCAAGGGATACTACAGTGTGTAGTATAGTATTCTACAGTATACTACAGTTTACTATAGGATTCTATTGTAAGTACTGTAGTATTCTATAGTAAACTGTGGGAGGCCACATTGAAGCTCTCAGACTTCCCTGTTGCTCACAGTAATTATCAGTCCATTTCTACTGTATCTCAGATCAAATGGTGAATTAATTGTAACTCAGTTCATACCTTTGTCAACTGCCACTTCTTTCTGTCTCCCATGCTGGTCTTTTAGCCTAAATCTTCTCTTTTAGATTTCCTAACTTAACTGGAATTGAAATACTATTGAACCCAATGGTGTAGATCGCTAGCCTTATGTAGTGCCAGTAGCATGGTAACATGTTAGACAAGTACTCACTATTTCACATAAATTCCATTATATTTAATTCATAGTCTTCACATCTTGTATATTTGTAGATAGTCCTACATATTTCAGTACTATGTTGGTACATATGTTACTGCCATGTTGAAGGAAATAGTTCATTTGAACCCTAAGGGGTAAGAGACCCAGTAGTAAATATGCAAACACCCCACATATTGTAGGCTTCTCTCTACATATGGTGGGTGCCGTGAGCGACAGCTACAAGCCAGCATCTCCCCCTTTGAATATGCATTTCCCATTATATGCTTGGATGGTCTTAAAACAGATTGATTAATCTCAGAGAGATGTTTAAGCAGAGGCACACGTTTGTGGATGCAAATTCATGGTGAGTCTTCCTTTGATTATGCAAAGCGGGAGCCACCATAAGCATATATTCGGGGAGGTGTTATACCAATGCAAATATGAAGCCCTGTTGCATTACTTGGTAATTAAGAGTCGGTGTTATCAGGCCACTTGGTTATCTCCACTAGTTAATTAGCTTCAGAGCTTCATTGTGAATATTTAATGAGGGTATTGTGAAAGGGCTCAAATTGGTTCTTGGTACACCATTGCTATCCCTTTATGAGAAACAGTAATGTGAACCGTCACCATTTATATTGTCGAATAGGTGATGTTATTGGTGATGTGTCTGTTTGTCTTTGTGTCTCCTTCCTGCTTTTGGGTATTATGAAAGTTCAAGGTAAGAAGTGAATATGTTTAAAAGGTAAGGTATAAATAACATCATTCAGCATTGTCATAATTGGATGAATATATTTTAGAATATAAAACCCAAGTGTCAGTGGTGACATTTCTATTCAATTCTACTTAGTATATTTACAGCTGTGTAAGATGCTCTACTCTATCTCCTTTGCAGGTAATAAGCCAAATGCAATCTTTTTGTCATCCAGTATCAATTCATTTGCGTTCATAATGGTGCAATATGCATATTGCGGACAGATTGCATTTTGCTTAGTTTAAATCATCTTCATGATGCGTATGAGCTTGAATCATTTGACATTGTGGGGAACATGCATTGGTGCAACGTTTAACCATTTGTTAGACCAGCGTATGTATACATTTAAAAGACTCAGGCTGAACATAGATTGAACATCCACTGACTTCATTGAATTTGTGTGGCTTCATATTCCTCACCTTACTTGATCCTTCTCCCCAATAAAATGAAGCCAATGTGAAGTAGGCTTACGCATAGTTGGTCTATATGTGAAAAGGCTGTACTGTATGATACTGTAGCAGTGCCAGAAATGAATTCCTTGGCACTGTAAGCATACAAACACACACAAACACACACACACACACAATCAGACACAAATACACGCACCCTAATTTCAACTTTGACCAACTCTCTAAAATGGAGTGTTTATGATAACGAAAATACGGTGGAATAGAAAGGATTTAGAGTTTATCTGACAATAATCTGTTTATCTTTTTTGAAGCACCTTCAAGAAGATAGCCATAGAGTAATCTCTATGATGATAGTAGCCATAAGTATTGCATGATCGCTTATCACCCACCTAGACTATAAGATACTCATGTGCTCTGACAAAGTTGACAATGTTATGGCACCTATTGTATACAGTACCTGATTGTTAGGTTTGTGACACCTGTACAGACAGATATGCTTGTTGCCATCGATTGCAAGGGTGTTCATTCTCTTTAGTTGTAATGAGCAATTAAATGTTCTCATGTAGGAGATAGTTATAGTTGTACTTTTTACCAATATGTTAGAATAATTAATGTTTTGAATTATTTTCATTGTCATTTGTGAGATGCAGTTACTTCTGCAAGTGGTTTACAAAATATCCCCAACCTCAGGTCATTTAGTTCAGTCTGAATTTTAAACGACCTAATTTGCGTTGTACCTATGAGGCATGTTTCAATTTACGTTCTCTATGTAGTGTAGCTGTGTTTGAAGCTGTTTTCAGTACCCAAAAGACACTAGAGACATAACCTATTATGATGTTGTTGTGGCTTTGGTTTCTCAGCCCAAACTAGCAGGTGAATCTCTGCTATCTTTTGGTCAGATCATGCTCCAGGTATGCAACTTAACCAGTTTAGCTCTTGGTTAAGAAAAAGAACAATATACAGAAATAGATGAGGTGCAAAAGGTCTCGTTCTCACACACTCTCACACACATGTGCAAGCTGCTTAGGGCTGTGGTAATACAAGCTGCTTAGGGCTGTGGCATGATTTCCCCTTGATGTGTACTCTTTCCCTTCACTGACATACAACTAAACCACTAATGACTAATGCCAAGACAGTCGTTGCTGAGAAAAAAATAAGCTGACATGACACCGTAGGCAGAATAACACTTTGTTTGCACTCTTGGTTCATACATTAATATCCACTTCAGCAACAAGGCTTTACATTGATACAGTGCGAACGAACAATAGCATGACAGACACCATTAAAATATACAGGTTACTTAAAGTTATAACAGTGAATTTTGACAATTGCATGTTTTTTTCTTCAACAAAAATATGTTTTAAATTCAACTCACTTCGAAGTCCAACGGTCTCGAGGCCTTTTTCCGAGACCCTTTCTTTCGTTAAAGTCTTTGGAAATGTATGGTGTCTCACTTTCCAATGTGGTCGGTGACTTTGTGAGGTCAGTATATGCAGTTGAACGGATCACGTTCAGACTCCGTTTCCCATCATGCCACACACATACATTGTGGTCACATTACTTATTTTCTCCAATGGGCCTTCAGATCAGATGTTTGTATCTAATTAAGCAGCCTTCCCCTTTGATGTCTTTTGGCATCTTTAAACCCATATCTGTTCTTTATCAATATCTTTATCAAGATTATATGCATATTTTAGGCTAAAATAGAGAGAAACCTAAGACCTGAGAAGATATTGTGTTGCAACGATGGATACAGAAGTTACAGTGTCGTTCGCTCCATCGGTACAAGTCATCCACCGAACATACGTTAGCCGTCATACAAAAGTCTACCTCTCACACACTCCCAGTGTCTAAAACAATTTGACATAGCAAAACAGAAAAACAAAGAATGATGAAGAAAAGACATTGACAAAAAACACCTAGATGGTTTCAATCGTAAATTGAAGCCACCTCATTCTTCATAAGTACCAATACACTTCCTATTTATCAAGTAACATCTTTCAAGTAGATGTAACTGTCCCTTCGATATTATTTTATATTTTTGCCATAAATATGGAGAATCAAGTGGGAGCCAAAGAAACATCAGGTGAAGGACACACTGACTGTTCGTTGCCTTGGTAGGTAGTGCTTCCTTCCACAGTGCAGCTCTTTAGAGATGGCACCTCCATCAAAGCGAAAGATTTGACATCTGCACGTTAGTAGTATGCTAAAGCACAAACAGACATCAGCCCGCCTTTTGTTCCTGCGTGTTCCACACACCCCCAGCCTACCCTCCCTCTTTCATTCCTCCACCCATCCATCCATCCATCCATCACCCATACATCTCTCCATCCCTCCATCCATTCCTAGATAATTCTCCCCATCTCCTCTGTCATTGGTTCCTGCGTCTCTTGTCCATCCTTTTCTTTCTTTCTTTCTTTCTTTCTTTCTTTCTTTCTTTCTTTCTTTCTTTCTTTCTTTCTTTCTTTCTTTCTTTCTTTCTTTCTTTCTTTCTTTCTTTCTTTCTTTCTTTCTTTCTTTTCCTCCCAAATGCATCTATTGGGTCTTCCTGGTGGCTGCGGCGGCAGCTTCTGCTTTAGCTGCGGCTGCCTTCTTGGTCTTGTCAATGTAGGCCTCGTGGAAGAACTGACAGAAGAGCACAAAGTAGCTGAGGTACATGAGCGAGGACCACACAATGTTCTGCACGTGTGACGGGCACTCCTGACCCTGCTGCATCCACGAGTACACCAGGTAGTTCACCACGCAGCCCACCAGCATCTGGGTGATCTGCGTGAGCGTGATGAACATGGCGAATTTCCTTGAGACCTTGAAGCCGGCCGCCCTCAGGGCGTAGTAAGAGTACATGACGGCGTGGACCAGGTAGTTCATGGTCATGAACCAGCCGCCGCCAGCCACCATGTCCTTGTAAGAATACCAGGAGTACAGCAGAACAGTCATGTGATGGTACCAGTGGAGGAAGATGAGCTTCTGCTTCCGCAGCACGATGAACAGGGTGTCACCTGCATGGTGGGTGTGGCGAGAGAGAGAGATGGAAAGACAGATGGAAGGACAGAGAAAGTAAATGAAAAGAGAGAGACAGAGACATTGAGAGAAAGAAAGCGTTAGAAAAGGGGGAGGAAATTGACATTTCAAAGTTACAAATTGAAAAGAACAAAAGTTCAGACCTTCACATAGCAAGTCATACATTTCAGGTAACACTTATTCCTTGCATTGAGTGCTATTTCAGTGTTATCTACTAATACCCTGTTCTTGGCAAATCAATGTTGTAAGCGATAAGACAAAGTGAGGATCCAAATAAATCTTTACAGTGCTCTACAACTTGGCTTTATAAGTGGATTCTGCATCCCTGCTCATGTTTAATACATCTAAGTCCGAATTTAATCACAGATGAAATGCACTGTGGGTTCACTCAGAATCTTTATGCTGTAGGTGTCCTTTCACGTCAATATATAATAACAATGTCTGCGAGCAGAGCAGTCTCCAAGGTGTATCTTTTTAAAGGTTTGGCGAAAGAAAATGCAGCTTTGCTCTGTGAAACGGAGCCCACCATACCTGACTAATTGGTGAACCCACTGCTTGAAAGTGGAAAACTACCAGAGGGTTCAGAGTTAGCTCCGTGCCCCTGTCTGTCTGTCTGTGTGTGTGTGTGTGTGTGTGTGTGTGTGTGTGTGTGTGTGTGTGTGTGTGTATGTGAGAGAGCGTGTGTTTGTACAGCATCAGTGTGTGTGTCTCTCTCTCTCTCTCTCTCTGCCTCCCATATGCCTCTGTGACAGCGAGCAGTGCTGCGGCTAAGTGGCTGCAATGTTCCATTTGCAGGCCTCAATGTGTTGGTCACGGGCCAGCAGGTTTGGCTCCACCCAACCAAAGAGCCAGAGCCAGAGCCAGGTTAGGGGTAGGGGCTTCTATCCCCCTCCCTGTGCCCCTGAGAGGGGGCTCCTGCTCTGGGCTCGTACTCGGAGCTGACAGGGTGTGGAGCCCCAGTGACCGCAGGACTGGGCAAATACAAAAGGGCTACACAGGAAGAAAGTGTATTCCCAGACACAGACTTTGGGGACGAGCGAAAGGTCATCCAAACTTGCACCCGATGGGGTGAGAGGGCACGCCTGTCGCTGAGGTCATTGAGGACAGAAAAGATAATCGAAGACGTAATTTGTTTCTTGTGCTACTGTGTGTGAAATGTCTGACATGGCAGCATCTTCATGCCTACAGATCCGTGTGCCGCTCCTCGGGTGGGTAATTTCAGCCACCACATAATTTAAGCTGGAAGTAGAGGACTAAGCATTGTTGTTCACTAGTTTACTCCAAGGGTGGTGGGGTTGGAAAGTAATAAAGGGGAATATATATATTTTTAAAGGATATGTATGTGTATGTATGTATGTGTATGTTTGATGTACCCCCCCCAAAAAATATGTATATTATGAACATATTTTCATATATCCAATACCACAAAGTGTGATAAACCTTCTAACCACAATGGACACAAAAAGGCATTCACATGTAAAACAGATAAAGGTAGTAGTAGTAGTAGTAGTAGTAGTAGTAGTAGTAGAAGTAGTAGCAGTAGTAGTAGTGGTAGTAGTAGTAGTAGGAGGAGGAGGAGGAGGAGGAGGAGGAGGAGGAGGAGGAGGAGGAGGAGGTCATCTTACCCAATTCTGGTGCCTTACTGAGCACAAAGGCGTAGGCCCAGAACTTGCTGACCGGCCCGTTGTAGAAGCTCTGATCACACACTGACTGCTTGAGCCCTTTAGTCATCAGAATGTATGTCATGTAGCTCCCAGTGCGGACAGCACCAAATATACTGGACAAGAGAGAGACAGACAGAGAAAACAGTTAGTAGAATACAGTAAGTCAAGCCCAAGGACCCTGGAATACGGTCACTCCTGCCACAGCAAAGTTTGTACAGCATTGTTGTTTACACAACTACTGCCAATGCACACACGTGAAAACTGGCAGCATGATGACTTCTATTCAGTGAGTTCTTCACTCAAAACGATCCGGAATGTACCTTTATAATTTACCTGATAGTTATATATAGCTATTTAATGCTATACAACATGCTTACAGCATGTGCATTGACTCAACAGAAATAGGGAACTAACAAATGGGCCACTGACAACCAGAAAGAAACAGGTGGGGGTTTAAAATGGGTTCTGAAAGGCATCCACGGGGGTGCTTACTGACTTGGTGCTCGCCAAGCCAACTCAAGTAGGGTCTTAAGAAACATTCACCATGGACGTCCACTAAATTCGCCTGATATCAGACAAACTAAAGGAAAAGAAAACCCACACCAACTTAGGTAAGGGAATGCAAATAAACGTGGAGCAAACCAAACGGGAGAGACAAAAGATAAAAGGCTTTATTTCACAACTTAAAGAGGAAGAGCTAAACGGTGGTGTCGTTCTTCCAACATCTCTCACGCCAACTGGAGCACTCGGCCAGCCACTCTGCAAGCACAGGTGAAACTAACGACTGACTAATGAGGCGACAGGTGCAACACATCCTGACCAACGAGGACAATTCAAATCAGGGCAAGCCACACCCAAACAGAACCAACCTCGAAATTGAAATCGAGCAAAACCCCAAAGCCCATAACAACTGGACCAGTGTTGTAAAAGTCTGCTGCCTCTTACCTGAACACTGCGAGAGTGAGGGACCATAGCACCAGCGGTTTCCTCAGCTCAAACTTCTCCCTTCGTTTCATCACATGGCGGCCACCTAGTATGAAAGCAGCGTAGAGGGCTGAGAAGAGGAATGACTTCTTCCTGTAAAGGGAGGGTGGAGTTTTGTGAACATTACGCAATCGGCACTCACTACTACATGTGGTGGACTGTCAAGTAGTGTAAGAACAGAGGGCGTAAAATATGACCACTTTTGGGGTGGCACAAAAGCATGTGACAAACTTTGATTTTGGAGTGGACTACTCCTATAATTCCACTGAACAACAGCTGAAACACCACTTGGACATTTCAGATCTAATGGGCTACATACGGAAGTGCTCAGCATTATCATGAAGCACAGGTGGCCTCACGGAAGACCAGGGTGGATCAAAATAAAGCAACATTTCAAAGCAAGCTGATTTTGTTTGGTCCCAGTGGACTCAGAACGAGACTTGCGGTCTAATCAATAACGTTTGGGTCGATGATGATGCAGAGTGAGCGCAAATGTTGCATTCTGGGAGTTAGACATGCTAGCCGGCCTAAGGTTTGAGTTTTGGGTATAATAGCAGATGTTTTTGTCTTGGGTCAATTACAAGGTTGGATTGCTTAAAATAATGACTTGGTTTATCAATTTCATTTAGTGATTCAGCATTGTGACACACCCCTCTGGAGTGGACATCCTTCTGTCTTATAACAACAATTCTATGATGCCCTTTTTGGGACCTTTGGTCATGTCATGTTGATGGACAGTAGTTGATCTAGACTAGAGCTACGTCACTTCTTTACTAATGCAATACATTACAATAAATAACAAAATGATGTTAACTATAAACCAAGAGGAACCCAGACTTTGGGATCCCATATGTTATTACCAAAACCCTAGACCAAGCAAAATGTAAATGGCGTGAACTCCCCTTCTACATTCTGCACCCTCAACTTCATATGGTGGCAACAGCACTATTTCTTGCTCTTTTCAGCTGACTAGATGGGTCTACAATAACTTATTTTTCCCTCTGAAAAATGGTTGAAGAGAGAAAAAAGGAGAAAGCTAATTAACATGTAATGACAATCAAAGCTAGATTGAGGAAGAAAATGTGTCTTGTCATTATGCTTGAGTTCGCCTCTCGGCCTAGCTGCCATCCTCCCGGCCAGATTGGAGTTGTTTTTGGAGTTGTCAATTCATTGCAGGAGAGATATGACCTAAAAGACCCACTCGCACCACCTTCTTTGCTCTGCCCATCCTTATAACACAAGTATTCCAGAACCAAAAGAACGGTTCAAACATAAAAAAAATAAAAAAATCTGACCTAAAAAAGGCTCTGCAAACAAAATAAATCGAAAGTTATAGAAACGTAATAGATCCTAACTTCCTATATGGACACTCACTAACTAGCCTGTGTTGACCATGTGAATAATGTCATACTGACAGAATTACTGTAACACTTCTGAACAATCTTACACCAAACAATATCCTGCAAGGACATTACTGTTATGCAAAATGCAAAAAATGAAACATCCATCTGTGTTTGCTTACAGGCTTGATAACTGATTGAACAAAGGACAAAGCAGTGCAGTCAAAGTCCAAATAATCTGGTTTCACACAATGATAGCACGATTCGGAGGGCAGAATGACATCATTGTTTCGATGCAAATAAACAAGGGTGAAGAATGGAGAGACTCACAGTAAGCACCCTACTTAGCGAGGCAGAGCGAATTCTAGATGAGCAACAATCACCACATTCCTCACACACTGTCTTCAGACTAAAAAAGGTTAAAGGTCAATGATAAATGGCCTTCAGTGTGATTCCTCAGAACAGTACGAATCTTCAGAGATGTGGATACTAGGAAGTAGAGGACCAAATACCCTTTTCACACAATCGCACCAAACCCAAACCAAACTGTGCTAGTTTGGTTATTTCCTTTTCACATTGTCCTTTTCAGCACAGTTCCCAGAAACCAGATAACCAGGTCAGCTCAGTCCAGCTTGGTTTGGTTCAGCTCAGTTTGTTTCAGTAGTGTGAAAAGCCCCACAGAGTATGGTCTGAATGAGGTCCAATAACATGAGAGGAGGTATTGCTATTGGGAAAAAAACACAAAGGTCGGAAGAAACCTGAGGCATGGTCAAAGTCGACAGATGCGTTCGAGGGCTGTCTCTCTCCTTGCTTGATCAGGTCAGCTGTGGTCAAGCTATGCCTCCAGGAATGGAAATTCATTTCAGATGTCAGTGTGAATTCACATCATGCCTCCACGCCTCGTAGTAGCTGCATGTGGCAAGAGCATTCATGTTGGAGCTTCCATTAGGGCTGAATGTGTCTCTTGCTGCCTCTTTATACCTCGGTCAGAATACATTGAAGATGCCTCTAGATGCTGATCAATGGTCAGTTTAGCATTTTCATCATGGTTAAGGTAGGTTATGATTGGGGGAGCATAAACTGATCCTAGATCTGTGCCTCTAAGCAACTTCTAACAGAGCAGATCTGTCAGGGTTATAGTCAGGGATATGCAATCATCTCTGAATGACAATATCAGAGAAGGTGTACTAATCCAAGAGATTTATCTTCACCTGAAACAAGATTTATGCACTTCAAACAATTCCAAAAAATGTGTCTTCCTTGGCACTGGACTAATTTCTTCATGATTGATTGATTTGTTCTCTACTCCTTTCTGACAATATTGAACCACAAAGCGACCTGAGACAGGATATATTTAGACAAAAACTCAGTTTGGACTCAAAAACCCCAGCTGAATGCACTGATTGTAAGTCACTATGGATAAAAGTGTCTGCTTAAATGTAAATGCAATGCTATTTGGAAACCCCAACTTACAGGAAACTTTACACCATGAATGCTGTTCCTGACTAATAGCGATAGCACAACCCACTGGGCAAAAACTGGTTGAATCAACGTTGTTTCCACATAATTTCAACAACAAAAATGTAACGTAATGACGTTGAATCAACGTTAAAAACTGATCAGATTTTTTTTTACTCATCAACGTAAGGGAATTTGGTCTTTTTCACCCAACTTTTAACCTAAATCCAATGACATTATGAAATGTTTTGTTGATTTCACATTGAATTCACGTTAGTTGACAACTCAACCAAATGGAAATCAAAACTAGACGTTGAACTGACGTCTGTGCACAGTTGGAATGTACAAGGGGAATGAATGGTGCAATTGAACCGATGCAGCATAATGGAAAGTGACAAAGTCAGTTGCAAGTAGAGTAGTGGAATCAACATTGATTTCTCACACCTTTCTGTATTCTTCAGGCTGAGATTTGTTCCAAATAGCTGTACAATTAACCTTAGCTTATTTGGCTGTGTATTGCACAGCGTAACACTGATTCAAAACTAATATTCACTGTGAAAATAGTAAATGTCATATACAGCAAAGGTCGCACATTGAGGCTTCAAACAAAACAATTCGTTTTGTTTGTGAATACTAGTCCATTTTAATGTAAGAAAAAAGAAAATGTTTCTATGCTTTAAATGGAGTGGTAGCCATTTTTCTTCATTAATATATTGTACCTCTCACATCCCTGAGAGCTATCCAACAGAGCTCCTCTTTTTGCCAGTCATCATCAGCATCCATGGAGAGCCAGCCAACTCCCATGCATTCCCTTATCGCTGGGTGAGACTTGCTGGGCGGTAGTCGAGTCTGTGTATCAGAGCTAAGAAAACATTAGGGGCTGATCTAATGCTTTCTGATAGAGCGAGCAAAGCAGTGGCGGGGATCGCATTTCCTCGTATGTCTGCATCATGCATCAGGTCATCCTGTCAAACAGAGCTAGCTAGTGGCTTGAACTATATATATTGTGATGTCACGAGAGGCTGTGTCCTGGAGGGACGTTACATCCCCCTGAGATGGCTGCAAACCCAGACAGCTATGGCTCCATCTGCTGGTATGGTCGGGAACTCCAACCCTCTATGGCCAATCTTCCCACGCAGCTGAAACCAATCAGGAGCTGATGAGCTGAAGGTTTGTTGAAGGGAAGAGACACAGTCTCCAACCTGGGCTCTCTGGAGGGCAAGAGTGCTGCACGTCCACTTCCATGAGGAATATAAGGATTTGGAGATACTTACCTTTGGGAAATACTCACCTTTGGATATATGCACCTGTGGAAATACGTGTGGGGATTTTGGAAGGACGTTTTGCTGGGTTGGCCACTAGCTGCAACGGGGAATACAGTAAGACTGGGGAAAAGTTATTTGAGCGAGGGAGAGTTATGATTTTGGATGTGGAAGAGACATCCCTGAACTGTTAACCCTTAAAGAGCCACCAGAGAACAGAGTTGTGTTATACTTTCGTTAGTTTCCCAAGACCTTTAATAAAATCCTTCTTTTGGTTGAACCTGGTCTCCTTGCACTACTTGAGCAATCCCGCTGAAAGCTGTGTAGCCTCTCGTGACATCACAGATGGTGGAGAATACAGGCACGCTCAAGCGTTAATAGTGCATGGCGGAGGAGGATACCGAAGGTTTGATCACCCAGTTTTCCAAGTTGGCCGTAGGCTCCCCGCCGACTGAAATGGAGGACATATTGAAAGCCCTTGTTGCTGGCCAGCAAGCCCAGATGCAAGCAAACGTGGCTCTCTTGGAGGAGCAAAAGAAAGCCAACCTTCTGAAGGCAGAGGAATTGCAGTTGCAGAGACAGAGGGTTGTCCAAAATACCCGCCCAATAAAGGCAAGTGACTTTATATCTAAGATGGGAGCTACCGATGACATTGAGGCATACCTGCATGCATTTGAGGCCACGGCCACTAGGGAAGCCTGGCCCAAGCAACAGTGGGTTGGTCTGTTAGCCCCTTTCTAACCGGGGAAGCGCTGAATGCTGTCCGGGACCTGGGCCCTGACCAGGTTACTGACTATGATGCCCTGAAGTCTGAGATCCTCAGCAGATATGGACTCACAAAGTTTGGTATGGCCCAGCGCTTTCACAGTTGGACCTTCCAACCAGACCAACCTCCTCGGGCGCAGATGCATGAACTTGTCCGAATCGCAAGGAAATGGCTGGATCCGCAGAGGAATACAGCAGCGGCGGTGGTGGAGGCCGTTGTGGTGGATCGTTACCTACGCGCCCTGCCTTATGAGGCAAAACGGTTCATCAGTCAACAGGCCTTGACCACGGCTGATCTGACCGTGGAAGCTGTGGAAAAGTACCAGGCCACAGCGGAGATGCTGAATGCTTCCCGAAAAGACCCCAGGAGTGCGGCCCCACCACAAATGGGAAGAACCCGTCCAAAGGACCCCAAGGTCTCGAACCCAGCCACGTCAGGACTTATCCCGGCTCCAGGGGGAGCCAGAAACCAGGCGGGTCCAAGAAGAGTACACCAGGATGGGAAACCTCGACAGTGTTACCGGTGTGGGGAGATGGGACATATCTCCTGGCAGTGTGGGAAACCAGCCGATGAACCTATGCCCACTGCGGAGTCCTCCAGCTCAGCACCCACACATCGTTTTGCCTCGCTCTTGGGAGTCGTAGATGGCGGCCCAGATCGACCCCCCACCTGCCCGGTAACTGTGAATCACCATGATGTGGAGGCCTTACTGGATTCTGGTAGCCGGGCCACCCTGGTGCGTAAGGATTTGGTGGGCCCAACGTGTCTGACCCCGGGGAAAGTCCTCCCAGTTTCCTGTGTCCATGGGGACACCAGAGAATACCCCATTACTGAACTTACAATGACCAGCACACGGGGAACCATACACACGACGGCGGGGGTGGTTGATTCCCTCCCCGTCCCTGTCCTAATTGGACGAGACTGCCCAGCCTTTTACCCACTCTGGAGAGAGTCTCAGGAGAGGATAACCCGAGTACCTCGGAAACGGAGAGGCAAGACTCATCCTGGGAAGGCTCCGGTGCAATCCTCCGAGTTACTCACTCCCGCCCCGGGCTCTGATAGGGATGGCAGGTGCCCAGACCGACACCGAGACTGGTCCGGATACGGGAGAAGAGAACGCAGCCCAGGAAAGTGCTCCGTTCTCCAGTGAAGAAGACGTCCCAGGCACCCAAGAGCTTCCCCCTCTCACAGGCCAGTATGGTACGGCTCGATTACAAGATCCTACTCTTGCAAATGCCTTAAGAAATGTGCAGGTATTAGAAGGTGTAGTGTTAGGTGATAAGACAACCCCTACTTACCCCCATTTCGCAGTAAACCGGGGGTTAGTATATCAGATAGTCAAGAAAAATGAGGAAGTGCATGAACAGCTCCTCGTGCCACAGCCCTATCGGGCCACAGTACTCAACCTAGCCCACACACACCCGCTAGGGGCCCACTTGGGGGTGGAGAAGACTAAGGAAAGAATCATGCAACATTTCTTTTGGCCAGGAGTACACAAAGAGATAGAGAACTACTGCCGTAGTTGCCCTGAGTGTCAGCAGGTTGCGCCAAAGCCCACATATAGAAACCCGCTCATTCCCTTGCCCATTATCGAAACTCCTTTTGAGAGGATTGGATTAGACATAGTCGGGCCCTTACCGAAAAGTGCCAGGGGACATCAATACATTCTGGTCATTCTGGACTATGCGTCCCGGTACCCGGAGGCCATTCCGCTGAGGAAGGCTACATCCAGACAAATCGCCAAGGAGCTGTTCCGTCTCTCAACTAGTCTGGGAATCCCAAAAGAGATATTGACGGACCAAGGGACTCCATTCATGTCCAGGGTGATGAAAGAACTCTGTGCTTTACTGAAAATCAAACAGCTGAGAACCTCGGTCTACCACCCCCAGACCGATGGCCTAGTCGAACGTTTTAACAAAACACTAAAATCCATGCTGCGGAAAGCGGTAGGGGAAGATGGGCGCAACTGGGATCAGCTGTTACCATACATATTATTTGCGGTGAGAGAGGTACCTCAGTCTTCTACTGGTTTTTTCACCCTTTGAGCTCTTGCTTTCCTACAGACCCAGAGGACTGCTCGACATCGCCAAGGAGGCCTGGGAGGAGCAGCCATGCCAACAGCGGACACTGATCGACCATGTAGGGGCTATGAGGGAGAGAATGAAGGCCATCTATCCCATGATGCGGGAACACCTGGAGGCCAGTCAGCGGCAACAGCAAGCCTCCTACAACAGATCTGCTCAACCCAGGGAGTTTAAGCCGGGGGACAGAGTGCTGGTCCTGGTGCCAACCGTTGAGTGCAAATTCCTGGCAACCTGGCAAGGACCATATGAGGTCATTGAACGCATGGGAGAAGTAAACTACAAGGTGAGGCAACCAGATAAAAGGAAAACTGAGCAGATTTATCATGTTAACCTTTTAAAGAAGTGGCACGCCAGAGAGGCGCTGTTCAGCTCTCTACCCCCCACAGAGACCCAGGAACCGGCGCGAGAAGAGGTTCAGCTGGGTCCAAATCTGTCCCCACATCAACGACAGATGGCCCTGGAACTCGTGGAGCAGAACCAGGATGTCTTCTCCTCCCTTCCCGGTCACACAGAGGTGGTCCAACATGAGATCCGCACCATGCCTGGCCGAACGGTAAACCAGCGCCCGTACCGCGTGCCAGAGGCTCGTAAAGTGGTTATACAGAAGGAGGTAAGGAAGATGCGGGAGTTGGGAGTAATCGAAGAGTCCCACAGTGCCTGGGCAAGTCCCATCGTACTAGTTCCCAAGCCAGACGGTTCAGTACGATTTTGTAATGACTATCGGAAGTTGAATGAAGTGTCTGAATTTGATGCATACCCAATGCCTCGTGTCGATGATTTAATAGACTCCTTGGGGCATGCTCGTTTCCTAACCACTCTTGATCTCACAAAAGGCTACTGGCAGGTGCCCTTGACCCCGGCGTCTAAGGAGAAGACAGCCTTTGCCACCCGGGAGGGGCTCTACCAGTATACCCGACTTCCGTTTGGTCTCCACGGGGCACCTGCCACGTTCCAACGCCTGATGGATCGAGTCCTTGCGCCCCACAAGAGGTACGCAGCGGCTTATTTGGATGATGTTGTTATACAAAGTCAGGATTGGGCCAGCCACCTACCCCGGGTACAAGCGGTGCTGGATTCGCTCAGGGAAGCAGGGCTCACGGCAAACCCGAAGAAGTGCAAGGTGGCCTTCAGTGAGACAAACTACCTGGGGTACACCATTGGGCGGGGGTTGGTCAAACCACAGGAAGCCAAACTGCGGGCCATACAGGACTGGCCGCAGCCCATCAACAAGAAGCAAGTAAGGTCATTTTTGGGCCTCGCTGGCTACTATAGACGCTTTATTGCAGATTTTGCTACCATAGCTGCACCGTTGACGGAGCTGACGACCAAACGCCACTCACGAATGGTGAAGTGGAACCCTGCGGCGGAGGCGGCTTTCCTCAACCTGAAGCGAGCACTCTGCTCCAGTCCGATCCTGGTGGCACCAGACTTCAAGAAGGAATTCATTGTCCAAGCGGATGCTTCGGAGGTGGGTCTGGGTGCTGTCCTCACCCAGGCACATGACGGTGAAGAACATCCCATTCTCTACCTAAGCAGAAAGTTACTTCCAAGAGAGAAGAACTATTCAACGGTGGAGAAAGAATGTCTGGCTGTAGTCTGGGCCCTGGAGTCCCTTCGGTTCTATCTCCTGGGCCGACGTTTCATGGTGGTATCTGATCACGCCCCTCTGCAGTGGATGGCCAAGAACAAGGAATCAAACAGTAGAGTAACCAGATGGTTTTTGAGCTTGCAACCGTTTAACTTTTCTGTTGTCCACAGGGCTGGCAAGCACCACGGCAATGCGGACGCCCTCTCCCGGCGTGATGCCTTCTTCGCTGCCTTTACCCCGACGAGGACGTCGGTCCCGAGGAGGGGGATGTGTGATGTCACGAGAGGCTGTGTCCTGGAGGGACGTTACATCCCCCTGAGATGGCTGCAAACCCAGACAGCTATGGCTCCATCTGCTGGTATGGTCGGGAACTCCAACCCTCTATGGCCAATCTTCCCACGCAGCTGAAACCAATCAGGAGCTGATGAGCTGAAGGTTTGTTGAAGGGAAGAGACACAGTCTCCAACCTGGGCTCTCTGGAGGGCAAGAGTGCTGCACGTCCACTTCCATGAGGAATATAAGGATTTGGAGATACTTACCTTTGGGAAATACTCACCTTTGGATATATGCACCTGTGGAAATACGTGTGGGGATTTTGGAAGGACGTTTTGCTGGGTTGGCCACTAGCTGCAACGGGGAATACAGTAAGACTGGGGAAAAGTTATTTGAGCGAGGGAGAGTTATGATTTTGGATGTGGAAGAGACATCCCTGAACTGTTAACCCTTAAAGAGCCACCAGAGAACAGAGTTGTGTTATACTTTCGTTAGTTTCCCAAGACCTTTAATAAAATCCTTCTTTTGGTTGAACCTGGTCTCCTTGCACTACTTGAGCAATCCCGCTGAAAGCTGTGTAGCCTCTCGTGACATCACAATATATATTAATAAAACGTTGATGACTTTTAATATGGAGGTCAAATTAGAACTAGTGACTGAACCTGGTTTTAATCATAATGTAGGATACTGGATCATAATGACAACCACATACTGCAGCTCTGTGCATTTACTTGTGGAAGAATATGTCCACTGGTTTGGGGCTTGTTTGAAAAATCATTGCAATAAGTATCTTGCTCTGCAAATATTTAAACAGTATAACAGGCCTATTTCAGAGTGTGAGATTAGGGAAAGTAAAAACAGATCTCTAAACAAATCTTAACTGAAGGCATAAATCACACCTGAGCATAATACTGAAGGAGTCTTTCAATGTTGCTGGCTAGATCTGCACACACCTTCCAAGCAGTTCACAATAAGTAGCCCTTCCCCTCCCCCTAGCTGTGTTGGTCAAAGCTGGTAGCTAACCTGCTGTGTAACTTGGATCTCTATTAGCTGGAGCGGGAGATTTCTCCCCTTACGTAACACTGACTTTGCAGTGTGAGGATGAGTGTGTGTGTGTGTGTGTGTGTGTGTTCAGTCTTGGAGCTGCCCTCACAGTAAAGTGACTCAGTTTAGGGCGAATAGCCTTGTCCCCTGGCTTGCTTTGGTTGTTTGTAGGTTGCACAGTAGCAGAGGAATCAGTAGTGGTGTCAAGACAGCCCCCCGAGGTGGTACGCCAAACTTTCGGTTCCGTAACAAACTGCTACATAAGGCCAAGCTATAAATAAGTCCTGGATATTACAGATTAGACAGTCCGGTAAGAACCATCCTGAGTGTAATTCAGTGTTGTAGGACAGTAGGCTTGGAACAGAACATACAGTTTCTTGCATCGAACAAAACCGAACCTCATCCCCAGGCTCAAATTTCTGGCGCATAGAGCCTGGTAACAGTGTGGGACTGTTTGGAACTTAGCGGGTGTGGATTTACTGAGTGACATGCTAATCAATTCGTATTCTGAGCAAATCACACGACTATGAGGCATTGCTCTAAATCGAGGTGGGAGAGGGTCTTCACTAATTAACACAGCCACAAAGTCATAAACCCTGCCTATTTCTACAATTTATCTTTTTAAAATCTGATTTTAAACCTAACCTTAACCACACTACTAACCTTAAGCTTAACCTTAAATTAAGACCAAAAAGCATATTTTTGTAACCAATTTTGAATTTGTGGCTATGGAAGCTAGTGGAAACTGAGAGGAAGCGAGCCTGCGACAGTTGTATTACATGGGACTTTACGAAAATTAAAATGCAAATCAATTTATAACATTTTTGACATGCTTTTTTCTGGATTTTTGTTGTTGTTATTCTGTCTCTCACTGTTCAAATAAACCTACCATTAAAATGATAGACTGATTATTTTTTTGTCAGTGGGCAAACGTACAAAATCAGCAGGGGATCAAATACTTTTTTCCCTCACTGTATAGTAGGAAGTGAATGAAAGCTCTGCAAAGGTTTGAATTAGACCTATTGCCATTTTGCCAAGTGTAGATCATTAGGGAATAGAAGGATGCATGGTAAACGGTGCAAATTAGATGTCCATTTAAACTCATGGCCACTTGCACAAATGCAAAAACACATTTAATGTGATACACTGTTGGGTTGAAAATAGCTATGCCTCTGCAAAAGCTGTTTGGTGAAATTGACTTTACGATGGAATGACTGCTCTTTCCTCTGTTTGCATCTTGACTCTCAGCTGACACTGTGACAAGATGGCAGAGTAAAGTTTGAGAGAGGGTTTTTCTCTTGAGAAACATTCACAGGGAGTCATCCCATATCTCCATCTCTGTCTCCCCAATTCAGATGAGCTCCTGGGTGACTCAACATCAAGCCAGGGGTGGGCTCTGGGTCGATGCAGTCAGCAGAAATCACCATCTTCGCTGCATGTCCTTCTGGGAAAAGCAGCATGCAAAACATTACTCCCAGGAGTCGATACCATAACTCATTGGGGACCAGCTAGCTGGCCTAACCTTTGCGAAAGGAAAATTCTAACCTTTGTCAGAGAGTCACAATCAGTGATGATGTAGTATTAGCTACTGAGGGGAGAGGAAGCCAAGCTAGCACATAACGTTCTGAGAACTACAGTGCTATGAACAAGTATTTGCCCCCTTTCTAATTTTCTCTACTTTTGCATATTTGTGACACTGAATGTTATCAGATCTTCAACCAAAACCTAATATTAGATAAAGGGAACGTAAGTGAACAAATAACACAACAATTACATATTTATTTCATTTATTTCATAAACAAAGTTATGCAACACCCAATTCCCCTGTGTGAAAAAGTAATTGCCCCCTTACACTCAATAACTGGTTGTGCCACCTTTAGCTGCAATGACTCCAACCAAATGCTTCCTGTAGTTGTTGATCAGTCTCTCAAGTCGCTGTGGAGGAATTTTGGCCCACTCTTCCATGCAGAACTGCTTTAACTCAGTGACGTGTGAGTTTTCAAGCATGAACTGCTCGTTTCAAGTCCTGCCACAACATCTCAATTGGGATTTGGTCTGGACTTTGACTAGGCCATTCCAAAACTTCCAATTCGTTGCTTTTTAGCAATTTTCATGTAGACTTGATTGTGTGTTTTGGATCATTGTCTTGCTGCATGACCCAGCTGCGCTTCAGCTTCAGCTCACAGACGGATGGTCTGACATTCTCCTGTAGAATTCTCTGATACAGAGCAGAATTCATGGTTCCTTCTATTAAGGCAAGTCGTTCAGGTCCTGAGGCAGCAAAGCATCCCCAAACCATCACACCACCATCACCATGCTTGACCTTTGGTATGATGTTCTTACTGTGGAATGCAGTGTTTGGTTTTCGCCAGGCATAATGGGACCCATCTCGTCCAAAAAGTTGACTCAAGTTTGTCAAAAAGCACCTGGATGATCATCAAGACTCTTGGAAGAATGTTCTATGGACAGATGATTCAAAAGTATAACCTTTTGGACGACATGGTTCCAGTAATGCCTGGCGAAAACCAAACTCTGCATTCCACAGTAAGAACATCATACCAAAGGTCAAGCATGGTGGTGGTGGTGTGATGGTTTGGGGATGCTTTGCTGCCTCAGGACCTGGACGACTTGCCTTAATAGAAGGATCCATGAATTCTGCTCTGTATCAGAGAATTCTACAGGAGAATGTCAGACCATCCATTACCTTAATGAGTGCTTGTTTCCTTTGAAATAGTGTCTGTTTGAATAGACTAAAATGAACAGCTTTGTATGCGTAAAAAAAAAAAACATGGCATGCTAGTTCCATCCTGGTGTTGCAGTGGACTAATTCCCGGGATAGAGAACATAAAATCATACGTTTTGTTTTCATTACTAATGCCAAAGCAAATTAATGTCCATGTTGTCCTACTGTATCTGTGCTTGGAGTTCAGAAAAGTTAACCCCAAATTAGCTAGCAGTGATATTAAAAGTGTTATTGAAACATAACCGCCAAATAACCTTTAAATGTAGTTCTTACAGTGTCAATAATAACCATAACAACACCTTTTTTTTTTTTTTTTGAGAATGTTCTCAGACTGTTATTTAATAACCTTAAAATAACCTAGAATTTCCGATATCTGAGCATTAATAAAACCTCCCAGGAAAACGTTCAGGGAACCAGAGTAAAATGTTCTCAGAACCTCTCTGCAACCTAAAAATTAACGTTCCCAGAAAAGGCAACATTTTCACATCTGTTCTCAGAACGTTTAAAAAATATTAGGTTTTACCGGTCAGTAAACGTATGGCTTTGCTCACACAATCAATATGAAAACAAAAACATACATTCCCACAACTTCCAAGGAACTAAATGTGCTAGCTGGGAGGTTCCTTAGGAAATTGGAATGTGATGGCAAGATTATACTGGGTAACTGAGGACCAAAGACTTCGGCTGAATTCCAAATGGAAACATAGCCTGTTCCCTGTAGGAACTCCTGTAGATCTGAAACAATTGGACAGATAAGAAATATGATGCAAATTCCATCCAGCCTATCAGAAGGCAAGTTGATGCATATTGCTTACAGCTATAGTTTATTTTATTTATCCTTTATTTAACTAAGCAAGGCAGTTAAGAACAAATTCTTATTTACAATGACGGCCTACACCGGCCAAACCCGGACGATGCTGGGACAATAGTGCGCCGCCCTATGGGACTCCCAATCACGGCCGGTTGTGATACAGCCTGGAATCGAACCAGGGGGTTTGTAGTGACGCCTCAAGCACTGAGATGCAGTGCCTTAGACCGCTGCGCCACTCGGGAGCCCACTACAGTATCCAATCCTTTCAAATATATAGGAGTTCCTAGGAGGTAGGGATACATTTCTAATTAACCCAGTGAGAGTGCATCTTCCACACAGTGATTAGAGCTCTAGGAATCCATGACAAAAGGCTGCAATTGTTCTTGGCAGCTGGACAAATATTTAACAAGCAGACAAGTTGGACTGGATCAGTAACATGAGTAACATGAGACTGCAGGAGGAACAGTAATCTTCCTAAGACCTACAAGTCTGTTTTCATTAATGGGCACATCCTCAATGGTACAGTATACAGACAATACCATTTGTCTTGCACATTTAAACCTCAACTAACTTTTAATCAGAGCAACTAATCTATCATCATAATGCTCTGACAGAACCATCCAATATTTTACCAAAGAGCACAATAGATACTGTATGTCCACACAATAAGCTAACATGATATCCCATCATGCTTTGTTGGGGTCTACAGCACTTCCTTCAGAATTGCACAAAACAACTGATTCTATAATGACATGCAGTCACCCAAGAGGATGGTATCCAATTGCTTGGAAGCCCATTGAGGGTTTCAACGACTGAATACACTACACAACCTAAGCAACCATCACTGACGCTGAGCAATTGGGACGTCTGTGGGGAATTTAGTGAGAATGACTCAGCAGGTATTTTGAATATATGTGTATTTCAGTGGAAGGCAGCTACAGTGTGCTGGACGTTGAGACCAGCCTTGCTGTTAATCGCAGGCAGATAGCCAGCTGTGGGCTGATCTGTAAGGTTGTTTTTTGGACACTTGCTGGCACAGAGCCAAACACTCATGTTTACAATTACCGTATTTTCCGCACTATAAGGCGCACCGGAGTATAAGCCGCAGCAGCTAAATTGAATGATATTGAATGATGTGTACATATATAAGCCGCACTGGACTATAAGCCACAGGTGTTTTAATGTTTAATTACCATATGTAAGGGTTCGTGCACAGAGGGGATTGTCGGGAAAGAGACAAACTGTCTCGCTCTCGTAATGTCTGTCTGTCTTGCTCTCGTTCTGTCTCTCGTTCTGTCTCTCGTACCACTCTAGGTTCCACTTTTACTTTTGCGCGCTACCTGTCTCACTCTTTTCCGGCCTCCAGCTTTTCCTGCTGGAGCCCGCCGCTTAAAGGTGGGGGGCGCGGACCGGTCATAGAGCCCATAGAGTTAAAGTTGGTGGACTGTAACCTGTAAAATCCATAGATTTAGGAGGTTTTCTAGTGGCCGTTAGCTGTAAAAATCCATAGATTAGCCGCACCGTTATATAAGCCGCAGGGTCGAAAAATGGGAAAAAAGGCGCGGCTTATGGTCCGAAAATTACGGTACACTTATCCTTCTGCAATTGAACGGTGATCTCTTGTGAAAGAATCTGTTTAATGTCATCATCAAAATGTCACAGTGCCACTTAATTGGCTCACTGCAAGAGAAAAGGTTTCTTAATCCATGCAATGTCTTTACATTCCTGAGAAACAGTTATGCAAACCAACTTAGAATGTCATAGTATAAGCTATACCTGTAGCCAAAATGCTATATGTGAGATTGTAACGGAAGGATATTTTATCAGTTTACTGAGTCTCAACCAAAAACATTTGTCCTGAGGCTGAGGATACTTGCAGGAGCTAATGGCAAGGGAGGGTAGCTTAATTAGCCATCATGTGAGGGTAGCTATATGCTGATTTTCAAGTTAAGCACACTGGCCCTGAAGCCTTAGCAGTGATTCAAGCCTGGACTGGCCAGACGCCATTTCCAGAAATGCTGAGTCAACCATTACACTTCTCTCGTTTGGATAATTGAGCACCCCAATAGCTGAGAGGCAGCAAAGAACAACCTTTGTTACAACAACGAGGCAAGGTTTGCATAAGCTTGATTGTTCGCAGTTGTTCCCAAAAGAGCTTATCATCTGTCCTCACTTTCCCCAAGGGTTTTGTTCTCGCTGGACTCAGGTAGTCTATATTAGTAGTGGCAGCTACAGAGTCCATCCCTGCAACCAATCCATCACACAGTAGTCAATAGACAGCTACTACAGCAGCCTACCATTAAACATTTCCTCTCTTTCCAATTGGTGTTAGTAGGCCTCAACATACCGTAGGCCATTCAAGAAATTTGATGAGAGAGAAGGGTTTTTTCCCGCAAAGTGAGAACACGTTTCAATTACAGTGCCACAGAGTTTGAAAGTGTTGTTTTGATGAGAACATGGATCAGAATGTGTCATTAAGGTATTTGGTTTGATTGAATAGGGCCCCAAAGATTGAAGGCAGTTCAAATGTGCCAAAAAATCTATCACACATGAAGCAAAGCATTGTTATTGTATCTGTACAGCGGAGAAAGAAACAGGTTGGTTAACATTCAATGCTTATTTTCCTCTCAAGGAGTTTATGTTGAAGGGCTGCACCTATTTACAACTACTTTTCCTACTCTATAAAATCTGTCTCAAACCTTGTTACATGTTCATACACCTATTGTAGGCCTGTTTCTATTTTATTTACTTTTGGGTGAATATGACTAACCACTCATGAATTATTATTTCCTCTCAGAACCATGCAATATGGTCTTCCCAGAGCTGATATCCCTGCTGCAAATGCTGCCCAGAAGAGTCGGCACAAATCAGCTGCAATGTGATTGGCTAGCACTCTGTCAGCAGACATCATAAGATAAATTCTATTGGTCAGTTGGTAGTACCAGCTCCCGCACAACGTTTCCACAGCTTGATTCTGAAAAGGGTCACATTTGGACTCACACAGGAACATTTCTACTTTAAATTAAGTGTTTAGTTGCAACATCAATGTTTATACTATAACAAATTATCACACTTATTTTAGCTACTTTCTAGTTTTGTAGCCTACCCATAAACTAGCATGTGGCATTAGTGTAGGTTGCTGTTGTTGCTGCTGCTACGTTATAACTTTGATTTCTCCCTGTCCATTGAAGGTTTTTCAACAGGTATAAATACTTGGAAAGTCAGTATAACCAATGCTAGCCAATTAAACTCAACTCCACGATTTACGATGGAGTTGAACAGCACCTAGTATGGACGAACTGGAGCTCTCACGTTACATTAAATTACGTTTTTGTCCAAAACGACTGATTTCAGCACCCAAAGAACAGCCCACAATTACACACAACATTGTTCTGTGTAATTGCGGGCTATTCACACACAACATTGTTCTGTGTAATTGCGGGCTATTCTTTGGGTGCTGAAAAGTTTTTGATAAAATGGTCCAGTCCGCCAACACTAGTTGCCGCACAACTCAATCATAAATCGTGGAGCTGAGTTCATTCGGCTCGTGGAGCTGAGTTTAGAGTGGTAACCTCCTATAGGCTACAACACTGGTAAACTGGAGACGAATTTGACACTGATGCCTATAAAAAATGATCAATAAGCATAATGGTGATTTATTTCCTAGTCACTTACCAGTATTAAGAGGGTGGTGTGATTGCAGATTGAGCATAACCTGCTTATAAGATAAGAGATAAGATCTTAAAACATATTTGGTCAACATATGCCTGTGTTAAAGGTTTGTCCAGAACATGAACATATAGCCTATCTTGGCAGTTCCATTATTATTTATAATGTTTGCCTATAATTTGGTCACCTTTTCTTTAGGAATGTGGTTGTAATGGTTAGCATAATATACTTATCGCTCTGTGTCAATGAATGAACACGTTTGTTTAGTTATTCTGACCGTTTGGCCAGAGAAACTTGCCTACCGACTCCAAGCCGGTATTGTGCGTAATGTTGATGTAATCTGTTTTTGGAGCGCGACAGACAGTAGGCTATTTAAAATAGTAATAAGCGAACGGTCTACCTCTGTCAGCACTCTGCCTACCAATGTCGGGTCTCTTTCATTCATAACCTACCAGTTGTCACACGGGCTATTGCGCAGCGGTGAACGTAAGAGGATGAAACTCTCTCGTCATTGACGAAACATATAATAGTAGCCCCGCATCACCTTGAATACCTGGAATCTGATGCCTAAAATAAACATACTACTTCTCTTCACTGACAAATCACTGAACGTTACATCAGAAGGCAAGGCAATGCAATTGTAGCGAGATGTAACAATATGATGCTATGTTCAGTCGGTTCACTGACACCAAGGGACCCTTCCTTGATTCATTGTAACTATTGCACAGCAGGCTTTTGTGCATATTAACAATGCTGTGAATATGGTAAACTACTGTGTGCGGATGATCCTCTAACTTCATAACAGCTTTTATTATAGGATAGCCTATAAGCAGACCATAAGCTATTTGCAAGCTTGACGTTAGCAGCATCCAGAAAAATAGGCTTTATTATTCTCATTAATTAAATTCCTGTTTCTATTTATAAGATGATGAGGACATTAAGCCACATATACACCAACTATCATCCCAACATCAATATGATATTTCATATAGCCTACCAGTTTTCTTGCATCCATCGTATGGCTTCTTCCTCGTTGAACTGTCTCTCAAATTCGTACTCTTGCAGAGCCAACACCGACATGTTCACTGTGCGCGTTCCTGTAAACGGGGACAAAATTATATTCTGACGAGGTATTATATTTAACTGAATTCCACTTTATCTCTCTATCTCAGCTACACCCCTTGTCTCGCATCGCTCTTGCCACTGCCAGAAAATCCAAACTCAATGCGAACGTCCGGCTATATGCCTTCCATCTCGAGCCGGCATACGCCCTCTCCACGAAGGAGTTGGATTCAAGGTCCTAAAGCCAGCGGAGCCGCTTCAGCAAGTACAGTAGATCGTCACTGTAAGGCCTATGTCGTCAGTCACATGCTTACTACAGCCTATTAGGAAATGTACAGCAAAAATAAGTATTCACATGAATCCAGGTCCTTTCCTTCTAATAGTGTATCATCATTTGGTAACACTTCATATTAATACACTCTTCATACTGCATTAGAGCACATTCCTAATTCCTTATAAGCTATGCATAACAGGTGCTAATAACACATAAACATACATTGCAACATCCACAGAGCATTATTGCCAGTAATTTATAACACTTTGCTTCATAAGGTATTATAAAGCCTGGCCGTAATACTCTGTGTATGTTATAATACCCTGAATGAAATGCTCCACAGGAGTGTAAAGACATCAGAATCCATGCAGGAGTTCCGTATATTTGCAAGGTTTGCAACTTATAATGCCAGTGTTATACTGCCTTGTATGAAATGCTCCATAGGGATGTAATGACTTCACGAGTTCATGCAGGAGTTCCATATTCAGGTTTGGTCACATAGGCAGAGTGTGGTCACTTAACGAGCACATGCAGATAATGCCATCATAAGTGGTATAGTCTCATTCCACCTTCCACACGTAACTCTGCCTTGAGGGCCAAACCTGAATAAGGAACTCCTGCATGGATTCCCAAGTCGTTACACCCCTGTGGATCATTTCATACAGGGCATTATAACACTTGCTTCATAAGGCATTATACGTTGCTGTTTCTATTCTGCTCCTGGATGTCTCCTAAATTCACGACATTAGTTAGAGTTATGTCCTATTAGCAGGGTAGTAGGGTGTGGAAAGAATAAATAATGTTGCTGGAGTATCATTATGCATTGCTCCATCAGTTTGCACCTGCATATGTTTGCAATAAGCTGAACTTATCTGAACTCCTGCAATCAAAGAGTGATGTTTCCCAAGACAGGAGTTGGCAGATCGCCGGAGAGCAGCCTAATCAGAGTGTACCCAGGCAGCTATTATCTTGCCAATAAGTGGGCATGATTCTTTGGCCGGACTGGGTTGAACCTTAGCCTGGTAATAGGTCTATCTATATATTATCAGTTCCTATTGTAATACGTTGATACCCTCTTAATTTTCTTTCTTGAAGTGTAGCTTCACCCTTCACCCACCATATGCAAAGACACAAATCGAATCAAATCAAATCAAATTGTATTGGTCGCATACACCTGTTTAGCAGATGTTATTGCGGGTGTAGCAAAATGCTTGTGCTTCTAGCTCCGGCAGTGCAGTAATATCTAACAAGTAATATCTAACAATTTCACAACATATACCCAATAAACACAAATCTAAGTAAGAAATGAATTAAGAATATATAAATATATGTCAGAGCGGCATGGACTAAGATACAGTAGAATAGTATAGAATACAGTATACATTTACATCATTTACATTTACGTCATTTAGCAGACGCTCTTATCCAGAGCGACTTTATCCTATCCCAGGTATTCCTTAAAGAGGTGGGGTTTCAAGTGTCTCCGGAAGGTGGTGAGTGACTCCGCTGTCCTGGCATCGTGAGGGAGCTTGTTCCACCATTGGGGTGCCAGAGCAGCGAACAGTTTTGACTGGGCTGAGCAGGAACTGTGCTTCCGCAGATGTAGGGGGGCCAGCAGGCCAGAGGTGGATGAACGCAATGCCCTCGTTTGGGTGTAGGGACTGATCAGAGCTTGAAGGTACGGAGGTGCCGTTCCCCTCACAGCTCCGTAGGCAAGCACCATGGTCTTGTAGCAGATGCCAGCTTCAACTGGAAGCCAGTGGAGTGTGCGGAGGAGCGGGGTGACGTGAGAGAACTTGGGAAGGCTGAACACCAGACGGGCTGCGGCATTCTGGATGAGTTGTAGGGGTTTAATGGCACAGGCAGGGAGCCCAGCCAACAGCGAGTTGCAGTAATCCAGATGGGAGATAACAAGTGCCTGGATTAGGACCTGTGCCGCTTCCTGTGAAAGGCAGGGTCGTACTCTCCGAAAGTTGTAGACCATGAACCTACAGGATCGGGTCACCGCCTTGATGTTAGCGGAGAACGACAGGGTGTTGTCCAGGGTCACGCCAAGGCTCTTCGCACTCTGGGAGGAGGACACAACAGAGTTGTCAACCGTGATGGCGAGATCATGGAATGGGCAGTCCTTCCCCGGGAGGAAGAGCAGCTCCGTCTTGCCGAGGTTCACGTTGTGGTAATCCGTCATCCACACTGATATGTCTGCCAGACAAGCAGAGATACGATTCGCCACCTGGTTATCAGAAGGGGGAAAGGAGAAGATTAGTTGTGTGTCGTCTACGTAGCAATGATAGGAGAAGTATATACATATGTGATGAGTAATGCAGATATGTAAACATTATTAAAGTGACTAGTGTTCCATTTCTTAAAGTAGCCAGTGATTTCTAGTCCATGTCTATAGGCAGCAGCCTCTAATGTCCTAGTGATTGCTGTTTAACAGTCTGATGGCCTTGAGATATACAGTGGGGAGAACAAGTATTTGATACACTGCCGATTTTTCAGGTTTTCCTACTTACAAAGCATGTAGAGGTCTGTAATTTTTTATCATAGGTACACTTCAACTGTGAGAGACAGAATCTAAAACAAAAATCCAGAAAATCACATTGTATGATTTTTAAGTAATTAATTTGCATTTTATTGCATGACATAAGTATTTGATCACCTACCAACCAGTAAGAATTCCGGCTCTCACAGACCTGTTAGTTTTTCTTTAAGAAGCCCTCCTGTTCTCCACTCATTACCTGTATTAACTGCACCTGTTTGAACTCGTTACCTGTATAAAAGACACCTGTCCACACACTCAATCAAACAGACTCCAACCTCTCCACAATGGCCAAGACCAGAGAGCTGTGTAAGGACATCAGGGATAAAATTGTAGACCTGCACAAGGCTGGGATGGGCTACAGGACAATAGGCAAGCAGCTTGGTGAGAAGGCAACAACTGTTGGCGCAATTATTAGAAAATGGAAGAAGTTCAAGATGACGGTCAATCACCCTCGGTCTGGGGCTCCATGCAAGATCTCACCTCGTGGGGCATCAATGATCATGAGGAAGGTGAGGGATCAGCCCAGAACTACACGGCAGGACCTGGTCAATGACCTGAAGAGAGCTGGGACCACAGTCTCAAAGAAAACCATTAGTAACACACTACGCCGTCATGGATTAAAACCCTGCAGCGCACGCGAGGTCCCCCTGCTCAAGCCAGCGCATGTCCAGGCCCGTCTGAAGTTTGCCAATGACCATCTGGATGATCCAGAGGAGGAATGGGAGAAGGTCATGTGGTCTGATGAGACAAAATTAGAGCTTTTTAGTCTAAACTCCACTCGCGGTGTTTGGAGGAAGAAGAAGGATGAGTCCAACCCCAAGAACACCATCCCAACCGTGAAGCATGGAGGTGGAAACATCATTCTTTGGGGATGCTTTTCTGTAAAGGGGACAGGACGACTGCACCGTATTGAGGGGAGGATGGATGGGGCAATGTATCGCGAGATCTTGGCCAACCACCTCCTTCCCTCAGTAAGAGCATTGAAGATGGGTCGTGGCTGGGTCTTCCAGCATGACAACGACCTGAAACACACAGCCAGGGCAACTAAGGAGTGGCTCCGTAAGAAGCATCTCAAGGTCCTGGAGTGGCCTAGCCAGTCTCCAGACCTGAACCCAATAGAAAATCTTTGGAGGGAGCTGAAAGTCCGTATTGTCCCAGCGACAGCCCCGAAACCTGAAGGATCTGGAGAAGGTCTGTATGGAGGAGTGGGCCAAAATCCCTGCTGCAGTGTGTGCAAACCTGGTCAAGACCTACAGGAAACGTATGATCTCTGTAATTGCAAACAAAGGTTTCTGTACCAAATATTAAGTTCTGCTTTTCTGATGTATCAAATACTTATGTCATGCCATAAAATGCAAATTAATTACTTAAAAATCATACAATGTGATTTTCTGGATTTTTGTTTTAGATTCCGTCTCTCACAGTTGAAGTGTACCTATGATAAAAATTACAGACCTCTACATGCTTTGTAAGTAGGAAAACCTGCAAAATCGGCAGTGTATCAAATACTTGTTCTCCACTCTGTAAGCTGTTTTCAGTCTCTCGGTCCCAGCTTTGATGCACCTGTACTGACCTCGCCTTCTGGATGATAACAGGGTGAACAGGCAGTGGCTCGGGTGGTTGATGTCCTTGATGATCTTGTTGGCCTTCCTGTGACATCGGGTGCTGTAGGTGTTCTGGAGGGCGGGTAGTTTGCCCCCGGTAATGCATTGTGCAGACCGCACCACCCTCTGGAGAGCCTTGCAGTTGTGGGCGGTGCAGTTGCCGTACCAGGCGTTGATACAGCCCGACAGGATGCTCTCAATTGCGCATCTGTAAAAGTTTGTGAGGGTTTTAGGTGCCAAGCCAAATTTCTTTAGCCTCTTGAAGTTGAAGAGGCTCTTCACCACACTGTCTGTGTGGGTGGTCCATTTCAGTTTGTCAGTGATGTGTATGCCAAGGAACATGAAGCTTTCCACCTTCTCCACTGCTGTCCCGTCAATGTGGATAGGGGGGTGCACCCTCTGCTGTTCCCTGAAGTCCACGATCATCTCCGTTGTTTTGTTGACGTTGAGTGATAGGTTATTTTCCTGGCAACACACTCCCAGAGCCCTCACCTCCTCCCTGTAGGTTGTCTCGTCATTATTGGTATTCAAGTCTACTACTGTTGTGTGGTCTGTAAACTTGATGATTGAGTTGGAGGCATGCTTGGCCACACAGTAATGGGTGAACAGGGAGTACAGGAGTGGGCTGAGACGCACCCCAGTGTTGAGGATCAGCGAAGTTGATTTCCTACCTCGCCAGGAAGTCCAGGACCCAGTTGCACAGGGCAGGGTTCAGACCCAGGGCCTTGACCTTAATGATGAGCTTGGAGGGTACTATGGTGTTGAATGCTGAGCTATAGTCAATGAACAGCATTCTTACATAGGTATTCCTCTTGTCCAGATGTTACAGGGCAGTGTGCAGAGTGATGGCGATTGCATCGTCTGTGGATCTATTGGGGCAGTAAGCAAATTGAAGTGGGTCTAGGGTGGCAGGTAAGGTAGAGGTGATATGATCCTTGACTAGTCTCTCAAAGCACTTAATGATGACAGAGGTGAGCGCTACAGGGCGATAGTAGTTTAGTTCAGTTACCTTTGCTTTCTTGGGTACAGGAACAATGGTGGCCATCTTGAAGCATGTGGGGACAGCAGACTGGGATAGGGAGAGATTGAATATGTCCGTAAACACACCAGCCAGCTGGTCTGCTCATGCTCTGAGGATGCGGCTAGGGATGTCGTCTGGGTCGGCAGCCTTGCGAGAGTTAACACGTTTAAATGTTTTACTCACTTGGGCCACGGAGAAGGAGAGCCCACAGTCCTTGGTAGCGGGCCACGTCGGTGGCACTGTGTTATCCTCAAAGCGGGCGAAGAAGGTGTTTAGCTTGTTTGGAAGCAAGACGTCGGTCTCGGCGATGTGGCTGGTTTTCCTTTTGTAGTCCGTGATTGTCTGTAGACCCTGCCACACACGTCTCGTGTCTGAGCCATTCAATTGCGACTCCACTTTGTCTCTATACTGACATTTTGCTTGTTTGATTGCCTTGCGGAGTGAATAACTACACTGCTTGTATTCTGCCAAATTCCTAGTCACCTTGCCATGGTTAAATGCGGTGGTTCGCACTTTCAGTTTTCCACGAATGCTGCCATCTATCCACGGTTTCTGGTTAGGGTAGGTTTTAATAGTCAGAGTGGGTACGACATTTCCTATACACTTCCTGATATATTCAGTTACCGTATCGGTGTATTTGTCTAAATTATTTTTGCAAGCTACCCGGAACATATCCCAGTCCGCGTGATCAAAACAATCCTGAAGCGTGGATTCCGATTGGTCAGACACACACACACACCGACATGCAGACTGAGCGTCCGTTGTCTACAGTACCTTTGACTTGATGATGTGACTGAATCATTGCATTCTGTCTTACCTCATTCAGTCATCCAATATGGAGTGGACTCCCACAACCTTGTCCTAGATTTGACAGGGGGAGGAAATATCACCTGATGTAGAAAGAAATACTGTCTTCATCAGTGTGTGATATAGTGGTACTATTTCTGTCTATACATATTGCGTTATCGTGTCTGCCTAACAGAGATGGTACGATGAACCAAGCTCGCCTGATGAGTAACCTCACCAGCTCGCCTGATGAGACCTGAAGACTTGCATTAGCTTTCTGAGCTAATCCCTAGGCCTTAGCTCTGTGGGCTAACACAGTTTTGTGACGCGTATGAGTCCTGGATTTGAATCCCAATTGGCCAACCTTGAACAAGTTAATTATCAAACAGCCACTTGTGTAACTTTACTTCCAGACACAATTATATTCTGGGATTCAGGGTGGTGTACTGATGCGCTTCCCGTAACTGTGAAAATTGGAATGTTAAGTTTGAAGGATAGACGCGACCTCAGGTGTCAGAGCTAAACTGTACTCTTTAAATCATAACGTTAACTGAACAATACAGATCCTGGAGGGTAGGGTATAACATAACCCCAGGGTCAACAACTGTAACAATAACATAACTTTTCTGCTGTACGTACTGTACAGTAGGCTGAGGCAGAGGAAGCTGAGCTGCTGAGCCGTCCAGCCAGGCGGCTGGTAGGGCTGCAGGGTTGGGCTTGTTAATGACTGGGCCGGGAGGTGCTTGCACTTTGCGAAGACTACTAGCATGCCAGCGTGAACCGTCTGAGAGATGGAATGTGACTGGTACAAGCTTCTGTCTCACCTGAACAGGGTTTGACCAGAAGGACTGGAGCTTGTTGTTGCGGTTGGGCCATCTGATCCGGACCCAGTCAGAGGCGGCTATGACTGGTTGCCTAACCCCCCGTGATTTGTCAAAGCGGTCTTTCATCCGCTGCTGGTGGGCCGCGACTGTGGCCCAAGCATTGTGAGCGGGTGGTTGAGCCAGAAGAGGGCGATGAGGGCGGAGTCTTTCCAGGGGCAGCTGCAGCTCACGTCCCAGCATGAGGGATGCTGGGGAGACCTCTGTGGTGGAGTGCTGCTTGGCATGGTAGTGCAGCAGTGTTTGGAGCAGCCTGGTGGCGAACGTGCACTCTTGTGCGAGGTGGGCCCTGATGCCATTCTTGAGCGTCTGGTTGAAAAGCTCTACCTGGGCAGCAGAGGTTGGATTTAGGATCTAGTGGATTGGTTCAGTGTTGGAGTGGAGTGGGGAAATGCCCTCGTTTGAGAGGCGAAATCCCACAAAGTCAATGGCAGGGGCAGAGAAGAAACGCTTTTCTCCATTGAGAGTGAGGTGGTGTTTTGCCAGTGCAGTGAACACACTGTGGAGGTGCTCATTATGGACCCTGGTGGTGGGCCCGCGAACAACGACGTCATCTATTGTATGCAGTAATCATGCACTAGTAGGAAGTCCACTGTGTGCAGCTCACCCTGCACTATCAGCTCAAACATAAATATCACTGTCATGTCTACCTCTGTTACGCCCCTCAGTAAAGCAATGAAAACAATCAAGAATCCAATACATTTTTCTAAAAATAGCCCACATTAATATGTGGTTCATGAAATCGGTTCATTAAATCGATAACTTGCTAGTAACAGATAGCATTCATATACTGACTATCTCTAAAACTGACTTAGATAATACCTTTGCTGATACAGTGGTAGCAATACATGGTTTCAACATCTTCAGAAGAGACAGGAATGCCAATTGTGGAGGTGTTGCCATGTATGCTCAGAGTCATATTCCTATAAATCTTAGAGAGGATCTCATGTCAAATGTTGTTGAAGTAATATGAATACAGGGTCACCTGCCTCACTTAAAGCCCATTCTTGTGGGATGCTGCTACAGACCACCAAGTGCTAACAGTCAGTATTTTTTTTTTCTCCTTTATTTAACCAGGTAAGCCAGTTGAGAACAAGTTCTCATTTACAACTGCGACCTGGCCAAGATAAAGCAAAGCAGTGCGATAAAAACAACAACACAGTGTTACATATGGGGTAAACAAAACATAAAGTCAAAAATACAACAGAAAATACATATTTCAGAATGGCTGTGTACAGGTGCAGTGATCGTTAAGCTGCTCTGACAACTGACGCTTAAAGTTAGTGAGGGAGATAAGAGTCTTCAGCTTCAGAGATTTTTGCAGTTCGTTCCAGTCATTGGCAGCAGAGAACTGGAAGGAATGGCGGCCAAAGGAGGTGTTGGCTTGAGGATGACCAGTGAGATATACCTGCTGGAGAGCAGACTACGGGTGGGTGTTGCTATGGTGACCAGTGAGCTAAGATAAGACAGGGATTTGCCTAGCAGTGATTTATAAATGACCTGGAGCCAGTGGGTTTGGCGACGAATATGTAGTGAGGGCCAGCCAACAAGAGCGTACAGGTCACAATGGTGGGTAGTATATGGGGCTTTGGTGACAAAACGGATGGCACTGTGATAGACTACATCCAATTTGCTGAGTAGAATGTTGGAGGCTATTTTGTAAATGACATCGCCGAAGTCAAGGATCTGGATAATATGTGTGAAATGCTTGATAATGTATGTGATATCAACATAGAGATATCTTTTCTGAGTGACCTCAATATTGACTGGCTTTCATCAAACTGCCCACTCAAGAAAAAGCTTCAAACTGTAACCAGTGCCTGCAACCTGGTTCAGGTTATCAGTCAACCTACAAGGGTATTTACAAACAGCACAGGAATGAAATCATCCACTTGTATTTATCACATCTGCAGAAATCTGCTCTAAAGCAGTATCAAAATCCATTGGATGTAGTAATCATAATATAGTATGCTGGGCATAATATATTGTATAAGAGGTCATATAAGAAGTTTTGTAGTGATTCCCATGTTGAAGATGTAAGAATATTTGTTGGTGTGTGGTGTGTATTGAGGAGCAACCAGACGCTGCACTTGACACATTTATGAAATTGCTTATTCCAGTTACTAATAAGCATGCAACCATTAAGAAAATGACTGAAAAAACTGTTAAATCCCCGATGATTGTTGAGAAATTGAAAATGTGTATGGTTTAGAGGGATGAGGCAAAAGGAATGGCAAATAAGTCTGGCTGCACAGCCGATTGGCAAACTTACTGTAAATTGAGAAATCATGTGACTAAACTGAACAAAAAGAAGAAGAAACTGTACTATGAAACAAAGATAAATGATATAAAGAATGATAGTAAAAAACTTTGGAGCAGCTTAAATTACAGTTTGGGCAAAAAGCAAACTCGGCTCCATCATTCATTGAATCAGATGGCTCATTCTTCGCAAAACCCACTGATATTCCCAACTACTTTAATGATTTTTTCATTGGCAAGATTAGTAAACTTCTGAACATACACATCCATGCATAACTTACCAAATTATGAAAGACGAGCATTGTAATGTTGAATTCCGTAAAGTGAGTGTGGAAGAGATGAAATAATTATTGTTGTCTATCAACAATGACAAGCCACCTGGGTCTGACAACTTGGATGGAAAATTGAGGATGATAGCGGACGATATTGTCACTCCTATTTGCCATCTCTTCAATCTAAGCCTACAGGAAAGTGTGTGCCCTCAGGCCTGGAGGGAAGCACAAGTCATTACGCTAGCCAAGAATAGCAAAGCACCCTTTACTGGCTCAAACAGCTGAACAATCAGCCTGTAATCAACCTTTAGTAAACTTTTGGAAAAAATGGTGTTTGACCAGAAACAATGTTATTCCACAATAAAGAAAATTAACAACAGATGTTCAGCACATTTATAGGGAAGGGCATTCAACATGTACAGCACTTACACAAATGACTGTTGATTGGCTGAGATAAATGTATAATAAAAATATTGTGGGAGCTGTTTCATTAGACTTCAGTGCAGCTTTTGATATTATCAATCATAATCTGCTGCTGGGAAAATGTATGTATCATGGATTTACATCCCCTGCTATATTGCAGATCGAGAGTTACCTGTCTAACGGACCACAGAGGGTGGTCTTTAATGGATGCCTCTCTAACATAATCCAAGTAGAGTCAGGCATTCCCCAGGGCAGCTACCTAGGCCCTTACTTTTTCAATCTTTACTAATGACCTGCTACTGGCTCCAAGAAAAGCCTGTGTGTCTATGTACAGTGTGGGAAAAAAGTATTTGATCCCCTGCTGATTTTGTACGTATGCCCACTGATAAAGAAATTATCAGTCTATAATTTTAATGGTAGGTTTATTTGAACAGTGAGAGACAGAATAAAAACAAAAAAATCCAGAAAAACGCATGTCAAAAATGTTATAAATTGATTTGCATTTTAATGAGGGAAATAAGTATTTGACCACCTCTCAATCAGAAAGATTTCTGGCTCCCAGGTGTCTTTTATACAGGTAACGAGCTGAGATTAGGAGCACACTCTTAAAGGGAGTACTCCTAATCTCAGTTTGTTACCTGAATAAAAGACACCTGTCCACAGAAGCAATCAATCAATCAGATTCCAAACTCTCCACCATGGCCAAGACCAAAGAGCTCTCCAAGGATGTCAGGGACAAGATTGTAGACCTACACAAGGCTGGAATGGGCTACAAGACCATCGCCAAGCAGCTTGGTGAGAAGGTGACAACAGTTGGTGCGATTATTCGCAAATGGAAGAAACACAAAAGACCTGTCAATCTCCCTCGGCCTGGGACTCCATGCAAGATCTCACCTCGTAGAGTTGCAATGATCATGAGAATGGTGAGGAATCAGCCCAGAACTACACGGGAGGATCTTGTCAATGATTTCAAGGCAGCTGGGACCATAGTCACCAAGAAAACAATTGGTAACACACTACGCCGCGAAGGACTGAAATCCTGCAGCGCCCGCAATGTCCCCCTGCTCAAGAAAGCACATATACAGGCCCGTCTGAAGTTTGCCAATGAACATCTGAATGATTCAGAGGAGAACTGGGTGAAAGTGTTGTGGTCAGATGAGACCAACATCGAGCTCTTTGGCATCAACTCAACTCGCCGTGTATGGAGGAGGAGGAATGCTGCCTATGACCCCAAGAACACCATCCCCACCGTCAAACATGGAGGTGGAAACTTTATGCTTTGGGGGTGTTTTTCTGCTAAGGGGACAGAACAACTTCACCGCATCATAGGGACGATGGACGGGGCCATGTACCGTCAAATCTTGGGTGAGAACCTCCTTCCCTCAGCCAGGGCATTGAAAATGGGTCGTGGATGGGTATTCCAGCATGACAATGACACAAAACACACGGCCAAGGCAACAAAGGAGTGGCTCAAGAAGAAGCACAATAAGGTCCTGGAGTGGCCTAGCCAGTCTCCAGACCTTAATCCCATAGAAAATCTGTGGAGGGAGCTAAAGGTTCGAGTTGCCAAACGTCAGCCTCGAAACCTTAATGACTTGGAGAAGATCTGCAAAGAGGAGTGGGACAAAATCCCTCCTGAGATGTGTGCAAACCTGGTGGCCAACTACAAGAAATGTCTGACCTCTGTGATTGCCAACAAGGGTTTTGCCACCAAGTACTAAGTAATGTTTTGCAGAGGGGTCAAATACTTATTTCCCTCATTAAAATTGAAATCAATTTATCACATTTTTTACATGCGTTTTTCTGAATTTTGTTGTTGTTATTCTGTCTCTCACTGTTCAAATAAACCTACCATTAAAATTATAGACTGATCGTGTCTTTGTCAGTGGGCAAACGTACAAAATCAGCAGGGGATGACGAAATGACGAAAATCTGTTTTTTCTATGTCAAACAGTTTTGTTATATTTCAGTCTTCTTTGATGTATATAAAGTGTAATATTGGAATGCAAACTCAAAATTGAATACATTTCAACGCTTTATCTGACATGGTACAGGTCTCTTCTTTTCTTTTTTTGCTGAAAAGCATGTGTGTGACTTTTGTTTCAAAGTAGATTTGTTTAAGACTACCAAGAGTCCCTCTGTGTGACCCTGATTTAGCTCACTGCAGTAAAAACAACGCTATCAACAAGGCAGGTCCTACAGGCCCTAGTTTTGTCGCACCTGGACTACTGTCCAGTCTTGTGGTCAGGTGCCACAATGTACACGGAGAGCTAACATTAATAATATGCATGTCAGTCTCTCCTGGCTCACAGTAGAGGAGAGATTGACTTTATCACTACTTGGATTTGTGAGAAGTATTGACATGTTGAATGCGCCGAGCTGTCTGTTTAATAAACTACTAGCACACAGCTCTGACTCCCATGCATACCCCACAAGACATGCCACCAGAGGTCTCTTCACAGTCCCCAAGTCCAGAACAGACTATTGGAGGCGCACAGTACTACATAGAGCCATGACTACATGGAACTCTATTACAGATCAAGTAACTCATGCAAGCAGTAAAATCAGATTGAAAAATACAGATATAAGTATACCTTATGGAACAGCTGGGACTGTGAAGAGACACATGCACAGGCACAGACACGCATACACACACGATAACATACGCACTATACACACAAGTACACATGGATTTTGTGTTGTAGTAGAGTAGTGGCCTGAGGATACACACTAACTGTGTTGTGAAATCTGTTGTTAAATGTACTGTAATGCATTTCAAATTGTATATAACTGCCTTAATTTTGCTGGACCCCAGGAAGTGTGGGGATCCATAATAAATACAAATACAAATTCAAATGGGCACCCATGGGATCTCTACGAAGACAGATGGCATGATCTTTTGGAAGCAGCTGGGGCCATAGCGTAATATTATTGTAGTCACTTTCTGTCAGGAAGCAGGAATTTTAAAATTGAGCAGTGACTCAGTGCAACAGAGTTTTTATACATTTACACTTTTAAACATTTATTTTAAGTGTTTAATTTCAAGAATGCGTTCTTGGTGCTGTTGTTACACACCGTTTTATGCTACTCCTTTTCTGGCTAGATTTTACTCTCTTCTGACTGAACTGAATTGATACTCAAGTGCTAGCGCTCTAGCCATAACTACAGTCCATTCGGAAAGAATTCAGACCTCTTGACTTTAGTTTCGTTAGAGCCTTATTCTAAAATGGATAAAATCGTTTTTTCCCCTCATCAATCTACACACAATACCCCAAAATGACAAAGCAAAACAGGTTATTAGATTTGTTTACACGTTTATTAAAAATAAAAAACAGAAATATCACTTTTACATAACCTTTAGTCATAACTTTTTTTAAACTTTTTTTTTAACTTTTAAAAAAAAATGTGGGTGGGGGGCTAGATCAGCTTAATATTGCAGATAGATGTATCAATGTAATTGTCTGCATCACTTCCAATCCCCCATGTTTTTTATATACACTGCTCAAAAAAATAAAGGGAACACTTAAACAACACATCCTAGATCTGAATGAATGAAATAATCTTATTAAATACTTTTTTCTTTACATAGTTGAATGTGCTGACAACAAAATCACACAAAAATTATCAATGGAAATCAAATCTATCAACCCATGGAGGTCTGGATTTGGAGTCACCCTCAAAATTAAAGTGGAAAACCACACTACAGGCTGATCCAACTTTGATGTAATGTCCTTAATTCAAGTCAAAATTAGGCTCAGTAGTGTGTGTGGCCTCCACATGCCTGTATGACCTCCCTACAATGCCTGGGCATGCTCCTGATGAGGTGGCGGATGGTCTCCTGAGGGATCTCCTCCCAAACCTGGACTAAAGCATCCGCCAACTCCTGGACAGTCTGTGGTGCAACGTGGCGTTGGTGGATGGAGCGAGACATGATGTCCCAGATGTGCTCAATTGGATTCAGGTCTGGGGAACGGGCGGACCAGTCCATAGCATCAATGCCTTCCTCTTGCAGGAACTGCTGACACACTCCAGCCACATGAGATCTAGCATTGTCTTGCATTAGGAGGAACCCAGGACCAACCGCACCAGCATATGGTCTCACAAGGGGTCTGAGGATCTCATCTTGGTACCTAATGGCAGTCAGGCTACCTCTGGCGAGCACATGGAGGGCTGTGCGGCCCCCCAAAGAAATGCCACCCCACACCATGACTGACCCACCGCCAAACCGGTCATGCTGGAGGATGTTGCAGGCAGCAGAACGTTCTCACGGCGTCTCCAGACTCTGTCACGTCTGTCACATGTGCTCAGTGTGAACCTGCTTTCATCTGTGAAGAGCACAGGGCGCCAGTGGCAAATTTGCCTATCTTGGTGTTCTCTGGCAAATGCCAAACGTCCTGCACGGTGTTGGGCTGTAAGCACAACCCCCACCTGTGGACGTCGGGCCCTCATACCACCCTCATGGAGTCTGTTTCTGACCGTTTGAGCAGACACATGCACATTTGTGGCCTGCTGGAGGTCATTTTGCAGGGCTCTGGCAGTGCTCCTCCTGCTCCTCCTTGCACAAAGGCGGAGGTAGCGGTCCTGATGCTGGGTTGTTGCCCTCCAACGGCCTCCTCCACGTCTCCTGATGTACTGGCCTGTTTCCTGGTAGCGCCTCCATGCTCTGGACACTATGCTGACAGACACAGCAAACCTTCTTGCCACAGCTCGCATTGATGTGCCATCCTGGATGAGCTGCACTACCTGAGCCACTTGTGTGGGTTGAAGACACCGTCTCATGCTACCACTAGAGTGAAAGCACCGCCAGCATTCAAAAGTGACCAAAACATCAGCCAGGAAGCATAGGAACTGAGAAGTGGTCTGTGGTCACCACCTGCAGAACCACTTCTTTATTGGGGGTGTCTTGCTAATTGCCTATAATTTCCACCTGTTGTCTATTTATTTGCACAACAGCATGTGACATTTATTGTCAATCAGTGTTGCTTCCTAAGTGGACAGTTTGATTTCACAGAAGTGTGATTGACTTGGAGTTTCATTGTGTTGTTTAAGTGTTCCCTTTATTTTTTTTGAGCAGTGTATATCCTCCCCTTTATTACTTTTCAACCCCGCCATCCTTTCCCTACTTGGGGTAAATTAGTGAACAACAATGCCCAGGCCTCTACTTCCAGCCTATACTTACTATCTACACCTTATGGACACAGTCAATTTTAGAATAATTCTATTTTTTTGTTTTTTTTTTGTTTTTGCTCCTGAACTTCTTCTACTCTCAACCTCTCCAATCATTTTCATGATGTCCATCCGGTTTGCTTCTATATGCCATATCTTTCTAACTGTGCTCTTTCCCAAAAGCTCCCAACATACAACCTATATACTTATTATGGACACAGTATGCTTACATTATTAGTTATCTTGTTATTATTTGCTGTTATTTGTTATTAGTCCCATCCTTCAACTTCATTCAATACCTCCCATCTATCTCTTAACACCATCCATATAGGATTTCTATTTGCCATATATATTTCAACCGTACTGTGATGTTTTACAAAAGTTCTGAACCTCTCTATTCTCATTGCTTCTACAGATTGTGAATTAAAAATAAACATTTTTGCTAAAAGTATTATTATATTATTGATCGATTGACTATGACTTTTCAGATCACCCAGTAATGCTATCTGCAAGGTTAGCTCCAGGTAAATATTGCAATCCTTTAGCCATTCCTGGACCTGTGTCCAAAAACAAGCTACAAATGGACAGAACCAAAACAAATGATCTAATTATTCTGTCTCTTCACAGCAAAAACTGCAGAGCTGGGAAGATTGTATCCCCCATATAAATAACATTCTATTGGTAGCAAAAATTTTATATAATAATTTAAATTGAAAGATTCTAATTTTTGAATCCGGTGTCGTTTTGCGTGTCAGTTCATAAACACTATGCCATGGGATCGGTACATCAAAAATCTCTTCCCAACTATTTTGCAATCTATATGGGACGGCTGTCAATCCTTTGGTCCTTAAGTGAAACTGATTTACTTTTTTATTTATCACAGTTTTCCTTTTCACAAGTTCCTTACTTTCTCCCCCTTCCACTTTCCTCTTCCACTTTTGCGGTAAGGCTGCAATTATTTGGTTGTAATTTTGGGTAGAGCAGACTTTTCCATATGTTTTTGTTAGCTGCATGTGTGACATAACTCCACCAGTCCTACCGATGATATCATTTACGAAGATTATACCTTTTTTAAACATTCTGTCAAAAAATAAAGGTTTTTTGTCAATTAGTATATTTGAATTTAACCACAATATTTGTTGCATTATTTGTTCTGTCGTTTCTGGAGGATTAAATTGAAATTGCAACCAACTTTCTATGGCTTGTTTTAGAAATAGTGACATTTGGGAGATTAATTCCTTTTCAAATAACTGAAAATGAGTTGTTGTAATCTGAATAAAGGGAAAAAGGCCTTTCTTGAACATTGGGTGAGACAATCTAGTTTTTTATTTTATTTATTTTTTATTTTTATTATTATTTATTTTTTCGGGGGGAATGGATCAGCTCAATATTGCAGACAGATTGTATCTTCTATCAATGTAATTGTCTGCATCACTTCCAATCCCCCATGTTTATTTTTATTTTTATTTTTCTATATATATACTCCCCTCTACTACCCCCCAACCCCACCATCCTTTCCCCACTTGGAGTAAATTAGTGAACAACAATGCCCAGGCCTCTACTTCCGGTCTATACTTACTATCTACACCTTATGGACAGAGTTAATTTTACAATAATTATATTATATATATATATATATATATTTATTTTTTGCTCCTGAACTTCTTCTACTCTCAACCTCTCCGATCATTTTCATGATGTCCATCCGGTTTGCTTCTATATGCCATATCTTTCTAACTGTGCTCTTTCCCAAAAGCTCCCAACATACAACCTATATACTTATTATGGACACAGTATGCTTACATTATTAGCTATCTTTGTTATTATTTGTTGTTATTTGTTATTAGTCCCATCCTTCAACTCTATTCAATACCTCCCATCTATCTCTTAACACCATCCATATAGGATTTCTATTTGCCATATATATTACAACCGTACTGTGATGTTTTACAAAAGTTCTGAACATTTCTATTCTCATTGCTTCTACAGATTGTGAATTAAAAATAAACATTTTTGCTAAAAGTATTATTATATTATTGATTGATTGACTATGACTTTTCAGATAACCCAGTAATGCTATCTGCAAGGTTAGTTCCAGGTAAATATTGCAATCCTTTAGCCATTCCTGGACCTGTGTCCAAAAACAAGCTACAAATGGACAGAACCAAAACAAATGATCTAATGATTCTGTCTCTTCACAGCAAAATCTGCAGAGCTGGGAAGATTGTATCCCCCATACAAATAACATTCTATTGGTAGCAAGAATTTTATATAATAATTTAAATTCAAAGATTCTAATTTTTGAATCCGGTGTCGTTTTGCATGTCAGTTCATAAACACTATGCCATGGGATCAGTACGTCAAAGATCTCTTCTCAACTATTTTGCAATCTATATGGGACGGCTGTCAATCCTTCGGTCCTTAAGTGAAACTGATATACTTTTTTATTTATCACAGTTTTCCTTAACCAATTATGTTCTTTAATGCCCCCTTCCACTTTCCTCTTCCACTTTTGCGGTAAGGCTGCAATTATTTGGTTGTAATTTTGGGTAGAGCAGACATTTCCATATGTTTTTGTTAGCTGCATGTGCGACATAACTCCACCAGTCCTACCGATGATATCATTTACGAAGATTATACCTTTTTTTTTTTTATTCTGTCAAAAAATAAAGGTTTTTTGTCAATTAATATATTTGAATTTAACCACAATATTTGTTGCATTATTTGTTCTGTCGTTTCTGGAGGATTAAATTGAAATTGCAACCAACTTTCTATGGCTTGTTTTAGAAATAGTGACATTTGGGAGATTATTTCCTTTTCAAATAACTGAAAGTGAGAGGTTGTAATCTGAATAAAGGGAAAAAGGCCTTTCTTGAACATTGGGTGAGACAATCTTACTAATTTGCTTGAGAACCAGTTCGGATTTAAGTATAACTTTTGTATGACTGAAGATTTTAGTGATAGGTCTAATGCTTTAATATTTAATCATTTCTGTCCTCCGAATTCATATTCATTATATAAATATGCTCTTTTAATTTTGTCTGGCTTGCCGTTCCAAATAAAATTGAATATTTTTTTCTCATGTAATTTAAAAAACTGTTCGCTAGGCGTAGGCAAGACCATAAGCAAATAGGTAAACTGGGATAATACTAAAGAGTTAATCAGGGTGATTTTTCCACAAATTGACAGGTATTTTCCTTTCCATGGTAGAAAGATCTTATCTATTTTTGCTAACTTTCTATAAAAATTTATTGAAGTGAGATCATTTATTTCCTTTGGGATATGTATTCCGAGTATATCCACATCACCATCAGACCATTTCATTGGTAAACAACATGGTAATGTAACATTATATATATTTTTTTTGTGATCCAATACGTAATATAGTACATTTGTCATAATTTGGTTGTAATCCAGAGAGGTTAGAAAATGTATCTAGATCCTCTATGAGGCTGTGGAGGGATTCTAGTTGTGCATTTAAAAGAAAACATGAATCATCAGCGTACAATGACACCTTTGTTTTTAAGCCCTGGATTTCTAATCCTCTGATATTATTATTGGATCTGATTTAAATAGCTAACATCTCGATGGCCACAATAAATAGATATGCCGATATTGGACAACCTTGTTTCACTCCTCTTGACAGTTTAAAACTTTCTGAGAAATAGCCATTATTTACTATTTTACACCTAGGGTTACTATACATGATTTTGACCCATTTTATAAGAGATTCTTCAAAATTGAAATGTTCCAGGCATTTATATATAAACCCCAGTCGTACTTTATCAAATGCCTTTTCGAAGTCTGCTATGAATAGCAGGACTGGTTTCCCATATTTTCCATAGTGTTCCATTGTTTCCAATACTTGCCTTATATTATCTCCAATGTATCTTCCATGTAAAAAACCTGTCTGATTAGAATGAATAATATCCGACCTTTTTAATTCTATGTGCTATACATTTTGCTAGAATTTTTGCATCACAACAATGAAGTGTAAGGGGCCTCCAATTTTTTTAATGGACTGGATCTTTATATTTTCCACTTGTATCCTGTTTCAGTAATAATGAGATCTTCTTCTTGAGTGTCAGATAATCTACCATTTACAGTGGGGGAAAAAAGTATTTAGTCAGCCACCAATTGTGCAAGTTCTCCCACTTAAAAAGATGAGAGAGGCCTGTAATTTTCATCATAGGTACATGTCAACTATGACAGACAAAATGAGGGGAAAAAAATCCAGAAAATCACATTGTAGGATTTTTAATGAATTTATTTGCAAATTATGGTGGAAAATAAGTATTTGGTCAATAACAAAAGTTTCTCAATACTTTGTTATATACCCTTTGTTGGCAATGACACAGGTCAAACGTTTTCTGTAAGTCTTCACAAGGTTTTCACACACTGTTGCTGGTATTTTGGCCCATTCCTCCATGCAGATCTCCTCTAGATCAGTGATGTTTTGGGGCTGTCGCTGGGCAACAACTCCCTCCAAAGGACTTTCAACTCCCTCCAAAGATTTTCTATGGGGTTGAGATCTGGAGACTGGCTAGGCCACTCCAGGACCTTGAAATGCATCTTACGAAGCCACTCCTTCGTTGCCCGGGCGGTGTGTTTGGGGTCATTGTCATGCTGAAAGACCCAGCCACGTTTCATCTTCAATGCCCTTGCTGATGGAAGGAGGTTTTCACTCAAAATCTCACGATACATGGCCCCATTCATTCTTTCCTTTACACGGATCAGTCGTCCTGGTCCCTTTGCAGAAAAACAGCCCCAAAGCATGATGTTTCCACCCCCATGCTTCACAGTAGGTATGGTGTTATTTGGATGCAACTCAGCATTCTTTGTCCTCCAAAAACGACGAGTTGAGTTTTTACCAAAAAGTTATATTTTGGTTTCATCTGACCATATGACATTCTCCCAATCCTCTTCTGGATCATCCAAATGCACTCTAGCAAACTTCAGACGGGCCTGGACATGTACTGGCTTAAGCAGGGGGACACGTCTTGCACTGCAGGATTTGAGTCCCTGGCGGCGTACTGTGTTACTGATGGTAGGCTTTGTTACTTTGGTCCCAGCTCTATGCAGGTCATTCACTAGGTCCCCCCGTGTGGTTCTGGGATTTTTGCTCACCGTTCTTGTGATCATTTTGACCCCACAGGGTGAGATCTTGCGTGGAGCCCCAGATCGAGGGAGATTATCAGTGGTCTTGTATGTCTTCCATTTCCTAATAATTGCTCCCACAGTTGATTTCTTCAAACCAAGCTGCTTACCTATTGCAGATTCAGTCTTCCCAGCCTGGTGCAGGTCTACAATTTTGTTTCTGGTGTCCTTTGACAGCTCTTTGGTCTTGGCCATAGTGGAGTTTGGAGTGTGACAGTTTGAGGTTGTGGACAGGTGTCTTTTATACTGATAACAAGTTCAAACAGGTGCCATTAATACAGGTAACGAGTGGAGGACAGAGGAGCCTCTTAAAGAAGAAGTTACAGGTCTGTGAGAGCCAGAAATCTTGCTTGTTTGTAGGTGACCAAATATTTATTTTCCACCATAATTTGCAAATAAATTCATAAGAAATCCTACAATGTGATTTTCTGGATTTTTTTTTAGGCCTCTCTCATCTTTTTAAGTGGGAGAACTTGCACAGTTGGTGGCTGACTAAATACTTTTTTCCCCCACTGTACATAGGAGTGGTTAAAACATGATAAAAACGGTCCTCTTAGTATATCAAAAAAGGTTTGGTATACCTCGACTGGTATGCCATCCAACCCTGGAGTTTTCACTGACTTAAAGTCTTTAATTGCATCCAGAAGTTCCTCCTCTGTAATTTCACCTTCACATGAGTCTTTCTGTATGGCTGTTAATTTGACATTATCAATAGAAAAAAAATCACTACAATTAGCTTCAGTTAGAGGAGATGGAGGCGACTGAAAAGAAAACATATGCTTAAAGTACTTTGTTTCCTCCTTCAAAATATCATTTGGTGAATCATGGGTGACTCCGTCAATTGTAACGAGTTTCATTAAGTTATTTTTGGTAGCATTCCTATGTTGAAGATTAAAAAATAATTTTGTGCATTTTTCCCCATATTCCATCCAGTTTGCTTTATTTTTATAATATATTACACTTGATCTTTCTTGAATAAGTTTCTCCATTTATTTTTGTTTTTCCTCTAATGTATTCTGTGCCTCTATGTTACAGTTTTTATTGCCATCTATCTGTTCTGTTAGACTTTCTATTTACTTTGTTAGTATAAACTCTTTTGACCTAAATTGCTTTTGTTTTCGAGATGAGTACTGAATTGCATGGCCTCTAAAGGCACATTTAAAGGTGTCCCATACAATAAGGGGATTTGCTGTACCTATGTTATGTCGGAAAAAGTCAGTTATAAATTCCTTTGTTCTAATTATAAATAAATTATCATCCAATAGGCTTTGATTAAATTTCCAATATCCTCGCCCACATGGAAATTCAGTAAGAGTAATGTATATGCCAATTATATGATGGTCCGACCGCATTCTGTCCCCTATCAACACTTTTTAAAACTTTTGGTGCCAACAAGAATGAGATAAGAAAGAAGTCAAGACGACTAGCTTGATTCAGACTCCGCCATGTATATCTCACTAGATCAGTATATTTAAGCCTCCATATATCTACTAGTTCTAATGTATCCATGACATTCACAATTTCCTCAAGAGCATATGGGTGATTGTTTGTGGTGTGATTTCCTTTACAGTCCATTGAGCCATTTAAAACAGTAGTATAATCCCCCACCATAATAATATTGTCTTGAATTGCTTGCAGGGTTGATAATTTATTATATATACAGTCGTATGAAAAAGTTTGGGCACCCCTGACAATTTCCATGATTTCCATTTATAAATAATTGGGTGTTTGGATCAGCAATTTCATTTTGATCTATCAAATAACTGATGGACACAGTAATATTTCAGTAGTGAAATTAGGTTTATTGGATTAACAGAAAATGTGCAATATGCATCAAAACAAAATTAGACAGGTGCATACATTTGGGCACCCCAACAGAAAAATCACATCAATATTTAGTAGAGCCTCCTTTTGCTAAAATAACAGCATCTAGACGCTTCCTATAGCCTCTAATGAGTGTCTGGATTCTGGATGAAGGCATTTTGGACCATTCCTCCTTACAAAACATCTCCACTTCAGTTAGGTTTGATGGTTGCTGAGCATGGACAGCCCACTTCAAATCATCCCACAGATTCTCAATGATATTCAGGTCTGGGGACTGGGATGGCCATTCCAGAACATTGTACTTGTTCCTCTGCAAAAATGCCCGGGTAGATTTTGAGCAGTGTTTTGGGTCGTTGTCTTGTTGAAATATCCAGCCCCGGCATAACTTTAACTTTGTGACTGATTCTTCAACATTATTCCCAAGAATCAGCTGATATTGAGTGGAATCCATGCGACCCTCAACTTTAACAATATTTCCAGTACCGGCACTGGCCACACAGCCCCACAGCATGATGAAACCCCCACCAAATTTTACTGTGGGTAGCAAGTGTTTTTCTTGGAACGCTGTGTTATTTTGCCGCTATGCATAATGCCCCTTGTTATGACCAAATAACTCAATATTTGTTTCATCAGTCCACAGCACCTTATTCCAAAATGAAGCTGGCTTGTCCAAATGTGCGTTTGCATACCTCAAGCGACTCTGTTTGTGGTGTGTGTGCAGAAAAGGCTTCTTCCGCATCACTCTCCTGTACAGCTTCTCCTTGTGCAAAGTGCGCTGAATTGTTGAACGATGCACAGTGACACCATCTGCAGCAAGATGATGTTGTAGGTCTTTGGAGGTGGTCTGTGGGCTGTTTTTGACCGTTCTCACCATCCTTCGCCTTTGCCTCTCCGATATTTTACTTGGCCTGCCACTTCTGGCCTTAACAAGAACTGTGCCTGTGGTCTTCCATATGTTCCTCACAGTGGACACTGACAACTTACATCTCTGCGATAGCTTTTTGTAGCCTTCCCCTAAACCATAATGTTGAACAATCTTTGTTTTCAGGTCATTTGAGAGTTGTTTTGAGGCTCCCATGTTGCCACTCTTCAGAGGAGAGTCAAAGAGAACAACAACTTGCAATTGGCCACCTTAAATACCTTTTCTCATGATTGGATGCACTTGTCTATGAAGTTCAAGGCTTAATGAGCTCACCAAACCAATTGTGTGTTCCAATTAATCAGTGCTAAGTAGTTACAGGTATTCAAATGAACAGAATGACAAGGGTGCCCAAATTTTTGCATAGCCTGTTTTTCACATCTGATTTAATTTCATACAACTTAATATTGCTACACTAAAAATCTTTGTCTGGACATTACCCCAGTACTCAGCTTTTATTAGAAAAGGAATGGCATGCCACTGTGATCATTTTCTGTGACGACAGAGTAAATTATTATGCAGCCTCAGAGGGGTGCCCAAACTTTTTCATACGACTGTATTGTCAAAGAATTGTGGATCATCATTATTTGGTCCGTAAAGGTTAATGAGCCATATCTGTTTATGGTCCAATAACATATTTAAAATAATCCATCTACCTTGCGTATCTATTTGGACAATTTGCACATTCGGATCGAAATTACTATTAATTAATATCATCACCCCTTTTGAATTTCTTTTCCCATGTGAGAAGTATATTTCCCCCCCCCCCCATTCCTTTTTCCACGCAACTTCATCTCGAATTGTTGAATGAATTTCCTGTATACAATAGATATTATATTCCTTCTCTTTGAGCCATGTAAATATTGTTCTTCTTTTGTTATTATCAGCTAAGCCATTACAATTATAACTGGCTATACTTATTTCACCATACACCATAATGAGATACAAGTTTCAAGTCTATTTATCATTATATATGTTTGTAAATTTACCAATAAAAAATACCGTAATGATTGAGTGTCCATGTAGCTGTACCGTGATATTTGCATTGCTACGGAGTAACCCTTCAATTGTTCTCCACTAATTCCCCCGCTAAAGCCCCTCCCCATCCCAAGTTGAGCCGTCATCCCAGTGATCAGCATCCCACCCACGTCCCTCCGTATCCCTATGGCCCCGAGAGGCCAGGACCCATCCATCGAAAACAGCACACAGTGCCACCCACAAAACAGAAGCAGATTAACCGCCAAAAGCATTTCCAATGCTGTCACCTCTCTCTCTCTCTCTCTCTCTCTCTCTCTCTCTCTCTCTCTCTCTCTCTCTCTCCTCTCTCTCTCTCTCTCTCTCTCTCTCTCTCTCTCTCTCTCTCTCTCTCTCTCTCTCTCTCTCTCTCTCTCTCTCTCTCTCTCTCTCTCTCTCTCTATATATATATATATATATAAATAACTATTTAAAAAAATATATGCATATCCTATTTTCCATCATTATCAATTAATATGCGTAATAATGTCGGCAGTTCATGCGTAGGATTTTAACATATAACCCGGATTGCCATTGTATTACATTTAATTTATTCACAAGCAATTATTATCCTAGCAAAAAAATCCTGTGGTCCATCCCATACCCCCCTTTGTGTCTCTGAACATTTGGTTGTCAATATATAGTTTATCCACCACGAGTGCAACACGTTTCCCTTTTAATCTGCTTTCCTTGAAGATTGGATACAGAATTTTGCGCCTTTCTGCAATCTCCCTCGGGAACTGATCATTCATGCCTATTTTCGTGCCAGCAAGTCTTTTCCCTAGGCTTTTAACCATTGCTTTATCTTTAAAAAAAAGCAACTTTGGCAACGATTGGGTGCTCATATTTCTGTCCTCTTTTTCCAAAACGGTGTACACGTTCGAGTTGGATTTTATCGACTGCCTCGAGTGGGATTTGTAGCGCTGTATGCAGGAAGTCCTTCATAATATTCTCTGTTATTTCTCCCTCCTTTTCCTGAATACACGTAAGTACTAGATTTTCTCTCATCGATCTAGTTTGGATGTCTAGTAAGGCTTCTCTCAGAAGGTTGTTCTCCTTTTTTAGTTCCCTAACGTCCGTTTCTATCTTAGAGACTGTCACTTAAAATTTTTTGGTTTCTTTCTCCATTACCAAAGCTTTTTCGTCACTCATTTGAAGACTCGCTTTCTACTCTTTTACGTCTTTACTGACCAATTCTAGTATGCCCAATTTGTCATTTATCGACTTCAACAGGTCGCTTTCCACACTTACCATATCCAGTGGTGAAAAGCATATATCATCTGTATCAGTCGATGAGTCGGGTTTCCTTTTGGGGATCGGCTCTCCACGCTTATCTTCAGTCATGTTTGGGTGTTGTAATATTTGTCGATATATTTCTCTAGCCTTATGATCTGTTTTGTGTTATTATCCAGATTGAATTATATTAACTGCGAATATATGAAATGCTAATATTTAGTCTAACTTACTGATTTTGAATATTATGTTTTTATCTTGAGGTGTTTTGTACCGCTTTCTATTCAATACGCCATCTTGTCTACGCGTGCCCTGCCCCCAAAATATTGTTGTTGTTCTTTGTTTTAGTCATTACTTTGTTGAAGCACCTTTGGCAGCGATTACAGCCTCGAGTCTTCTTGGGTATGATGCTACAAGCTTGGCACACCTGTATTTGGGGAGTTTCTCCCATTCTTCTCTGCACAGAGATCTGTGCCTCGACACGATCCTGTCTCAGAGCTCTAAAATCAAATCAAATCAAAATGTATTTGTCACATGCGCCGAATACAACAGGTGTAGACCTTACCGTGAAATGCTTACTTACAAGCCCTTAACCAACAATGCAGTTCAAGAAATAGAGTTAAGAAAATATTTACTAAATAAACGGAAGTAAAAAATAAAAAGTAACACAATAAAAAAACAATAACAATAGCTATATACAGGGGGTACCGGTACCGAGTCAATGTGTGGGGGTACAGGTTAGTCGAGGTAATTTGTACATGTAGGTAGGGGTAAAGTGACTAAGCATAGATAATAAACAGCGAGTAGCAGCAGTGTAAAAAAAAAGGGGGGTGGGGGTGTCAATGTAAATAGTCCATGTGGCCATTTGAGTAATTGTTCAGCAGTATTATGGCTTGGGGGCAGAAGCTGTTAAGGAGCCTATGACTTGGGTGACTGGAGTCTATGACAATTTTCTGGACCTTCCTCTGACACCGCCTAGTATATAGGTCCTGGATGGCAGGAAGCTTGGCCCCAGTGATGTACTGGGCCGTACTCACTACCCTCTGTAGAACCTTACGGTTGGATGCCGAGCAGTTGCCATACCAAGCGGTGATGCAACCGGTCAGGATGCTCTCGATGGTGCAGCTGTAGAACCTTTTGAGGATCTGGGGACCCATGCCAAACCATTTCAGTCTCCTGAGGGGGAAAAGGTGTTGTCGTGCCCTCTTCACGACTGTCTTGGTGTGTTTTGACCATGATAGTTTGTTGGTGATGTGGACACAAAGGAACTTGAAACTCTCGACCCACGCCGCTACAGCTCCGTCAATGTTAATGGGGGCCTGTTCGGCTCTCCTTTTCCTGTTGTCCACGATAAGCTCCTTTGTCTTGCTCACATTGAAGGAGAGGTTGTTGTCCTGGCACCACACTGTCAGGTCTCTGACCTCCTCCCTATAGGCTGTCTCATCGTTGTCGGTGATCAGGCCTACCACGGTTGTGTCGTCAGCAAACTTAATGATGGTGATGGAGTCATGCTTGGCCACGCAATCGTGGGTGAACAGGGAGTACAGAAGGGGACTAAGCACGCACCCCTGAGGGGGTCCACTGTTGAGGATCAGAGTAGCAGATGTGTTGTTGCCTACCCTTACCATCTGGGGGGCGGCCCGTCAGGAAGTCCAGGATCCAGTTGCAGAGGGAGGTGTTTAGTCCCAGGGTCCTTAGCTTAGTGATGAGCTTTGTGGGCACTATGGTGTTGAACGCTGAGCTGTAGTCAATTAACAGCATTCTCACATAGGTGTTCCTTTTGTCCAGGTGGGAAAGGGCAGTGTGGAGTGCGATTGAGATTGCATCATCTGTGGATCTGTTGGGGCGGTATGCGAATTAGAGTGGGTCTAGGGCTTCCGGGATGATGGTATTGATGTGAGTCATGACCAGCCTTTCAAAGCACTTCATGGCTACCTACGTGAGTGCTGCGGGTCGGTATTCATTTAGGCAGGTTACCTTCGCTTTCTTGGGCACAGGGACTATGGTGGTCTGCTTGAAACATGTAGGTATTACAGACTCGGTCAGGGAGAGGTTGAAAATGTGATTTGATTTGCTTTGAATGTCATTCTCTTCATGGTGATGTATCCTGCATAGGTACATAAAGGTAATATGTAAATGTAATATCCTCCTTTGCATGTTTTGGTATTATTCTACACACTAGCTATAATTTTAATGAGTTCCACCCCCAAACAAGACCAAATTTGGTTGGTCCGGAACGGGCCAAGTCTTTACCAATCATAGACGTCTGTTTCACAAGTTTGGACAGCGTAGTAAAGCACAGCAGAGTAGAGTAGAGTAGAATTCAGTACAGTTCAGTACAGTAAAGTTCTGTTCAGCACAGTAAAGTACAGTATAATACAGTAAATTATACTGTGCTCTACTGTACTGTACTAAACTCTTCTGATGTATTTCTAATACCATCAGCTAGATGTATTTCTAAATACCCGTAACCATATCATCAGAACCCGGCCTTAAGAATAATCATGACCCACCCTGCAACCTATATGACCTCATTACATTAAGGAGCCCGCAAAGCTTGCTCTACGTGGTTTGTGTTTATTCTTTCCTTAGGGATAATATAAGTGCAAAGCACTCTTTCGCTTCAAGTAATCCTTAAAATGCTTTATGAAAGAACAAGCTTCAGGGTCAACTCAAATGAGGAGGATCAAAAAGGCAATAAGTTGTGTTCATTTTGCTAAAGTCCAAGGGAGGATTTGGTCTGAAGTGTGTGTGTGTGTGTGTGTGTGTCTCTGTGTGTGTGTGTTTGTGTGTGTGTGTGCGTGTGTGTGTGTGTGTGTGTGTGTGTGTGTGTGTGTGTGTGTGTGTGTGTGTGTGTGTGTGTGTGTGTGTGTGTGTGTGTGTGTGTGTGTGTGTGTGTGTGTGTGTGTGGACGTGTGTGTGTGTGTGTGGACGTGTTTAACTATTCTTGTGGGGACCAGAAGTCCCCACAAGAATAGTAAACAAACCAACATTTGACAAACTGGGGACATTTTGTTAGTCCCCACAAGGTCAAATGCTATTTCTAGGGGGTTTAGGGTTAAGGATAGAATTAGTGTTAGGGTTAGAATTACGTTAAGGGTTAGGGTTAGGAGATAGGGTTAGAATTGAATGGGACTGAATTGTGTCCCCCCACAAGGTTAGCTGTACAAGACTGTGTGTGTGTGTGTGTGTGTGTGTGTGTGTGTGTGTGTGTGTGTGTGTGTGTGTGTGTGTGTGTGTGTGTGTGTGTGTGTGTGTGTGTGTGTGTGTGTCCACTTGTTTTTGTGGCCCTTGCCTCGGGAGAGTAGCCAGCTTCTCTGGTCAGGCATGTCAGGCATCTGAGGCTTTTTCTGTACAGCTGGGATAGGGGAACCCTCAGAGTTACTCTGGGGGATAAGGAATTCATCAGGGTGTGAGAGACAGAGGGAGAGAGGAGTAAGAGAGAGAGAAAAAGAGGGAGAGGAATGGATGGGGATGATACGAGAGAGAGATAGAGAGAGAGAGAGGGGGGAGCGAGAGAGAGAGGGGGGAGAGAGGAGAGAGAGAGAGAGACCGCCGTAGGCAGACCTGACTCTCAAGAGAAGACAGGCTATGTGCACACTGCCCACAAAATGAGGTGGAAACTTAGCTGCACTTCCTAACCTCCTGCCAAATGTATGACCATATTAGAGACACATATTTCCCTCAGATTACAGCGATCCACAAAGAATTCGAAAACAAACCCAATTTTGATAAACTCCCTTATCTACTGGGTGAAAAACCACAGTGTGCCATCACAGCTGCAAGATTTGTGACCTGTTGCCACAAGAAAAGGGCAACCAGTGAAGAACAAACACCATTGTAAATACAACCCATATTTATGTTTATTAATTTTCCCATTTGTACTTTAACTATTTGCACATTGTTACAACACTGTATCTATACATAATATGACATTTGAAATGTCTTTATTCTTTTGAAACTTCTGAGTGTAATTGTTTACTGTTAATATTTATTGTTTATTTCACTTTTGTTTACTATCTACTTCACTTGCTTTGGCAATGTTAACACACGTTTCCCATGCCAATAAAGCCCTTAAATTGAATTGAAATTGAATTGAATTGAATTGAATTGAGAGAGAGAGAGGCAGAGAGAGAGAGATAGAGAGAGAGACGGAGAGAGAGAGAGAGAGACAGAGACAGAGACAGAGACAGAGACATAGACAGAGAGAGAGAGAGAGAGAGAGAGAGAGAGAGAGAGAGAGAGAGAGAGAGAGAGCGAGAGAGAGAGAGAGAGGGAGAGAAAAAGAGAAAGGTGAAAGGAGAGAGAAAGGCCCCTTGACTTCCCAGCAAAAGCGAGGGAAGGAGAAACTAATGTGAGGTCAAATTACACTTGATGTATTGCTTTTTCCCCTTCTGCTCGTGACCTGAACCATGATGGATGTGTGGCCTTCAGAAAAAAGAAACCTAGGTGGTAACAAAGTATTTTGTTTGAATAGACATTATGGGCCGGTTTCCCAGACACAGACTAAGCCTAGTCCAGGTCTTGAAGCGCTTTCAATGGACATTCTCATTTGAATTCTTATGAATTCTTATAACAAATCTATGACACTCTACAGTCGTGGTCAAAAGTTTTGAGAATGACACAAGTATTGGTCTTCACAAAGTTTGCTGCTTCAGTGTTATGAGATATTTTTGTCAGATGTTACTATGGCATACTGAAGTATAATTACAAGCATTCCATACGTGTCAAAGGCTTTTATTGACAATTACATGAAGTTTATGCAAAGAGTCAATATTTGCAGTGTTGACCCTTCTTTTTCAAGACCTCTGCAATCCACCCTGGCATGCTGTCAATTAACTTCTGGGCCACATCCTTACTGATGGCAGCCCATTCTTGCATAATCAATGCTTGGAGTTTGTCAGAATTTGTGGGTTTTTGTTTGTCCACCCGCCTCTTGAGGATCGACCACAAGTTCTCAATGGGATTAAGGTCTGGGGAGTTTCCTGGCCATGGACCCAAAATGTCTATGTTTTGTTCCCCGAGCCACTTAGTTATCACTTTTGCCTTATGGCAAGGTGCTCCATCATGCTGGAAAAGGCATTGTTCGTCACCAAACTGTTCTTGGATGGTTGGGAGAAGTTGCTCTCGGAGGATGTGTTGGTACCATTCTTTATTCATGGCTGTGTTCTTAGGCAAAATTGTGAGTGAGCCCACTCCCTTGGCTGAGAAGCAACCCCACACATGAATGGTCTCAGGATGCTTTACTGTTGGCATGACACAGGATTGATGGTAGCGCTCACCTTTTCCTCTCCGGACAAGCTTTTTTCCGGATGCCCCAAACAATCGGAAAGGGGATTCATCAGAGAAAATGACTTTACCCCAGTCCTCAGCAGTCCAATCCCTGTACCTTTTGCAGAATATCAGTCTGTCCCTGATGTTTTTCCTGGAGAGAAGTGGCTTCCTCGCTGCCCTTCTTGACACCAGGCCATCCTCCAAAAGTCTTCCCCTCACTGTGCGTACAGATGCACTCACACCTGCCTGCTGCCATTCCTGAGCAAGCTCTGCACTGGTGGTGCCCCGATCCCGCAGCTGAATCAACTTTAGGAGACGGTCCTGGCGCTTGCTGGACTTTCTTTGGCGCCCTGAAGCCTTCTTCACAACAATTTAACCTCTCTCCTTGAAATTCTTGATGAACCGATAAATGGTTGATTTAGGTGCAATCTTACTAGCAGCAATATCCTTGCCTGTAAAGCCCTTTTTGTGCAAAAGCAATGATGACGGCACACGTTTCCTTGCAGGTAACCATGGTTAACAGGGGAAGAACAATGATTTCAAGCACCACCCTCCTTTTAAAGCTTCCAGTCTGTTATTCTAACTCAATCAGCATGACAGAGTGATCTCCAGCCTTGTCCTCGTCAACACTCTCACCTGTGTTAACGAGAGAATCACTGACATGATGTCAGCTGGTCCTTTTGTGGCAGGGCTGAAATGCAGTAGAAATGTTTTTGGGGGATTAAGTTCATTTTCATAGCAAAGAGGGACTTTGCAATTAATTGCAATTCATCTCATCACTCTTCATAACATTCTGGAGTATATGCAAATTGCCATCATAAAAACTGAGGCAGCAGACTTTGTGAAAATGAATATTTGTGTAATTCTCAAAACTTTTGACAACGACTGTACTTTAGCACATGTTTGTGTTGCATTTTTGTTCTAGGAAAATAAACCACGACAGGAAATAAACCTTGATACGATGTGAATCCGACTCAAATTGAAACTCAAATGTAATATCTGCATCCATTTTGCACCCTTTAAAGAAAAAGTTAAACACTCCAAAACCTTCTGCGGTCCACATTAACTATGCCTGGACGGATAGATGCGGTAGCCCTTAGCTAGCTCAGCGGGGTTGCTTTTGGAAATCCTGCAGTACAGTGTGAACTTTACTGCATAGGCTTTTATATGAACTCAAAATGGGTGTTCTATGAGTACTTTGTGGTTAGACCCTGTAATTGTGGAATCCCTGCTAAGCTCCTCCAAGCAATTCCCAACCCAGAGGGGAAGCTATCCGGATCTCCAAAGAAAGCTTTTCAGAATGCTTTGACTGGTGAGCAGTGTTAATTTTCTATGTAGGCCTACTGCATTGAAAATAAGTTTAGTCGCCTTATTTGATCCATACACTGCATTGGAGTGCACTCAACAGTAAGGTTTGTGTAATTGCATGATGGCAACGTTATACAAGCACCAATGGCACTATTGTTTAGGAGGAGACAAGCCTGAGTGTGTCTGCAAGGCGATGAATGAGTGGTATTCAGCTTGTCTGCATGTTCAATACAGTCATTGGTTTGTTCCAGTAGAGTGCCATCTGCTGGTTGTATATTAGCAGTGAACTTCAAGGAGCATACCTGAACTATTTACTCGCCACAACAAACATGATTTATAATATAGCCCCCTTCTCTATTCTCTATACACATTAAACTCTGTAACTCTGCCATACATCACATAATTACTCTACTCCAAGTACAATTTTCAGAATGTGTGGGACATTTTCAATAAGAATGAGAATAGTTGATATGATGTGTGATTGAACAAGGTAAACGACCATGATCATTTCTAGTCGAGGAGCGCTTCTACCAAAAGACATCAGGTGCTGTCACCGGGTTGTGGTGTGGTAAAGTGGCAATATAATGTAGCTGACCTTTCTGCTTCATTACCCAGAAGGATACAAGATAAATTGCCAGAATGCAGGTCCAACCAAGTGAGGCAACGTTTTCTGTGACCATAGCACACTGTTGTGACTCTGTAGATGAAATAGGCATAACATGAACACATAGATGTTGTGTCATGTTACAATGTTTACAACGTGTGTATAATGCAAATAATTGATGATGATGTTAATTAATTTCAAGCACAGCTAACTAAAACATTTTCAAATGACCCATTCACTGAAGCTCATTGAACTTCTCAAATGTTTTAATTGGTTTGACGAGTTTTGCTGCCCTCTTCTGGCTATATGCATTCATTAGCACACTGAGCATGCTCCTCAAGGACTGCGGTTTTGTGTGTAGCTACTCCTAGTAATAAAAGTGCCCTATATTTTTTTAACGCATTCAGCACTATTAAGAATGGACTTATTTGTCCCAACATTTCTTCACAGCTCCAGCAAAAGGAAGGTTGACGACGTCATAGAGAAGGATGAATGAGGAAGAGATGAAGAAGGCAGGAACCAACTTGAATGAGATCAAGAAAACCGGCCAGACCAGGGTTTTCTGGAGATTCACCGCTGAGGCCCTTTGCTCCACTAGGAATAAATCAAGTAGGCTAAGTCAAGTCCAGCAATGGGTCACAAACACACTTGATTCAGCAAGGAACATGTTAATTGAAAAGCACTTATTAGGCCCAAGTCTCAATGGTAGGTCTGGCTACACCCATATGTCAAGAGAAAACGTCTTTGTTAGGCCGTTTCAGGGGAACCACATCATATTCTCCCTCAGAGAACACCAAAGCATTTGATCTGCGGTTATGTGTTGTGAGTCGCATCCGTCTTCCATCCATCCAATCCCCTGTGTGTCTCGCCTTACCTTTCCATTAATGACAGTGTGATCGTGACGCCTTCCAGCCTGGATTACCGCGTCTCACACAGTGGTTCTCCCACTGCGCCCGGTAATGAGCAGGGATGTTGGAATGAGAGCGTGGGCAGATTGCTTTTCGCCAGAGTTTATTAGAGTGAGAGCGGGTTTGAACGTGCCTCCTTACTAAATATTATAATTGGCAGAGGAAGGGAGGTTGGAGGGGGCCAGTTGACTGTTAACGGTTGTATGGTGGTATGGACATAAAACGGAATACAAGGTACATTTACACTGAGTATACAAAACATTAAGAACAACTGCTCTTTCCATGACATAGACTGACCAGGTGAATCCAGGTGAAAGCTATGATCCCCTATAGATGATACCTGTTCAATCCACTTCAATCAGTGTAGATTAAGGGTAGGAGACAGGTTAAAGAAGGAGTTTTAAGCCTTGAGACAATTGAGACATGGATTGTGTATGTGTACCATTCAAAGGGTGAATGGGCAAGACAAAATATTTAACGGGGTATGGTAGTAGGTGCCAGGCTTACCGGTTTGTGCCAAGAACTGCAACGCTGCTGGGTTTTTCATGCTCAACAGTTTCCTGTGTGTATCAAGAATGGTCCACTACCCAAAGGATATCCAGCAAACTTGACACAACTTTGGGAAGCATTGGTGTCTGGTGAATGATGTAAATGTGTCAACATGGGCCCGCAACCCAGTGGAATGCTTTGACACCTTGTAGAGTCCATGCCCGATGAATTGAGGCTGTTCTGAGGGTAAAGGGGGGGGGCACTCAATATCAGGAAGGTGTTCCTAATGTTTGGTGTACTCAGTGTATATGCTTGTTATCTCAACCTGTCCGGCACGTAGGCCTACCGGTGCATGGCCCTTTCACCAGTGAGCAATTTCACAGTAAACAATTAAAGGGGGTCATGTCAAGCTGTCCAGTTTAGGAGAGACTGCTATTCATGGTTTAGTATTGCTGAGTGAGGAGCTATAGGGTGTCAATTCAATGTCCCCTGTTGCACTACAAAACTTACCTTTCAGCCGCCTTTTTCCACATTTTGTTGTGTTACAAAATGGGATTCCAATGGATTTAATTGTCATTTTTTGTCAATGATTTCAACAAAATATTCAGCAATGTCAAAGTGGAAGAAAGATTCTAACATTTGTAAAAAACTAAAAAACTAAAAAAACACTAATGTATCTTGTTTACTTAAGTATTCAACCCCATGAGTCAGTACATGTTAGAATCACATTTGGCAGTGAATACAGCTGTGAGTCTTTCTGGGTAAGTCTAAAGAGCTTTCCACAGCTGGATTGTGAAACATTTGCCCATTATTCTTTTCAAAATTCGTCAAGCTCTGTCAAATTGGTTGTTGATCATTGCTACAAAACAATTTTCAGGTCTTTCCATAGATTCTCAAGCAGATGAAAGTCAAACCTGTAACTCGTCCACTCAGGAACATTCCGTCTTCTTGGCAAGCAACTCCTGTGTAAATTTAGCCTTGTGTTTTAGGTTATTGTCCTGCTGAAAGGTGAATGAATCTGCCAGTGTCTGGTGGAAAGCCAGATTTCTTTAGTTTTTTATTATATATTTTTTCTTCTAAGATTTTGCCTGTGCAAAGCTCAATTCCATTTATTTTTTATTGTGAAAAATTATACACTTTGTATTCAGGACAAAAAGTTAATTGCGTTGCCACATTTATTGCAGTATTACTTTAGCACCTTGTTGCAAACAGGATGCATGTTTTGGAATATTTTTATTCTGTACAGGCTTCCTTCTTTTCACTTTGTCAATTAGGTTAGTATTGTGAAGTAACTACATGTTATTGATCCATCCTCAGTTTTCTCCTATCACAGCCATTAAACTCTGTAACTGTTTTAAAGTCACTATTGGCCTCATGGTGAAATCCCTGAGTGGTTTCCTTCCTCTCCGGCAACAGAGTAAGGAAGGACGCCTGTATCTTTGTAGTGACTGGGTGTATTGATACACCATCCAAAGTGTAATTCATAACTTCACCATGCTCAAAGGGATATTCAATTCAATTTTTTTTTTTTTTTTTTACAATCTACCAATAGGTGCCCTTCTTTATGAGGCATTGGAACACCTCCCTTGTCTTTGTGGTTAAATCTGTGTTTGAAATTCACTACTTGACTGAGGGACCTTACGGATAATTGTATGTGTGGGGTACAGAGATGAGGTAGTCATTGAAGAATCATGTTAAACACTATTATTGCACACAGAGTAAGTCAATGGAACTTATTTTGTGACTTGTTAAGCACATTTTTACTCCTGAACTTATTTAGGCTTGCCAAAACAAAGGGGTTGAATACTTACTGACTGAAGACATTTCAGCTTTTCATTTTTAATTAATTTGTAAAAAATCTTTAAAAAACAATTCCACTTTGACATTATGGGGTATTGTGTGTAGGCCAGTGATAAAAAACAAACTATTTACTCCATTTTAAATTCAGGCTGTAACACAACAAACTGTTAAAAATGTCAATGTCACGGTTAACTAAGCCAGAACCCAGAAGCAGACCAGGACAAGGTACGTTGAGACAAAAGGTGAGTGTTTATTAATAGATTCCGAGTGAGGCTGAATAATCCAGGGAACAGAGCGGGTGGCGTGGATGGGTTGTTGAGGGAGCAGTGGTTGGTCCGGTACTGGCTCGGCAGCCGCCGACCATCAGGCAGAGGTTGGGTGAAGGTTCCGGGTGAGAGACTGCAGACAGAACAAAACGGAGGTCAGTACACAGCAAGTCAAAAAGGTGCAAAACAACAAAACTAACACTACTGGCTCAGAGACTGATACGCTGACAAACATACTGTTCATGGCTAACGATCCGGCAGGAACTGGATGTTGGGCCAGAGCCTAAGAAGGGTGATGATCAGGACCAGGTGTGCAGATTGCTGATGGGATGCAGGTGCGGAAAACCAGAGCGCTCCCCGGAGCGTTCCCGAACCCTCGGGAAACTGGAGATTACGAGCAGGAACACTAGTCACCAGACAGGACCCGACTCAGACAGCCGGGATCGTCACAGTACCCCCCCCTCCGGCCAGAACGCCACCGGGCGGACTCCCCGGAGCGCCAGGATGGAGGCGGTAGAAGTCACTGATGAGGTCTGCATCTAGGACCTGTCGCCGCGGAATCCAACTCCTCTCTTCAGGGCCATACCCCTCCCAGTCCACGAGATACTGGAAACCCCGGCCCCGCCGTCTGGAATCCATGATGCGACGCACCGTGTAGGCAGGACCACCTCCGATCATCCGAGGAGGAGGAGGAGGAGGCGGAGGAGGCAACAGAGGACTGAGGAAGACAGGCTTGAGGCAGGAGACATGAAAGGTGGGATGGACTCTGAGCGTCCTCGGTAGTTTGAGTCGAACTGCCACTGGATTGATCACCTTCTCCACCACAAACGGACCAATGAACTTCGGTAACAACTTCCCTAGACTCAGTCCGTAACGGAAGATCCCGTGTGGCCAACCAAACCCTATCTCCGATGGTATAGGTGGGAGGCGGGAATCCGGCGACGATTCGCCTGGAGCTGATACCGGTCCGAAACTCTAAGGAGTGCCTTTCTGGCCCGATGCCAGGTCCGGTGGCAACGCCGAATATGGGCCTGAACAGAAGGCACTGAGAGCTCCTTCTCCTGAGAAGGAAACAGGGGAGGTTGGTAGCCATACAGGCACTGGAAGGGAGACATCCCAGTGGCAGATGTAGGAAGAGTATTGTGGGCATACTCAACCCAAGGCAACTGAGAGACCCAGGAGGTGGGGTTGGAAGAGACCAGACAGCGTAGCGTTGATTCCATCTTCTGGTTGGCTCTCTCCGCCTGACCATTGGATTGGGGGTGAAAACCAGATGTGAGACTGACAGTAGCTCCAATGGCCAAACAGAAGGACTTCCAGACAGCAGAGGTAAACTGAGGGCCACGGTCGGAAACGATATCACTGGGCAAACCGTGGACCCTGAAAACCTCCCTAACCAGGATCTCGGACGTCTCGAGGCAGAGGGAAGCTTGGCAATTGGCACAAAGTGGGCGAACTTGCTGAATCTGTCCACGATAGTCAGAACGACCGTGTTCCCCTCAGAAGCGGGCAACCCCGTGACGAAGTCCAGGGCCAGATGCGACCATGGTCGCGGGGAATAGGAAGGGGGTGAAGTAGTCCAGAGCTGGGCCGATTGGTACTCTTATTCTGCGCACACACTGGACAGGCAGCAACAAAACCCCGAGTATCCTCGGCCATGGCGAGCCACCAAAAAGCGTCTGCGAAGAAACGCCATTGTCCGAGCCACGCCAGGGTGACAAGCCATCTTGCTGGCGTGGGACCATTTGAGGACAGCAGGACGAACCGACTCAGGCACAAACAACCGACCGGGTGGACCGTTACCGGGACCGGGCTGAGTCCGAAGGGCCGCCAGCACCTCCTCCTCAATCTTCCACATAACTGCTCCCACGACGCAGTTCCGGGGGGAGGATTGTCTCGGTCTTGGACCCACTCTCCTCCGTCTTGGAGAACATCCGGGACAAGGCGTCCGCCTTGCCGTTCTTAGATCCAGGTCGGAGCGTCAGGGCAAACTTGAATCGTCCGAAAAACAACGCCCACCTGGCCTGACGGGAGTTGAGACGTTTAGCCGATTGCACGTAAGCAAGATTCTTGTGGTCAGTCCAGACAATAAACGGTTGCTCCGCCCCTCCAACCAGTGGCGCCACTCCTCCAAGGCAAGTTTCACCGCGAGAAGCTCCCGGTTACCCACATCGTAATTCCTCTCCGCAGGCGAAGGCGGCGGAGTAGTAGGCGCAGGGATGGAGTTTACTGTCCGTGGAGCATCGCTGCGACAGGATGGCGCCAACTCCCACATCAGACGCGTCCACTTCAACGACGAACTGACGGGCCGTGTCCGGTTGAGAGAGAATCGGTGCGTTGGTGAATCGCCTCTTCAAATCCAGAAACGCTCGATCCGCCTCCCGGATTCCACTTGAAGGTCCTGATGCTGGAAGTCAAGGCAGTTAACGGAGCGGCCACACGGCTGTAATCCCGGATGAATCTGCGGTAGAAATTCGCAAACCCCAAAAATCTCTGGAGCTGCAATCTCGTACCGGGCTGGGCCCATTCCAGAACCGCTCTAACCTTCTCCTGGTCCATCCTAATCTCTCCCCTGGAGATGATGTACCCGAGAAAGGATGTCGTGTGGGCGTGAAACTCGCACTTCTCGGCCTTCACAAACAGGCGATTCTCCAACAATCGCTGCAGAACCTGCCGGACATGCTGGACGTGGTCGGAAGGTTCCTTCGAGAAGATCAGAATGTCATCCAGGTAAACAAACACAAAGAGACCGATCATATCTCTCAGGACGTCGTTCACCATACTCTGGAATACCGCTGGAGCATTGGTCAGTCCAAACGGCATCACCTGATACTCGAAGTGACCCATCGGTGTATTGAAACCCGTCAACCACTCGTCCCCCTCTCTGATCCGGACCATGTGATACGCATTGCGTAGGTCTAGCTTGGTGAACACCGTAGCACCCTGTAAGAGTCGAAGGCAGAACTCATCAAGGGCAGGGGATACTTGTTCTTGACCGTGATGTCATTCAACCCCCCGATAATCAATACACGGTCGAAGAGAGCCATCCTTCTTACCCACAAAGAAGAATCCTGCCCCCAGGGGGTGATGACGACGGACGAACGAGACCAGCAGCTAGGGACTCCTTGATGTAGGTCTCCAACGCCTCACGTTCAGGTCGGGAGATACTGTATAACCTTCCCTTGGGGTAGACAGCTCCAGGGACCAGGTTGATGGCACAATCATATGGTCGGTGGGGAGGGAGTGACAGAGCCTTCTGCTTACTGAAAACTTCCCCCAAATCGTGATATGTCTCGGGAACCAGGGACAAATCTGGGGGTTTAGCCTCAATCACCTGACTGGGAACCGAGATGGGGGCAGGCAGTCTTGAGACAGTTAGCATGACAATCAAGGCTCCAACTCGTTACCTTGCCCGTCACCCAATCGAACGTGGGATTGTGTTCCTTCAGCCAGGGGTATCCAAGGACCAGAGGAACATGGGAAGACGGCAGAATGAAGAATGAAATCATCTCAGAATGATTCCCCGACAACCGCATCTTAACCGGTTCAGTCCTCATCGTGATACGTGCCAGACTACTGCCGTTCAGAGTGGTCGCTTCAATGGCTTCCGGCAATTGCTCCTTGGAAAGCCCCAGCTGTTCCACCAACTCGGCATCAAGAAAGCTTCCATCGGCACCTGAATCGATAAAAGCGTTAAGCGCTAAGCTCTGATTCCTGTTCACAAGGGTAGCCGGGAAACGGGGTCTGACAGAGGTACTGAGAGGTTGAAACTGGCTCGCTAAAAGTCCTCCCAACTTTAGCGAGCCGGGCAGTTTGACGACCGCCGGGAACAAGTGGAGATGTAATGTCCCGAGCTACCACAGTAGAGGCAGCAGTTGGTCTTACGTCTATGTTGACGCTCCTCCTTGGTTAACCCGTGCCGCCCCCACTTGCATGGGTTCAGAATCGGGAGAGAGGACCTCTCCACTAATCCATTGTGGTGGAGAATGATCGACGTGTTCTGGTCCACCACCCGACCCGACTGGGAACTGAGAAGCTGATCGATTGGACGGACCCCATTGCTTCTCCCTCCTTCGTTCTCGGACTCGATTATCCACCCGAATAGACAAAGCTACCAAGCTGTCCAGGTCACTAGGCTCCGGATAGGAGATCAACTCATCCTTGAGCTGCTCCGACAGACCCTGGTAAAAGGCCGCTTGCAGAGACTCCTCGTTCCACCCACTCTCCACAGCCAACGTCTTGAACTCGATCACGAAGTCGGCCACGCTGCGAGTTCCTTGGCGAAGCGAAAACAGGCGCCTAGCTGCGTCCCTCCCTCGGACGGAATGGTCGAAGAGCTTCCTCATCTCGGCCGTGAACCCCTGGTATGAAGCCATGCAGGGATCCTGTCGTTCCCAAACGGCTGAAGCCCACTCCAGCGCTCGACCACGCAGCAACTCAATCACAAAGGCTATCCTAGCCTTGTCTGTGGCATAAGAGTAGGGCTGTAGATCGAACACTAGTCCACACTGCATAAGGAAGGAACGGCATCTTCCCAGCTCTCCCTCATACTTATCCGGCGTCGAACCTTGGGCTCACGGATGGACACCGCTTCAGAAGCGGCAGGCGAGATGGGTGAAACCGGTAGTGGATCCTCCACCGGACACTTGCGTTGGTTCTGGACCTCCGTCAGACCGGTAGAAAGGTTCCGAACTGACAACGCGATCTCCTGTAGTACCGTGCTATGATGGCCCAACATCTTCTCCTGCTGGGTAATAGCATGGCGAACAGAGTCCAGGTCCGCTGGGTTCATTACTGGCCGGATCGTTCTGTCACGGTTAACTAAGCCAGAACCCAGAAGCAGACCAGGACAAGGTACGTTGAGACAAAAGGTGAGTGTTTATTAATAGATTCCGAGTGAGGCTGAATAATCCAGGGAACAGAGCGGGTGGCGTGGATGGGTTGTTGAGGGAGCAGTGGTTGGTCCGGTACTGGCTCGGCAGCCGCCGACCATCAGGCAGAGGTTGGGTGAAGGTTCCGGGTGAGAGACTGCAGACAGAACAAAACGGAGGTCAGTACACAGCAAGTCAAAAAGGTGCAAAACAACAAAACTAACACTACTGGCTCAGAGACTGATACGCTGACAAACATACTGTTCATGGCTAACGATCCGGCAGGAACTGGATGTTGGGCCAGAGCCTAAGAAGGGTGATGATCAGGACCAGGTGTGCAGATTGCTGATGGGATGCAGGTGCGGAAAACCAGAGCGCTCCCCGGAGCGTTCCCGAACCCTCGGGAAACTGGAGATTACGAGCAGGAACACTAGTCACCAGACAGGACCCGACTCAGACAGCCGGGATCGTCACAGTCAAGGGGTGTGAATACTTTCTGAAGGCAATAATGCTCTAACCTGTTAAGTAGTCCAGGCTTGATCATGTTAAGAGGGTTGAAATATGTTTGCTTGTGAAAAGATGAACTAACCTTTAATGTTTGTGAGACAAACTCACTTTAATGCTCATCAGAAGACGGGGTATGACATATCTTGCGCTTCCTACTTTTCATAGTGCTTGGCAATAAAGTAGGGGAAACTGAGACATGGGTTGGTTGTCACAATTCTCCAGACCTGAGTCAAATACAGTTGAAGTCGGAGGTTTACATACACTGTCACGCCCTGGCTCTGGGGACACTGTTATGTTGAGCCAGGGTGTGTAGATCTATGTATTCTATTTCTAGGTTGGGAGTTCTAGTTTGTGCATTTCTATGTTGGCCTGAGTGACTCCCAATCAGAGGCAACGAGTGTCAGCTGTGAATGGTTGTCTCTGATTGGGAGCCATATTTAAACAGTCTGTTTTTCATTCGTGTTTGTGGGATTTTGTTTCTAGTTGGTTTTTGTTAGACCGTGAACTGTCACGTTATCGTTTTGTTGTTTTGATCGTGTATATAATAAAGAGTATGTTCGTCTGCAACGCTGTGCCTTGGTCCTCATCTGTTCTAGACGATCGTGACATACACCTTAGCCAAATACATTTAAACTCAGTTTTTCACAATTCCTGACATTTAATCCTAGTAAAAAGTCCCTGTCTTAGGTCAGTTAGGATCACCACTTTATTTTAAGAATGTGAAATGTCAGAATAATAGTAGAGAGAATTATTAATTTCAGCATTACATACACTCAATTAGTACTTGGTAGCATTGCCTTTAAATTGTTTAACTTGGGTCAACGTTTCGGGTAGCCTTCCACAAGCTTCCCACAATAAGTTGGGTGAATTTTGGCCCATTCCTCCTGACAGAACTGGTGTAACTGAGTCAGGTTTGTAGGCCTCCTTGCTCGCACACGCTTTTTCAGTTCTGCCCACAAATTTTCTATAGGATTGAGGTCAATACCTTGACTTTGTTGTCCTTAAGCCATTTTGCCACAACTTTGGAAGTATGCTTGGGGTCATTGTCCATTTGAAAGACCCATTTGCGACCAAGCTTTAACTTCTTGACTGATGTCTTGAGATGTTGCTTCAATATATCCACATAATTTTACTTCCTCATGATGCCATCTATTTTGTGAAGTGCACCAGTCCCTCCTGCAGCAAAGCACCCCCACAGCATGATGCTGCCACCCCTGTGCTTTACGGTTGGGATGGTGTTCTTCGGCTTGCAGGTCCCCCCCTTTTTCCTCCAAACATAACGATGGTCATTATGGCCAAACAGTTCTATTTTTGTTTCATCAGACCAGAGGACATTTCTCCAAAAAGTACGATCTTTGTCCCCATGTGCAGTTGCAAACCGTAGTCTGGCTTTTTTATGGCAGTTTTGGAGCAGTGGCTTCTTCCTTGCTGAGCGGTCTTTCAGGTTATGTCGATATAGGACTCGTTTTACTGTAGATATAGATACTTTTGTACCTGTTTCCTTCAGCATCTTCACAAGGTCCTTTGCTGTTGTTCTGGGATTGATTTGCACTTTTCGCACCAAAATACGTTCATCTCTAGGAGACAGAACGCGTCTCCTTTCTGAGCGGTATGACGGCTGCGTGGTCCCATGGTGTTTATACTTGCGTAGTATTGTTTGTACATATGAACATGGTACCTTCAGGCGTTTGGAAATTGCTCCCAAGGATGAACCAGACTTGTGGTCTACAATTCTTTTTCTGAGATCTTGGCTGATTTCTTTTGATTTTCCCATGATGTCAAGCAAAGAGGCACTGAGTTTGAAGGTAGGCCTTGAAATACATACACAGGTACACCTCCAATTGACTCAAATGATGTCAATTAGCCTATCAGAAGCTTCTAAAGCCATGACATAATTTTCTGGAATTTTCCAAGCTGTTTAAAGGCACAGTCAACTTAGTGTATGTAAACTTCTGATCCACTGGAATTGTGATACAGTGAATTATAAGTGAAATAATCTGTCTGTAAATAATTGTTGGAAAAATTACTTGTGTCATGCACAAAGTAGATGTCCTATCCGACTTGCCAAAACTATAGTTTGTTAACAAAAAAATTGTGGAGTGGTTGAAAAACAAGTTTTAATGACTCCAACCTAAGTGTATGTAAACTTCCAACTTCAACTGTACATTCAAATACTTGAGGTGCACTTGATTATGTTTACAATGGAACCAATGGAATATTGGAGTGCAAACTCCAAGCTAAATCAAGCATGCCTTAAATACTTTGAAGTATTTTAAAGTCGCTTCAAGATTTTCTTTATCTGAATAGTTGTCTGATTGAATGTCTGACAGTTGCTATATCTGAATTGCCAAGTGGTCAAAACCAATATAAAGTAATATAAACACCCTGTCACGTTAAGCCTTTTTTAACCTATTTTTTAAATGGAAATCTTTATTTATTGAGACAATAATCATCCTTACACTAACAATCTAATCTAATTACTTACATCATGTCAAGACAAACCATATACATTTTTGCATATGCATACTTTAATACACTGCTATAAAACAACAACAAAAGTTCAATATGATTAGATTAGTCATGCAGTATTACTAGACATTGTGTTTCACTGCAGTACGACCATGCTGTAGTGTAGAATCTCCCTGGTACTGTAGCAGGTGTCTGTCAGAGGGCAGTAGGTACTATAGGAGATCACAGTAGCTTTGTCTCACTGCAGCCCCTGGTGGAAGTGGGCATCCTGTGGATATCAGGCAAAGAGAGGATGTTTCCATAGATCAATATTCCTCAGTGGATTTCCTACATCAACTCACTGAGATCCTAACATATGTGACATATACTGCCCTACCAAGCAAAAAGGCAGTAACTGCTAATTTGGTAGAAAATGAGTTAATGTCATTTTTGCTATATTAAATACATGCTTAATCATGTGGACAAGTATCCTGCCTCTATTGTATTGTGTTTTGGAGAAAACAGGGGTCACATTAGCAGTAACTGCAAAAGGTTACAGTGAAACCATTGCAAATGGCAGTAACTGAACGTACTGCCTTTTAGCTTGGTTTTAACCTGCCCTTGGCTGCAGTTACTGCCTTTTACCTTGGTATCATATCATTTTATTCTGATAGTGATACAATCGAACCTGTATGACACTGACTGACAGCTACACTCACATACATTGCTAATCTAGGGACACAACATCATGACACAGCATTCCCGGGGGAAAATGATGGTTGAACTTGCTCTGAAACGCCAACACTGGTAAGAACTAGCTAGCTAAGTAGATCTGAGAACATAATTAATTAGCTAGCGAGCATAGACTAACAATGCTACCGGCACAGATTTATTTATTTTTTTGTCATTTAGCAGATGCTCTTATCCAGAGCGACTTACAGTGAGTGTATACAATTATTTTATTTTTTTGTCAAAAACAAATCATACTGGCCCCCGTGGGAATCGAACCCACAACCCTGGCGTTGCAAACACCATGCTCTACATCGCTGCCAGCCATTCCCTCCCCTACCCTGGGCCAATTGAGCACTGCCCCATGGGTCTCCCGGTCGCGGCCAGCTACGACAGAGCCTGGATTCAAACCAGGATCTCTAGTGGCACAGCTAGCACTGCGATGCAGTGCCTTAGACCACTGGGCCACTCGAGAGAGCTGCAATTGATACTAACTTCAATCTGTTAGCCCTATAATGAATTCTATTCTGAAATTTAATCTGATGGTTTTTTGAATCAGTACACCACACACATGATTTCTAGCCAGTGACAGCCACCTAGCTAGAACTGACACGCCCCTTCCAAAATGTAAAAACCTACCTAGCTAGCATTAGCATGAAGCAATAGATTTGTGCTACCTGCTCCCATAAGAAGCGATGAGCAATTTATACTAGCTTCAATCTATTATACCTATAATGAATATAATACCTATAATTTTATTCTGACATTCCATGTGTTATTTGAATCAGTAACGTTACACCACACACACGATCTCTAGCCAGCTGACAGTCAGTTGGACATGCACCCCATAACGTTACTGAATTGTCAAAAGCCACGCACCCTCGTTTTCCGGTTGAGCACACACACAGCATTGCTACCTCATTAATAATATATATAATCACATAACCAGAAACCCTGGACTTCTTTTATATTCCAGTATTGAGTGACTGTCCCAGTCAGGAAAGTTAAAATCCAAAATTGTAGCCATCACCTTTGTTGGTGGCGTATGTAATTAGCAAAACAAGCTTTGGCATGCCAAATGTTCATTGTGTCTGCTTCGGTGTCATCATTACATGAATGTGGGAAAAAACAGTTTTGCCAAAATGAATTCAACCAATCCCTGTGGCCTAGATGATTATAGTATCTATGCGGATGAAAGTTGCCATGTGAGGGTGCATTAGGACTGTACAACCACGTCAATACTAGGTTTTATTCCTATCAATGTCTGTCCATGCAATCTAAATAAGCATTAGTGCTATAGGAGTCCAAGAAGATGGACATCATCACCAAGCTGTGTCCTCTGACGCCTGCAAATCGAAGGCAGTTCTGGAATGCCTTGGCTGTGAACAGCATTGCTCAGGATGAGGAGTTATATGGAAGAGCACTGAATAAGTTTTACTTAAAAATGAAATGAAAATGTTACTTAAAAATGAAATGTAACTATTCAGCATTTTATCAATTGTAGCTGAATGTCATGTCCTCTTATGAATATGAAAATGTAAATTTTAACGTAAAATGTCAAATTAATTCTTAAAGCTGTTATTTATTCAACATTGTCTATGTAAGTGTCATTCAAAAAATAATAATACAAATCATTTAATTTGCAATCTCATGGTAATTTTTTATAATTAGTATAACCCTACGTCATACTTCTATCATGTTCCAATACATCATTATATATTACAAGATAGGTAATCATTTAATATAATTCTAAAAATTGCAGTGCTGCTTTTCACATTTATTCTCATAACAAGACATGGGCTACATGTAAAACACAGTATGTAATGTGACTGACGAAGAACCTACATCTCCATGTAAATGCAACTGGTATCTTAGTGGAAGACACACAAAGGATGCAGTTTCAACTCTGTTACACTGTCAGTAATTAGACTGCTCTTTTATTAATAGCATAAATGAGAAGTATAGTAAACTAACAAATGAAAATGGCAGATACTGCTCTTTGCTTTGGAATTACCCTGCAATTTGTAACATATCATGCCAAGGAAGAAGGCAGTAACTGCCATTTAAGGGTCAAAGGTCATGTCAGAGGTCAGGATCAACATTAATAAAAAATTAACTGATAGGAAGACAACAGATCACTACATCTCCAATGATCTCCCTAGAATTCATTTGGCTGGACAATTTAAAAACTTTGAAGCCATTTTTCTCAGTTCCACGCTATGAGCAGTTACTGCCTTTTTGCTTGGTAGGGCAGTATAGCTCGAGCACATAAGTCCCTGCTGGGCTGGGTTCCAATACTATCCATTGCTTCCTTCCCTCTCTCCTCGTTGATTCCCCTTGTTCTGATGATCGTAAAGATCTGGGTAAGTCTTTTCGTTGACAAGGTGTAGTTTTCGACATGTAGTTTACAAGGGTAAGTAAACAATGTCAGGGGCAAGGGAACGTGTTGTTGGTTTGGATTTGAGCCGTAGACATAGAACACCACTCAATGCCTGACAACGTCAACTGCCTAGGTTGGCCTCTGGGGGGGGCCTCTAGACAGTGAAGTGAGTGGGTCTGGTATGTCTCAGCTCAAATAAAGGGATGTATTTGTGTTGTCTTGGAATTTCTCTTAAATGTATGTTTTTACATAACATTAAAGGCAAGCTCATCCATAGCCATTAATTACTTTTTTTAATCAATTTTACAATATTCAATTTTTGCTATAAATAGTGTCCTTCTAGGAAATTAATCCTAGGTAAAATACTAAATCAGCATGAAAGTATTCTCTGTATTAAGGTAGTTGTCAGATAATCTTTGGGCGGCTGACAGTATAGGGGTAGAGGTAATAGCCAATTATATAATGTTACAGTAGGTGACAGCAAAAAGGAAAACATTGAGGAGCGAGTGACGCCGTTTGGGCAGAAGGCAGACAGACAGTGTAAAGTAAAGGTGTCTGAACATGATGACTCAGATGAGGGTGAGACTCAAGGCTGGTCAGGTTAACATGAAGGGACATGAAGAGGAAGATATTGGTAGTTACAGTAGGTGGTGTGTTTATTGGATAATATGGCTCTAAGATAGTTTTTTTTAGGCTTCTTATGGAGGGACACAACAGGTTTTGTTCATAATGCATTATAAGCACATTTATAGTGCCTTATTAACAATGCATTATGAACAGTGCGTTTCGGGTTTAAAAACTCCTCACACTGTAAAGGCATAACTCCTCCCATCCACCACCAAAGTTAATGCAATACCATCCTTTTTCTGCTGCTTAAATAATGTATGGATTACCATTTGTTTGGTTTTACCATGTACAGCAGACATTAAAACATTCCTATGACATGATAAATAAGTATTTCTGTCTCTGTTTTTTCCCCCAGTGAAATCGATCACAGGTCATACAGCAACTACAGTAATTCACGCTGACGTAGAAAACACATATCTATCCATTCAAGCATTTATTCAGACATTACCGTTGTTGTTTGAAGCCCCTGCTGTGAACTGTATCAATCATAGGAAGCAGAGTGACACCACACGTGCAGGGTCCCTATGTTTCAAGTGTCTCAGAGTAGGAGTGCTGATCTAGGAGCAGGTCCCCTTTGGCCATGCACTCTGATTTATTGTGATCTAAAAATTAAAAACGAAACCCAAATCGGCACTTCTACTCTGAGACTATTGATACATCAACTAGCTCTCACAGTTTCACGTCAGAATGAGATGTTAATCCATGTTTCTCAAACATTACATTTCAAACTGTTTAAGGTTAAGTTTAGGCATTAACTCCAAATGGTTAAGGTAAGGGTTAAGTTTTGGGATAGGCTTAAAACAGAAATATCTAAAACAACTTTCTAACACTGGATTCAAACTTGTAACCTTTGGAGTCAGAGAATCAGATGCTTACTTCCATTCACCATCCCCGTCCACAACGCCCTAACAAAACCAAAACCTATTTGAAGGTAACAGCGCTCACTGTTGCCCCTAGTGGCCGGTGTCCACGTCCTCTTCCAAATTCCTCAGACATGGATGGACATTGAATACTGACTTGTATCACGGGTGACCTGGCCGATACATATGGCCGGCCCCATGTCACCCAAAATACACTTTGGGCACATTCCTAATAGGCAATTATCCATTACAATAGACGGGTTAGCTGACACCGTCATGAAAATGATGAGCGCGCATCGATGTGCCGGAAGGTGTTTGTTGTTATGATTCTGAATGGTCAGATAGCTAGCAACAATGACAAGAAGCTGCCAAGTGGGGAATCGTAGGTGGCTCGTTTCAGCTCTTCTTGTTTTGAGATGTTTTGGCTGATGTCATGTCTTTGCTAATATGGCTAAAATTTGCTAGCTAGCTAACCAACAACTGTAACGATGTATTTGAGAGAAAACAAGTGCTCATTGTGCAAACGTATTTATGTTTCAATAAACATGGAGACTAAATAGAGTTTACATGTTGTCAACAGTCTAAGCCAACCCCATCTGTATTGCGTCATAGTTGCACAAGCGTCGATTCTGTTGCTAAACAACCAACCCGTCTATATATTTCTGACAATGCTACTAGAAAACCGAATACTCAATATAACACATGGCTGAAGACAAGACTGTTAGAAAACAGGACTGTTTATTTAAGCAATCCAGCCGCGGATCATCTTATTTTTCTATTCCAGGCACATTAGGGCCGTGGTACCGATCCTTTGAACACTTTCAAGGGTGAAGCCAACATACTCAATGTGTAGCAATCGATTTGGAGCCAAAATATCAGAGATTTTGTGTTTTTTCTGCAGCCTTTAATATAACTTCACAGAGCAGGAAGTGTGTGAGTCATGAAATTTGCCCTGGTTATCTGCTTTCACACGCTCCGGCTGGCCGGCCAACGGCCCTCGGAAACGGGGCGCCTGTGGCGAGAGCTGCTAGAGCTGTTTCAGCATCACACACACTCGCACGCTCCCAGCCTTCAAAGCATGAGCCCATGACTGACACAAGCAGACTCATATACACACACAAGCACACTCATATACACACGCACACACACACAGGCGTGCACACACACACATATACACACACATGCAAGCAAACAGACAGACAGGCAGGCATACACACATCTAGGCATACAGTGGCATACACACACAGGCGTGCACGCACACACACTCACACACACACACAAGCATACAGACAGACAGATTAACAGACAGACAGACAGACACACATACCAAGTGACTTTAGAACTCCTTCATAGTAAGGTTCTCACTTGTGTGTGTGTGTTTGGGGGGGGGGGAATGTGTGGGGTCAGCTCATGTGACCTCTAGCTACAGCCCCTGTGTCAGGATTGGTCAGAAACCCCCCACTGACTCAAAGTGGTATGGTCAACGTTTTTGTGTGTGGGTGCCTATGTGTGTGTGTGTGTGAGTGAGAGAGAGGAGAAGAATTGGAATTGATCTGCATGAACAACTTTGTCTGAGATTCCTACTATCCAGCCAATTCAAGAGGGCTTGCCATTCTCTTTGACATTTAACTTATTATGACAATACAAAACAGGCCTTGTATAATACAATCAAGCCATTAAAAGGAAGGCATGCACCTTTCCATGGCTGAATGGGAATTTGCATTTAGGGGACACCTCTAATGTAAGCCTGCTCAATCGTTTTCTGTTAATTGTTAGCCAATTTAACTCATGGGAATATTGAATTTTACCAAAAAGTAGGCCTATTATTGTCAAATAATGTCGCCAATTCCGCCATTGTAACCAAGCTAATAGCCTTGACTACAATGCAACAGTGTTGAAATTGTTAATACATTGGTAGCTTTTTTAATACGGTAAATCAAATCGACACGTTGGTAAAAATCAAAGGATGAATATAACTGTTTTATTTTGTCCATGTTGTTTCGATAGTTAGACTTAATTCACCACCGTTCCCAGTTCAAAGGAGAAGATATGAATATTCGCCCACCATAACTAGTTTGCACCCATATGAAAACATGCATTTCTATTTTGAAAACATAGGCCTACATATTCTATTGTTCATGAATTATTAATAATAATCCATTAATATGACAAAACCTATGCTTGATTTGGTTGGGGGGAGGACAATTTCATCCAATATCTCTGTGAAATCAGAAACATTTTAATACACATTTAATTTAATATGAACTTGCTAATGTATTAATTTATTTCAACTTGTGCACCCGTGTATATATATATAGTGGGTTCGATCCCCGGGACCACCCATACGTAAAAATGTATGCGCACATGACTGTAAGTCGCTTTGGATAAAAGCCTCTGCTAAATGGCATATTTTTATTATTATTACTATTATTATATGACATGAAAAATTGCAAGGATATTTCGAGCATATTTTGCAGAGAACAGAAAGGCCTAAACAGGGTCTCATGAATAACAAAGTCAGTGGAAAATAGCTTTCAGAAGATCAGAGTTGCATGTAATTGGTGTGTGTAATTGGACAACAAATAGACACCATATTGGCAAAATGTCTCACATGTTTGGCACACCATGACATGAATATTGAGAGCTTGTTAATTATTTACATTAGAAGTAACGAGACATGCATGGGTGAGTGCTCTCACTTGCTTAATTTGAATTCCCAGGGGTGGAATAGAGGTGATTGGCTCTCTGCATTTTCTGTAACTTCCTTATCATACGGAACCCAACACGAGTTGACTATTTTAGACGTCGGATTGAATCAGCATACACATTACGTTTGGTGATATTCTCTATTTCTGAGAAGAGTAGGCTACAATCACAACGGCAATAAAACAAAGAAACGAAAACATTTGCAACCGTGTAACAAATCTGCAAAAAGGTTAATAAAATTTTGCTTATTCTCTCAAGTTTATTCGAAGTAGTTATATTGTTGCTGTTTGTGGTAGCCTGATAAACTTTCAGGTGGTGTTATAATAGCATAGCAGGACCAGCACAGTGGAAAATGAGCTCTTGAAATAACAATACATTCATGAAACAAGTCGAGGTTACTTTTGAATGATTGTCTACGTCGATTTAAAATGAATCTCAATCAAGACGGCAATCAAACGGAAGAGTTTAAATATTATTTAGAACGCTAGCTTTGCAGGAGGTAAAATTTAGCTGCATCAAAAGAAATGTGGTCAATTGATTTCCCTCCAAAATAAAAGGAAGCTTAAAAATGTTGCATAATTTTCACTTCAAAAATGTGGAATCTTTTGGTCACTGAAAAAAAAATGCAAGAGCAAAAAGCACTTGTGTTCAATTTTCCAAAATATAGGCATGTTGACCCTGTTAGATTTTCGGTTTTTAGAAAACATTGAAATATATTTCTTACCGGGTAGTCCATGCTTTACAGAAGGAGAGGTCCGAAGTCTTGGGCGGTTTCTTAGGCAGTGAGATGTCTCCCCCTGAAGACTTGTCTCTTCAGGCCCTCTGCGCCCAAATGTTGATTGGGTTGTGTATTGAGACCCAGACTGCGTATTCGCCCGGCTGCCAAGACTTATCCTTGTTAGCCTATTATTGCTTCACGTTACCGACTCAATCAAGCTCGAGCTGATCTGAAATAGAAAATGTATGGCCTCCAGGTCGCTAGAAAGACATTAGGGGGGCTCTTTTTATGGAAAAGTGTGTTTGGTGTAGAGCTCCAGCTGGTGGATTCCGCTATTAGGGCAACATTTTCACCAGGCCTGTTAGGGACAACAAGAGGTCCATTATTATTTATTTTCCCCAATATTTTTTTCTGGCCAGAATAACTTTCATAGCATGGGCCCATGAAAACACTGTTTGGCTGTGGCTGCAGCACACATAGGATTCCATAATAACATTAACCACTTTCCCCTCCAAATTAGGTCAATTGTTTTTTCTTTCATTGCATGAGCATAATGAGTAAGACGTCATAAAATGAACAATAGCTCACCTGAAAATATGAAATAATCCGAAAAGCCCAAATAAACTACCATGCACATTCCATTTGATTTAGAACGGAAGGCTACTTCCCTCGACATCTGCTGAAAGTTTGAAAGGGGATTTGTCTTGTTAGTCTATGTGGCCAACAATGGTAACTTTTCAATTTTTCATCTGCGCCCTAAAATGAGCTCGAGCTCTGCCCTGAAGTCATGAAATCACACGTACCCGCCTCCTCCGTCCCCTAGCTACATACCTCTCTTTTTTTGTTTGTTCAAACTCATGAATTATATTTTCTCGGTTCCGTGGAGTTGTTTTGATTTTCTATAAACGCACTGATGCATTTGATGACGGACCACAGCACATCATAAACGGGACTGTCTAGACAAAACTACATTGGCGGATCAAACGTGTCAACACAATACATAAAAGAAGGTGGACTATCTGGAAAAAAGAATAGGCTAGGCCACATTAAAAAACAAGCTTATGCACTATTGGTATTATGATGATTATTGTTGTTATTGTTATCTTATTGAAAAGACTGGTTGTTGTCCATCTGCCCAACAAATAAGCTATTGCAAAAGTGCAAATATTTACCTTATGAACACCTACGGCTGGAACTTGACGCCATAGGCCTATCTTTCAATGGGCTACAGAATCGTTTTGCAATAGTTTATCGTTGTGTTTATGAGAGATTCGTATAACATTGCACTGGTCAAAATACAATAGCCTAACCTTGTGTTGGTATTATTGATTATGGTATTGTGTTATGTACAATTATTGAGATAGACTAATATGTTATGTATATCTATAATCACATGCTGCATCAAGAAGCCCATCTTAAACTTCCAGTGCTAGGCTATATTTAGAATCTCTTTTCAAGAGTCATCATCGTGCCCTCATGATTAATAAGCGTCAGAAGTTAATGAGCTCGTGCCTTTGTTGTGCTTTACAATTCCTGTTTGTTGATTCCAGTGTTATTTCAAGCACCAGTGATCACTCGGGGGCCTTGGCTAAGAGGCAGACATGTATTCAGCAGTTAATCTGACGGGGCATCTCGACTCATATGTGTATTGGAGAGGGCAATTGTTTTCGCTATAGATTAGTAGGCCTAGTAGCTAGCATAATCGAACCCCAATAGACACATAGACTCGACAAAACTCACACTAATACTTGGATCGGCACAAAAATCCTCAACAAAAGTTTTGAACAATATATTTACTTCCATTAAATAAAACACAATAGTTTATTTTTTTGATGTTGAAAAAAACGAAACAAAATTCCATACCAAATAGTATACACAGAGCAAAACCAATGTCATTTTGCAGGAACCTTTGATGCGTCTTTTTATACCCAGGATTGCTACTCTAAATCGATATTCACACAGACATTTAATAATAAATTTATATGTTAGAAACACACAACTGGTGCGTTTAGTATGTACATTCCCTTGTTTGCAAGCAAAACATTATTCCTTTAGGGTTTTCCACATGCTTTGTTAAATTTAACCTTGAGAAGAGAGCAAGAGCATTCGCCTCAATAAACTGGAGATGATATTTAGATATATATATATACAACCTTTCAGTCAATTAATGTCCAAAATTCGAAACTTTCAAATAAACACGCTTAGAAAATAAAGTAGGTCTATCCTAAATTCTGCACTCGCGGGTGAAGAACAAAATACTCATTAGCAAAAAATGACTAATTATTTCCGTTTAGGTTTAAAGCTCCATCGCAGGGTTTAGCTCATTTCAGTGGTTTAGTCTTCTAGTGCCCTTTTGAAAAAGAAAAAAGGTAGTCTATCGTTCTTGTGACTGGGGTTTATGTATTCTCAGGTATTAGACTGGTCTATCCACGGCGTACTGGCAAGCGCTCAGATTTGAGGCCGGATTCTGAACACTGGTGTATCCAAAACTCGAGTGCTGCTTGGCTTTCAGTCTCAGGCTAGCCAGACTGGAGTTGCAAGTGTCCCTGTACACATAAGGGGGGGTCGGCGGGGCGTACGGGCAGGTTGGCGTGGGAACTCCCGAATTCAGAGAGGGGTTGCTGAGGTTGTTCAAGTTATTGAGGCTGTTGAGGCTTGAACCGGGCACGCCAGTGACCGCGGACGGCACCATGCTGGAGGTCATGCTCATTGAAGAAATGGAGTTCGGCGGGGAGAACATCGTCTGCGATGACAAAGGGTTGACATTCATGGAATTGAAAAAAGGGAAGCTTTTGGTAGACAGGGAGGCCGACGTTAGCCCTTTGGCGGCCCAGTTGTTATACGTGTAGCTGGGGTACATGTCATCGTAGGGCTGCATAAGTCCATTGAACTGAGGACCGAAGCCGTTCTTGCATAGCTCAGCTTGTTGATTCCTTTCCCTTTTCCTCCATTTTGCTCGCCGGTTCTTAAACCAAACCTACAAGAAACAAAAAGAGGAGTTCAGAATTTGATAATTATGTAGGCCTTTAGGCTATTCATGCAACATGTAGGCCCCATTTACTTTATGTTATAGCCAACGTAAGTACGACTTGTTGGCTATCCAGTGTAATTCAGAAACATGTAATTGATGGGTAGCCTAATTGGTCTGCAATAAACCAGATGTCATATTTTTTTTCTTCATATGTTTGGCCTTCAGATGTGTCTTAAATCCAAATCAGACATACAATTTACGAATCTTGACATTATCAGTTTGCAAAAATATACCCACAACTAAAATTCAGGATATGCCTTAAATGTATAGAGTTGTTCTCAAACTTTTAATTAATTGACGTTATCAAAACAACTATTGAAAAGTCATTTATTGCAAAGCACAACGCTACTTGTGGTACAATCCTATGTTGGATTGCAACAAGGCCTAATTGAGTCCCTTTCTCTCATGCAAAGCAATATGGGTTGATTCCGATAGAATCCAGCGTTCCTAACTGTCATTGGACCATCTTAATGTGGTTTCTGAAGATGTGTAGGCCTATTCCTCCATAGGCAAAGACAAACACGTTAGTGACCTTATTTATACAACACGAGAGTGACAAACGCAAAATACAAGCTTTGCACCTCTTTCACACGAACGTAGTAACACGATTGGTATCTGTCTGGGGCTAATGTCAATGGTCCTAACCACTAACAGCTTTATTAGCCTGTAGTTATTATTTGTTTTCTACAACAACTAATAACAACCTTACTTATCTTGTTATCGGCAATGTTAGATATCTAACAATACTGTGATATTATACGTAAATATAGTAAATGTGTGAAATTGTTACATTTCAACCATTTCCATTTTATCCATTGCATGGATATTGACATTAAAATCGTACTGTTTTACAGTGAAACATATATGTGTAAAGTGGATGGCCTATCCTTTTAGTTCTTCTAAATAACAATAAATTATAGGCTTAGCCATCTAATGTTTGGTGTTTTGTGACTTCTTAATTGACTCATATAATTGTAAAGAATAACCAGTATGAGTATTTGCTTTTAGGCAACATATTATGTCCTAAGAAAACATGTTCTTGCCCCGCGTAATTAACGATATGCATGTGTAATAATTCACGTCCTTGCCTCGACTCAATATAAGTGGCACAAATAACCCCAAATTATACACATGAATAGCGTTTGTTTATTCCCAAGGGCCTTACCCTGACACGGGCCTCTGTGAGGTTGGTCCACACGGCTATCTCCTCTCTTGTAGACATGTCCGGATAGCGATTCCGCTGGAACGTGGCCTCCAGTTCCTGTAGCTGCTGGCTTGTAAAGTGAGTCCTCTGTCGGCGCTGTCGCTTCTTTTTAGAAGGGTCATCTGAAGAGTCGTCATTTTTGCTCTGGCCCTTTGAGTCTTTCTCTGTGGAGAGAGTAAACAAATACATAATTAATTGTGGTCGGGTCAGTCACAGGCGTGAAGTATCCTCGGTGATATTATCCTCGTGAAACTTGAACCCATTTTAAATCCTTTGGATCAAATGTTACTCTCATGGTAATACTAATAATAATGTTACGATTCCTTATTTTTGAATGTTGGAGCAGATACATGAGAAGAAGGTAATATTAAACGTGACTCCAAAACAATGTCAGTATGACATTTTTTGTTTTGTTTTATTTGCACAATGTGCCAATGTTAATACTGTACAAATGGTCATTTAAAACGTGTATCTATTTTGTCATTCATCGAATAACGGCTTACATTTCACATTATAAAAGTATTACACTTTAAAGGTATGCGTAAAGACTTTAAACATGATCACAACAAAAATAGAACTTCACCAGAGTCAAAGGTTATGAAAGTAATGAGAGCGTCAAGTTCGCTGACATTTAGGCTACATAATGAACACAAATAAACAAATTACTGGCACAATCAGAATATCTGCATAGTCAAACAAAGTGACCCTCTGTCTGTCTGATATGTCCAATTACTATTTGCATGCGTAAAATAATATCTTTCTCGGTCTCAAACTGCCTTTGTTGAGAGGGGCTGTAGGGAGCCATCTTTTGTTTCTTATCAACAGAAAAACGTCCATCCCCTCCTCTCAAAGCCATGTGCTGACAGTATACGCCACGGGATGATTCTTACCTACGGACTCCGGACTGGAGGTGTCCGATACTGTGTGCACCTCTAACCGGTGTTTGGAGTCCACAGACCGCTGCAACGGCTGCAGACTAGAGGCCATTGCTAGTGCCTTGTGGTGCGTGGAAGAGAGTTTAGTCCCGGTGTGGTGGTGGTGGTGGTGGTGGTGGTGATGGTCTAAATTCAATGGATCCTTCATAGAGTTCATATGGATAGGAAAGCGCACGACTCGCTGTCAGAGGCGGATTAAGTTCTCAGTGCAAGCAAAAAAAGAGAGACGTCCGACGGATAGGAGAAAGTGGGAATCAATGGTGTCAAGATTTATAGCAACGCTTCTCTCTCGCAAATTAAAGTGAAGAAAAACTTTGTTTAAACGGTTTAAAATGTATTTAGAAGAAACCCAGCATAATTCGCGTCGGAGTAAAAAAGCACGGCGTTTTGATTGAAGCAGAGGCAAATAGATAAATCGGGCTGATACTGCTAGCTGCGCGGAGAATCAGAGTGACAAGGACAGGTAGGCGATATTAGATCCAGAGGCATACACACACTACGCCGCTCGCTCTTCATTTCAGCTGTTCGCTGCGCCCTGGCTGTACCACTGTGCCTCTCTCCTATGCCTTTGACGTCACCGAGAGCCCTCCCATTTTCTGACAGGCCGTCAATGTGGACATGAAGGTTTGCCCAGCCAACCGGCGCACGGGGAAATAAGATATGTCTGCCAATGTGTTTACACGGGGAACATTGCTTATTTTTCTTCCAAATAAAACCATGTAAAGAGAGACGGGACGCATGGTGTAGTGTACCGACGATGCACCGAATGCCCATTTTGCAGACCCCCAAGATAAAAACATATACAGTCTTCTTTCTTTCGATGAAAAGTCTATAGTACACCATTATAAAACACCAGCATTGAAACCCACGTCACTCACGTCGTGTAGATTGTACTCTCAAACATTTACATAAATATTTCAATGGAAAACGAACCCAACTAGGGCAATTGTATCTGAAAATAAAGTCATACCAACAGGGGGTCATGATGCATTAATTTGGTCAAAATTGGCTGGCCTATTTATTGTGTTCTTGCTAATCTTATGTTCTCCCCATTGAAGAAACCAGGCAATAGTGACCTTCCATAAACAGTCATCTCCGAGCAACACGCAAAAGAGCAACACGATATTTCTATGATAGGGATACCAGGATGCGCTGACCCCAGTGCCGATAGTTCACAGAATGTTGTTGCCCATTTCGAGCATAAAATATAAATGATGACCAGCCAAATCAACCATATCAGAAGTCAAGTGACACAATCTAGTCACACATTTAGCCTAATTTGTCACCAAACATGTGGCCAAAAATGCAAGGGCCTTGGTTTAGGTCAATGTTTCCCAAAGTCGGTCCTGGGGACCCCAAGGGGTTCACGTTTTGTTTTTTGCCCTAGCACTACACAGCTGATTCAAATAACCAACTCATCATTAAGCTTTGATTGTTTTATTCAGCTGTGTAGTGCTAGGGCAAACAAACGTGCACCGATTGGGGTCCCCAGGACCGAGTTTGGGAAACAATGGTTTAGGTCATTCGATTTGTTCGAAATTACTCATTTTATCTCGGTGCTTAGCAGGGTATCCTGTGCGCTTAGACTTCTCAGCGGTTATCAGGAAGTCGACTTGTAGTGGTTTTTAATATAATAAGACTCTAATTTGCCTAATAATTTGGAATAAGGACTTTTAATGACTTCGATCTGATTTCCCATTGAATGTTTGCTAATTCCCTCACGATCATGACGCATAAACGTAAAGTAAACATATGTCCAGTATCCTAGCAGATAAATGGCCGTATGCTTTTGACAGTAGTTGACATGTGACTACTATATTTCATCTTAGGCATGTGCGTTAATACTGTAAATGCAAATAGCATTCAAATGCCCATGGAATAACAATTTAATGAATATGCAACATGATAGAATATTATTTGATTGTCAGTCCCCACATATCATATAATAGATTAAATGTATTATAGACCGTTGAATGCATTGTTAATAACACTTATAATAATACAAATAACTTTAACAAATTCTTAATAACTACAAAAATGTATTCTAATTGTTTCATGCATCCTTGATAAGGCAAAGTAGGCCTGGATGTAAACTGCAGAATATTTAGCCATCACGCATATTTTTCTTCCCAATCTCGTGGATATCATGATATGGGCGCTACTAATACGTTATTGGGCTAATCCAGTGAAAGCCCTTGATATACACCTCATTTGCACTCTTGTGGGAGAGCCGCGCGCGGACCATTGAGGGAGGGAGAGAGAGCTGTCAAAACCACGGGTATGGTTATGCCTCCATCCTCCCTCCTTAAATAGAGTTATAAAAATAACCACGCGCTGTGTGTTTAGCCACCCCACTGTATACAGCTGGACAATAATATATGCAGTCCTTGAATGAAGATGTGAATTTAGCCTGCATGTCTTCCGTGCATCATTTATTTCTTCAGTTTAGGTGAGTATTCTCACGCCTGTCTATTCGTGGGCCCTCGTCAGGCATATCAGGTGGATTTTATTAGTTTAAATCCCCCTCATATGATTCGGTCAGAGGTTGGGTCTATCACAGGTCATTTGGTGCAATGCAATTCGTTTGGGTATTATATGTTATGATCTACAAATGGTAAGCCCATTTTTATTTGAATATGACATATGGTCTTAGGCCTTATTAAGCAATCACCTGCATTCTGCGTGTTATCAAGGATTTTGTGAACAATTTAACGGTTAAAATTCCCATTGGGCACAGAAGTCAATTCAACATCTATTCCACGTTGGTTCAACGTAATTTCATTGAAATGACGTAGAAACAACGTTTATTCAACCAGTGTGTGCCCAGTGGGGTATTACCCAGAATTACAGATGTTTTTAATGATACTACTACCACCACTACTACTACTACTACTACTACTACTACTACTACTACTATTACTATTACTATTACTACTACTACTACTACTACTACTACTACTACTACTACTACTACTACTACTGATAATAATAATAATAATAATAATAATAATAATAATAATAATAATAATAATAATATAACAACATCAACATAATACTATCAAAATATAAACATTTAAAAGCCGAGAAATGTTGATTGCTCAATTATTTTTCTGAAAGTAACACTAGACATACAGTGGATTATCGGTTTCCTCTTCATTTTTACCTTCAGAATGCTTTATCTCTCTTCTGTGGATTACCGCGCGCGAAACGCCATATAGGGCCATTAATTAGCAATTCAGTCAATATAAGGGAGACGACAAGGCTTTTTTACATAGGATTAAAGGGACATCAGATTCCCCCATTAGTATATTCCTCCTCACGAATAAGCTTTCATTATACATGTTGTTTTCCCTGGAGTCAATCTAACAAGACTTGAATATATTAAGGCCGTTGTAAAACAGTTGAAAAGGGATCGCCAATAATCAGGTGGCTCGAGTGTCTCTTCACTCCGGTGCCTACATGTGCAAGCCTCGTTGGCTCATCATTGCATTACCTCATATAATTATGTGTTTCTATTTATCTTATTATTGTTAATCAATGAGTGATCACAACACCGTCCTTGCTCAAGTTGCTGCTATGGAGAAAAGTAGCCTCACGGGCTGATGCCTGCTTTGCCACTTGATTAGATCCAATATAGAATGAATGAAAATAAAATGAGCTAAATTAAGAGTTGCCAAACTGGTAATTCGTTTAGCACTTCAACAAGATTCGTTTTATGTTATTCCCTGATTACACAATAAATGAAATCCACTCCAACCTTATTGACGTGGCCCAGACGAAATTAACTGTATTTTTCGTTATGTGCAATGTAGCCTACTCATATGGATAATGGACGTTTTTGTTTATGTGAATATTTCTGTATATGCATTTAAAATGCTTCATCATATTTTGGCATAACTGATATGAGCCACAACTTCATGCAAGATGCATTGATATCCACACGAGTGCAATATAAATTACATAATGATCCCTTAGAAAATAAGAGTGCCTTGTAATTGAGGAAATATAATTAAATAGCCTATTATTCATAGGCCAAGGGTGGGGTATTGGACTACATCAAATGAAGAGGACAAGATGACAACAACAAAAAAGTAGTCCCTATATATTGTCGCGTGTTATTTGTAACCCCTGGCAGTTTAACGAAAGCTGGGTGTATGAAGATTGAATTGCTGCTTAGGCCTTTCCCTACTCCCTTTCCCAGTGGCGCACTACATTCACACCCAGCCACTAGGTGGCAATCTAAGACAGTATAAGACCACTTTTCCTCAAAAGAACTGGGCTGATACACTTTTATAGGCCTAGACGAGCGTTTCACAAACTCGGTCCTCGAGATTAGTTGAATATTTGAATCCGCTGTGCAGTGCTAGGGCAAAAACCAAAACGTGCACCCCTTGGGGTCCCGAGGACCGACTTTGGGAAACTGGCCTAGACAGATCTATGATATTTTAGGAACGAACATGCATAGTATTTTCTGATATGCGAAGGAACCAAAACGTGAAATGATGCTGCTATAATCTCAGCACCTGTTTTCTGCAGTGGGCAAAACTTGGAAGAATTTCACATTGAAGTGTTGTGATAGTGCGTCAAGAGTTACACATAGATGCTCACCTGTTTGTACACAAGTTGACGCAAGCTTGCGGCAGTGGGAGTCCATTATCGCAATTAAGGGAACGGCTTCTGGAAAAGAGAGGGACTGGATTTAGTATGATAATGCTGAAAAGGCTGCTTCGAATACACACTACCTTGTGTGCTCAAAATCACAACATTGTTCTTAATTTACAATCAAGACGTTGCAGTATAGGGCCAAACACAACTGTCACACCTGTATGTTTAATCATTGTTGATAAGGCCTATTAGCGCTACACTATTTTCCTCAAGTTTGGTCAAATGTCCAACATTTGAATAGGCCTACTGATAATTTGTTTCGAACCCCATAACATAAGCTGCTCTTTAAATGCAGTCCCACAGTAAAGCAATGCAACGGTTTACAGGGTGCTCTATGGCAGGGTTGGTGTAAATTGTTCCGGCGGCATGCAGCAGTTTGGGGCATTGGAAGTTGAGGGATTCCGCAGTAAAATCACGGGATTAGTGTCTGATTGAGATGTCTGTCGGTGGGATATTAAAAAATGCATTATCACAGCTCTATACTAACTCGATATGAAGTAACACAGATGGGATTTTATTAGTCCAGGCTTCCGACTGTTTGCTTATGATAATTTAAGATGGGAAATTTGCATGCAATCATGCTGTTAACCGTTTTCCCCATTCATTCTCTTTCACTTTGGACCCGCCCGCGCCGCACAGAACTGCTACTCGCCTCACCTGCTATATAGCCTACATTGTGATTTTGTTCAAAGGGGTTAGACATTGGAGGTTAAGTTTTACATGGCGTGTACCTGTATAACCCTGGTCTGAGTGGAGCAGGTTCTTGTGTATTTCGAAGTAAAATGAAAGATGGTGTGTCAGGTTGTAAGGTTATTGCAAATCCCTAATGTCATCTAATCAGCGGCAGTAATGAGCTTTCATTCAATATTTCAGGGGGCTCCCCCTCGCCCCTGCTCCATTACAACGGGTTTGGAAATGGCATTGACAGGGAATAGCAATTTCCAAGAAGTCTCACGTAGAAATATGCAGCAGGTGGCCAGCAGTTAAGAGCCTTGGGCCAGTAACCAAAAGGTCTAGGGGAAAATCTGTCGATGTGCCCTTGAGCAAGGCACTTAACCTAAGCTAATTGCTCCTGTAAGTCACTCTGGATAAGAGCATCCGCTAAATGAGTACAATTTGAGAAATGTACATTTCGAAAATATATATATATATATATATATATATATATATATATATATATATATATTCACTTGAATTTTGAATTTCCTGTTCAATTTTTGCCTGAATAAAATAGCATTGCCCTAAAAAGTAGCAATAGCCGTGTACGCTCATAGGCCTGTGTGTGAGAAATGATAGAATTAATTGATTATTTTCATTCAATTAATTTTACTTCCAAATAAATTACAAAGTAATAACCGAGTAATAATTCAATTAGCCTAATATTACACGATTAGGAGGTGTATTTACCTGGTTGTAGTAGTTGATATTCTACGATTTCCAATTTAACTTGCATGCATAGTTAGCGCACATTTGGGCTCCACTATTACAAATAATATAAATTACTATGTAAGTCTCTCGCTATGGCAACCACTTTACTACTACTAGGCCCACTGCTGCTGCTTCCATTAGGCCTACTACTACAATCATAGACTACCACTACCACCATCATGGAAACATAATAAGTAATAATCATAGTAATAATAATAATAATAATTAGGTCAATTTAAATTGTTGTATTGTGATACCATAAGTGTCTAATTATTTAAATCCTAGATTATTAAATGTTGTCTATATTCGTTGTTAGCCTATTTGTGAGCCTAAATGATCAGTATTTCGGTATGTCATTATTAATGTGCCTTTTACTGGTGTAAAAGATACATGCAAAAGAAAATAAGGAATAAAAAAATTCATTTTGAGGGTATTAGCCTACTATAATAGACATGGAAAGATAATATAAATAGCCAATATTATATTTATTTAAATCTGTGGCATGTCCAGTTTGAGATTTAGAATGCAATCATAGCAATATCCGCAACGCAATTTATGTATAATCAGTCCAGTTGACCACAACCAATTGTTGAATGATAACCTACGTTAGTCAACAATAATCTGTATCAATAATTTGAAGGAAGTCTTCTTTATTTCTTAAGGTTGCACCACTCACTTCAACACCACGAATTCAACACCACGAACAAAGTCAGTCCAGCCTGTTGTGCATTATGAAAATTAATAACCATATGTTTTTGCGTTAATTAGAGGCGCAAGACCATGAAGTCCAATCCATTCCATGTTCCATTCAGTGCTAACGATACATTATTATCATCAGGCGGACTTGTAAAGTGAAACCTGCCACGAACTCACTTATCATGTTCCTTTATGTTACTGCGGTGCTAATGAAATTCACATCAGACTTTCACAGATTACGCCGAAAAGGCTAACCTGAGGTGGAACGAATTCCTTCACTTGCATTAACTCACATCTCGGCAAAGAGTGGCCTCAGCACTTACCGTAGTCGAAGACACCAGCGCCTTTCGCCCTTTCCTGTTTTATTCTTGTCTGGATAAGAGGTAAATTCCACACCGATGGTTCCGCTTATCACCCTTCAGATAAGAACCGGAGACATCGAACTTCCAGGTCCAAAATATTAAAGTTGCTGTCAGCCTCCCGAAGGAAAAAGTCTCAGCGCTAGGTAGATATCTTATCTTTCCCGCTTATCTGATCAAAACGTGATGCCACGTATGATTTTGTATCTTATAAGCGCATACAACCATCTAGCTACAGTGCGATTAGAAATTGCGAAGCAGGCGCTGTCACTTCAATAGGTCATGCTCTCTCCTTGGATCGTCTTCAGCCTCAACAACTTTTTTCTCCAGACAGACACCCCAAGAGTGGCGCATTTTTTCTCTCTCTCAAGCTTTGAGACAGAGCGCGTGGGTGTGTGTCTGCGTGAGTGTGTGTGCCTCAGTGGGTGTGTTTGTCTGCGTCTACGTGCATGTGTAGTTAAAGACAGTGTAAACTTAGAAACGTTCAATTTACAACAACAATGAAATAAAACATCGAATAAACTAATCATAATAGCATTGTAATAAAACGTCATTAAAACACATAGCCTACCCTTTGTATGTTCTTGTTTTTAGGCCTACATTAATTAAGATAGTAGATCAAATATGGAATGAATTCACAGTCTATATATGTTTGCCTAAGCAAATAGACCTACATCTTTTTTTTTACTCTAAAATGTCCGTATAAAATAATAACTATTTCTATCTCTCGGTAAGATTAGTGCGTTTGAAGACTATGTTTATTTTTAGCACTATGTTATTTCAAAGTGAATCCTTTCTTTGCAGCCTATATAGACTACAGGAAATGTTCTGGAAGAGAGCCTTATACATGTTGAAATTTACCAGAAACCACTCTCAAACGCTATATAGTCATGACTTTATTAGATTTGCAAACTAGCATCATAACAATAAATTATAAAAGTAGAATTTAGTTGACAGGTGCAAATATGAGGATTGTGAATGTTCATATCATGATTTAAAAAAACTGCCATTTCAAACAAATTTACAGCGTCAGTGTTCACATTACATTGTGATGTCTTCAATGTTAATTTAACACATTGACAAACTGTTTGGCAGTTCAAAGTGAATACCTTTTTTTTCATTTACATTTTTGGTGTAAGTTCTTGGTGTAACGGGTGTAATATTAGGCTTACGTTTGAATTGGCACGTTTGTTTTGGGTTAGGCTTATTTTTTATTCTTTGCAGAAGCGAACAGCTGGCTGGGATGCAAATGCTCTTTATAGATCCGTAAGATCCAGACTGATTTTCTATTCGCATCTTAAGTGAGCCAAGCGGACCGGACGTAGGCTACATTTCATGTGCCTAATCCTTCTTTTACATTTTTAGTCATACTCCCATTAAACAAGTAATTAATGCACACAACCACATGGGAATTTCGCGGCAACGAGGCATTAAAGCAAAACATGCACACGACAACGGCCTTATATCTATGCTTTTTCCACATTGTCCCTTTAATTTAGTAATGCGCGCAGAATACCATTAAGCATAACGTTTGAAACACTTTCCTAAAATGTAGGCCTATAGGCCTTGTGGGTGAAGTATGCATTCGACGTGCATGTCTAATGGAATATTGTAAAGATATGATTATACTGATGCTATCTATCATTTGCGTGTTCTATGGCGTCTGAGCATTGCGATAACAACGCAATCGGCAATTGGATGACTTTTATATGATCTATGGACACAGGAAATCAATTAGCCTTATTTATGAGAGTTGCATCCCTGATTTCCTCAGCGTACGGTCATAGGCCCAAAAACATGTCTATAGATAAATTACGATTACATTCGTAGGCTAGTATGTATTAAGCCTGTAATGCATAATTGATAAGCAGATACATTTTCTGTTCTGTGACGCCCTATGCTAATATCAGGTCACTCAATTATCTGAAGATGACCTATACACACCCATTACATTTGATCTCACTGTACAGCGAACGCGCATGATTTCAAAATCCCCCAACGCTGTTATCAAATATCAACCTGGCATGCATCCCTTTCGTACAGCAAGCCCAACCCCGCCTGTCATATCAGAAGGGAAAAAACGGCGGCGTCTTGAGAGGCACGTTGTTCTACTAACCACGCTTACCTTCATCTGGAGAATAAAAACGAGAGCCTGCCTTCTCTTTCTCACGAAGAAAGGTGCAAAGGAATGCCTGAGGTTCAGTAAGAAGGCTGCTGCTGGTGCTATGAAATCTTTTGCCTAGGGGGCAAACCGGCGGCTTCTTTTCATTTCAAGCACTTATCGATTGGCTGTTGTCATCTTTGGCGACGCAGAAGGACACTTGAAATAATTTTTAATGGGTCTGTGATGTGAGAAAGGAGGTGACCTGACCAAGCGCGCTCTTCTGATTCTTAACGAGGACATCAACCACTTTGCACACGTTCAGCTGCAATACTAGGCCTATTGGACATTTCAACGTTTTACTTGTACATAGGCCTACTCTATGAAACTAATAGACATGCTCCCCCTTTCATATAGCCTATATGGATGCATTTTATGTTCCACTATATGCATGTTTAATATAGCTGCCATATAACTAAATAGTTGTCAAATAATATGGGATTGACTAGCAATTTATGCACTAATCAACTCCATTATAGTATATTAATTGTGAATAATGTATAATAAACATTGCAGTGCAAATTAAATTAGTAAAAACCTATGTCACATGCATGTGAGAGTTTTTCTTTGTTGGATTTAGTTATAGCCTAAATCTACTTTTATTTTCCTAAATTATTTATGATTTGATGTATGTTAGTAAATGCTTCCTTGACTGTGTTGTACCAGAGCAGAACAGACCTCTCTCTCTATAGGCCTTGTTGCTGTGAGCCCAATAACTATATTGTTAAGGGGGTGGAGGTATAGAGGGAGGGTGAGGGATCACTGTCTATAGCACACATTTGTTACAGATAATTTATGACTGATTAAAGGATCACTCACCTGTACTAGTATAGGCCTACAAAAACTAATATACCAAAATCAGAAGAGTTGAGATATTGAAATATTTGTCATTGCATCACACATTTCCCTCCACAGTGTAATTAATATTACGCCCCTGACACAAAGTGTGGATATTTCGAGAACACTTTCTTTCTTCTGACATGTAGGATAAATAGTTTGGCATAACCAATTATTTTTCATGCCCCAGATTCGAGTCATGAAAGTCAAATCCAGCGTAGACAATGATGAATCAATTAAAGTATAGTTAAATCTGACTGAAAATGCCCCAAAGCTGAACGTTGTTCAAATGTTTCTCAAAGTGAATACCTCTACCTCTACCCTCACTTAAACCAATCAGATCTCTGCTGTCAGTACATTCCATTCCAGGCTGACATAAACTTGTAAAATGTTCATACCATCTCACACCAAAGAATCAAAAACACTGCACTATGCATGATGACAAACATATGGTCCACTATCAATCTATCTTGCAGCTTTAAATCTCTCTTTCAGTGGCAGGCTTTGGTAATGTGGACGTGAAGTCGATTACTCAGGAGTGTACGTCGGCCTGAGAAACTGGGCTGGCTCGTTTTCTGCATCAGCCCTCAAAACCACAAGCTATTGTCGCCTAACGTTATGTCTGGCCGGCGCTCTGTGGCCATGTAATAACATTTTGAGTCAAATTGGTGTTTCAAAGCCACAAATCTTTAAACAAATCAGTTTATGTACTGCTAATACGTTAGACAGAAAGTAATGGCTTGGAAGTCACTTCAATTCAGCTTTATTGTGGGTGTAACTCCTCAACCATCGCTTCATTCGAGCGAGGGGAAGGAGGCAGGGACAGAGAGATATAGGAGGAAAGGGAGGGAGAAGGGTGAGGGAGTCAGAGAGAGAGAGAGAGAGAAAGGGAAAGAGAGAACCATAGAGAGAGGGAGGGAGAGAGAAAGAGGGCGAAAGATAGATTAGAGACACTACTACCAACCCCTTCAGCGAAAGAAAAAAACGATTTGTGTATCAATTGGCCCATCAGTCTTCTAAGTCGAATTAATAACAAAAAGCCGCCTGTAAATTAACCAAATTAAAAGGATGACTCTTGGATAGCTCTTGAGCTTGTTGAACGGCTTTCTGCCTGATCCTTATTATAGCCAAGCTGTGTCACAACACCCAAAGGGGAAAGATGCAGCACGACAGTAGGCTAGGCTACTACTCAGTCCAGCAAAACACGAGTCTGTGGTCTGACTTTAATAGAGCTGGCCCATATAATAATTTACATGGTTGCCTGCACTCCCTCCTGCCTACAAACTAATGCAGTGTATATTTAAAAAGTACTCAGCTGTTTTGCTTATACTACCTTCTTTGTAATTATCCTAGCCTTGAGTTCCCAAAGAAAATGCATAGCTGATGTCATGGTGGTTTTGGACCTCAAATGGCTTCCAATGAGACAAGATTAGTTTGAATTAAACTTGGGTCTACGCTGACATTTGAACACATTAGCTGCTGTCATTTCTGGTCAGGTTTAACAGGTATGGATTCCCCTTGACATCAGTCAGGCGGGAGTTTAAAGGTTCCAAAGAACAACGAAAAATACACTAGTAAGTCAACCAATGCTTATAGAACGCAGTGCAACCTTCTCATACGAGTGCCAAGATCCCACAATCAGTCTTGCAAAATAATGATCAACACATAGATACGGACGGGCACATTGCAAGGTGATCTTAATCACAGATGCAAGGGGACCAATAAATTGCTCAAGCAGTTCGCTGATCAATTCCATGAAAAATCAATGGCGAACTGCCACTAACCTGCCGAAGGGAAAATCGGCCAAGAATTAAATTGGTGTAATAAAATGGCCATGATGCTTCCATCTCATCAATAACATGTAAAACAGATCAGCTACAGGCTAACTCCCCTGACCGTGTACCTCAGGTGGATCGCAGGGCGCAATCGGAATCAGCTTAGCCTTAATTGGTCCACTGCGGCAGAGAGAGAGAGTGTGAGCGTAATGGAGAGAGTGAGAGTGAGATATGGAGAGACAGATGTCGACAGTAGTAGAGGAGAGGGAAAGAAAGGGGAAGATAAATGTGGTAGATAGAGAAAGCTGGTAGATACACATAAAGCCTTTGCCACCTTTTGCGATCGAACCCTCATTCTGCTATCAAGACCAATGGAATGCATCCTTTTAGTTATGTTAATTGGTTCCAATTGGGGTAAAATTGGTCTCTTCTGCATTGTACTACTCACCTCTGTTACATTGTATATGTGTGTACACAAACCCTTACAACAGAACCACCATACATGCAATTGCCAGATGCCCCATTGCCCCACACTGATAAACATGATAACCTTCATGTTGATCATGCATCGTCTTGGTGATGATCTCCACTATGACTCTGTTGATCTGTCGATTAACTATGTTTTCATCAGTATTGTATTCAAATGATAGTCAATAAGACACAAATACAATGGTAAAACAGTTCATATTAACATGGGATGAACAACACAGATCTATGTAGCGATGTGGCCCTTTCCTCTAGTCAACTAAAGAAACACTCATCCATTGGTGAGGGACTGTCAGGGAAACGTGTGTGTGTGTGTGTGTGTGTGAGAGAGTGAGTGAGCGAAAGTGGCGCCTATAATCCAGTCCCTGTGTGAAACTGTTGACATTTGTGCTTTTTTCCCCTTCATTATGTGACTGTGGCTGTTTTGCGCTGGATTAGCTACAAATCTCCCATGCAGCACATTCAGCATGCCACTAGTAGTTTAACTTCATTAATAATGGATGAAGAGATTGTAATCCTCAAGCAAAGGAGCAGGAGGAGCATGACACTAGGAGAGAGGAGCGAGTAGAGAGGGTCACAGTTTTTCATCCCAACACTATCCTGAATCGTTGATAAGCTGATAACATTCCCAATCATCGTTGTCCACTTGTAATATCCAATCTCCGATCAATGACATTGTTCCGGATGGAATTTGCCGGGAACTCACAAAGGTTGGGGTGTTTAAGCCAATGCCGGGAGAGGGAAAAGAGAAAATAGGGGGAGAGACTTCGGAAGTCTCGGTGGTGCATATTCCGGTATCTTCCATTGATTGCGTTTACTCAAGCTTCTCATTGCCGACTATTATGGAAGACTGAGGAACTACCCTGCCCTAACAGCAGGATAAAGGGGATTAGCGTTGAACGTATTCACAATCTCTCCACCGCCGGCAATGCTTTATATCAACATAATGGGATATACAAATGTAATGTAAATGTACATGGGCCATATAGCTGCCTATTGCACTTAGGATGAGTATGTAATGGGGAATCACCTCAGACCTCCGTATCTGAAATGACTTCATATCGTTTATTGAGACGTGTTGTTGTAGCTGTGTTGTTTGGATGGGGTTGGTTTGAGGTAGAATAATTTGTTCTCCAACTATAGCCTTGTGGTGCTGGTGAACTCGCTGGCTACCGGCCCATCTGCACTGGTTCCTTATTGAGGGCTTTGCTTTGTGTTGCGGCTGCTGTCTCATTTGGACGACTGTGGGCATCAAAGGGGAGAGGTTGGTAATCCTGAGGAGACTCTCCACAACCACCATCTTTAGTAATTATGTCACATTCCGCCTTAATGGAATAATTCTGGTCAAAGAGAGGAGAAAAAGAGAGAAAAAGAAGAACAGAGGCTTTGATCTTTTCCTAAACCTTTTCCCGGAGGAATGGCCATCTGAAGAGTTAGAGATGCTGCCGTTCTAGTATCTGATGTGCTTCTTCTTCACTTCTTTCTTTTTTGGATGACTGTGGGCATCAAAAGGCTAATTGATCATTAGAAAACCCTTTTGCAATTTTGTTAGCACAGCTGAAAACTGTTGTGCTGATTAAAGAAGCAATAAAACTGGCCTTCTTGAGACTAGTTGAGTATCTGGAGCATCAGCAATTGTGGGTTCGATTACAGGCTCAAAATGGCCAGAAACAAATATCTTTCTTCTGAAACTCGTCAGTTTATTCTTGTTCTGAGAAATGAAGGCTATTCCATGTGAGAAATTGCCTAGAAACTGAAGATCTCGTACAACGCTGTGTACTACTCCCTTAACAGAACAGCGCAAACTGGCTCTAACCAGAATAGAAAGAGGAGTGGGAGGCCCCGGTGCACAACTGAGCAAGAGGACAAATACATTAGAATGTCTAGTTTGAGAAACAGATGCCTCACAGGTCCTCAACTGGCAGCTTCATTAAATAGTACCCGCAAAACACCAGTCTCAACGTCAACAGTGAAGAGGTGACTCCGGGATGCTGACCTTCTAGGCAGAGTTGCAAAGAAAAATACATATCTCAGACTGCCCATCTTAATATTTTATTTTTATTGGCCAGTCTGAGATATGGCTTTTTCTTTTCTAGACTCTAATGTATTTGTCCCCTTGCTCATTTGTGCACCGGGGCCTCCCACTCCTCTTTCTCTTCTGTTTAGAGCCAGTTTGCGCTGTTCTGTTAAGGGAGTAGTACACAGCGTTGTACGAGATCTTCAGTTTCTTGGCAATTTCTTGCATGGAATAGCCTTCATTTCTCAGAACAAAAATAGACTGACGAGTTTCAGAAGAAAGTTATTTGTTTCTGGCCATTTTGAGCCTGTAATCGAACCAACAATTGCTGATGCTCCAGATACTCAACTAGTCTCAAGAATGCCAGTTGTATTGCTTCTTTAATCAGCACAACCGTTTTCAGCTGTGCTAACATAATTGCAAAAGGGTTTTCTAATGATTAATTAGCCTTTTAAAATTATAAACTTGGATTAGCAAACACAACGTGCCATTGGAACACAGGACTGATGGTTGCTGATAATGGGCCTCTGTACGCCAATGTAGATATTCCATAAAAAATCTGCCCTTTCCAGCTACAATAGCCATTTACAACATTAACAATGTCTACACTGTATTTCTGATCAATTTGATGTTATTTTAATGGACAGAAAAATTGCTTTTCTTTCAAAAACAAGGACATCTCTAAGTGACCCCGAACTTTTGAACGGTAGTGTACATATTACCTCAATTACCTGGACTAACCGGTGCCCCTGCACATTGACTCTGTACCGGTACCCCCTGTATATAACCTCCCTACTGTTATTTTATTTTACTGCTACTCTTTAATTATTGGATCTTTAAATTTTTTTCTTAAAAACTGCATTGTTGGTTAAGGGCTTGTAAGTATTTCACTGTAATGTCTACACCTGTTGTATTCGGCGCATGTGGCAAATAAAATTTGATTTGATTTGATTTGAGATGCCTCTCATATAGAGGAATGAGGAGTAGATTAACGTTCCTTCCCTGTATCAAATAGGTATGGACTACTTTTTAAAAGGGACAAGGGTTAATCACCCAATGGCATAAATCTAACAGGGCAAGTTGTAACAAAGTGAATACTATATGCTTGACAGGGGCACCAGCATGCCTTTGATGTTTTTAAACAGCTCTAGGATTGTCAATGTCTACAATTAGAATAGCGGAAAAGTACTACTGTAGCAAATTTGGTGGGTAAACCAGTGAGTCCAACATGTTAGCCATTATACTAGGAGGCCTAGACCTTTTGAGGTCACAAGTAGCATTTTCCAAGATATACTAATTCATGTCCATATTCAAAAGTGTCATGGGTCTCCAGTTGGGGCCATTATCGAAAAGTGTAAAATGTCACTATATTAACTCTTATTGTTTATCATTTCCATTTCCATTCAAGTGTGATGTTACTTATTAATTGGTATATTGCATGCCTTACAAAATAATTTGCCTGGGAGGTCTTGCTAACCTGCTGTGTAGAACACGTTGAGAAATGAAAGGTAGGTTGGGCCTAGAGTGGCAGCTGCATTCAAAGCTTCTATAAATGCCAGAGATAGCGCAGTTTTCCTTGGCACATCAATGGACTTCTCACAAAAGACACAAACTTGCCACTGGAATGCTTCTCGTTTTGAACGTGTTCCTGTCTATGTATAACCACATATCGGTAATCCTGTTTGTTCATGTCATTCTAAATGGAGCTCGATTGCACCGCGATGCAACTTGTACCACACTGACGACTCGCAATGAAAATAAAATAACATCCACATGTGATTTCAAAACAAGCAAGCTGATCCATACTTTGTATTTGCATGTTCTACGATCAAAATCACAGCAGAGAGGGAATTATGGCTTAGATAAATAAAAATATATACATTGAAATTGTGACCTTGCAACAATGTTTCTATTAGGAAACAGCTCAGAAGCTAACAATAGATTTTAACCTCTTAAGGATCGGACCCTTTTTTAAAATTTTCGCCTAAAATGACATCCCCAAATCTAACTGCCTGTAGCTCAGGACTTGAAGCAAGGACATGCATATTCTTGATACCATTTGAAAAGAAACACTTTGAAGTTTGTGGAAATTTTAAATGAATGTAGGAGAATAGAACACATTAGATCTGGTAAAAGATAATACAAACAAAAAAACATGCGTATTATTATGTCTTTTTTAAATCATCTTTGAAATGCAAGAGAAAGGCCACAATATAATATTGCAGTTTAGGAGCAATTTAGATTTTGGCCACTAGATGCCAGCGGTGTGTGTGCAAAGTTTGAGCCAGTGAAGCATTGCAATACTGGACTATTTTGTATCAAGTCTTCCCAAATCTGCCGAATTGGTCAATTGATACATTTTCAAGTACATAACTATAGAGAACATATAAAAATGATATGGTAATACAAAATGTAAGTTTACACACTCCCAGGAATGTCATACATGATGAATCATTAGCTTATACACTAACTTTCACACATCTAGATGGCCGGGCGGGGTGAGTGTGGAGCCAGAGACAGCAGGGGTTCAAACTGTAGAACCTAGTTCCTACATTTGAATATAAAATTGATTTTATCAAACAAAACGATGCTACATTTGATCTCTGGGACCATTAGGAAGACAAATCAGAGCAAGAATACTGAATGTAAGTTCATTATTTACCTTCAGAGGTGAATGTATCAAAGCAGTTACCGTGATACTTTTTTTTGTTATTGTGCACTCTCCTCAAACAATAGCATGGTATCCCACTGAAATAGCTACTGTAAATTGAACAGTGCAGTTAGATTAACAAGAATTTAAGCTTTCTGCCCATGTAACTAGCTCAGTGTGTAGAGCATGGCGCTTGCAATGCCAGGGTTGTGGGGTCGATTCCCACGGGGGGCCACTATGAAAAAAAAAAAAAAAAAAAAATTGTATGAAGGATAAGAGCGTCTGCTAAATGACTAAAATGTAAAATATAAGACATGTCTATATCCTGGAAAGTTTGCTGTTACTTGCAACAGTCATGCTAATCACTTTAGTGCATGTTAGCTCAACCGTCCCGTGTATGGGACACCGGTTAAGAGGTTTCTAACAATGAACTTTACGCAATAAAGGCTCTAGGAAACCTGGCCAACTTATTACCATCACTCAGAATTTTTTTTGTGCTAATCTTGAACCATTACAATTTTGCATCTACAGTCTGTAATTAAGATCTAGTATCTAATCAAACACTGTGAGAGCCAAGTGAGTTATATAAAATCTCACACTATAGGCATCCCACCACCTGTCCATTTTCAGGTTATCAAACTAAATCAGAGTGGAAACAAGCCATTTCCAATTTCCCTGTCTTGGTTCGGCATCCAATGTCATATGTTCCTACATTTTGCTATGAGCCTGTAGAAGGCATCGTAAATACCAACAGGAGAGTGTTGATATGTGAGGTGCCACATTGTGACAAATAAATGTGTAGTAGACTAAGCTTAGGCGTTATCGTCACTTAATGGCAGATGCCTGTCTCATAAATATTGCTTCAAATAAACTTTCTGAGGACACCTTTTGACTGACACCTTGGTTTGCCGCAGGGTTCGTGACCCCGGCATGCCCTGGATGCTACAGGACAACACTGGAGTTTCATTGTAAACCCCCCATTAGCTTGTTTCAGCCTTGATGTCTCTGTGAACACCATTTTGTCATCGTGTTAGGACTGTAAAGCCTGAAGGAGATGGTGGTGTCTGTAATGATGGCCTCCATAGATGCTTTCCTGTCTACATAGTTGCTATTCAGATACCAATGGGGTTAAGAATGGGAAGTTCATGAACACAGCTAGAACGTTGGTCACTTGATTCTTTGCTCCCCTTGATGACTGTCGCCTTCACCTTTTCCATTCAAGGTCGGTTACGTACACAAAAACACACCGTAAGTTATGATAATGGATTTCCACTACAAACGCCAATGCAACTGTATTTAGACTCATTGTTAAAAGATAGATTGTGTCGCTCTAATTGATTATTACATTACACAGTGACTAGGTTTTGTGTCATTGGAAAGCATTGGAAGGGGATTGCATTTTCTAAGAGCTATATTGGCACATCCCCTCACCTCTTCACATTTCTCACCCCTTGCTTCCTTCCTGGTAATGCTTCAACAAGTCAATAAATCAACCGTAAACAAAATGTTGTCCGCATTTCATGTCAGATACCTTTCTTAACAGTCCCCTCCAAAATAAGCCACACCAAAGCAACAACTTTGTCACGAATGGGGACATTTCTGTGGCCACTATATGATGTGAGTGCTAAGACAGAGAAGGCTGAGTACAAAGTTACATCTGGACCCCCTGGTTGGAGGGAAAGCCAGCCGATTGACTTGAGCTAAGTTGCCGCTGGACGCCTTGTTGCTTTTCGTGTCTACGGGTCTATGTATCCTATCGCATGGCGATGTGTCAGCCAAGGCCACATGAGCCCTGCGCACATTCCACCCTTCTAACGTTACAATTAATTGCAGGGCTGTCACGAACAATGTTTAGCTAACAGGAAACACATTGGGCCACAACGCAAAGTCCCAGATTGTTGACTGATGTCATTAGAAGTGTTAAATCTTGTTCCAGGTTGTTTCACTCTCCACCCCTCCCCTTCTGTCCCTAGTCCAGTGTAATGTACTGTGCAGTATGTTTAATAAGGAATAAAGCAGAGTCATGTCTGAAGACATTAGCGTTGTGTAATTCCAGGGGACACTCTGATGTTTCTTCGTCCTTTAGATGGGTACACATACAGTATAGTTGCCAAATGACACATCATTAAAAATAGAATGATAATTGTTATTATTTGTAATATCAAATCTTGTACCTTGGAATCAGACACCACAGGAATCGAAGCCAAATACCAGGAAGACTTGTGAGGAGAGGGAGTGAAGGGAGGGAGGAGATTGTTAATTACCGAAGAGGGGGTTACTGAGTTGATAAAAAAGCCTGAGAAAAGAGAGTGGTGAAGTGAGGCTGAAGCCTTTGCTCTCTAACTGATAAAAGCTGCTTTGATAGATCATTTAAATTAGATCATCCCTCCTCCCTATGCATATGACTTCATTTTGCATGTCTGAGAGTGTAGACATTTTCGGCTTTGCCATTTGTGGCCCCCTGAGTAACTCCTTTATGCATCCTCTCCCATCTAAGTGTAATTAATAGGAAACGTGTCACAAAATAAATTTGATTATCGCAATGAATCGCGTATTATTGCATCACATTCCATTTTGATGAGTCTCAACTCCAGACGAACCTTTTGAAAGCACCTTGTATCTTGACAGAGTTATCTGAAGTTTACAGCGATGAATATATGAAAGTCTCTACCCTGATGTTGTAGGCCAAAATGTGGAGAGGTTATATTGCTGATAAATAGGGCTCAAGTGGTTTCCTTTAGGAAAATCAATCTCAAAGCCAGACAATGCATAGACAAACTAACTCATAATTTCTATGCGTTGCCCAAGGGACTGCCCTAAATTAACCTAAAGTTAAGTTATATTATCCTGAAGTAAGTGTACATGAAGCATGACTAATGAATGACCTGAAATTACCTGGTGATGCTCGCTATCCTGTTCTACCATCAATAGAGGTGCTTTTTTCAGCCATGGAAGGATAGCGGTGCATGGAGAAGGCTACCATTGAAGTATTGGAGGTAACACTTTACATTAAGGTACCCTTCATAAGGGATTTATGCATGTTTTATAAGTAGCTCATATTAGGCCTATATTAATTATTAATCCAATAGTTATGTTTGAGTTATAACTGTTTATAAAATAATAATGAATAGCCTATAACCCCTTATTAACCCGTAAAAGTGTTACCATGTTGGGGGCTGTAATCACTGCCAAAGGTGTTTCTAACATTTATAGAATGAGGGGGGTGAATACTTATCTAATCAAGATATATTAGTGTTTCACTTTTACATTTAAAAAGTATTTTGTATAGATCGTTGACAAAAAATTTAATTAAATACATTTGAATACCACTTTGTAACACAATAACATTTGAAGAAATCCAAGGGGGGTGAATACTTTTGATATGCACTGTATGTCACCTTTGGGGGAAAAAAGGGAATTCATTGATGTGTCTTGCCGACAAATTGACCTTTTTCATTTAAAAAAAAGTTGGGACACCTGAAAAGGAGCTGAAATATGGGATGCAAATACAGCTGTGTCTGTCCCGAGCTCATTGGTGTGGGAAACTGAGGGCCAAGTTGAAACAATGTTGCCAGTTCGCTAGTAGGCTGGGCCTAGTTGATACAATGTTGCAAGTTTGCTAATGAAGCACAAGACAGACAGAGAGAGAGAGAGTCAGACAGGCAGAGCAGAGAGATGAATGGTTTAAACCATGACAGAGAGACGGGGGTGTTAGTTTAATTTGGAATATGCTTTTATTTTCATATTTACCACTGTAGCAGTACAACATTGCATTTTAAACAAATACGAGAATATTTAAATTAGAAACCCCCCCAAAGTTAGATTTTTGTTGCATTTAGGGGAGCTCATGTCCCACTCAGGGGGGCTGAGCACACACGGAATAGAGCTAATAATCTCTATAAGCAATGACTGTGGCACCATACTGTAAGTGACTTACATTGTATCCCCCATGTGCGATGCTGGTGCCATAGTGTGCTTACAGAGGGTGACATGGCCTAGGTCCAAGATTCCAGCAGAGAGAAGTGACTATCCTCCAGTGTGTTCAAGGCTTGGCCCCTGCGAACCACCACAGTCTTAACCTCCTCCTTGGTGCTCATGGGTACAACTCCAGGCCTCCTGATGACTGAACTTGGAGGGCAGTTCGAATACAGACAGGTCACTGGGGGGCAATGTTAAGAGGTTCAAGGCTTTGCAGCCAATCCCACTCAACTTCTAGGATCTTTAAGGGAAATCGATCAATTCCTACAGTATATGACTCCATGACAGCTCCAAGACAATGGAGAGAAAAACATCACAAAAGTGACAACAGCCGAAGCTTTGGACCTTGATCTACAGTTTACAGTTACAATTAATTACAATTACTTACAAAATGTGAACACCAACAACAAGGACAGTAACACTATCTCTAATATTGAAGACAAAGGGATGGCAGGAATGACTACGATGAACAAGCTAGATTAAGAATACACTATGAAGAATTTGTCAGAAAGCCCAATAGAAAATGGCTGCCTTTTTCGTGTGCATCACATTAAATGAAGACCTGCAGTGGGAACAGCTGCATGTATTAGTCTCTCCTGACACCCAATTAAGTATCCATCCAATTACCTCAGTACACCACACACACACACGCACGCACGCACACACACACACACACACACACACACACACACACACACACACACACACACACACACACACACACACACACACACACACACACACACACACACACACACACACACACACACACACACACACACACACACACACACACACACACACACACACACACACACACACACACACTCACACACTCACTCACACACACTCACACACACACACACACACACACACACTCAGATCCCCGTAACGTTTAAACCCAGGGATCCAGTGAAATTACATCTTGAAACCAGAGCAGGTGCGTCTTCCAACAAGATATTGAATAAAACTGGAATTAACAAACAGAATGGGGGTTCAGAAATAACATTCCACCCTGCGTTGATGTAGGGGAATGTTGGAACATTGCAGGAACACTACAGTGCAGCAGCAAGCAGAGGCAGGAGATGGCTCAGAAGGTGGAACTCTCCGTCCGACGCTTCAGAAGGTCACGAATGGGAGGGTGCAGAACACTCTAGGTCGCCAGCCAGCTCTGCTGCCCAGGACCAACAGTTTCCTGCTGACCCACTCCGTCATGGCTCCAGACCTCAAGAGACTTGAGCTTCGAGAGCAGAGGCCGCAGCCATGCAACTCACAGCAGGGCGGAACAGTGGAGAGGAGCGGGGAGAGGGGCAGTGATCGTTGGGGGGAGGGTGGCACCTGTTCACCTCAGCCACACATCAACCCCTCCACTGTCCTCCCTCCCTCCATTGCTCAAAGTTCCCTCAAAGCACTTTACAAGGTGAGAAGTGCCGGGCCCACAACAATTGAAAACGGAGCTGGCGGATCAGCTGTAGCCATCCATCATACTTCAATCAATCACTGTCAACCCCCTCCTCACCACCAACCCCGTGTTGCCCTCCACCCCCAGGCATGCAGCCCTCTAGAATGCTGGGTAATGAGGGGTGGCACGGGCATCCAGGCATACGATTTATCCCCATATTTGGGAGGGAAGGGACGCCCACAGTGTGTGTGTGTGTGTGTGTGTGTGTGTGGCACTGCCAAGAGACTCTGACAGCATCATTCAGACGGGGCAATAAATCAAATCTGTGTGTAACGAAGGCACATGTCAAGTGCTTAGGAAATGTCACCAACGACTTGACCATGAAGGAAGGCATCGCTGTATAAATCATTGTTATGAAACAGCATTCAAATAGATGGTAACAGACTGGGATGTTTTGTGATAGAAGTGATGGAAGCATATACCTGAATCTTAAGGCTCCCTACCATGAATGACATATTCATATATATTTCTCACATAGTTATGTGACAGTGTGCTATCTTTCTGCTTGTTTAGGATATACAATTTTGCCCATGTGGGGACATGATAGAGTGGAGCACGTCTTCCATATTGGTTTGTAAAAGGCACTTTTAAGATGTGCTTTGCAAAATGATCCCAACTTTTTGTGTATTTGGAGGTTTTCAAGGATTACCGGGCTATATTCTAAGGAGTGTCGCTTTAATTCTAGTTGAGCCTAAGAGAGTTATATCTGAATGTGCACTTGGGATGAATCTGCATCCTTTAAAATACAGGCAGAGCATATCATCTTATGTCATAAAACGTTGACAATCGCACAGTTAATCTAATTGACAAACAGCAACTGTTGAAAGAGGGCACGTTGTGGAATTAACGGTTAATCCTCTTTCTTGAAAATTGTACACAGCGCAAATGGAAGTTCCATCAGAAAATTCTAACCAATGTATTATTTATTGTGTCCCTACACAGATGCCTCGCTACCAGGTGATGAAAACTGATGGAGATGGAGGAAACGCAAGTATATTATGTTGTACTGCGATATATTGCTACCGAGATCAGTGAACTGGAAAAGACAGGATTGAATATGGTATCTGCTAATTCAATAATATTATGCTTAAGATTTATTAGGCATCATCCGATTTAGCATAAATACATTTGCTCAGTACATTTCCAACTTGTGGCACATGTAGTCCTAGGTGAATATCGTCCAAGAGTTTCAGAATGGTATGCTAGTGCTACAACTGTGTGCACTGGGACCAGGCTCAAGGATCTTTTCAATCTTTTCAATAGGAAGCTGTGCTTGATTGGGCTTGCCTGGCACAGTGGAATAAATGGAATAGTCCTGAATGTGCAAACCCACTGTTCTGGCACTACAGGAAGGCTCAAGCAAATGCTGAAAGTATTTGAAAGATTTTAAATACTGCCATAGCTGTGGGAAGTAGGGGTGCTGAGGGTGCTGCAGCACGTCTTGAAAAATCAGAATAAAAAAATAATAAATACATGTTTTAACAAAAGTAGTGCACTGGGCCTTCAATAGGCCTGTATTAGAGGACCGATATATCCATCTGCAGCACGGCAAAACCTTTTTTCACCCCCCTCCCTCCTGCCGTTGAAGAAAATAAATTCAGCACCTCCACTCCCAAACTACTTCCCGCGGCTATCAATACTGCAGTTTATGTGAAACATAAGAACATAAACAATGCAACAGACTATAATACCAGCTATTGAATGACTGAACCAACGTTTCACCACAGTGCCCTTGTTGGGGTCTGTGTAGTCTCTAAGATTGTGTAGTCTCTATACATGAGTAGCTCCAACATTGGCTTTATTTGAGTGTCATCCGTATCCTGCTAGTTCAGGGGATGATGATGTTCTGCCGTTGCACCACTCCCAGTCACCCCCTGTACCATTACTAACCTCATTATCAAGGAATGCGTTTTAGTTCCTACCAATTGCCTTTAGTTCGTACCCATTGCCTTTAGTTCCTACCCATTGTATTCCCCCACTCTGCTATCACTTGTTGGCAGGACATGGAGCGCAAGCTATCTTTTTAATGAAATCAAATGGAATGGAAATTGATTCCTCTTATCTTTTTGAATGTGTTCTCCTTTCCGTCCTCTTGTAGTTGTCAAGTTTTAAAAGGTACACAGGATGAGTTTCAGAGGCACATTTGATAGCCAGTCCATCTTCTCTCCTGGAATCCATTAAGAAGCATATGAAATGGCTTCCTAGCAGTTTGATTTGTAGTTTGAGCGTTAACCCCCGAATGTCGGTCTGAGATCCTTTAATTTAAAACCCCAGAAGTGAGGGATTGTTTCAATGTAAATGGGGCATGAAAGCCCTTTTATAACTTTTGTTTGTGGTCTTGTCATGCTTGATTACAATTCTCCAGAGTCACCTCTACTTTGAAGTAGGTTGCTCCATGTGGTTTGCAGCATTGAAGTACACCCTATATACTATGAAAAGTCAGACAAACCAAACACATATCACAATCACCACATAGAACATTTGACATTTTTGCCTTACAAGCGAAGTTTAATCTGATCACTTCCAATTCCATCCAGGTTGGTGCATCGATTTGTTGTCAAGAAAAAAAAGAGGTATAGTCTTTCCTCATACAGAAACGGGAGGCGCCACATCAACATGGGATCTATGTGTTGTGACAGAGGAATGACTGTGTGCACAAACACAGGGCTAGTTTTTGAGGGGAGGTAACTAAGGCCGGCGTGGTGTTGACACCTCCAGCTGTCTCCGGGGTGGAATAAAGATCTGACACCAGCAGCAGTATAGAGCTACAGACACCAGCTGGGCTTGGAGCCAGAGGAACAAGGAACTGTCTCTCTTCTCTCCCCTGTTATTCTCCCCTCCCTCCCTCCCTCCCTCCCTCCCTCCCTCCCTCCCTCCCTCCCTCCCTCCCTCCTCTCTTTCATTCTATTTGGTTCTTGGTCTCCTGTATACTCTGCTCCAGTCTTACCTCCTCCAAACTCTCTCTAGTCTTCTCTGTTATTTTCTCTTCTCCTTCCCTCTTCCCTCCTGTCCTTTCTCCCATCTGCATTTCTTTTCTCTTCTCCCTCCCTCTTCCCTCCTGTCCTTTTTCCCCATTTGCATTTATTTTCTCTTCTCCCTCTCTCTTCCCTTATGTCCTTTCTTCCCGTTTGCGTTTCATTCTCCCTTTTCTCTTACTCCAGTGGTACCTGATCCAAACTCTATAGACTCTCCTCTGCTATTTTCTCTCCTTCCTTCCCCCTCTTCCCTCTGCTCCCTTCTCTTCTTCCTCTCTGCTTTTCAGTCTGCCTTCTCCTCCCCTACTCTGACTGTACCTCCTCCAATTCTCCAGTTCTCAAGAGACACACAGACTCTGCCAATTTTACTTCCGTACTCTAACATTGCTATCAGTGATATGGTAGCTCTTTACTCCAGTGATTACTACATTCCACCACTCTCTTGGCCCACGTGACAGTTTGAGAACTTGACCAGGGAATGAGGAATCATATATAATATCTCTTTCAGTAGCGTAGTGTTATGGAAGCTTGAAACAGTGATGATAGGACATCTAAGTGGTACGAAACGGGAACTATGGGAAATATACCTACTACAAATATGATTTGTCTGCACCCTCAAAACAAATGTTTCCAAGCTTTGTTAATTTTGGTTTGCTCAAATGTATCTCCATTTATTGTTCCTCTGTAGTAGCTTGTTAGAAAGTGCATCATGCCACTAGGACTGCACACGTCTACACTCTTAGACAAAAAGGTGCAATCTAGGACCTAAAAGGGTTCTTCGGCTGTCCACATAGGAGAACCCTTTGAATAACCCTTTTTGGTTCCAGGTAGAACCCTTTTGGTTCCCGGTAGAACTATTTTGAGTTCCATGTAGAACCCTTTACACAGAGGGTTCTACATGGAACCCAAAAGAGTTCTACCTGGAAGCAAAAAAGGTTTCTCCTATTGGGACAGCCAAATAACCTTTTCGGAACCCTTTAAAAAAATGAGTGTACACAGTTAGCATACTGTTACGAAAAAGTACAGCATATCTCATACATACTGTATGCTTTAGCCAAATGCGCCATTACAACCTCTTCAGGAATGACTATTCTTTCAGCCTAAACCCATTTTGATACTGAAGAGAAGAGCAAAGTTAAAATGTTAAAGAAATGTCTTAAGTACTTTGGTCCTTTTCACTCATATATAAAACTATACTTCCAAGTTACAATTCATGCTTTTGTAAGAAAAAAGGTTAAATGCAGAAGAAACTCAAACTTAGCTGTGCATTGTACATTCCCTTCCTGCAGCCGAAAGCTGCCAAAATAAACTGGTATAACACTGACACATAACAAATCAAATGGGACAAAAGTATCCGGTAACCTTTGCAGCCTGTAAGGTAGTGGCTACCAACAAAAAGAGCAACTGTTTGAAACTGAAGAAAAACTGTCAGCAAGAGCTCAATCAGAAGCATTCACTCACAAATAATGCTAAGCGTTTTCAAAAGTGCAGTGGAGGCACTTCACGCAGAGAGTTGTAGATGTCTTGAGATGTCTGTAATTTTAGCCTTGAAACTGTGCGTTGCAAACCAGCACTCTCACCACGTGAAATTAGCCTTTGTGTCTTGCCAGGGAACATTCATGTTCCGGCAAAGAAAATGGTGTCACTACTGTATTTTAGCTCCACTATTTGATTATAACCAAGAAATTGAACACAGCTATACTGCACGTGAAAAAAGGAAAATACTGTATGTGCACGTGTGCAGCCACACAGGTACACGATACAAGACAATAACAGCATGTCTGTTTCCTATAATACTTACTTTAAACACCAATGTCCCAGGATGCTCAACCATGTAGTTGATAGCCCTAGTTCATACAGCTAAAACCACAAAAAGATAAAGATGAAGATAAAACAGAAACGAATTTCACAGGTACAAGTGTGTCATAGGTAGGCCTACTGCACAAGCATCACATGACATGACATCACATGAGTAAATATGTAAGCAGAGACTTTCACAGTGATTTGGCTCATGGCATGGGACCCAGTCAGTTTACTGCAGTGCCAAGACCCACAACTATAAAATAGAATTGTTCTTTTAAAAAGTTTCATTGAGAAAATCACTCGCCCAGTTTTGCTGGAATACAAATCAACTCAGAAAAGTCTAGATGTGCAAGGAAAAGGTCAACATTTGCATTTGCTCTCAACTGGTGCACCAAATAGTCCAATTAATTAGTCGTCTTTGGTGTGGTCACCAAAACCACATACAAGAAACATCCGATTTACTGACAGAGATTTCGACACCAGGAATTTGTCCCTCAGCTGTCTGTCTTTAACTTTACTCTCTCTTTCTTCCCTCTTTACTCTCTGAAAGGTTAAATTACACATATAAAGACTGAATCAATGTAATGGTAAAAGTCAAACAACTTCAATTGAGGGGCTTCTTTTGCTGTTCTTGCAGCAAAATGAAAGGGAAAGGCCTTCAGATGTCATTTGGAGGGAAACTGCTGATGCTAATGTAAACGATTGCAGGCGAAAAGAACGAGTAAGAGAGAGAAAAAGGAAAATAATGATAACAGACTGACGTGGTTCACAGCCACATTTTTGTGGTCACTCGGCAGAATTACAGAAGCAAGAAATGTACCGTTTTTCAGCTCTTTTCCTAAAATGTTTTCCCTTCCCTGGTCTTACACTCTTTTTATGGGCCCCATATCCTCCTCTATCGCTGGTAGAGAACTCTGTGTTATGGTATAAACGGGGACTGACGTAGGTCGAATTCCTCGCTGCTCTGATTAATTCGAGTTGGATGCTCTGTCGTCGGTATTTAGGCTGTGTTTGTCTTCTGAGGTGATGATCGCATCGTAACCCTTCCAATATCACAGCATACTGTTGGGCTTTCTAGGAACAGAGGGATGTTTTCCCAACATTATCGGTGCAAGCCCCTACGGCCATGCCACCATACACCTCCCTCTATGGCACCCTCCAGCCATAAAGTCACTACCTCGTTGACAATGAGCGGAAGATTGTGTCAAATGATTTCAGAACCTTTTGACCTGCTTGGGTTTTATGTGAATTAGGTAGACGATTCTTTGGTTTAAACCTCTTGGTGACAAGAAAGATGGGCCGTGGGCAAATGTGGGTAACTGATGGAGAGGGTTGTCTCTTCATCTGCCTCCTAGCCCAGAGAGGTAGAAACCAAATATAGAAGGCTATTTCTCACCAGCGGTGGGTGGATAACTACCAAGTGAAATAATGTACAGAAGGGTAACAATATGGTAACAACACATGCAAATGTATGATATATGCATTCATTCAGCATTTATTGTCTTATAAGTAAACGATGCTTTTGGAAATACCATGATTTAGCATGTTACAACAGACTTGTCTGTTCATTCACCTGTGAATGAATAATAGACTAACCTGTTTCTTTATCTCCTAATTTTCCTGTCATTATTACTCATGGCTAACTAGCCATTTACGTCTGCGGCGAGAGAAACGGAGACAACATGATGAGACTGAGGGATACGGCTGTTGGCAATATGGACCTGGCTGGAGGAGCGTCGAGACGAAGTTGATAAATATAGTAAAGATTTGGCAACATGGGCTTTAGACACAGCAAAGTCTACAGTTCACTTGGAGCTAAGTCAGGAAAAACGTGGAGAAATACTCCAACGCAACCCAACCAACGCATCCACAAACAAAAACTCAAAACACATGGGTGGGGCACTTACTGAAAATCTTTATGTAGATTTCTATTTCATTATTCATTAACTGCACCATCTGTGGCTGAATACAATTAAGTAAAAAATTATAATAACGTGCAAATGGAGTCTAAACTGGAAGCTACTGTAACAAAGATGGTGCCATTTGTTTTGAAGGGTGTCTGTACTCTTTCTAGAGTCTTTTGTTCTCAGCTGGGTTTGTGTTCTTTGGAGAGTGGCCCAACAACCAGATGTTTCTCTTTGAGCCACTGAAACTGATGCTATTTTTCAAACCCACTCCAACTGCTCCACTCAACACCCACATAATGCTTCATTTTTACAAGTGGAATCTATATGGTCTTCGAGGTAATATTCTCCGGCATAATTTAGTGGGTGCTAGACTGGCATCTTTAAACTTGCTGAAAATGATATTTCCAAAGCAAAGCTGTGTGTGGGTGGATTTGGTTTCCAAGAAGGAAAAATGCAAAAAAACGATCGATATGATTGTGAATCAAACAACATATCATTAATTCCTGTGCTTTGTTTGGCAAGCAAACACGAAAACACATTTCTCATTTGGGGCAGGATTTTCCCCTTTCCGTTCTCATATTGCCTTGTGCCTTGGTGTTTTCCTCCTCTGCAATAGTAAATTAGCACTGGGGCTAGAGGAGGTTTGCTCAGGGAGTATAGTGATTCACTGACCTTGGTAATTAGATGAGAAAGGCTGCTCATGGACAGGATTGAACTTTACCACATTGTATTTTACACAATTAACAGTTGGAAATAAGTAACAAGTTCCACAGTGATGCACAGAGATAGCAAATATCAATACTCAATGAAAAAGAGGTGAATCAAAGACAAAAATAATAATATACTACTCGATGAGTTTGGATCGTTAAACTTCAGGAACTTCCTACTTTCGCTATTTAATGTCCTCATGGTATGTTCGCATCCTTTCAACACTGCATGCATTTATAGATGCTACTGGGAAGTAAATCTCACTGAAATAAAGTGTGCCCAGGCTCTATAAATATCACCACAGACAAAAATACCTCTGCCCTTCCAGGAAGTCTTTTCACTCGTTAAATCACAAAGAGCATTTGACCAAACTACCAGGACAGAGGGCAGTAAACAGCTTTTCTCTCTATACAGTAGATCCTATGACACATACAGTAGATCCTATGACACATACAGTAGATCCTATGACACAACATCCCAGTGCACACAAGACAAAAGGGTCATTGGTCACAGCAGATGCCAGCCTCTCTCCTGAGACAGGAAAAAATTAAAATGCCAACAGTGACACATTTACCTCATGGGGACCTTTTGAATTGTAAGGTATAGCTCACAAAAAATATGTGACATTGATATACCTGAAACAATGTTGCAGAAGTGGCTCCTATTTGCATGTTGATCGGGCAAGGTTTAATTTTCTCATCAGACTTGTCATGGCACTCTGACAGATTTGTTATTTATTTTTAGTCATTTAGCAGACGCTCTTATCCAGAGCGACTTACAGTTAGTGAGTGCATACATTTTTCATACTGGCCTCCCGTGGGAATCGAACCCACAACCCTAGCGCCATGCTCTACCAACTGAGCTACAGGAGGCAGATCCCTGAAAGAACTAACTTATGGCTTTTTTAATAGGTCAATCCATATATGCATCACAATAAATAAAGATGCCTTTCTTTGAATATTTGCCAGTATTATCTCTGCTGCATATTGATGTACGTCTCTAATTTCAGCCCTGTTCTAACATTTACACCATACATTTATTTCAGTCATAGCTTCTTTGCAGAGGGGGCATTACCTTTGTAAAAAAAAACAAGCAAAATGCATGGGGTGAGATGGCTCACATCATGAGCGTTCCTGTTAGTTTAAGTTGGTTGAACTGACCCTAGTATTTTCATAGGGATGCTTTCAGACTTTAAATTTAGCTCACTGTCGTAATCCCCGGCATTGTTCTGTTAGTGGGGAGCTATGTCAGACATGTCGCTGGATATAGGACGGCCAGGCTAGAACATAGAGGGGAGGACTCGGGGAGTCAAGTGCAGTCCAAGTTCGCCTCGCGCCACTGTGTCAACGACCAGACGTGAAGATGACTCACCACACAACTGGAATCGCAGGGGTCAGCGGTCAGGGTGTCGGGTGTCTCTTGAGCTCAACAATAACCAATCAATGTCAAGAAAACCGACCGGAGAACGACTTAGACTAGCACAGGAGGGGGGATCACATGTATGCAGTGTTCAGTTTCTTGGCTTTGGAAGTGATCGAGAACAACTTGCACGCGGTTGTTTAAGCTCTTGAGATCTATTAACGTGGCTACACAATACCATTTTTCAGTATTTCCCAATTTCCTCGGCTGTTGTTTCCCCTTTGAGTGACGGAGAATCCCTTAACGTGATGTGGATACAAGGCACCATGTTGAAGCGCTCTCTCTCCCTCTCTTTCTCTCTCGCTCTGTCTCGATCAATGTTTAAGTTTGTCAAAAGCTGATTTTAGAAGTGTGATGTACACAAATGTCTGTGTTGTTTATGGTACACAGGCACTTACACTTAAACTGTGATCACAATGTATTGTTGTTGATATGGTCACATGGCCACTTCGCCTCTTATTTTTACTATGGTTTCTGAACATAGGGTTAAATTACATGTGTTGTCACACATGTTGATAGCCTCTTGTAAAATCGACACACGTTCGCAAGAGGTGTGCTCATACAGACATTCCCCATTTTGTTTGTCAGTCAAAAGGGGTGCGTGGCGGTCGGGGAAATTAATTAACTCTGCAACAGGGTATCAAAGCGGGAAACCCAATATCTATGCAGGCTACAGTGGGGAACCCCACCTGTTTAGGCAGGGAAGAGGGAAGGTGGGTGGTGGGGTACTCCATCCATATTGCCCATAATGTGCTTGACGGGGTTTCCATATTACCCACTCTGCCCTCCCCTTCCAGACCAAAGAATCACAGGTGGGTCTGAAATGGCCGTCCTAGACCCACATTGGAACGACAGGTGGGCGAGTGCTTTTTCTTTTTTTACGATGTCTGCCCTTTCCGTCTGTAATATTTGGGAAACGCAATATGAGACGTCAGAAATGGCAGCTGTAAAGAAGGAGGGGGACTGAGGCAGACGAGGAGGAACTGTATACCTGGACTGTTGAGTTTATGGTTCTGGTCATAGTTACGTGGTTAGACCATTACTAGGCAACAGAGAAAAGCTATTGGTTGAGACGTGATATGTTGGTTGTTTAAAGTGATCTGTAGAGAATAAGTGAAATTAGACTTGTGATATTGTAATTATCATGGGTATGCTGTACTTAGACTGAGCATAAGTTCCTCAGCCCTTCATCACTCTGTGTAATAGATATCATTCTGAGTGGTTAAGGTTTAAGATTTAGGATTGGGTAAACAGTAAAAATAAAACATTTAAAGGAGTGCATAACACTGGGATTGAACCTGCACTCCTCATAGCCGTAGCTTGCTGTTCAAGCCTTTCCTTTTATCCCATCCACAACGCCCTAGCAAGCCATGTGCCTACTAGATGCTAATAGGCACTCGTGTTGCCCCTAGTGGACGGTAGGAACATTGCAATGGACATAATATTGTAATCTGGTGTCTGCAGTTATGCACCCAGGAATCATATTCTGTACAAGGATGGCCTGGAAATGGCTCTGCCAAGGCATTTTCTACACTAAGTCCTAAGCCAGTCTTCAAAGTCTACTGTGCCTAAATTAGACTTGATTTAAAATAGGGTTCAGCAAGTATAAGTCAGGTCAAAGTAATGATTTATGACAGTGAAAGTGATAGAAACCAGACATCACTGACAGTGTAGTTGATGAATGCCCAAAAATGATAATGTCATCATTACTAGCATGCAGTAAAACGATATTGGCCAGTATTCTTGGAATGAACGGAATCTCTCCCTTAAAAACGATTGCGGTAGACAGTACTTTGTCATTTAGGTAAGGTTTATCGAGTTCCGACAACTGTGTCGAATTGTATTCAAGTTCCCTTATTAATGCAAACTGCAGGATTGCTCAAGCAAAGGGAGAGTAAAATGTAGAAGCCTAGTATGTGGTAGCTGCAGTATTTGTCAGCTAAAGGGTTGGTACTTTACGCCATGGCCTCAAGACATGTGCAGGCAGCCAAAAGGCAGAAGGTACTGAACGCTTAAGTGAACAGCCAAAGCCAGGTAAAGCCCCATCCAAACCACTTGGAAAATATCACTTGTGAATTTCCACTCCCAAGTTGGGGAAAGTCCAACTGACCAGGAAACTAAGCATCTCCAAACCTCCCTTAGGTTGCTTACTACTTGACTTTAGGTCTGGTGTAATTACAAGACAACATAATATTCATATCATGGCAATACAAATTACATAATAAAGACAACATTTATTTTGAATATAGGTGTTTATACTTCAAATGAGTCCACCTTTTCATCATAGAACTTGATGTGTACAAGCATTTTTGAGAACAAGTTGACTTTAGTATGTATATTTTATATTCAGTCCATTTGAGGCTCATAATTGAGGAATCCTTTCTCAAACTGTGCCACCATAGTTTTCCCATTACATTTCAAAACGTTTCCACAGCACCACATTTTCTGTCCCATTGAACTACGGACAAATGTTACAGGTTCATCATATCCCACCCTATATGTTAACCAAATTACCATACAGAAGTGATAATTATTCTCGCTGCTCAAGGGGCCAACATATAGTTAGATCAAAGTTAAGCTCCATCTCAAGTGGAATCCATTACTGTCCCGTCTATCTTTAGCTCTCCTTGCTAACTATCTGCTATTCTGGACTTGACTGGAGATTTACACCTTTTCCATCTTGGAACAGAGCAGAAGTAGATTTGGCAATGGGTAAACATCCATCTTTTTATTTAGAAGCTTTAAATCCTCTCTGTTGGCTAACTGGATGTGCATCCTCTATTTCTGGAGGAGTGATGGGCTTCTAAAGAGTGTCCAACTTGTTTCACTCTTGATCAGGACCTATTAATAAAGGTCCCCAGGGTGTGTGTGTATGTGTGTGTACAGATAGTGTGTGTATGTGTATTGTCAGTAAGTGAAACTGTGTGTGTGTGTGTGTGTGTGTGTGTGTGTGTGTGTGTGTGTGTGTGTGTGTAGCATGCAGTAGAGGGCCCCTTAGCTGTAGACTCTGGTTAGACACGCACAGGGCAGCACAGGGGACAGACAGCTGGTGGGGTTCAGGATTCTGAAGGTTATGAGCACAGTGCCCCCAGCACACACACACATGTGTGCCGACTTGTGCACACATATACACACACATACAAACATGTTAGGAATAGAGAGTTTCATAACAGGCACACACACACACACACACACACACACACACACACACACACACTACGGCCTCTCGCCTAGACAGGTGGGCCGTGGTTCTGGTTTCACCACTGCCTTTTTTCAATACAAACTCGCTCCGCCAGAGGAAGGGCACGCACAAAACGCAAGCACTTCCTGCAAGAACTCCTGTGTGGACCTGCAAGAGGCCGACCCATCTGTCCGTCAACAGGCGCTCACTCTCTCCCATTCTCGCTGCCTTTTTCGGTCCCCACCTCCCCTCCTTCTCCTCTCTCTTTTTCCCTCCCTCCCCTCCGTCTCCCTCCCTATCACGCCAGCTGTGGCCTAGCACAGAAACGGATTTTCGGAGTGTTAACCATGATGTTCTTCCTACCCGGCAGCCGAATTTCATTTGCAGAGCACAGGGGGGCAATATCTAGGGTAATTCCCGGGTTTAGTGTCACTGATCTTCTCACAGCTCACCTCGGGAAAGAAATTAAAGCCCAGATAAGGCCCCATCTCTGCTTCCAGCTCTGTCTTCCCTAGGCTCACCAGGACCATTCCTCACAGAACTGTACTATCAGGGCCGTCTGAGATGATTCTATGGTACTGCTGTCTTACTGCATGTCCATCTTCCACTGGCATTTTAATAGGTCCGATCTAATCTCTGATTCATACAATTTGCATACATACACATACATACATACATACATACATACATACATACATACATACATACATACATACATACATACATACATACATACATACATACATACATACATACACTGAGTGTACAAAACATTAGGAACTCTTTCCATGACAGACTGAACAGGTGAATCCAGGTGAAAGGTATGATCCCTCATTGATGTCAATTCTTAAATCCACTTCAGTCAGTGTAGATGAAGGGGAGGAGACAGGTCAAAGTAGGATTTTTAAGCTTTGAGACAATTGAGACATGGATTATGTATGTGTGTCATTCAGAGTATGAATTGGCTAGACAAAAGATTCAAGTGCCTTTGAACAGGGTATGGTAGTAGGTGCTAGGAGCTTCGGTTTGAGTGTGTCAAGAACTGCAACGCTGCTGGGTTTTTCACGCTCAACCGTTTCCCGTGTGTATCAAGAATGGTCCACCACCCAAAGGACATCCAGCCAATTTGACACAACTTTGGGAAGCATTAGAATGGGCCAGCATCCCTGTGGAACGCTTTTGACACCTTGCAGAATCCATGCCCCCGACAAATTGAGGCTGTTCTGAGGGCAAAAGGGGGTGCAACTCAACATTAGGAAGATGCTCCTAATGTTTTGTACACTAAGTGTACACTTCACATACAAATTCTACACTTTCCATTTGCATTCACAAACACCTGAATGTGTCACGCCCTGGCTCTGGGACTCTGTTTTGTTGAGCCAGGGTGTGTTGTTTCGATGTGTTTTGTGTTCTAGGTTTATTATCTAGCTTTTGTGTTTCTAGGTTGGCCGGTGTGGTTCTCAATCAGAGGCAACGTGTATCAGCTGTTGCTTGTTGTCTCTGATTGGGAACCATACTTAGGCAGCCTGTTTCCCACAGTGTGTTGTAGGATCTTGTTCCGTATGGTTTGTATTGTAACCAAGGACTTCACGTTTCGTATCGTTTGTTGTTTTGTTCGTGTGGTGTTCTCAACAAAATAAAGGATGTTCACTTATCACGCTGCGCATTGGTCCACTTCCTCCGACGATCGTGACAGAAGATCCCACCATGACTGGACCAAGCAGCATGTCCAGGAGCCAACGCCAGAGAGGTCGCTAATGGACATCAACCTCAACTGGGTCAAGCCGCAGGAGGATGATAGAGGTTGGACGTGGGAGCAGAGGAGCGAGAGTCTGGCGAGAGCCATGGAGGCCTGGCCCACGGGGAGGAGAGACGCCCAGAAAATGTTTAGGGGGGGGCTCACGCCGTGGACGACGGGGCAGCAGGAGGCCGCCAGGTTACGGGAGTCACTGGTCACCAGGGGGAAGGAGGATGTAGAGGCACGGCGAGAGGTACTGGGGTGTGTTGCCAGTCCGGTCCGGCCCGTTCCTGATCCCCGCGTAGGGCCAGTGGTGTGTGTCCCCAGTATGGTCCGGCTTGTTCCTGTCCCTCGCACCAAGCCTGTGGTGCGCGTCGCCAGCCCGGCCCGGCCTGTTCCTGCTCCCCGCACCAAGCCAAGGATGCGCGTCGCCAGCTCGGCCCGGCCTGTTCCTGCCACTCGCACCAAGCCTACGGTGCGCGTCGCCAGCCCGGCTCGGCCTGTTCCTGCTCCCCGCACCAAGCCTGTGGTGCGCATCGTCAGCCCAGTCCGGCCCGTCCCTGCTCCCCGCACCAAGCCTGTGGTGCGCGTCGTTAGCCTGGGCCGGCCTGTTCCTGCTCCCCGCACCAAGCCGGTGGTGCGCTTCGTCAGCCCGGTTCAGCCCGTCCCTGCTCCCCGCACCAAGCCAATGGTGCGCGTCGTCAGCCCGGTCCGGCCCGTCCCTGCTCCCCGCACCAAGCCTGTGGTGCGCGTCGTCAGTCCGGCACAGCCCGTGCCTGTTCCACCGGTGCCTGGTCCGGCACCGGTCAGCTGCTCCACTCCGGAGCTAGAGCAATCCGCTCCACCAGTGTTCAGTCCAGCTCCGGCCAGCAGGGCCAGACTGGACCAGGGTAGCTTTGGGGGGTTAGAGAGGGAGTGGGGGTCATGCCCGGAGCCGGAACCGCCTCCGAGGAGGAATGCCCACCCGTTCCTCCCCTGTTCGGTTTATGTTTGGCGCGGTCGCAGTCCGCGCCTTTGGGGGGGGGGTACTGTCACGCCCTGGCTCTGGGACTCTGTTTTGTTGAGCCAGGGTGTGTTGTTTCGATGTGTTTTGTGTTCTAGGTTTCTTTTCTAGCTTTTGTCTTTCTAGGTTGGCCGGTGTGGTTCTCAATCAGAGGCAACGTGTATCAGCTGTTGCTTGTTGTCTCTGATTGGGAACCATACTTAGGCAGCCTGTTTCCCACAGTGTGTTGTGGGATCTTGTTCCGTATGGTTTGTATTGTAACCAAGGACTTCACGTTTCGTATCGTTTGTTGTTTTGTTCGTGTTGTGTTCTCAACAAAATAAAGGATGTTCACTTATCACGCTGCGCATTGGTCCACTTCCTCCGACGATCGTGACAGACTGTATAACATAAAGGCAATAAAAGGCAAGGTTTAGTACATACTAATGGAATAATTGATCTCAAAGCATCCTTACCTGATCACTTAATAATGTAATCGCTGACTAAATATCATTGTGTCATGTTTGATTTTAGTTCTCATAAAGATGTACAGTATGTGTCCTTTAGCTAATGACACACAAATGTTAGGTAACATATTTCAAGTGCAAAACACATTGAATTTAACATATTGTAATGACTTGGGCATTTAGATTGAGGTGAAGGCTACTTACATGTGGATTGCAATGTCTTGTTCATTGGGTAAAGGCCATGCAGGAAAAGCAATAAGAGAAACTCCAATGATTTTAATTTCAGAAAGAAGCTCCAATGATATTAGTAGTACTTCTCCCCCTTTCGAGCAGCAAACGACTTGCCTGGTATTTAATGAAAACCTTGTCAACCAGACTTTTTAGGACTCCGGTAAATGTCATCTAATGAAAATGTGACTTCATAAGAATCCTAATTTAATTTAAAAGCTGTTAAAATCGTCAGCATCTGCTTCAAAAGGCGGTAGAGGACATATTACCCCTGATTGTAGAAATGTGATGAAACATGAATGAAATGTCAGAAGATGTTTTAATTTTCAAAATTCAATCAAAATGTGGCAGAGCGGCGCATTTTGAATATTGAACTGAATATTAAAATGAAATAAGACATGGGCGTCATTTGAAAAAAATAATGTTTTTTCACCAGTACAGGCGCATCCTAGCTTTAAGGTTGGTGGTCCTGCCAAGGACATTGGTTGTCATCGCTCAAGTAGTGTGTCTGAGCTGTGCGGTGGGAGCAATTAAAACAGGAGGACTTGTTAACCATGTGCTCTGGCTTAACACAGTGGAAGTGGAAAATACAATTTTCAGAATAGGAAACAGAATAGGGCACAGAATAGGGCACAGTCATGTGCTTTATGGCCTTCTCTAAACACGATACAGGTGGCCAAGCGAACACACACATGCACATACACACACACACACCACATACACTTATATCCCTATATAGTAAATCATTCCAACCGATTAAAGCTTCCACCTCTGCCTAATTGTTTAGTACACATTATCATCACTTCTTCTCATACTAATCTCAATCTTTTTCCACCTGGCACAAAGCATGCCTGTTGGTTAGTTTGACATTTTAACGCCGAGCGCCTCAATGTGTTTTCAATTGGAAGGAGATACGAGGTCCCATTATGTGACATGCTTCCCTTTGAAATCATGTGCCAGCCTGAGGAAAACATAAGAAAATGTTTGCCACCAAGCACGTTCAAATTCCTTCTTGAGAAAGCCACAGCTTCACATGAGAAGCATTACTGGGAGGGAGGCCTCTGAAAAACATGTTTTTGGAATTAAAATATTACGAGCACGTTCAAACCAGATCAATTCTCTAATTGGCTCCTTTCACAACATTTGCATATTGAGTTAGATGGAGGAGGTTGATTGGTTGTGGTGTCTTGAGACCGAGGTTGCTCAGTGGGAGACGGGTGGTAGAAAGACACACACACACACACACACACACACACACACACACACACACACACACACACACACACACACACACACACACAGTGCATGGTGGAAAGCTGCTGAGGAAAGCAGACTCACCAGGAGAACAGAGGAGACTGTGTCGACACATGAGGCAAAACAAACAGTCTGACTTCTAAGCTTTGGCATGCCGGGTGACTGGGACCTCGGTTTCTCAGCTTTCCTACGAGATGCCTTTTAAGCCTTTAGTCTTGTTTTATGCGCTGATTTTTCTCCCCTTTCTCTGTGTATGTGTTTCATTAATCCCTAGAGAGGGGATGAGAGAGGGAAAGAGAGGGAAAGAGAGAGATACAGAGATGTGCTTGTAATTCATTCAGTAGGCCTCATACGTTTCTGTAAATCATTTGCACACTCAAACACACTGACACACGTGCACTCACAGACACAAGCATACACAAGTACACATACACAGACAGACAGACAGGCACGCACGCACACAGACACACACGCACACGCACACGCACACACACACACACGCACACACGCACACGCACACACACACACACACGCACACACACGCACGCACGCACGCACGCACGCACGCACGCACGCACACACACACACACACACACACACACACACACACACACACACACACACACACACACACACACACACACACAGAGAGAGAAGTGCATTCTCAACAGCCCACCTTTACAATTAAGAGCACAGCTGACTCCCCATTACATCTGAATCATAAAGAGACAAAAATCACTCCACATTTTCACCACACAATACGAGAGTCCTCACTTTTGCTGTCATGTCGCGATTACACAGACGTCGACGGCACCCAAGGACCACTCAACGTTTTCCTCCTGTCTTTTCCCCCTTTTGAACCACTGCCATGTTGAGGAAACCCAATCTATTGTTTGAAGTGAACAGACAGATTGCCTTCTCGAGATTGTCAAATACTTTATGCAAACACTGTCGTGTTTTGTTGAACCTATCCTAGGTGTGACTTAATAAAGATGAAAACTCTAAAGTGCTGGTTCCTCCTCACCAGGGGACTGAATGAGAACCACATGCACAAATACGACGCGGTGCTCAGCGTGAGTATGTGTGTCAGAGAAAACAGTAATCACATCGGTTTCCTGTGAAAAACAATAACATTTGTTTTAAACCGACGGCATTCTTCTCAGGGAGACTCGGTAGCTCCCATGGTAATACGTCCCAGACTTCCTGAGTACTGGGAACTATCTAGCTTCACAGGCTACTTCTAGGGCCAGTGGGAGGTCAGATTGGGAAGCTATAAGCTACAATTTCTGAGAATTTCTTAAATCACAGAATAAATACCAAACTTACAATAGACTGTACTCATGGCCAACGTATACACATACAGTAATATTAGTGAACTGAAATGTGGTAATGATCTATGAAAGACAATTTCTGTCAGCATATAGTTGTTATCTCAGATGTAGCATTAGCAACAAGTACACCGTATAGAAGCTCTTAGACTTTAAAAATGTCTCTCCTTGACATTGTGATCAGTTGCTGTATATAAGCCTATGTATGTACATGAAAAACCCACCATTTTGAAAGATAGATCATTTCACAACATTCCTCCCTCTATATAACAAATTATGCCATGCGCACCCCATGTGGCTCAGCTTAACTGTGATCAAGTGGAAGCTAGCAGGGAGCTCCCAGTGTGTCTGGTCCCCTAATGTACAGGGGCACTGGGGCGATGATAGATCACACTGTTTTCATCACAAACCCATCAGGCTCTGCTTGCCTCAACTTTGGGGTTTCTGACCTAAGAGCTTCCCCCCTGTCGGGGTGATTTTACTTGGACAAATTTCTCCTCCTACCGGGGTCTCTTCACTGCGAGGGGAGCCAAGGCAGACACTCATCTGCCTCCCATTACACTTCCCAAATTGAGAGCGTACACGGTTGACGTGTTAATGGATAAAAATGCAGTGCAGGGACATTTAGTGTCGGACTGTTAAAGAGCAACTCCCCCCTAGCCCTTTAAAATGCTGGGGCAGTCAAAGCTCCGTGCTTAACCTTGCTACAATGCTACTAGCCACCTTATTGGTGTTCTTCACAGCTCGGTACATGGTATTATCAGCGGTTGTTATGTCACAGGACTAGCAGACTAGGCCTACACACTTACATGTCAGTCACATATTGGAAAGCGTCAGTTCAATTGACATAACTTGATGAATTGAAGTTTTCCTTACCACTTTTTTGTTGATGGTAGTCCCACTAATGCCACTATTTTCACTCATTACAAATATGACACCAGATGGCAGAGTTAGTGATAAGGTTTTGGACCCTACGTCTGTTGTAACATTGACCCTGTTTGCTGTACAGTACACCTTGTCTTCTAACCCCAGCCTTTGTCCTCACATTAGTAGCATTTCAGTCCCATGTTACTTTACAGTATCTCTAAAACCCCCAAAGTCACCAGATTAGATCAGATTAGTTATCGGAAACAAGCGGAGGTGGGTTACCTTTCGCTAGCTGTCAGTGGTGGCGAGTTCAGGGTGCAGTCAGTCAGTGTGGGCGAGTGTCTCTCATGGCAACAGAGAAGACAAGTTGTTTGATACTGTTGACTAGCATGATGGGTGCCACTGTAATCCCACAGAGGATCATTCATGACCGCAACACTTAAATATAGAAGCACAGACACAAAACTCCTGCTATTCTGGAGGACGACGGGCCGACGGGCCTTCCAAAGCAGAGTGCTACTTTTTATTCTTCAATTTGAGCACAGGTTTGTTGTTGAGTGGTCATCTACTTAAATAGTCTTGGATATTATAATTTAAACTGTTTTAACAAGTAGGCCTAAAGCACCATGAACAAATATGAACATATACAGTAGGGGAGAGTGGGGTATCTTGATAAATTTTTTACATTCAGCATCGCTAAGTCAAGGTTAATATAGTATTCTTTCTGACAAAGATATCGACACATCTTTTTTTGATGTTGTGTATCCCTGGGAATTCATGTAAACATTACAGTTTTGAAAACATAGCTTGTCACAAAAAAAAAGTGGTCTCCTGCTACAACTTACCCTGGGTATAGGGTAAGTTGAGCTTGGGACAGGGTAAGTTGAACCGCCTTGGGGTAAGTGTGTGATGGTGTCCTGTGACAATGGGTGATGGTGCTGATAAGTCAAAGTTTAATTCATGGAATGGGGGAGTGGTATAGGTAACGCTTTATCTTAAGGCTCTGTAATAAACCATTTATTTACAAACAGTTTGCTCACCATTTATTAATCATTACTCCCACATTTGTAAATCTTTGTAAGCTAGTTATCCACAAATGTATATATATTTCCTTAAATATCCTGTGTTGTGAGTTTATTATTTAACCAGGTACTGCTGTAATATCTACCAAAGGCATGACCATCTTTTTGTGAGAAATATTATGCATATTATGCATAAAACTGACAAAATGTCATCATTTGTATGGGATATGGTGGCTATTGGCTCAACTTACCCCATGGCAATTGGCTCAACTTACACCAAGGCAAACATTTTGACTGTATTAACCCACACAGCTACAAAGACGCACTTTCAAACTAGGTTTAGGACCTAATATTGTAGCTTATAGAGACCCCAACTGATGCACAAAGCAATCTTAATACAATTTACTTTTGTTGGTCCCGTGTGGCTCAGTTGGTAAAGCATGGCACTTCCAACGCCATGGTTGTGGGATCTCTTCCCATGGGGGACCGGTACAACAACAAAATATCCACTTGCTACTGTAAGTTGCTCTGGATAAGAGCGTCTGTTAAATATTTATTTACAAGCATCATGTAGCCTATAACACAATACATTCATTTGACTTTGTGAAAATCGTTTTTTGGACCTAACTTGCTTAGCACTTTTCCAATGTGGTTTCTTCCTAAATATTTGGTTACATGATTCATTTTGTGTATGGTTTCCCAGAAACAAGGTGTGACTAAACCAACCCATTGGCTCAACTTAGCCCACTCTCCCCTATATACATGTACATTTCTATATAAAATACTTTGATTTAGTGAATTAGTTTTAAGGTGTTTCACTATAAACAGACTGCACACCTGTGAAGATTAAATGACTGACACTAGGATATTGTCCTAAACATAGTTTTTTTTACAATCAAACCAAAGTACAACAGCGATACCTATCAGAAAAGGCATGATCAATAAGCAATTGTTTACCCTCAGCCGTAGAGGGACCTCAGACATATGAGTCTGACCTGGTCATCCGAGTGAGTAATGGATTTCTGACCATTAATTAATGCCCTCATTTATTATTACTGCAATTTTTTACAGAGGACTGCAATTATAGCCCTTGATCCGTCTGTATTACAACTGGAAATCAACCCCCATCCCCCAAACCCCCCACCACCAAATTACAGGGAAAAGTTGAGAAAAAGGCATGTGTGCATTGTGTAGGCCAAAAAGGAATGAGTGGTAAGGCCCACTGACGCTTCCCATCATTCAGTGAGCTGTCCAGTCTAACCAAAGAAAGATGTGCACCGCTAAACCTGCCAAGGCTTACTTTGATGCTGAAAAGTAAATGTCTTCTGGATGGAGCATGATACCACCGAATGCAATTAGGGGCGATATAGACAAATGTAACATACTTTGTCTTCTTTGCGCATCCTTTAACAACTGCTGTGTCAAAATGCTTGACTGTTGCCAAGAGAAAAAATTTGAATATGTAACACATTTTCTCACACTTATGGAGAGGATGAAGTCGAAATGAAAAAAAAAATGGAGAAGGAATTAGGGAGAGCCTATGGTCGAAATTGAATTAGCCTTTATGAGATGACTTGCAGTAAGAAATGAAATGTCATACTCTCAAAGAGAAAGAGTGGAAATGTGAAACACATGAATGTGAAAGAGAGTGCGGTTCCAGCAACGCTTTTTTATGTGCTGACTCCACTTACTAAGATGAGTCACGCATAAATCAGTGCTGTGTTGTGGGATGAAAACCAACATCCCACAGCACCTCAAAACACACACAGACACACTCCATGACGTGACTTTACACTGCAGTCTTTTGTCTTTCATGTTCCAATGATAATTAACCAGGCATAGTATCATCGTCATTCCATGTGTTTATAATCATTAAAACATATCTTTGTCATTTTAAATAAAAAAAGTTTTAGCGAGTTCCTCCAAATTTCCAAGTGTTTCAAAAATAAAGCTGAGTGTTAACGTGGAATGCTGAGTCAAGTGGAAGGGAAAAAATTATCGTTAGCTTTTAGCTAAGAACACTTGTACAGGACACGTAATCCCACTGTAAATCTGAAACTCAAACTAAAGGGTTTTTAATGCTTCGGATCTAAAACATGGAGCTTGCAGAGTTAGAGATCATGTTTCACCGAGGCGTGAGTAGCTCTGTCACTATTTTTATAGACACAGAATCCCAACCTGCTGTGAAAGTTTTTTTTTCCTTCAAGGAAAGTTACGTGCTCCCTGCTGCTAGACTTGATGTCGATACTTTCAACTCATCAAAGAAAATAATGTTCTGAGCAGATGCATTGAAGTGGAATATGCTTTTATAGTTGGCACGTTTTAATTGTCATGGCCCATAAAGTGATACTGTCAGTTATGATATAAGGATTTGGCAGGTTAGTTCTCCCGTAACCTAATCAAGATGTCATTCTAGCTATGGACCATCATCATCATCATATATTGAAATAGTTTCATAGTTTAAAATAGTCTAACATTTCAGAAACAAACATTTTAAGTTTTTATCACTATTGAATGATCTGATGGGTAAGCTCATTAACTATTATATCACTGGTTAAGAATGCTGCCCCAAAGCTGTGAAGTAGCCTGGGATAGATTTTGGATGTCTATTTTGATAATTATCTTTAAGTATTCCACAGTGACACTCCAAGCATGTCATATCATTATGTATTTCAGATATGTGGCAGAGAACAGGACGTTGACAAACTGTATCTTCCTGTGTCCGTGTCTAGACCAAACTCAGCCTGGGTGGGGGGCATCGCACTGCAGAGACATTGCACATACATCTGGGTGATGATGGGTTTGAAACTAGGTTATCCATCACCGGCCTTCCTAAGTCCACAGGCCTCCAACTAATACCACATCCAAATGTATGGAAAGATGTGAGAGTTCGACGACCATCCATACATACTGTACTATCCCGCCCAGAGAAGATGGCCATCAAAAGACATCTCTCTACACTCAACAGTGTTTCATAATTGATAGAATACTACATGGTAGACTAGGCAGAATATCAATTGAGCTGGCTTCAGTTCTGTCTGTCTGACTTTTAACCAAACATATACTTCCCGAAACCCCACTATTTCTTAACTGCAGTGCGAGAGAAGATAAATCCCAGAGACTGGGCCAAAAGTACTTCTCAAATTATAAATTAAGGAGAAGACAGTGGCTTTCAAAGCAAGCCATTATGATAGTTAACATAAAACCACTTAAAAGGCCAGCTGTGGGAGTGTCGTGAATAATAGTGTTTAATTTGTCTAATCTTAGCTGGAGCAGTGGGTGGTTGAGTGGGGGAGCACTAGGGTGGTGGGGGTGCCTCAGGTTAGCCTGGTACCCTGCTGGCACTTGAAAAGATTGGGTTTTGCCGTGGTGTGGTACAAATGCCGTAAATGGTTGGCTGGCTGTGTTGTTTTTTGTGCATGTCGTCCCCTTTCATTTGTATTTGGTCTGTTGTTCGCATTCTTTTTGAATGCTGTGGACATGGAGAAGCTCTCTGGAAATGTAGTGCTCAGTTAAAAGGCTGCTACCGCATGGCACGAGCCAAAAGGATCTGATTGAGGAGCTGATTGTCTGTTTCTTTTTCTAGGCCACTGTAATTTGTTCCCGCACTGTAAAATCTCTATGAATAAATTATTTTGGAACTTGTTCATATATGTAGTTCGGAAACTATTTCTAAGTGTATTTATTGTGCACAGTATACGGGATATATAATGAAAATACATTTATGTTGTCAATAAAAGTAGCCATTTATTAACAGTAGTTTTAATGGTTAACATCACAGCTGATTTTGGCCTTGTTTTAGATTTGGTTCATTAAAAAAATGCTAGCAGCCATGACTAAATTCAAACGTGTGTTGGTTTCGGGTGTGGTTTGATGTGGGCGTCTTATGTGTGTTCGCAGGTGAGAAGAGTTAGACAAATTATTTAGCCAATTAGCTTCAGACGGCTGGTGTGCGATCGCAGCAAAATTGGTTTTACTTTGGATAGCCTATCTCTGGGGCTAACCTCTTAAGGATCGGACCCTTTTTTTTTTCAATTTTCGCCTAAACTGACATACCCAAATCTAACTGCCTGTAGCTCAGGACCTGAAGCAAGGATATGCATATTCTTGATACCATTTGAAAGGAAACACTTTGAAGTTTGTGGAAATGTGAAATTAAAGTAGGATATAACACATTAGATCTGGTAAAAGATAATACAAGCAAAAAAAAATTTTTTTTTTGTGGGGGGTTTTGTTCCATCATCTTTGAAATGCAAGAGAAAGGCCACAACATAATATTACAGATTAGGTGCAATTTAGCAGTGTGTGTGCAAAGTTTCAGATTGATCCAGTGAAGAATTGCAATACTGGACTATTTTGTATAAAGTCTGCCCAAATGTGCCGAATTGGTCAATTGATACATTTTCAAGTACATAACTATAGAGAACATACAGCAATGATATGATTGGACGGAGTCAGACGCAGGAGAGTAAATCACAGAATAAAGGTTTATTCCGTAAATACGTCGCTGAAAGAACAAGGAGCTCCACCGAGCTCATATAAACTCCACAATATAAAATCACACACTAAGACAAGGGGGCAGAGGGAACACTTATACAGGTACTGATGAAGGGAATTGAAACCAGGTGTGTGTAATAAACAAAACAAAACAAATGGAATGATGAGATGAGGAGCGGCAGTGGCTAGAAGGCCAGTGACGATGAACGCCGAAGCCTGCACGAACAAGGAGAGGAGGCAGCTTTGGAGGAAGTTGTGACAGTACCCCCACCTTGACTCGCAGCTACAGCAGCGCGCCGACACCGGCTTCAGGGACAGCCAGGAGGACGCGGAGCAGGGCGAGCCGGATGGCGACGGTGGAAATCCCGCAACAGGGAGGGATCGAGAATATCCCTCACCGGGACCCAACACCGCTCCTCTGGACCGTACCCCTCCCACTCCATGAGGTACTGAAGGCCCCCCACCTGACGCCTCGAATCCAGGATGAAACGGACGGAGTACGTTGGTGCCCCCTCGATGTCCAGAGGGAGCGGCGGGACCTCCCGCACCTCAGACTCCTGGAGCGGACCAGCAACCACCGGCCTGAGGAGAGACACATGAAACAAGGAGTTAATACGATAATCAGGAGGGAGTAGTAACCTATAAGTAACCTCGTTGATTCATCTCATGACTTTGAATGGCCCCACAAACCGTGGGCTCAGCTTCCAGCAGGGCAAACGGAGGGGCAGATTCCAGGTCGAGAGCCAGACTCGATCACCCGGTACAAAAACGGGGCCTCACTGCGGTGGCGGTCAGCGTTGGCCTTCTTGCGGCACACGGCGCGCTGGAGGTGAACGTGAGCTGCGTTCCACGTCTCCTCCACGCGCCGAAACCAGTCATCCCCCACGGGAGCTTCAGTCTGGCTAGGATGCCATGGTGGCAGAACCAGCTGATAACCTAAGACACATTGAAAGGGAGTTAGGTCAGTATGTTAGTGGAGGAGTGGCGAAGAGCGTTCTGGGCATATTCGGCCCATGGCAAGAACCACTCCCCCAGCCGGTCCTGGCAGTAGGACCGCAGGAACCTACCCACATCTTGATTCACCCGTTCCACCTGCCCATTACTCTTGGGGTGAAACCCAGAGGTCAAGCTGACCAAGACCCCCAGACGTTCCATGAATGCCTTCCAGACCCTGGATGTGAACTGGGGACCCCGGTCAGACACTATGTCCTCTGGCACCCCATAGTGCCGGAAGACATGAGTAAACAGGGCCTCCACAGTCTGCAGGTCCGTGGGGAGACCGGGCAGAGGAAGGAGGTGGCAGGCTTTTGAAAAGCGGTCCACAATGACCAGGATGGTGGTGTTACCCTGAGAGAGGGGAAGATCAGTTAGAAAGTCAATACACAGTTGTGACCATGGCCGTTGTGGAACTGGTAAGGGCTGTAACTTACACGCTGGGAGGTGCCTAGGTGCCTTTCTCTGGGCGCACACCAACCAGGAGGAGAGATACACCCTCACGTCCTTAGCCAAGGTAGGCCACCAGTACTTTCCGGTCATGCTGCGCACTGTACGACCGATACCTGGGTGACCAGAGGAGGGAGACTTGTGGATCCAATAGATCAGATGGTCATGGACAAGAGACGGCACGTACTGCAGCCCAGCTGGATACCGAGGTGGAGATGGATAAGTGCATACCGCCCGCTCTATGTCTGCGTCCATCGCCCATACTACCGGCGCCACAATACAGGAGGCCGGGAGTATGGGGGTGATGTCTCTGGACATCTCCTCTGTGTCGTACAGTCGTGACAGCGTGTCTTTCTTCACGCTCTTCGTACCCAGGATGTATGAAATAGTAAACTCAATCCGGGTGAAGAATAGGGCCCACCTGGCCTGGCGAGGGTTCAGCCTCCTCACTGCCCGGATGTAGTCCATGTTACGGTGGTCCGTCCAGGCGAGGAAAGGGTGTGACTAAAGCCAACAGCTCCCGATCACCAACGTCGTAGTTCTGCTCCCCCGGCACAGGGGCGGAGCTTGGGTGGCGTGCCCAAGCGTTGAGACAGGACAGCGCCTATCCCTACCTCGGACGCATCGACCTCCACTACGAATGGTAGTGATGGATCGGGATGGACCAGTACTGGGGCTGAGGTGAACAGAACCCCTTAGGTTACTGAAGGACCTGTCAGAGATGTGCTGGGAGCTGCGACCTTGCCAAAGCCCCGGATAAACCTCCGATAGTAGTTGGCAAAGTCAATAAAGCGCTGCACCTCCTTTACCGTGGTTGGAGTCGGCCAATTACACGCGGCTGAAATGCGATCTCCCTCCATCTCCACACCTGAGGTGGTAATGCGGTATCCGAGGAAGGAGACGGACAGCTGGAAAAACAGACACTTCTCTGCCTTGGCATAAAAATATTTTTCCAACAGTCGGCCCAGCACTTTGCGAACCAGGGACACATGCTCAGCGCACATAGCGGAATACACCAGAATGTCATCGATGTAGACCACTACACCGTGACCAAGCATGTCCAGAAACACCTCGTTCACAAAGAACTGGAAAACAGATCGAGCATTCATCAAACCGTACGACATCACCAGGTATTCATAATGCCCTGTGGTTGTGCTGAATGCTGTATTCCATTCATCCCCCTCTCGGACACGCACCAGGTTGTACGCACTCCGGAGATCTAATTTTGTGAAAAAGCGCACCCCAGCTGAGCGACCGTCCTGTCAAACTCCCTCGGTTGGGATAGATGAATCCCTCGGGGTGCTGGAGTGTGGGTGGCCGGATCCAGTCACTCAGCTGGTCCCAACGGGAGGGTCCTCTCCTCTCCAGGTGTTGGACGACCTGGAGAACCCGATCCATCGCTTCTCCCTAGCTGGCTAGCATCCTGGAATGCTCGTGGACCCATGCCACGACTCCAGGCATGGGCTCTTCTCCTGCTGACTCCATGGTGGGTGTGTGATTCTGTGGCGTGTGATTTGGACGGAGTCAGGCACAGGAGGCGCAGCCCGTGCTATCCAAAGTCAACCCTACATTTACCATGGGCATTATGATTGGGTCGTGTGCAGCTGCACTCCAAATTGATGATTACTTGTGTGCTTCCAGCTGTGGGGATGTGGCCAGGATTAAAACAAACCCAACCTTCATTTACGTTGTGATGCAGTCACGACCACAAGTCTCACAAAACTCTGTTTTGGACAAGACTGACTTTATGACCAATATTATCCTATTTACACTTTGTAGTCAATTTTGACAGTAGAATAAATGTTTCTGAGTCATATCGATGCCACATAGGCTGTTTTCTAAATGATAAGTTGTTTTTTTGGGGCAGTTGCTCTTTAAGAAATGTGCAAGTGTTCATCATATGCAGCTTGTGGTTTAAGTGTCTACATTTCCTCCATTTTATGTCCTAAATGAAAAGTGGTGTGAGAACTTCTGCCTCACTAGCCAGAACCAGTTTGGCAGGGCCACGTTTATTGCTGATTTTATACAGCTTGTTTTCAACTTGACACAATTTTATTTTGCTGTAAAAGCTAGCATTTAAAGACGGTCCTGCAGTGCACTGAAATCTCCAGTGAATATCCCACAAGCCATGTGGGCAGGGATTTGGGAAAAGCCTCTCCTTTCGGTTTTGATGGGTACAGGAAGTGTTACATGTACTGCATATAGATATCCTGTCTGTATGCATGTCATATTATAACCTATTGTTTTATCTCATCTTAGTTTTAAGCAGTACAAAGAAGGCACATGCACTGTACATCTCTGTGAAGGGTTAATCATGATATAATTCGTATAATTGCAGTAAACCTATGTTACACTACCCTCTTAGATGCACATGCTGAGAACCTCTAACCTAACAATTGCGTTTAATGGACACCTCCAACCACTGTTCTGCACTGTGATAACCAGAACCATCATCAACACCTCCAGAGGAGGATTCAAACCACTATGGATGGCACATACCCCTCCATTATTCCAAGAGGCCTTCGTCATACCCCCATCTCCCCACCACCACCACGTAAGCCCAGCGCAATTCTTCCTCCTCAATACACCCTCTCCCTCCTTCAAAACAGGGCTCTCATTGACCTTCCCAGTGCCTCATTGTCCCAAAAGTGAGTTTTGATTACTGGCTTAAGCCCTGAGAAGGCTCGCCTTGGTGGCCACATCTGATCTTTTATACTAATTTTGGATTAATGCGGGGTCTGCAACACTGCGTCAACACCGTTTCTGAGAAGGCCCCTGCCACACACAGCTAAACATTAATCCCCCTTAATGCTGAGAGTCAACTCTGAGTCCTTATCAGAATTTGCCTTAATCTCTGCCTAGGCTGTACAAAACTCTCTACTGGTCTATGGTAAGAATAAAAACACCAGGGTACAGGTAATGGCAAAGTGAACTGCTGCATGCAGAGAAATAGGAAATCATTTTTTACCTTGGAGGAGTTGAATGACTTGTTCTGGTTAGAAAAGCTGGAATTGAGAGAAGATCTTCTGTACAGGGACGGGGTGACAACTTGAACATTCTTTATTTTAATTGCCGCTGCTGTCTATACCGACGCATCCTAACGGTCTTCATGCTCACCAGAGAGAATCTCTGACAAGGCGCCTGTCCAATCGCAAGTTATGCTTCTGATAGCTATCCAATCAGCATCTGATTTGATTTGAAGAATGTCCTTCCTCCTGGCTAACTTCTTGCCAGACTGTTTTGAACAACTTTTCCCCTCTTTTGCTCTTTTTCCTGTCTCCCCTTTCAGAATGCACGCGTTCTGTTCTTCTGTGGGTGCTAGTCAATGACTGGTAGGGAACCCTCTCTTGAAGACGGCCCTTGCCTGTAATTTTCTCAAAATGATTAAGCCTCTAGGAGGGAGCGGGTGACAAGATCATCTATTATTTCAGTGAATTCACAAGTCTGCTTTTGCTTAAATTTTTTTTAGACATATTTTCTGTTGAGAGTCATTGTGCAATATACAGCTCGTCCTAATTTTGTGTCAAATTGTACTCAGCAGACAATATAAATCAACACCCATGCAGGAAACAGAACTTGATCCACAAGTGTGAAAAAATGTATTCACATTTGGTTGCAAGTGTGTAACTGTATGTTCAATTCAAGTCACATATTTCTTCTAACATTGTTTATGTAGATTTGTACTTATTTTTACCTTAAATGGTTGACCTTTGTAATTGCACACACACTTCCTTGCTAAAATGTATTAAACAAAAGTAAATTAGTAGACACTCCCATCCAGGGAGTCTTACCGGAGCAAATAAGGTTAAGTGAGTTGCTCAAAGATACATTGACAGATTTTTCCCCTAGTCAGCTCAGCGATTCAAACCAGCAACCTTTCGGTTATTGGCCAAACACTCTTAACCACTAGGATACCTGCAACCCTACATTTTGGATTGCTATATAGCGTGATCTTATAATATAGCCAGCTTAGCTTAAAAATAGAAACACGTCTCCTATAGTGGATAAGCTTTAACATAACTGACCTCATACAAATAACATTCCTTAGTAAATTAAATAAATGTTTAATTGAAATTACATTGGGCTTTATCAACAACAACATATGGTCAGACTCAACATTACACATAGGCCAGAATAGGCTACTAGAGCAACTACCAGTAGAACGCCTATAATGAATAAATTATAGGCAGTTATCAGTTACATCATAATAACTACTTTAATGGACACTGTTTTCATCTTAAATTGTAAAAGAGTATTAGCTCATAAGTAGGCAATACAATACAATGACCCTGTGACAATGCCCATGCAATGTAAAGTGTATGACCTAATGGTAATACTTTACAATAAGTCAAATCAAATCAAATCAAATTGTATTTGCCACATGTGCCGAATACAACAGGTGTAGACCTTACAGTGAAATTCTTACTTCCAAGCCCTTAACCAACAATGCAGTTTTAAGAAAAACAAGTGTTAAGTAAAGAAATAGATAAGTAAAAAATAAAAATAGAAAATAACTAAAGAGCATAAAATAAAATAACAGTAGGGAGGCTATATACAGGGGGTACCGGTACAGAGTCAAATTGCGGGGGCACAGGTTAGTCGAGGTAATTAAGGTAATATGTACATGTGGTTAAAGTTAAAGTGACTATGTATAGATAATAAACAGAGTGTCTCTGTTATGCCTGTACCAACACAGCTTGAAATTATACTTTTTTGGGTGACTCATTATTAATTTAGATTTAGTTACAATTGAGACAGCTAGTAACAATTCTAATGACCTTGTAGCTTGCACATGTTGAATGGTGCTGCATGCTCGAGTGTGATGTTGGTGCAACTGCAAATATGTTTTATTGCATTTCACAAACCTCTAAAATTCTAAGCCTTTGAAAATCTAATCTTTCTATAGAGTGGTCAAACCGTTCGGACCCTACAGACGTTGTCGTGAGAAGACTGATTTCCGGGATGTCTCATGCTCTGACAAACACTGCTGTAGCTTGGCTACCGTCCACCGCAGATGCAGAAGGCTGACATAGGCGGATGCAGTGGATTAAGACGCAGCCCATGCTATCTTAAACTGACGGATTTTTATGGGGATTTTTCTATTTTGTTACTTAGATTGACGCACGGTTGCGTCAATAGACTCTTTAGGATTTAATAGCCTTTCATCCTTCAAGTCAGATTAATCCAAACATTCCCCAGCCAAACAAATCCAAAGATCCATTGGAGGGGATGCCATAAGAATTTTTTTTCTTTCACTCACAATTTGGGGAATAAAACTCAGGGGTTATCTATATACGGTAGATAATGTGAATGTCAGCACAGTGTTGTTAAGAAACATGGAGTTTGATTCAAAAGTAATTTCTATTTGTGAATAAGATAAAATAAAATAAAATATTTTCTTATCTTTTGTATGAGTTCGCTGATCCTGTTTCTAGCAGGAAGGTTTACCAAAGAAAATACAGGATCATTTCAAAGGGGAGGCGGGATTTCCTGCTAGGGAAAAGAGTGGCCGAGCCCTTTGGGTTAAAGAGCGCTACAGCGCGGCACCAAAGGGAATGCCAGCGGGCTAATCTCACTGTAACCCGAGCACACAAACACCACCGCTAATACAACGTGGAGAAGGGATGCTGTGTGACTGTGTGTCGAGCGGGCCCTATACATGTTAAGCTGGCAAAAGTAAACACAATCGGCCTTGCAAAACAGGGGCCGCGTAATTATAAAGTTTGAAAGTAAACGCCATTGCGGACAGTAAGATCTTATAGAGTGTGGTCCTCTGTAGCTCAATTGGTAGAGCATGGCGCTTGTAACGCCAGGGTAGTGGGTTCGATCCCCGGCACCACCCATATGTAAAAATGTATGCGCACATGACTGTAAGTAGCTTTGGATAAAAGCTTCTGCTAAATGGCATATTATTATTTATAAAACAGAGAGCATGGAGTAGAAAAGGGTCTGGGAATGCCATGCACATACCGGCATACTGAGACCTTCACAGACACACTGTTTAAAATGACTTTCGTTTTCACATGATCGGATAACACGCCGCCGTCTTTTTTAAAGTGTCTCTGTTGGCCAGTTCTCAGCTTTAACAAACTAATCGTTCGTTCTGAGGTTGGGGGTTGGAGGTTTTAATTGAACGCTTTCACATTTGGCATCAAGGACTCCATATGCTGAAATCCAGCATTTCTCTAGGCAATGTTTTCTCACACATTCAGGCTCAATCGAGTTCCTTGTAATTATGGATATGAAGAGATCAATGTTCTTGGATGATTTGGTTCATATCTCTTTGTATCCTTTGTCCAATATCTCAGTAGTATCCTTCTTGAACACTACCCTGTTCTCTACTGCCTTTTTCCCTTCCACACTCTGACTCACTAAATACTCTTTCCCTCCCTTTATGAGCTGTGAATTGACCACAAACCTAAGCCATCGTCCTTAATGTTGTACCTCTACCTCTTCTCATCCATTTTCAGTGTCCTTCTCCCTTTTCAAGCCTCTGGGAAAGAAAGGGAAAAAACCCAACTTTAAAATGGAAAAATCCCTTAATGCAATTCCTACCTTATCTAAAACACCTACATATCTGTCTCCAGTCTGCGGCCTTTGAAAGGATATTTCAGGCCTGGGATTGAGTGGGAAAAGCTCCCTTCACAGGCAGGGCTAGGGATGAGTTATAGGCATCTAAGAAACTGGGAATCTCAGGGGCCTGACCATGGCTTTAGCATACAGCTCCAACCAAGGTTAGGGCAGCAGCAGAAACAGAGGCAGTCCCCAGCTCCACAGTAATTTGGAGAGATATACAGAGCCAGTGAGAAAGGAGAAGGGAAAGGAAATATTAAACTTTCTGTTTCTGTCTGAGTAAAAACACACCTTATCTCTGCTCAAGCAAACTGTATTGTCTGTGAGGTAAACAAAACACTTTTTTTTAAACCTTTATTTAACCAGGAAGAAAATCCATTGAGACACAGGGTCTCTTTCGCTAGGGAGACCAATAAAGCAGCAGCAGTCAATACAGCATTACAAAATGTAAGCATACAGTACAAACAGCACTACAACACGTCATTAAGGGTTAATCCAGCCTACAGGAAACATGACAATCCTCCTCATCAGCATTTTGGGCCAGAGTTTTAAACTCACTAAGGGGCACTAATGCATCTAGGTCAGGGATGGGTAACTTTGATGTGGGTGGGGCCCACAAAAACTCTGAACTCATCATGAGGGGCCGCAGTGGCTTGCGGGTCTGCATACCCATGTCCACACCCACACATGCAGTCAGAGCCGGTCCTGTAGCTGTCTGCATATGTAAAGTGACGTCCAGCCCACCATTCGATACAAAGTGGAATGGTGGGTGAGCGACTTGAAATGAGTCCAGTCTCTAACACAGAACAGGCTGCATACATAATCAATTATAGAAAGAAAAGTAGCTTGAACAAGCTTCAACTGGGAAGCAAGCCCAATTTCAGTTTAAGCCTCCTTACAAAATTATCTACACGAACTTTGTAGGACAGCTTATCGTCCAACCAAAGACCAAGGTATTGTAGGATGCCACCTTTTCAATGGGTGTGCCCCCAGACGTCAAAATGCTAACCTTCTCTGGCTGAGAGCGAGCTCTGGTGAATGCCATGTGTTTACATTTTTTGAGCATTCAAGACTAGTTTGAGACCATATAGGGAGGTCTGCAGTGACTGAAAGGCAGTCAGAAGCTCTTCAACAGCCTGAATCAGAGAAGGAACATTTGCGTAGATGACTGTATTGATGCAATTTGGCTGGTTGCATCCCATGTTCCAGGTCATTGACAAAACTGGAGCTAAAATTGAGCCCTGGGTACACCTAGTGATCTCAAGGAAGCTGGACTTTTAATTCTCAGCATAGACACATTGTGTTCTGTCTGCAAGATAATTTCTAAACCAGTTGACAGCCCCTTCACTGAGATCAATGTTGCTGAGTCTGGCTAGCAACAGTTTGTGGTCGACTGAATCAAACGCCTTTGATAAATCAACAAACAATGCAGGACAATGTTGTTTTTTATCAAGTGCATTTATGATGTCATTTGCCACTGCCGTAGCTATTGAATCATTCCACTGGTATGGTTTAGGTCAGCAATGTACTGTTGTGATGTTCTGTGATTGAAGATATGTGACATGTAACAATGGACAATGAGGCACATAATAATGCATGTATTAATACATATATTACTACACTCTTGATGCTAACTATGGGTCAAATCCTAACTTGAGAAAAATTGCTTCACCCAAACTTTTGTATAAAAAGTGTGAGTTACATTCAAACATCAAATACATGTGTTTTTATGACAATACCAACACTTGCTTTCCTAAGATATCAGGACTATTCCCATTAGTGAAAATGTTGAATTGGGAAAGGTTTGGCAGTGCATTATATTAGTGTGACTATAACCGACTGGAACGATCTGGCCCGGTAAATCATCCAGCGGAGAATAAAGTTCAAGTAGATCAAATCAAACAGATGTCGGTGGGAGGGTAGTCTTCATGACCCATAAAAGTGCTCTCATCAAAGAGCCGAGTCATTTGTTTTGAATTATTGCATTGTTATCAAAAGGGGCAGCAGTGGCCTGTTTGTGGAGGAATCGGATCTGTTTATGCGAAAAGAGGGGGAGAAATGCCCGAGCCCAGCTGAACCTTGGGAGAGTGTGGTGCGAGTGACGGGTGACAGGCGGAGCCAGCTGGGGGAACTCTTTGATTGACAGCTGTCATGTCTGGGTTTGTGTTTATGTTTGTGCAGTGGACCAGACAGTGTGTTTTGTCTGGCTCTAGTCTACGCAACAAAGTCAACGTAAACATCAGTCCTCAGAAAAAGCTGAAGAGAGAGGAATGTGATTGCCACAATAGTTTTGTTGAATTTCTTAGAATGTCATACTTGTGATGAGCAGTTCAGAAATGCCTATATACGGTGTTTCCTGTGTTTCAAATGTAATTGTCTTCCAATTAAATTTGGGATAAGATCAAACACAAACTAAGAGTCTGAAGTGATAAATTGAATCAATGTTGACTTTTTCTGTATCATCAGACACACATGGGACTTTTTTTCTTTCAATTTTAGACCTCTTGAAGATAATGCCATTCGGGGTCTTATATTCAGTGAAAGTTCAAGTCGGGGTTAAATATTTGCCTTATCTCGCAGATCTTGTCTGCTGTGATCAGTATAAGTGACAGCCTGGGCAACCAAATGTACCTTTGCGCTTTGAGATTATTTTCTATAATGAAAAGTGCTTTACAAGATAAATCAGTTGTTATTATTTATTATTACCTTTTGTGAATCTGCTCCTGAAATCCTTTGATTTATGTTTTGCTAGAGGAAATACATATTGTATATTTTGCCTCACCATTATGATAATTATTTCGTGATAGTGTGTTTGTCTTTTTGAAATTCAAAGTGTCTGTGACATAGGAAATGTGAGGTCAGTGGTGGAGGTGGGGGGAGACTTCTAGAGTTAGCTTGCATACATGTGGTGCACTTCCGTTCGAAACACTCATTATGCTTGCGTTTATGGCTTTCTTAATACTTCCCTTTAACACATAACATAGCTCTTAATTTAAAGTCAATCTAAGATATAAACTGGATTTGTGTAGCACACTGCAATGAAATAGAGCAAAACAAATAATTACCTTACAGAGACAAGGAACTGTAAGAGTGAAATCGGCTTCTTTTTCTCTTCTTCTTGACCTTGTAAGTCAGTCACGAAAGCATGTAAATCTATCCCCCTTTGAAAACTAACAGCTTCACTGGGAGTTTCACCTTGACCTTTTTATTGCGTGGTGAGGAAAACCATTGCATGTCTGCAACTGAAGCTACTTGAGAAACTTGCCATATCTCTTCCTGGGCCTCCCTACTATCGAGGAAAAAGCTTACAGAAGTAAAGTAGCCCTCAATGAATGATGACAGTAATTCACTTATACAAGTGCAACAACTGATGATCGTTATATCTGTCAATATGAAAAACCTCTGAAATGCAGCACCAATTCTTTGTCATACAAAGGACACTTATCATGATGGAAAGATCACACAAAAAACGTTGACCTGTTCATTACAAATGTTGAAACAAGACTGCATCTCTCAGCTAGCTATGTGTATTATTTTCACATTTAACACTAACTGCTCATCTAACTCTTTTTCTATTTCCCCACTGAAATGGTCATGAATTGTCGGTTGAGGTTTTGTCTATGGTCTTTAGTGAAGCAGGAGGTGTTTGCAGGCTGGAGGCAGGGCAGGGGGTCTGAGAGTTTCTGATAAGGAGGTCCAAGTGTGCTGTGCTCCCACTAGATTATTCTCCTATTCACAGTGTGGGGGCGGGACACAGGTAGCCAGATAACTCCCCTCAGCAGTCATAAGGCTATTTATAGTCTTCCCTCTCAGTGCCTTATTGCCTCCTGTGGGACAAAATATCACTGGAATATCACTCACTTATATAGCTGTGTTACTAAAATTAGATTATAGCTATTCATTTTTTATCTTTCAACAAACCCATAAACAGTATTGGAAGATTCACTAGTTTTAGATGCAAAAACAGCCAATGTCACAATTTGCACACAACGAATGTCGAAAAAATAGTTTTGCTGTAGGGAAATTTTTACTTGCACAGACAGGAGAAAGTAATTTCTTAAACAACTGGTCACAGAGCATGGGAATTGCCCAATATAAACAAGGATTAAGTTAGGAAAAGCTATTGTTTCGGGGTAAATTACTTGCCCCTTGCAATACAGGGGGTATTTTACTTTGAAACATACAATAGCTCCCCAAAGGATGTAATTGCAGAAGCTTATAATTACAAGCATAACACTAGTTAAAAAATCTGCCTCTTTGGGAGTTGTTAGTCAACACCCATTATCCCTGGGTGCTGCATTGATTAACCTGTGACACATTTCTTTAACACTCTGCAGGGTAAATAGAACTGCCTGGCTGCGGAGGTGACTTTTTCAGGATCTTTAGTCCACTGAAACTGAGTGTGCGCATGTTAGGATAACGTTCTGCACATGTGTGTATTATCTTTACTTGGAGAACAGGCTACTCAGGTGAATGGTGCTCGTTTAAGTTAGATCAAAGCTGAATCAGTGTCTGCAAGACCGCATATTGATTGTATTCTGCATAACACAACCAAATGTAATAGTATAGTATAACATTCCTCTAAGACAAAAAATAAAATAAAAATCTCTCATATGGCCAAAACTCAAAAGCGCGTGCCACTAGGCAAAATACACAGGTATGCTACAGGTTGATAGCACCATCTGCTCTAAAATTAGCTCATTGTACATCATTCAAAACAACACTGTAGGCTACTTCAAAACAACACTGTATAATGAAATAAGATCTAAATGCATATCCCTACGAAACTGATTGAGATCAAATGGTTGGTGTGCAGATGCTGCATGGACGTTTCATCGGTAAAACCTGAAGAATGATCATTCACGATTGAATGCTGTGGTGTTTATTCGGTTCTTATATGTAAAATACTATCATTAGGTGATCTTGCAGCACATGCGCAAAAGCTTCGGGATCTTAAGTCCAGTGGACGAAAGATCCCAACAAAGTCAGATCCGCAGCCACGGTCTAAATAAAAACTGATAGGAAGGAACCTTAAAGGTAACATATGATGGAGAATTCCCCTATAGTCTGTGTGCTTTTTTATATGTTTGACATATGGAAGTATATCCAAATTGTGAATACAGAAGTACACTGTAAAATGGGAGTAAATGTTTTTGTTGTTGTTGAGTAATTACATTTTCACATTGACCACAATTGAGGCATTATAGACTCTAAGACGTCACCCTGTTCTTAACAGGTATGGATAGCTTGCTTTGACTTTAATGTCTCAATATCTATTTCCCGAAGACATTGAGACCTAAAATGCCCATTGAGTATCTTATCCTCCAGATGTGTAATTTGTGATGTGTGCTCCTCCTGGGTGGGCACATGTGTCAGCGCTCCTCATGCGACTCCTCCACTGCTGACTCCATAAGAGGGCCATCCGTAGACAGGGAACTCAGTCGAGATGAGTTGATATTTCACATTGACATTTAGCAGTTACAGGTGAAGGACAGCTGACCTTCATATCTGCCAGAGGCAACGCACATAATGAACTGTGTGGGTTTGCCACTGGACGCCCCAGTTATTGATACTGTACAGCCGGCCGAAGATAGTTCCGTAGCACGTGAGTGTTTACATACTGTATTTCTCAGTGTTTGCACTGTGGAAGAGGGCCATGGTGGAATGTTTTATTGACATCAAATGTTTAATGGGTAAGCAGCAACATAGTCTCTGGTTGCTGATGAAATGATGACAAAAGAGTTGTGTGTGACACTGAGTAGCTTCCTGTGGTAAAAGAACAATAACAGCCAAATCACTGTGATGTTGTGGTGGAGGAAAGGATGACTGAAGGCTGTAAAAGCATTATTGTGTTGGATAATGTTTCAAAAAAGACACTCAACTAGACTAATACAGTGTAGCCTGGAGTGTATTTATTTATTTTTGTCACACTTGATTTAGCTCACCCAGCATGCTACATAGGCAGAGTTTTTTGCTTTTGGAACCATGGCCCTATCCATGGCACTGTCTGTTCAATACCCTTTATTGGGGGTTGAGAAATAATTGGACATTCAAATGAGGCCTGCATTCCAGTCAACATTTTTCTTAATTGAATAAAGAACTGTTTTAATCACTACAGGCAAGAGTTGCCCTATATCACTACGGGCTCGGTTTGTAATATTTATTTCAGCTGTACCTTTCCACACTTGCATTTTCTACGTGTTACACAGAGATATACTTGCCTTGTTACATTTTCCACGCCTGTGGTCCATAGTAGAGCCAAGATAGTACAGATGTAGGATCTTAATTTGATCACCCTTTTGCAGGAGTTTTCTTGCAATGCAGGACATTTGAAACTTGTAGTGTATTTGAGGTTTAAGAAGGCTTCTAAGTTTGGAATTTCCACTTAGCAATGTTAGACTTGATTTTCCCTTATGAAGAATATATCAACCCCTACAAAAATGTCCATTCATTAATTTCACTGCTGTAACCAACTGGCTCAAATTAGGATCCTACATCTGCACCTTACATGTCTTTGATCTTTCAGCAAGCGTGGGTTGCACAGTACACAAAGCTAGCGTCTCTGTCGCCTGACAGCAGATTTGCAAAAGAGATTAATTGAGATCCATCAACAGATCTCAGCCAAACTCCATTTCTATTAAAGGATTTAGCCACCAGACAGTTCAGGATATTTCTGCATTATTATATATGGAGCCTGAGATGTCGCATTAAGCCAGTTGGATGGTTTTGTTACCATGAGTGTCCAGATATGTAAAGGTGAGACTGTACACCCGTCTCTTTTAGCACCCCTGTCTCTTTCATGGTTTAAATGTAAAGGCAGCACAGTATGGAGATTTTACTTCACCTTAAATGATCATAACAATGTACCTTGTGGGCTTTTTAGAATGAGACATGGTCGAGTATCTCTCTAGCTGGCCATTGTTGGCCCTGTCTGTCTGTCTCTAGTTCATGGCTGATAGAATCTAATTTAAAATCAGACGCCATTCTCTATGATTGGAAAATACTCTGACCCTTGCCTTGTGACCTTGGTCAATTGCCCTTCATTCTCTGTCTCTTCTCTCCCCCATTCTGTACAATAAACTAGCCAACCAATTTGGTTTCCATTAGACAGTTTACCTGAATTTTTCAGACACTATCGATCAATTGTTTGGTCTTAGCTTTGTCAACCAAACAGTATCTTGTGGAATTTACTCGACAGATGTGTCTTTTAAAGACAGAAAGGCCTTCCAAGAAGTAGACTTTTGGTAGACTTTGAACTTGTACAGTGTTGGATGTTGAATGAAGAAATGATCAGTGGTAGGAATGTTGCGATGTTAGATCACCTTTTCTAGCATGTTCCTTGATTAACTTGAAGGCCCTCAAAAAAGAAACCTAAATTTGTATTTACATGGTTGATGACTTTAAAAGAAAGGAGTATGGACTTTCGTGTCATTGAATTGGATATCTCTTGACCACAAGTTAGACCTAAATAAACTTTTATAGTAGTGCCTTTACCTTAGTACTGCTTCAGTCATTTTGGCTTTCAAAGCTCATGCCAGATATTCCCAAGGAGGGTTCATTTCATGACAAAGGTTGATTTCTCTGAATCCTGACCTTTCTCATATGCCCACTTATTAAAGCATATCAAACACATTGGAGGTGCTATGTCAGCTGAGTTTGTTCTGGAACCAGAACCAGAACATTCGGTGACATTTTACAGACGCAGCACAGCCAAAAAAACAGTGAAACTCACATTACAATGCACCACAATTTAATCAAGTGTAAATCAATGAGACAGTAACAATCTTTCCACAGTCATGAATGGTTGGTCACAGAGAGACAGTTGCACTTGTATGCTTAAATTCCAGTGGCAGCACAATACATTTAGAACGGATGAGAAAACATAAATCACATTTCTTGAAAACAGCCACACAGTGGTCAAGTTAGACTGACATAAGTGATTGGTGACACATGTAGCATACATTCACAGAGTGAAAGTAATGATATGCAATTTGTTGAGTGAACATCCTGTCTATGTGGGCCAATGACACCCATTTCTGGATGCTTTGCCCCTTGTGATGTCATGCCCTCTGGATTTGATTGGTCAGCACAGTTTCCACAGAAACTCATGGAATGTCTGTGCCACCGTGGTAGACCTTTATTCTGGGCCAGTACCCAGTACCAGTTTAGGTTTGGCAAATGGAGCTCAGATTTTACACTGAGGTTCAAGAGCAGCAATTTTACTTCAGAAGAGAATCCAAAAGCAGGCATAAATGTATCATATGTGAAATTGCACATGGCTACTGGAAGAATAATACTCTGAATTGGAAAGTATTGTAATGTAATCCCCAAATCCTTTTCAGCTTCTTTATAATGCATAATTGAGAGAGATGTATGTTTTGGATATTGTATCCTGACTGACTGACTGAGCTCATGAAACTGAGTTCAGAATTACCAATCTGCAAGAACATCATGACCTCCTCAATTTGTTATTTTCATGTCGGATATTCTGAGGTGAATAAAAAATAGATGAAAATGAATTTCGCCTACATTAAAGTTCATGCTAGCGTGGACAACTATTACCATCCCCCTGTTGTACATTCCTCCTTATTATTACTACAATGGAGGTTCCACCTTTTCATTTTAATCATTCCCATAGATATTAAACTGCGCTTGCAGCTGGGGGCCATATAGCATAGGGATTTACTGTGGGATTTGCATCTTCCTGTCTGCAAGTTCAAATCTCTGTCTTCACAGATCAAATTATCATAACCTTCAACAGGCAGGACTGCACTATGAAAATACGGCACAGAGAAATAGAAAGGCCGTCAGCGATTCCCATCGTGTGCCCATCCATGTCTCGGAAATATGGTAGTTCTACTCGATGGTAAAGCCTGGGATGTTGTTCTGGTACTCACGGCAGTGTACGGCTGTATCATAGCAAGATGCAGTTATTGTGGAAAAGGTTGCTAGACAGTTCAGTGTATTTTACTGAAGTGACACCTGACGGATTATATTTCAAGAGAGGTAAAGAAATGACATGGGTTTCAGATAGTAATTTGAATGGGTTGAAAATTATTTTTATTGATTTACATGTGTTCATGTTGACACATCATTGCAAATGTAAAGACAACATCTTGTTACAGACATAAAAGCACAATCATGCTATGTTGCTAATCAATTTGTATTTTATTTTATATACAATACTTTGTTTAATAAAAACAATTATGAAAGCCAATATACACTAGCAGATTGAAGGCCTATATGCAGACTTCAATGAAGAACTTGAGACGCCATTACATTTTTCATACTGGTGAACTTTCACCTATTTAACAAGCATTATTTACCTAACTTAATACATCATCAAGGAGTCTACATACCCATCGCGTGACTGGCTATGATGCCATAAGGCTGAAAGTAAATGAATGTGACGTGGAGCACCCCGAGAAAGTCTATAAAAGCTGAAACTTTTATTATTATTTATTTTATTTGGGGAGTGTAAGCTGAGAGTGGCCGGGGCAGGTCAGCACAATCTCCGAATTGTTCGGCACCTCACGCACCTATATATCGTCCAGAGGAGAGCAAACGCACACACCTACAGGGGTACCGTTATATTTCCCGATTAAACCAGGGCCAGGTTAGTGTGGGAAAAAGCAATTTTTTTCCATTCTCTCTGGCTGCTCAGGAACAGGTCAAATCCTCTGCTAGGTGCCCCAGGCTATTTTTCCTCTCCTCTTTTTCAGAACACCTCCACACCAATTGAGCAAAATCCCAGTCAGGAGAGAAAAAAATAGAACTACTCTGTTTCCACTTTAGAATTTGTTTAACCCTCTAGGGCATAAATAATTTAGATCAATATATATGAAAGTTCAAGATGTTGTTTTGAAGTTGGTTCATTGTGGGGTAATTACAGTGTGGTGCAAGGAAGTTAGACACACATACGTGTGAACACACACACACACAAACACACAGACACACACACACATACGCATGTGCACGCAAGCACACACACACCAGACACACAAGCACGTGCACGCAAGCACATACGCACACACACACACACACACACACACACACACACACACACACACACACACACACACACACACACACACACACACACACACACACACACACACACAGTAATTTCAATTTAATTTCAGAAGATTAGTTTAAAAGGTGGTTTATCATTCTAATATATCTCTGTATGCATATATTCTTTGTTCATTTATTTGTCAGAGCCTGATTAACCTCTTGGTTCTCCAGTTTGAATATATTTGCATCTTTCAAATCTTTGAGATTTTATATTGAAAATAGCAATGATTTGTATAAATAAAAAGTTTAAAAATAATAAAAACATCTCAGATATTAAACCAGATTTTATTTTCACACACTTAGTATTTTCTCAATATTTCATGCATCACTGCATGTTTTAAATATATGAGTATAAGAAAATGTATTTCCCTTTAACTTATACAGATAAAAATGTACCATGACATTACATACACAAGCTCTAAGAATACAATATAAGATAAGAAATTATGTTTCCAAATATAATATGGAGCATATTATAGGTTGATTTCCCAGACACATAAAATAATGGAAATTATTAATAGTGGGGTCAATGCAATATAACACACATACTTATGTTTCAATGTGGTTTCATGTATGAACTTTTAGAATATAGTATTTTCATATTAATATATAAGTTGTGAAGTTCTGGGAATTCTGAACTGTATTCTTCAATAAAACACATTGTAAGTTAGGCTATTGCAAATAATTGCAAAGTTGGATTTGTTTCAACATACAGTACATCCACTTTCCTTTTGGTTTCAGTGATATGTACACTACCAGTCAAAAGTTTGGACACACCTACTCATTCAAGGGTTATTCTATATTTTTACTATTTTTTACATTGTAGAATAACAGTGAAGACATAAAAACTATGAAATCACACATATGGAATCATGTAGTAACCAAAAAAGTGTTAAACAATTCAAAATATATTTAATATTTGAGATTCTTAAAATAGCCACCCTTTGCCTTGATGAGAGCTTTGCACTCTTGGTATTCTCTCAACCAGCTTCATGAGGTAGTCACCTGGAATGCATTTCAATTAACAGATGTGCTTGTTAAAAGTTAATTTGTGGAATTTCTTTCCTTCTTAATGCGTTTGAGCCAATCAGTTGTGTTGTGACAAGGTATACAGAAGATATCCCTACTTCGTAATAGACCAAGTCCATATTATGGCAAGAACAGCTCAAATAAGCAAATAGAAACGACAGTCCATCATTACTTTAAGACATGAAGGTCAGTCAATACGGAACCTTTCAAGAACTTTGAACGTTTCTTCAAGTGCAGTCGCAAAAAAACATCAAGTTCTATGAAGAAACTGGCTCTCATGAGGACCGCCACAGGAATGGAAGACCGAGAGTTACCTCTGCTGCAGAGGATAAGTTCATTAGAATTACCAGCCTCAGAAATTGTAGCCCAAATAAATGCTTCACAGAGTTCAAGTAACAGACACATCTCAACATCAACTGTTCAGAGGGGACTGAGTGAATCAGGCATTCATGGTCGAATTGCTGCAAAGAAACCACTACATTAGACAGGTGGAAATGTGTCCTTTGGTCTGGAGTCCAAATTTGAGATTTTTGGTTCCAACCGCCGTGTCTTTGTGAGACGCAGAGAAGGTCTCCACCGTGAAGCATAGAGGAGGAGGTGTGATGGTGTGGGGGTGCTTTGCCTGGCAACACTGTTGATTATTTATTTAGAATTCAAGGCACACTTAACCAGCATGGCTACCACAGCATTCTGTATCGATATGCCATCCCATCTGGTTTGCGCTTAGTGGGACTATCATTTGTTTTTCAACAGGACAATGACCCAACACACCTCCAGGCTGTGAAAGGGCTATTTGACCAAGAAGGAGAGTGATGGAGCGCTGCATCAGATGACCTGTCCTCCACAATCACCCGACCTCAACCCAATTGAGATTGTTTGGGATGAGTTGGCTGCACAGTGAAGGAAAAGCAGCCAACAAGTGCTCAGCATATGTGGGAACTCCTTCAAGACTGTTGGAAAAGCATTCCTCATGAAGGTGGTTGAGAGAATGCCAAGAGTGTGTAAAGCTGTCATCAAGGCAAAGGGTGGCTACTTTGAATAATCTAAAATCTAAAATATATTATTTGATTTGTTTAACACTTTTTTGGTTACTACATGATTCCATATGTGATATTTCATAGTTTAGATGTCTTCACTATTATTTTACAGTGTAGAAAATAGTAAAAATAAAGAAAAACCCTTGAATGAGAACTTTTGACTGGTACTGTATATATACATATTTTATTTTATTGACCATAATAAATTAACATTGTAATTGCGCACACATTGATGTCAAATATACACCTACCCCAATGCTCTGTTGCTGATGACTGGGCTGAATGCAGGAGCAGATTTCAGGAGCAGGACAAGACACCCTCTTTTTCACTGATATAAGGGCATGTACGTGATAAGCCCATCAATCTTATAAATGCAGTCTCTTTGACAGTGACATAATTTGTATTTTCTTAGTCCAAGTAAAGTGTAATGGTTATGACTATGTCATAATGTGTTATGAAACTGGTTGTCAAGTAAAGTGTTACCGTTGGATGAGACAAGAACAGAACAGTTCTTGCACTGAATTGAATATAATTTTATAATGCATTTCACTAAATCGCAATTTCTAGTGACTTGGCACTGCATTGTCGTTTAACCCTTTTCACAGTAACAAGCAGTGACCTACCTAAAATACATTGACAGAGCAAAGAAAACAAACATCTTGATGTCATCTGAACTAACAATCCCTTCCCTTCTTCACGTTGTAACTCAATGCCAGAGGCTACCTGTCAATCAACCGACTTAACGTTGATTCCTAAAGGTGTGATTATTGCCTTGCTTAGACACAGAGATGTAACACTGACAAATGGTACAGGAATGGACAAGTAGTTTTAATAGGGGCCGTTTCATGAGGTCAATCCAGCCAATCCCAGTGTACTGTGCATAGTACAGTGTGTGGGCACCTAATCCAGTGGGATCATCATGCCTATTCAGTTGCCCAGCTGTGCTCGGTGCCTGCCCAAGTTGGATTTACCATTGTGGGCATGGTGTGTGGGCAATGTGTGCCTCTTCCCTCCCCATAAACTACAGCAGGGATCCCTCTTGAGCCCTGGGTGAGCTAAATATGAGGTTGGCATTATGCCAGGTGGGCGCTGTCAACGTATAGAGTATGGATGTCATTCTGTCTAGTGGATAGTATGAATAGTATCATGGTTGACCTGAGGTGACATGGGGCAAGTCAGATTATGTTAAATATCTGGGATTTCACTGAGTAGGTTGGCAATGCTAATTTGATGTCCATTTGTCACATCAGTGTCAAAATGCCCACCTTTCATAATACAGTGATGGACAACCATAAATGTCTGATTGGTTTGTGAAACTTGAAACTGAGGTCCACCTAATCCATATGACTTCACGCCTACTGTGGTCTAAATGTATCTATGTATATTCGATCACATCATAATGTGTAATAAATATTTTAGATTAAGCAATACTGTGTTCTAATACACACACAATGCAGGCTTAGGGCACACTGCTATATCGGTGACATATCATACCTCCAAGAGTATGGGACAACCAACGCAGAACCAAATATGGAGAAAGAATAAAGAACTCAACAAATCCCACTGAAGTGCAAAGGACCGTTGTTGGGAATGAATGGTTTAGAAAGTAAGTAAATGGTACACTGAGGTAGGATTGACAGTATATTTAGGTGGGGCGTAAATTTGAATGTAACTTTTCTAACCTGTCACCTACAGTTTTTAACACAAAATTGTGTGCTTTGTTTGTCCTTGCATGCATGTGCTTGCGTGCATGCTTTTTAGTAGCTGGTGGGCATTTTGTGGTCATATTATAGCATCAACAGAGAAATTGTGGTGAACAAATACAGTTCTGTGATAACAGATCACATTACAGTGAGGTAAATCTCAAAACCTAAATGAAAATGTTGGATACGCTAGTACACAAATTCATGCCTGAAATCTATAATGCCTTGTATTATAGCATCTCTCTGACAGTGAATGCTCTTTGACATGGGCATTACAGTATGTGATAATATCACCTACAAAGGAAAACAATATACCCAGCGGGCCAGCTAAGAGCCAAAATAGAGATACTATTCCCAGGAGCTTTGCTACGGATTCGAGGAAGTCTCTGGAGTTAGTAGCAAGGTTATCCAGAGGGCAGCCAGAATCAGTTCTAATTTGGTAGACACTAGCATGGATAACAACAGGCCAATATACTGTTTCTTTACATCAGGAGATAACAGTGGAAAGGGAAGAAAGACAGAGTTCAATGCTGAGAGTAAAATGAAATGGAGTTGTGACGCATTAAAGCAAGATTGAGTTCCGTAATTTAAGTGAGTAAAGATGAAAATGTTTCATAAGTGCAGTCCACAACAGCAACCAAAACTGTACTGAGAGAATACAAAGACATTCCATGGAACCAGTGTGGTCCACCTGGGATAGTGAGCATGAGGATTTTTGAACCGAGTCCAAAGGCAAGTTCAGCCAAACACACAAACTGTTATTAAACTTCCTGTTTTGAGCTACTGGGAACAGGCACACACACACACACACACACACACACACACACACACACACACACACACACACACACACACACACACACACACACACACACACACACACACACACACACACACACACACTTGCGTTCTCATTGAACATGACTGGCAATGTTGTAAATGTCTGTTACAGGCTGTTATTGTAAGTATGTGTATAGTGCCATTTGAAAAGATCAAAAGTGCAGTGGTGATGGCAATGACCGTCCTCCAAGGTCAATATGAGACATTGAGGTTGAAATACTGGGCAGCAGAGGGATAGACCTAGCAATTTTGAAATAATTCCAAAACACAACTGCACACAAACACCCTACCATTTCTTACTCCTTCCACCTATTTGCTCCCCATGTTAATATACTCCAAACTCACCTCCAAGCAGGCTTAGGACCCGTTCAGATTCACTAGACTTGTTACCAGTGCCGATCTAATACATCACTAAACATATATTTAGCTACACTTACTGTGGCTTCGGCGATGCTAAATTCTCCCTGCACACCTCTAGTACCGTAAATCTCACTGTAGACAGTTTGGATGAATGCTATGCGAGAAGCTTCTCATCTAAACCATTACACACTTCAATAATACAACATGATACAGATACATAAATTCACAAGCATGTGCAGACAATGTAAGAGTTTTTATATATATATATATTTTTTACTCCAATTACAAAGCGAGTCAGATAGCACAGCTAGCTTACATCATTATGACTAGGCTTGTGATTCTGTGATTTCGAAGTCAGGCGCAGGAGGGTAAATCACAGAACAACAGGATTTATTCTGAAACACAGAGTTACGCAGTAATGCGCCAAAACTCTCCAGTGCTTAAAACAGGCGCACTGGAAACAACAAGGCACACAGGGAAATATCCCGGCGATACAAAATACAAGGAGCTCCACCGAGCTTCTCTAACCTCCACAATAAACAATCACACACAAAGACAAGGGTGCAGAGGGAACACTTATACAGGTACTAATGAGGGGATATGAACCAGGTGTGTGTAATAAACAAGACAAAATAAATGGAATGATGAGATGAGGAGCGGCAGTGGCTAGAAGGCAGGTGATGACGAACGCCGAAGCCTGCCCGAAAAAGGAGAGGAGGCAGCTTCGAAGGAAGTCGTGACAGTACCCCCCCCCCCACCCTTGACGTGCATCTCCGGCAGCGCACTGACACCGGCCTCGGGGACAATAGGGAGGGATCGAGGATATCCCTCACCAGAACCCAGCAACGCTCCTCCGGACCGTACCATTCCCACTCCACGAGGTACTGAAGGCTCCCCACTTGATGCCTCGAATCCAGGATGGAACGGACGGAGTACGCCGGGGCCCCCTTGATGTCCAGAGGAACGGAGGAACCTCCCACACCTCAGAATCCTGGAGCAGACCAGCCACCACCGGCCTGAGGAGAGACACATGGAACGAGGGTTAATACGGTAATCTGGAGGGAGTAATAACCTAAATGTAACCTCGTTTATCCTCCTCAGGACTTTGAACGACCCAACAAACCGCAGGCTCAGCTTCCGGCAGGGCAGATTCCGGGTCGAGAGCCAGACCCGATCACCCAGTACCAAGAACGGGGCCTCACTGCAGTGGCGGTCAGCGTTGGCCTTCTGGCAACGCACGGCGCGCTGGAGGTGGACGTGAGCAGCGTTCCACGTCCCCTCCGCGCGCCGAAACCAGTCATCCACCGCAGGAGCTTCAGTCTGGCTCTGATGCCACGGTGCCAGGACCGGCTGTTAACCTAAAACACATTGAAATGGTGATAGGTTAGTGGAGGAGTGGCAGAGAGAGTTCTGGGCATATTCTGCCCATGGCAAGAACACCAACCACTCCCCCGGCCGGTCCTGGCAGTAGGACCTCAGGAACCTACACACATCCTGATTCACCCGTTCCACCTGCCAATTACTCTCGGGGTAGGCTGACCGAGGCCAGGCTGACCGAGACCCCCAGATGTTCCATGAATGCCTTCCAGACCCTGGATGTAAACTGGGGACCCCGGTCCCAGTTTACATCCTCTGGCACCCCATAGTGGCACCCCATAGTGCAGGAAGACGTGAGTAAACAGGGCCTACGCTGTCTGCAGGGCCGTGGGGAGACCGGGCAGAGGAAGGAGGCGGCAGGCTTTTGAAAAGCGGTCCACAACGACCAGGATGGTGGTGTTACCCTGAGAGTCAATACACAGGTGGGACCATGGCCGTAGTGGAACTGGTAAGGGCTGTAACTTACCCACTGGGAGATGCCTAGGTGCCTTGCTCTGGGAGCACACCGAGCAGGAGGAGACATACACCCTCACGTCCTTAGCCAAGGTAGGCCACCAGTACTTTCCGGTCAGGCAGCGCACTGTACGGCCGCTACCTGGGTGACCAGAGGAGGGTGACATGTGTGCCCAATATATCAGACGGTCACGGACAAGAGACGGCACGCACTGCAGCCCAGCTGGGCACTGAGGTGTAGATGGCTCTGTGCGTAACGCCCGCTCTATGTCCGCGTCCATCGCCCACTCTACTGGCCCCACAATGCGGGAGGCCGGGAGTTTGGAGGTGTGGTCTATGGGCCTCTTCTCTGTGTCGTACAGCCGTGACAGTGCGTCTGCCTTCACGTTCTTCGTACCCGGGATGTAAGACAGTGTAAAATCAAACCGGGTTAAGAATAGGTCCCACCTGGCCTGGCGAGGGTTCAGCCTCCTCACTGCCCGGATGTACTTCAGGTTACGTTGGTCCATCCAGACGAGGAAAGGGTGTTTCGCCCCCTTGAGCCAGTGTCTCCACAAGTTTAGGGCTCGGACAACAGCCAACAGCTCCTGATCACCAACGTCGTAGTTCTGCTCAGGCGTGCTGAGCTTCTTGGCGAGATGGCACAGGGGTGGAGCTTGGGTGAGTGCCAGAGCGCTGAGATAGGACAATGCCTATCCCTACCTCGGACGCATCCACCTCCACTACGAACGGTAGTGATGGATCAAGACGGGCCAGTACCGGGGCAGAGGTGGACAGAACCCTCAGGTTACTGAAGAACCTGTCAGCCTCAGCGGACCAGCTGAGCCGGGACGGCCCACCCTTTAACAGAGAGGTGATGGGAGCTGCGACCTTGCCAAAGCCCCGGATAAACCTCCAATAATCGTTGGCAAAGCAAATAAAGTGCTGCACCTCCTTTACCGTGGTTGGAGTCGGCCAATTACGCGCGGCTGAAATGCAATCTCCCTCCATCTCCACACCGGAAGTGGTAATGTGGTACCCGAGGAAGGAGACGGACTGTTGGAAAAACAGCAACTTTTGTGCCATGGCATGGTATAAATTTTTTTTTTTCCCTCACTGTATGAACCCCTGGCGCAGGGACTCGGAGACGTATGTCTAAATTGCCTCCGTTTCAGCCTGCGACAGGGGATACACATGACTCCTGGGAGGCACAGCATCTACCCGGAGGTTTATCACGCAATCCCCCGCCCGATGAGGTGGTAATTTGGTCGCCTGCATTTTGGAAATGCGCACGGTGGAGGTAGTGTCTGGACTTTCCACCATGGTTGCACCAATGGAAACAGCTAGACACCTACCCGGACACTCTCGCGACCACCCTGTGAGAACCCTCTACTGCCATGAAAAAGTGGGGTTGTGTAGTGCTAACCAGGGAAGACCCAACATAACAGGGAAATCAGGAGACTCAAGAATAAAAAAGGTGACTTGCTCTCTATGGGTCTCATGCGTAACCATAGTGACTGGTGCGGTAAGTTCCCTAATGAATCCGGACCCTAATGGTTGACTGTCAAGTGCTCTGATGGCGAGTGGAATGGATAGGGGAACCAATGTAATACCTATGTGTTAACAACCTTTCCATAAAGTTCCTAGCTGCGCCTGAATCAAACAGCGCCTTACAATGGGGAACTACCGTGTAATCAGGAAAGTGGATGTGTAGGGTACAATGCGCAGCAGAGGGCTCTGAACGAGTGTGGGTGTTTGACACCTGGGGTGATGCGAGAGTGCCCTGCCTGCTGCCTCCAGACCCAAAAGAACGCTGACGACAGCATGCAGTAGAATGTGCCACAAGAGTGACACTGGCGCTGTCGTCCTCCGCTCTCCCGGATCGCCGCACCACCCAGCTCCAACATCTCATGATCTGGGTTGGGGCGGGGGGGGGGGGGTGAAACGGGCAGGCCCCTTCCAGGACGTCCTCTCTAGAAGCCAGCACGTTGTCGTGGTGTCCCGGCAGGCTAGCTCCCTTCGGACATCCTCTCGCAGGTGGCACTCGTTCCACCCGGACCCAGCCGCTAGAGTACGAAACTCCAGGGCATAGTCCTGCGCGGTCCTCGTCCCCTGCTTTAGGTGGACCAGCCGCTCGCCCACCTCTCTACCTTCGGGCGGGTGATCAAAGACGCCCCGGAAGAGGCGAGCGAACTCCCCGTAGTTGTCCAAAGCAGCTCCTCCTTCACTCCAGACCGCGTTGGCCCACTCCAGGGCTTTCCCCGAGAGGCAGGAGACGAGGGCGGACACCTTCTCCCGCTCTGATGGAGCGGGAGATCATTACATGCAATATAGCTATCTAAGCAAATTGTGCCTGATAACGTTAGCTATTAATTCACAGTGTAGGGAGTTACCGAGTTTGGTAGCACTTTAGTTTACTGTGCTGAAATAGGGATAACATCCGGAATGTACTGATGCTAAATACTGATATGAAGTGTGATTAATTTTCCTGGTTGTTATGTAGAAACGATTATTTCTCACTGAATAACTATCAATAATAAAGGCTAATAAGCAGAAGTGTAGTAGTTATGTAGTATTTAAGGCCATTTCACCTCTTCTCAGCAGTACCCTAAATTTATTAAGAATGTACTTGGAACTTTCAAAGAAAGACTGTTTATTGAACAGAAACTACATCATACTTATACTGTAACTTACTGGTAATTTCTATATAGTTTCATCAAAGTTTCTGTGTACCTACGGGGCCTTGACATGCTATTACTTTCTTAATTGTTTCACCAGAGTTTCTGTGCATTTTAATGTTACTCTCTTTATCGTTTCACCATAGTTTCAGTGTACCTACGGGGCCTTGACACTGTATTCTAAAGCCAACATCTGTTCCCTTGTTACCATGTAAATTACTATTAATACACTATAGTTTATGTGTACCTTACTGTTGATTTCTTTTCAACTTTACTTTATGTATATGTATGTAATATTTTTCTCTTACATAGTCTAAATAAGAGATCTGAATTAGAAAAAATACATTCCTACGTTTTTTATGTCACACATTCTACATTCCAAAAGACCACCGGCTACTATAAATGCATAAACCAATGGCAAATAGACAAAAATACACTTGTGGACCAATTTACTTGGATGAGATTAAATACATGCAGCAGTGAGGAAAGGTGTGTGCAGCATAGAGAGTCTCACCATTTTATGTCAATGCTGTGTACTGCATTTCTTCACTGCAGTTATTTCATCTCATTTAGTAATAAAAGACCAGAACCAGCAGCAGTGTGTCCTGTGTCCAATCAATACACATGCACCACAACACAACGCAGAACCGAAACCAGAGTACAGTAGCAAGCGCATTCACACACAGGCCCAGACCAGCTACAATAACAATAAATGAAGTTCTATTAATGGACCTAGTAGCTTAATTGTGTTAATATGTCTGAGTAGAAATGCATGAAATTAAGTTGGATGTACATAAAAGTACAGTTGCAAAGAAAGTAACACTAAGGTGCACAGAAGCTATGGTGAAACAATTAAGAATGTAATTTACAGGGGAACATATCTTTGCTTTAGAATACAATGTCAAGGCCCCGTAGGTCCACATAAACTATGGGGAAACTATAAAGAAATTAACAATAATTTACATAATAATTTCTAATTTCTTTGAAATGTCCTGCTGAGAACAGGTGAAATGGCCTTAAATACTACATAACTTCTGTTTACTAGCCTTTATTATTGTTAGTTATTCAGTGACTAATAATTGTTTCTACATAATAGCCAGGAAAATTCATCACACTTTATATCAGTATTTAGCAGCTACATACTCATTTTTACGGTTATTACTGCGTTCTTACCTGGTCGTTGCTGTCTTATTTCCCTGTTGTTTCCTGTTACTTTCCGGACGGTACCCTGTTATTTCAGCACTGTAAACTAAAGTGCTAAGGCAGTTCTTGTTGTCTTGCCTGCCAATGCTGTCTCAATCGGATTCAGTTTTTCCAGCTGTTTTCTTAAAGCCACAGCAACGATGCAACAGGTTGTTACAGCATTTGAAGGTAAAATCGCAATAAAACATCTCAAATGTAAGTAAAATGTCTATACAATTCAGCTGTTTCCAAAAAATTGCTCTGTTATTAAGATTTTTACTACAGGAATATTTGGCTACACGAGACAATTCTGTTTACATCCGACGGCTCGGAGGGGGGTGACTCTTGAGCAAGACTCGCCCGTGAACTCCGCAGGTGGCTTAGGAGACGTGACAAGTTCGCAAGTTTACATTACAGTAAAAGGTCTAGCTGAAGGTATTGAAAGTCTAGCTGAAGGTCTACCTCTAGAGAATCTCTCGTATTGAGAACACACTCTTAAGGCCAGAGGTAACACAGTAACTACTGGTCCTCAACCATAACTGTCCACATAGTCTAACCCCTTATAGCTGGGATTGGCCGCCTATATAGTAAAATTAAATAAAGTAAAGGTAAGTAAAAGTAAATGGATTTTTCTATTGAACGTTATTACTTGAGGAATTGGTGCAGATGGCTATTGATCTGCCTCATCCTTGGCCATTACCTTTGGGATGGCAATCAGGGCCCCAGTCTGTTCGCTGGGTAAACAAGCATTTTCTCCTCCTGCTCGCTGGAGCCACCGTAGAGATTGAGAGCAGTAAGAGGTTTGGGAAAACATTTCTATCAGACCCCGTCTTCTACCGACGATTCTGCTAGGACGATTGAAATTTGTCTGTCATTCCTGGGTGGCCCCAAAACAAACTATTGATTCTTCTCTCACTGTGTACCATTTACAGCAATGTGTATCTGCCTCGGTATATAAGGTGTTTGTTGAAACCCAAATGCACACCCAGGAGGGAGAAAATGTTTACACGTACACAAGGGTAGACTTGAAATGTGTACATATATTTTCTTTACATAATATACTGTATGTCCTCTGTCCTGATGAAAGATCCCAATGGGAACTGAAGTATTGTCTGTAACTTGTGCAGCTCACCAATATATCAGTGATTTCAGACAATGTTTTTCTGCCTGGCACCTAAGTGGGATGTGCATTTATTTTCGGTCTCTTTATTTGGATAATCCCATATAGATGATCTACAGATGGTCACACTATCAACAATCTATCTGTTGATAAGCAAATGCTTTCTAAGGTCACGGTTAGGGTTAGGTTTAGAATAAGGGTAAGGGTTAAGTTTAGGGTTAGGATAAGGGTTAAGGTTAGGGTTAGGGTTAGGGCTAGGGTTGGTGGATAGTTAATTGAAATGTTGTTGACAGTTATTGAACATCTACTGAACATCTACAAACCATCTACAAACCATCGACTTCGAACTATCCAAATAAAGTGTTACCGTAACAGTCGTACCATGCAATTAATTCTTCAGCAATCCTGAGTGACTACGGTGGTTCTCTTTGGACATAGTCAGATCAGATGCAGCTAGATACAGCCTCTCTGTGCTCTGAATGTCATTCCAACATCATTAAGTTGCTCTCATGTCTGGCCAACGACCCTTCACGCATCTGACCTTGAGAAAATGGGAAGGCAACAAAACAGAGAGCATAAAATTCTACAGTGGAGGTGGGATTCTGGGGACGGGAGGGGTGGTGCAGCATGGTGAGAAACAGAAATTTGGAGGTCCAATTCCATTAATTTTTGTCTCAATATCAAGTAAGTACCTTACTGTGATTGTTTCTTTTTAACCATTTTAATTTAAAAACGAAAATAGCTTCTTAGCAAAAAGCATTTTCTCAAGCAAGAACTGTCTGGGACTGGTCTAAATGGGGAGGGGAAAATGTAAACTAGTTGTTATTGGCAGAGAGGTTTGGAACTCTCTTTCTTACTGGTCTATTAACTAATTTGCTGCCTTGTGATGTCACCAGGTAGGCCAAAACAGGTGGTCTTTTCAAACAGCTCTAACAGTAAAAGGGCATTATCGTAATTTTCACAATTTCACAGTGTTATTACAACCTCATAGTGTGGAAATATGTATAAAACACAGGAAAATCACGTTTTTGACTGTCATTCATGTTGATGTTTTTGCTGAGGAGATCTTAGTGGTGCAATTTTACATCTAACTAAGATGTTTGGTGCAGTATTTCTCAAGTCTCTTGTTGAATGACAACAAACACTTAATTGAAGAATCCCTATTGTTGACCAATCACAGACGAAAGGGCGTAGGATTTGGCTACCGAACTTTGGCTTGCCTCAATACATTTTTTGGTGTGCACAAATAGCAGAAAAAACCCTTGCCGAAGACCAAAACAAACAAAAACGTCACAAAATGTTGTCATAATATATGCACAAACTTTCCTGAACTGTTTCGGATGTGAAGCATGCGGAAACATTAACTGTGAATGAATAGCAGCGTTGGTGTTGACTGAATACTGAACACCTTTTTCTGTAGTAGTAATTCCTTGATCTTGACCATTATCAATTCCCTATCCATCCTTAAGATGATTTTAAGAGGACAGGGCCTCACTACTGTAGCTTCCCACAGGTGAGAATCAGCCTCCGTATCACTTCTCACCAATAGATCAAACAGAGAAGGGTCTGGACCAGATAATACCGAGCTATTCCACTTTGAACACTTCAATGGACTCCTGTGGATTTGAGTGGTGTATGACCAACAAGGTAGCCATCTTTGTTCTCCCAAACTCATGTACTGTAGTCACATTTGGAAGGTTTATTGTTGTTTTTCATCATATCTATCTCTGCAACATATTCTTCACTCACAGCTTCATCCCACTTCTATTCTCAACTAAGAGGTGGATTCACACAACGATATGCAAAACATGTGCAAGTAGCTTCAACAATTAACCCATGAGCTTGTTGAGTTTACACACTAGCTAAAATAAATAAGATTGAACCCATGTACTTTCCTCAAATGACATATAATATATGAGGAAGATAGTCCTCTCTATGCAAGTGTCATATGCATATGTAACTCAAATGACACTTGACAGTATTGATGACTGTTAGTGGAAGGTTATTGCTACATTCACATGCTAATTAAAGTGCTATGAATCAGATGTAGTTATAAATAGAAGGACACAGTCATACATAGATATGGTGTTCTTTTATTGACAATGCCACCCCATGCAACCTAATTCTCTCTGAAATTGCATAAGGCAGCCAACTACCATTATAGTGTGTTACATTTCTTATTGCTTCAGATTATTGTGGCTTTGGGATATAAAGTGGCAATACTGTAGACTCAAGGAGAGGACCGGCGATGCAGCTAGTAGAGTCAGTCGTCCCTTTGCCAAAATATGTGGAGACATGTATGGCTTCCACCAGATTAGCAATATGGGCTTGTTAACGTGGCATTACCCGAGTATCTTAGCAACAGGATCATGCCAGATTGCAGAGATATTATAGATGCATGTGTTCGGTGAGTGATCTTTTTTTAATAAGAGGAATGCGGCTCCAGTTGAAGATTTGCTCAGTGTCACAAGTGGACACCTAAGAATGTGATTGGAACTAAGGCCTTGTCTTCTGTCTAAGATTGACATGAATCTTACTTAGACTGATTAAGCCAGGATGCTTAGCTTCATACCTTTGAACTGAGGGAATAAAAATTGTGCTGGCGGAATGCTTAATATCGTCAATGTCACTCGGAGTCAAATATCATGCACATTACTTGTACAATTGAAATGTCAACTTAAACATGCCAAGCGTTGGGCTGGTGGGTAGCCGAGGAAGACATTTAAATTAATTTTGTTGATTCTGAGCACCACTAATCCTTCTTCATTTTCTTTCTCTCATCGAGGTTACAGGAAGTATGGGTGGGAACCAGTGCCGTTTCTAGACATAAGCGACCTAAGCAATATGGGCTTAGGGCCTCCGACTGACTTTCAGGAAATCAGTCGGGGTCTTAACTTACTGCTAGTTAGGATAGTAGAATAAACAACGTCCAACTTTGACATTTGGTGGTGCTTTAGCAGTTAGCCCATTTCAGCTAACATATTATAGATTGCTAGGTAAGTTAGTCTAGCCGGCTATCTAAACCGTGTAGTAATCATGGCCGAATTACTGCCGCAAGGCACATGCCCTTTGGAATTAAAGGGCAATTCACAACTCAATTCAGGATGGAACCCAACCCTGGTTAAAAGGGATATGACATCAGAGATGGACAGAAGAATCCTCTAAAGCAAAATCCTCTGGATGTCTAATCCTGATGTGGGCATTCTGGGGACTTGTAGCCCAACTAAAGCTTTAGACACTGAAAATATATAATGTTCATGAGTCAAATATGATACTATCTAGTTGTCATATTGGGATCAATTTTGATTTGGGTTAATTATATACAGTCAGACAAATATTATATATTTTGAAGTACCCTTCTGAGAATCCTATTTTACCCATAGTCACATTACACAATGAGATACAGTACCAGTCAGAAGTCTGGACACACCTACTCATTGAAGAATTTATTTTTATTTTTACAATTTTCTACATTGTAGAATAATAGTGGAGACATCAAAACTATGAAATGACACATATCGAATCATGTAGTAACCAAAAAATTTTTCAACAAATCAAAATATATTTCATATTTGATATTCTTCAAAGTAACCACCCTTTGCCTTGATGACAGCTTTGCACACTCTTGGCATTCTCTCAACCAGTGTCACCTAGAATACTTTTCCAACAGTCTTGAAGGAGTTCCCATATATGCTGAGCACTTGTTGGCTGCTTTTCCTTCACTCTGCCGTCCTACTCATCCCAAACCATCTCAATTGGGTTGAGGTCGGGGGATTGTGGAGGCCAGGTCATCTGATGCAGCACTCCATCACTCTCCTTAAAATAGCCCTTACACCGCCTGGAGGTGTGTTGGGTCATTGTCCTGTTGAAAAACAAATGATAGTCCGACTAAGCCCAAACCAGATGGGATGGCATATCGCTGCAGAATGATGTGGTAGCCAAGCTGGTTAAGTGTGCCTTCAATTCTAAATAAATCACAGACAGTGTCACCTGTAAAGCACCCTCATAACAGAACACCTCCTCCTCCATGCTTTACGATGGGAAATACACATGCGGAGATCATCCGTTCACCCACACCGCGTCTCACAAAGACACAGGGGTTGGAACCAAAAATCTCCAATTTGGACTCCAGACCAAAGGACACATTTCCATCCTGTCTAATGTCCATTGCTCATGTTTATTGGCCCAAGCAGGTCTCTTCTTATTATTGGTGTCCTTTAGTAGTGGTTTCTTTGCAGCAATTCGACCATGAAGGCCTGATTCACACAATCCCCTCTGAACAGTTGATGTTGAGATGTGTCTGTGACTTGAACTCTGTGAAGCATTTATTTGGGTTACAATTTCTGAGGCTGGTAACTCTAATGAACTTATCCTCTGCAGCAGAGGTAACTCTGGGTCTTCCATTCCTGTGGCAGTCCTCATGAGAGCCAGTTTCATCACAGTGCTTGATGATTTTTGCGACTACACTTGAAGAAACTTTCAAAGTTCTTGAAATGTCTTAAATTAATGATGGACTGTCGTTTCTATTTGCTTATTTGAGCTGTTCTTGCCATAGTATGGACTTGGTCTTTTACCAAATAGGGCTGTCTTCTGTATACCTCCCCTACCTTGTCACAACACAATTGATTGGCTCAAACGCGTTAAGAAGGAAAGAAATTCCACAAATTAACTTTTAAGAAGGCACACCTGTTAATTGAAATACATTCCAGGTGACTACCTCATGAAGCTGGTTGAGAGTGTGCAAAGCTGTCGTCAAGGCAAAGGGTGGCTATTTGATATAAAATATGTTTTCATTTGTTTAACACTTTTTTGGTTACTACATGAATCCATATGTGTTATTTCATTGTTTTGATGTCTTCACTATTATTCTACAATATAAAAAATTGTAAAAATAAAGAAAAACCCTTGAATGAGTAGTCGTGTCCAAACTTTTGACTGGTAGTGTAGGTAATTGTCTAACTTGATTGTCTGTGTGGAAGTCAGCATGCTTGAACAACCCAACAGCATGCTGCCAAAGGACTACTGCAGTCCAGTACAACCCAACAAAGCATTTTATCTTCCTAATAAATTAAGGCCCTGGTCAAAGACCTTCACCAGGCGCAAACACAAGTGCTCCCAAGGGGGAGGCAATTCAAAGAGAAGAGATGAGGGGGACAGAGTAGGAGCTGCAGCCTGAACGCTTCAAATCGACCTTAAAGACAATCCGGCGTGAGATGCAGCAGAAATTGATTGCCACATGTCAATGAGTTGGAGACAATAAGTGCGAAAGGTAAATGTCCCTGTGTAGATGCTTGTGCATGTGTATGAGTGGAGTTCACACGGGTCCCCTGGCTGTGTGTGTGTGTGTTTGTGTGCTTGTGTGTGTGTAAATCATGAATTTCCCCACAGCCCTGCCCTTTAAGGGCCCAACAGAGTACTTTCAGCTATTTTATACAGCAATAACAATTTATATATTTCAGAGTAACAGGATATATCATATGAAGTTGAGTGGGAGCTCTCTGACGTGACAAAATGTGAAGATTAATGTAGCACGCCGGTGTGTCACAATGATTTTATTTTCACTGTGACCATATCATTGGGAGATTCTAGAGTCTACATGAAGGAGATTCCAACATGGCTACATCTCAAAGTGATCACAACTGATATGAAACAACTCCTGCCGAGTCTGTCCTTATATGTACACCAAAAATACAAGTTACGATTTTTCACAGTAAACATGTATCAAGATACTAATCTCTAATATCTAAATACTTGTATATAATATGTATCTAAATACTAATACCAGCAAAAGGTCAACTCTGACTGCAGCACCTGACTACAACATAGGAGAAACCCCCTTTAACCTTTTGAACAAACCAATTTTTTAACTGCACTGCAGGGGGTCTAGTCTAAACCTGAAAGCCAATCAGATGAGACGTATCATTATTCACACACTCACAATAGCTATATTGAAAGGCATGATTATCTATCAGATCATGCATATCTGATTTTATCATTGCTGTAACGTTAAAATTCTTTTATTTGCAGATTGTGGATAATACTGAGCTAATGTTTATTGGTGATGAGCATTTCAGCTTTATTTTTACAACAAACTCAGCGATTGGTGGAGCTCAAGAACCAGAAAACATGTATATATTGAGTCATCTGACCCAGTGATCATAAAACCAGAGGAAGGCAAAGGGCCATTTGATGAGAGCACATAGCCATTGAGTATATGCTAGAGAGTCTTTTGAAGTTTTGTGGACAAAAGGTTACAGTATGTTTGTCCCCCCAAAAAATGTAATACTAGAAATTTCTAAATTCAGCATTATGCAAAATGAGCAAAGAGAACATATGTCAGCTCCCATGAATTCCCTTTTGTCACAGGTTATGAAGATAAACCAGAAACTAAATAACAACTCGAAGCAAACCATCCCTTTGCTTGTAATCCAACCCACAGGAAACATGAATGAATCATGGATATGAATTGATGTTTAAAACAAATTCCATATGTGTCCCACTGTAACCGAAGACCAATGGCATAGTTTATGTCGTTATCAGAGCGATTCAGCAGACATAAATTATCTGATCCCTGTGTCATGTAATTTAATCTCGAAGTCTTTATTTTGTACTCTTACACTGACTCCCTATCATAACTGGATAGAGACATACAATAGGTCTCATCTCTTCATACACATGTATATACCTGTACATATAGACACTGAATTCTGTCCTCTGTAAATAAAATGAGTGTTACTCCAATATTCTTATAGCAAGTTTTATGGGTTTGGCGAGTGATAATAAAGTTTCAGCCATTTTAAAGTTATATCAAATTGTATTTTTATTTTTTTATCAATGGCTTTGATGAATCACTTCGAATCAAATGTATTCATTGCTAGCTTCTAGATTTAAAAAGAATCACTCATGGTTATTACTCAGTATCATCTAGTCATTGGTTACAGCCAAATTAGCTAACCCTTTACATCGCGTTGCCCCTATTACTATGTAACTACACAATAATAACTGCATTAACAGCATAGTAGTTACATAGGTTTTACTATGTAATTAAAGGTAGTAAGGTTGTAGCTCTATCAGTTGTTACACAACTGGATCAAGGAATGTGTAATTACACATTCACTTGCTGAAGGTTATTCCACATGTGTAATTACTCATAATATTACACATTTTCTTGTTCCACTATGTTACTAATGTTTGTAATTACATGTTTGTAAGTCACCTGTGAATTACCATTTTAATAACTCAAATCAAAATCTGATCTTGTTACGTGTAACTACAAGGTGCCACTACCACATGTAATATCCGTGTTGATAAATAGGCTAGGACCTGGTAACAACAATTGTAACAAGGCACACCCTGTCATTCACTACTGGTCATTTATATGTCATGACCTGGCTGAAAGGCTATACCAAATCAAGTGTAATGTAAGAACAATGTAGTTACATAGGATATACATGTAATTATCATGTACCTATCCAGGAGGAAGCAACTTAATGTAAAGTGCAGGTATAACCTTTATAATTACTATGAAGTTACAATCTAACAACCATTGCAGACAATAGGCTAACCAGGAGCAATTAGGAGACAGGAGATCATTAGGCATAATCCTTTTAGTTACATTGTACTTACAATGTAACAATATTTAACAACCAGTTACAATGTTGTTACACATGTATTTACAATGTACTAACCCAGGAGAGAGTAACTTAATGGAATGTGAAGTGACATTTTCTATTACTTTGTAGTTGCAATGTAACAACCTTTGCAGACAATAGGCTAACCAGGAGAAATAAGGAGAAAGGAGAAAATGTTTCAATTTGACTTTAATGGATTTGACAAAGATTCAAATTCAAACCATTCAAATTAAATTCCCCATTTAGGACACAAAGCAATACCTATTAATACAACATACTAACTAGTTAGTAAAACATACTATCACAGGGTGGTAAAGCTAACTAGCATATCCCAATTTTTCACTCATGTAACTAGCTAGTTAGCTAGCTAGCAGCTAGCTAAGCACTGGCACAGTGACAACATGCTTTCCAACATGATATGTTAAACATATGAAACATCTATTTAACAATGTTATTTCACTATTTTGAAACTTACATTGCACTTCCACACATTAAAAACCTTTGTAAACACTACAAACTGAAAGACAATAATACTCTGGTATTACACGTTAACTTGATGGTATTGGCACATTGTTGTTTCATGTAACAAGGTCTGATTTTGGTTTGAGTTATTAACATTGTAATTCACAGGTGACTTTCAAATGTGTAATTACAAAACATTAGTTACATAGTGGAACAATAACATGTGCAATAAAAACAGTTCCTTGTTCCAATTGTGTAATAACTGATACCACTGGAACCTTATTTCCATGTAATTACACAGTAGGGATGTTTTTCAGCGACATGGACTGGGAGACTAGTCAGGATCGAGGGAAAGATGAACGGAGCAAAGTACAGAGAGATCCTTGATGAAAACCTGCTCCAGAGCGCAAAGGACCTCAGACTGGGGCGAAGGTTCACCTTCCAACAGGACAACGACCCTAAGCACAAAGCCAAGACAACGCAGGAGTGGCTTCGGGACAAGATTCTGAATGTCCATGAGTGGCCCAGCCAGAGCCCTGACTTGATCACGATCCAACATCTCTGGAGAGACCTGAAAATAGCTGTACAGCCCCATCCAACCTGACAGAGCTTCAGAGTATAATGGGAGAAACTCCCCAAATACAGGTATGCCAAGCTTGTAGCGTCATACCCAAGAAGACTCGAGGCTGTAATCGCTGACTAAGCTGCTTCAACAAAGTACTGAGTAAAGGGTCTGAATACTTATGTAAATAGTATATTTCCTGGGTTTTTTATGCCTTTGCAAAAAAATCGAAAACCTGTTTTTGCCTTGTCATTATGGGGTATTGTGTGTAGATTGATGATTGACATTACCTTTTTTATTTTTTAATCAATTTTAGAATAAGGCTGTAACGTAACAAAATCTGGAAAAAGTCAAGGGGTCTGAATACTTTCGAATGCACTGTGTGTAAGTCATTCAAGAGTGTTAACCCTCGCAAGGCTGCCGGCCCAGACGGCATCACTAGCCGCGCCTTCAGAGCATGTGTAGCCCATCTAGTTGTTGTGTTTTTCGGAAGTGTCCTATATCAGGCCATTAACCCCACCCCCATCCCTGTGCCCAAGAAAGGGAAAGTAACTGAACATGGTCCTGTGTGGCTCAGTTAGTAGAGCATGGCGCTTGCAACACCAGGGTTGGGGGTTCGATTCCCATGGGGGACCAGTACGAAAAAAAGTATGAAGATATATGCACTTAAGTCGCTCTGGATAAGAGTGTCTGCTAAATGTAAAAAATGTAAACTGAATGACTACCGACCCGTAGCTCTCACTTCAGTCATCATGAAGTGCTTCAAGAGGCAAGTTAAACACCACATCCCCTCCTCGACAGATCCACGAATGACGCCATTGCACACTGTCCTCACCCTCCTGGACAAAAGGAATGCATATGTGAGGATGCTATTTATTTACTATAGCTTGGCCTTCAATACCATAGTGCCCTCTAAGCTCAACACAAAGCTCACATCCCTGGGACTGAATTCCTCCCTATGCAACTGGGTCCTGGGCTGTCCCCAGGTGGTGAAGGTAGGCAACATTACCTCCTCCACATTGATCCTCAACACCGGGGCCCCACAGTCACCTCCTGTATACCCACGACTGCGTGGCCTCACACAGTTCCAACTCCATCATCAAGTTTGATGACGACACGACAGTAGTAGGCCTGATTACCAACAATGACGAGATGCCCTACAGAGAATAGGTAGGCACTCTGAAGGTGTGGTGTCAGGTAAACAACCTCTCCCTCAACGTCAGCAAATCAAAGGAGCTGATTGTGGACTTCAAACTGGCTAATCGCTTCTACCCCCAGACCAACAGGCTGCTGAACCACTAGGCAGCTACCTCCTCCTCCTGTCCCCCGGACGTCCTACCCACCCCTCCACCTCCCCCAATGGACATTCTATCCCCCACCCCGCAATGGACACTTATCATAGTTATTATATATTTTTGACCTGCACTGTTGGAGTTCAGAGCTTAAGAGCCCTGTGTATTTCAGTTGGTAGAGCATGGCGCTTGCAACGCCAGGGTTGTGGGTTCGATTCCCACGGGGGGCCAGTATGAAAAAAACTAAAATGTATGCACTCACTAACTGTAAGTCGCTCTGGATAAGAGCGTCTGCTAAATGACATAAATGTAAATGTACGAATTTCACTGTACCCTGCAATTACATCTGAGACCCTGTGCATATGACTAATAAACTAATCTACAATTATTACTGTGTAGTTACATAGTAATAGGGGCCACATGATGTAAAGGGTTACCCTAAAATTACAGCCAATCAGTGCAAGTCATGTCTTTTTCAAGACCTCATTGTCATAAATTGTAACTGCATTGAAGTCCCTGCCACCAACACTTTACTGGTTGGTTTGGACGTGGTTGTAGCGAACGGCAATAAAATGATAAAGGGATGTCCCCGCTAAATAATGTGCCAAAATCAACTGTAATCCAGCTACAGTGACCCTCATCCACAGACCTGAAATTAGGTCATAAGATTGTGCCATTAATGTGGTCCATATATGGACAGCCTCAGTCACACTGAGTTGGTGTCAGTGTCTCTTGGACTTGGAATATGTACATACAAAGTTTATTAGAAGTATAGATACACAGGACACACAGTTATCGGAAAGTATCAAGTATGAGTTTTTCCCAGACATTCATGTTTTAGCTGAAAGTGACCAGTACAGGGAAGAAAAGTACACACGTCAAAGTTCTAGTGTTAAATTGTTCTGGCAATGTGTGGGCAACCAATGGCATCACTAATTAGGACCAGAGTATCGGTTGACATGGGTGGGTTTGGAATCTGTGATCATATTGCCTTGCAAAATTGGTACAACTAAAAACAGAAACTTGGTACATTTTTACACAATTTCACAAGTTTGCTTCTAATTAGCATGAACATAATGGCACTAGTTTGATGAAAGCACTAATAACATGTACCCATGGCCTATAACGTTTAATTACTCAAATATACTGTAGAAGACAATGATACACATTCTATCATACACGATAGGTAGAATCTATGTTCTTTACATATCCTCTAACACACGACACAATCTAATCTTAATGCTTTTTCCAGGGAAGACCGAGTAACCAGGAACATATTTGGGACCCTCCTATGATCTTTGTGTTTTATTTGGCACACTCCCTTCCTCCAAAGGGAGAGAAGATCGAGGGAGTGAACTGAATCAATTAATTGGAAGACTTTCTAGGGCACATCTCGGATACAACGGTAGCGTAAGCCAAAAACATGTGAATAATGCATTTTAAAGCATGTTTTCTTCTCCATGCTTAAGAGGGAACTTCATAAATGGAGAAAATCTCCCTTTGATTCCAATTAAATGACAGTGTAACAAATTGCTTTGTTTAACAGCCCCTTCAGTGTCTGGGGTTTTATTGATAGAAGCTGGACCGCTGGTTCGGGATTTATGGAAGAAAGGGAGGAGAGGGTGATAAAGTATTTGTGTGAAAGTTACCGATCTCTTAGGTGGCGCGTCTGGACCTTGGGGAACTATTTGCTCTGAGCGGCCGTGTCAGCTCTTCCAGCGTCTGTCCTCAATAACCAGTGTTTGACAGCTGTGATTTCAGATTACGGCGTTTTCCTTCACGTTCCTATCCTGTCCAGACTGCAATGCACCCCTTGTACCTTATTGTCGATCTAAAGTGTTGCGTCTTCCGGGAGCCATTGAGGGCCCAGCTGCCAAACAACAGGGAGAGAGGCCATTTGTCTAAGCCTGCTCATCTCTAGCTGAGCCCCCTACTTTTCCCTTCCTCTCTTTCCCTCCCTTGTGGAAACATGCTTCTGCCAGTGAGGATACAAAGGGCAAAAAGAGGAGAGGGAGAAAGAGTGGGAGTGAGGGAACACTTACCGAATAATACTTCAACAATTGTCGCCGATAAACCTGTTACACTCATCAGCAATTTTGACCTTTCTTCATATGACCTTTTCATTCTCTGATGTGCCATCAAAGCAAATGACTGATTGGGAGTCAAATGCTAAATGTGTTATGATTTTAATTACCAATGGGATCCTCACCGCAAATAACAGTACCAATCAATAAAGGGTATCAGGAAATATTCCAATGTAAATACGCAGCAGGGATTAACGTCAACACCCAATGGTCATATGCCTCTGTAAGAAATTTAATTATAATGTATGGTGTCCCTGTAGCTCAGTTGGTAGAGCATGGCGCTTGCAATGCCAGGGTTGTGGGTTCGTTTCCCACAGGGGGCCAGTATGAAAATGTATGCACTCACTAACTGTAAGTTGCTCTGGATAAGAGCGTCTGCTAAATGACTAAAATGTAAATTTGTCCATATTAGGACAGCCTCAAATTCACAAGGAGTTGGTGTCAGAGTCACTCTGACTTATTAAGATATTATGATGTGTAGATTGTACGAAGTTGGGTTGGTGGTTTTGTTGATAGTACAGTAAACATAGCCCAAAGGCCTATGGGAATCTTTGAGGCTGTTGTACTGATTAGCATGGCCTTATTTCTATTACAGCATATTGGATGACTGTCATTCATATTCCATTCACCCAGCTCAATGTAACATCGACAGGTTTAGGCTACTACATGATACTTGAATTTCCCCTATACCCATCATGAGGTTGCTACAACCTAGCCTACAAATGACGTAGGTGCACAGGTCGAGAGACAAATTGGAGTAATCAAGGAAACAGACAGTAACACATTCAATACCACCTTGCACAGTCTTGCCTGCCTCTAGCTGATTTAGGGTGTAATCATTAGTCCAAACAGTTGCAAAACATTCAGGTAGGTCCATTCCCATTTCATTCCATTTGCTTCCATTTAAGAAACGTTTTGCAATAGATTCGGCCTAATGACCCTAATCACCCGCAAACAAAGTTCACTTTCATAGCAACCATACAAACAGCATCATCACATCTACGCACTCTCCTCCTCTCACATTTTCCCTTCCCTTGTGGACTTCAGTGCACAACACAACATCTGTCTATGACCAGGCTAAAAAAAAAACTCCAAGCCAAACTTTCAAACCATAACCGCTAACTGCTACACACAGCCTACATCGTGGTCACCATATTAGCTAACGTCATAGTCAACATAGCTAATAGAACTAACGTGTTAGTAAACCCACAATCCAATCCATGTGTACAATCACGCAGTGCATTGTACAGCAAGCAATTTAGCTAGAGCTCATCGAATCCCATTATGATGCTGGGGGGGGGGGACACTTTTTGGCAAGGGCACACTATTTAGCATGACAGGATCTAAACCAAAAGCTTACCTTGACTTGGAAGAGCTGTTGTGTTGGATAGCCTTAGCCAACTAGCAAACATAAATAGCACTCTCTTTCTCTCTCTATCTGCTGCTTCTCCTTAATTGTTGTTCAAAACTGTTCAGCTATTGTCTTTCTCTTTGAGTCAACTATTCACTACATATTATGCACTGCAGTGCTAGCTAGCTAGCTAGCAGTAGCTTATGCTTTCCGTACTAGATTCATTCTCTGATCCTTTGATTATATTGACAACATGTCAGTTCATGCTGCAAGAGCTCTGATAGCTTGGAGGACGTCCTCTGGAAGGAGCTGAGAACCATGAGCCTCCTAGATTTGGTACTGAAGTCAATGTACCCAGGAGGACGGAAAATAGCTGTCCTCTGGGTAAACCATGGTGTTACCCTACAGAGTGCTGTTGAGGCTACTGTAGACCTTCATTGCAAAACAGTGTGTTTTAATCAATTATTTGGTGAGATATTTAGTAGTAGTTTTATCTAAAAAGGATAACTTTTTGGTCCCGCTTTAAATGACGTTCAGCTTATAAAGGCTTCATAAAGCCTTCATAATGCCTTCATAAGCACTACATATATGTGTTACAAAGCATCTATAACCGTATATCATGCTTTATGAAGGGTTCATAAATGTGGCATAACTGTAAGACATACTCACCAATGTCAAATGTGACATAACCCAATATGTCGAATATAATATAAACATGTGCTTTATAAAGGGTGACATGTTGTGCTGAAGGATGGCACACGCTCTAAAGGGAAATCATGTTAGTCACACTACACCTAATCTCATTCCAAGACATTTCCACCCAGATGTGCGGAAGGTTTGGTGGACCAACGCATCAAACTTGGCCTTCATTAGTTAGGGTTAGTTTTAAAATAAAATTTTAAGAACATAAATTGTGGAAATGGGCAGGGTTTAGCCATAATTATAACTTTTGGACTGTGTTAACAAGTGACGATGACAAATACTTTTCTCAGGTCACTCCTATAGAATTCTATGGTCACTCCCACTAAGGCCCTCTTTGAATGGTTGATATCCCATGCTTATATGTGCTGTGTGTGCAATAGCTTGGGGAAGACATTACACCAAGAAATTGAAAGTGACTTTCTTCTGGAACCAAGATACCTGTTCCTCATTACACAAACACAACAAAAACGAGTCATAACGTGCGGTGCTGGGCACAGTCAGTTCTTTGACACATTCACCCACTCCCCAGCTGAAAGATCAGCCACAAAATGTTGGCACCATTGTAACAGGTTGTAATCAAGCCCTGGTCTACAGCATGGGAACACAAGAGGAATAGCTGGTGAGGTAGTCTCAGGGTGGACTACTCCAAATCATCTTGGTTCTGACACACACACACAAACGCAAGCTTTGCAGGTCCATCAATCCATTTAAATACCTCTCACACCCTACAGTAACCTGTGGATCATGAGAGACCCTTCATAAATCAGCAGAACGTTAATTATTAATAACCTATTTATTGATACTTTTTGTAGTATACTGTAATACTTACATAAACACATCCATAAAGACTCTATATCGCATGACACTGTACTTAAATTAAAGTCAGACCCTGAGCTGGTGCACGAATGGTTCTTGCCTCTAATCCTGATGGAGGTACTGCATGTTGGTTCCAACCATAAAATTAACAACATAGAAAGTTAGCAGGTCTGTTAGGAAATGCCTTTATCACACCATTTGGATAAGGCATTTCTGTGCTCTAAAATGGGGAGATGGGAAACTCCATTCGATTTGAATTATTATATTTTGTGGCTATATCTAGCTGTATTTTTATTTAGCTGACCCTGCTAGATAGCAACATTTTGTCTAGCTAGCAATAAATTGCTGTGAAGTCACTGTAATTATTTGAAATAACAATTGAGGTAGCTACAGCATGTAATCTAACTCAACACTCAACTACTACAACTAATTTAAATTACAATAAATAAAGGTTAAGTTACTTTTGCTGTCCAGTGGCACCAGAAGTTGGCATTTGATTTGCAAACTCATCATATGATCAGCGTCTCGCCAGCAACACTAACAAAGTACTTACGGGTCACGGAATTTCAAAGTCCACCACGTAATAGTAGAAAAGAGTCAATAACCTGTATTTATTCATGATAGTGCATCCGGAAAGTATTCAGACCCCTTCACTTTTTCCAAATTTTGTTACGTTACAGCCTTATACTAAAATTGATTAAATTGTGTTTTCCCCCTCATCAATCTACACAAAATACCCTATGTAAAAACAGGTTTTTAGAAAAGTTTGCAAATGCATTAAAAATTAAAAACGGAAATATCACATTTACATGTATTCAGACCCTTTACGCAGTACTTTTAATGAAGCACCTTTGGCAGCAATTACAGCGTCGAGTCTTCTTGGGTATGACGCTACAAGCTTTTTCCCATTCTTCCATGCAGATCCTCTCAAGCTCTGTCAGGTTGGATGGGGAGCATCGCTGCACAGCTATTTTCAGGTCTCTCCAGAGATGTTAGATTGGGTTCAAGTCCAGGCTCTGGCTGGGCCACTCAAGGACATTCAAAGACTTGTCCCAAAGCCACTCCTGCATTGTCTTGGCTATGTGTGCTTAGGGTTGTTGTCCTGTTGGAAGGTGAACCTTTGCCCCAGTCTGAGGTCCTGAGCACTCTGGAGTAGGTTTTCATCAAGGATCTCTCTGTATTTTGCTCCATTCATCTTTCCCTCGATCCTAACTAGTCTCCCAGTCCCTGCCCCTGAAAAACATCCCCACAGCATGATGCTGCCACCACCATGCTTCACCGTAGGGATGGTATTGGCCAGGTGATGAGAGGTGCCTGGTTTCTTCCAGACGTGACGCTTGGCATTCATTACATTTTTTACATTTTTAGTCATTTAGCAGACGCTCTTATCCAGAGCGACTTACAGTTAGTGAATACATTTTTTATTATTTTTATTATACTGGCCCCCCGTGGGAATCGAACCCACAACCCTGGCGTTGCAAACGCCATGCTCTATCAACTGAGCTACATCCCTGCCGGCCATTCCCTCCCCTACCCTGGACAACGCTGGGCCAATTGTGCGCCGCCCATGAGTCTCCCGGTCGCGGCCGGCTGCGACAGAGCCTGGATTCGAACCAGGATCTCTAGTGGCACAGTTAGCACTGCGATGCAGTGCCTTAGACCACTGCGCCACTCAGGACAAAGAGCTCAATCTTGGTTTCATCAGATCAGAGAATCTTGTTTCTCATGGTCTCAGAGTCCTTTAGGTGCCTTTTGGCAAACTCCAATCGGGCTGTCATGTGCCTTTTACTGAGGAGTGGCTTCCGTCTGGCCACTCTACCATAAAGGCCTGATTGGTGGAGTGTTGCAGAGATGGTTGTCCTTCTGGAAGGTTCCTCCATCTCCACAGAGGAACTCTGGAGCTCTGTCAGATTGACCTTCGGGTTCTTGGTCATCTCCCTCACCAAGGCCCTTCTCCCCCGATTGCTCAGTTTGGCCTGACGGCCAGCTCTAGGAAGAGTCTTGGTGGGTCCAAACGTTTTCCATTTAAGAATGATGGAGGCCACTGTGTTCTTGGGGACCTTCAATGCTGCAGAATTTTTTTAGCACTCTTCCCCAGATCTGTGCCTCGACACGATCCTGTCTCGGAGCTCTACAGACAATTCCTTTGACCTAATGGCTTGGTTTTTGCTCTGACATGCACTGTCAACTGTGGGACCTTATATGGACAGGTGTGTGCCTTTCCAAATCATGTCCAATTAATTGAATTTACCACAGGTGGACTCCAATCAAGTTGTAGAAACATTTGAGGGATGATCAATGGAAACAGGATGCACCTGAGCTCAATTTCGAGTGTCATAGCAAAGGGTCTGAATAGTTATGTAAATACAAATGTCTAAAAACCTGTTTTCGCTTTGTCATTATGGGGTATTGTGTGTAAATTGATGATGGACATTTTTTATTTAATCCATTTCAGAATAAGGCTGTAATGTAACAAAATGTGGAAATGTCAAGGGGTCTGAATACTTTCGGAATGCACTGTATATGAAAAATAATTGTCTAAACATTAACAATGATTCATATTTGTTCATATTTAAGTGACATCTGCATTCAATTTGGGTTTTAAAAAACATGTTCCAAGGTCAAATAAATGCCCCCAATGCAAATCAATGGAATACATATTGGCTTAGAGCAAGAACTATTCTGGGTGCCGCAGTAGAAGTATTGTAGGGAATACTCAGTAGGGTCTGTAGAATGTATATATGGTGTCATTTCATGGGGCTCTGAATAATACAGAGTTTTGCTGGCCTTTTACTCCACCCATTCCATTTGTGGCCACAATGTGAATCACTGTATATGGAATACTGGACATAATCATCACATGTGCGCTTACTGAGCTACAGAAATCCCGCTAACCAAACAACAGTGCAGGGCATGCTCACTGAATTAAAGGGCAACTAGAAATCCCTCTAACCAAACAACAATGGCATGCTCACTGAATTAAAGGGCAACTACACACCAAAAAAATGAAGTAGGCAAAACATTTAAACTGATTTTAAAAGGCCCTACGAACGCTTATTATTTTTGTGCGTGACTGCACTTTAGAGTGTGTGTCATCCTGCAGCACAGTATTCTGGGGGAAGTTGTGGTCAGGTCCAATATTGACTATGCACCCAAGAGGGAAAGAGGTTGGGCCATCCTTGAAATGTTTTAGAGTGATATAATATTATATATACAATTTAGCAGACGCTTTTATCCAGAGTGACTTACCGTCATGGATGAATACGTATGGGTGGTCCCGGGAATCGAACCCACTATCCTGGCGTTGCAAAGCTCTGCCAAGATGCATGACAGGGTTATAAATGCTTTGTGAAGCCTCAATTTAATCTGATTTATAAGGCCTTTATTAAGTGGTGCTTATGCTACTCTTTATAAAGCACAGGCTTAAATAATATTTGACATAGTGGGTTATGTCACATTTGACATTGGTGGTTATATCACACAGTTATGCCACATTTATAAACCCTTTATAAAACATGACATACAGTTATAGATGATTTGTAACACTTGTATGTAGTGTTTATGAAGGCTTTATGAAGCCTTTATAAGCTGCACTTAATTTAAAGCGGGACCAACTTGGTCAATGTGTCACTTTTTTATTTTTTATTAAATTCACTGAGTAGGATGGTCCTCCCTTCCTCCTCTGAGGAGCCTCCACTGACCTACTGTGTATCCACAACCTGTTACCATTATTTCACTAGTCACCAGAAAACAAATACTGTTAGGGATATATTAGTTTTACGTTTTCAGAGTCAGTCATTCACTGCCAGTTTACCTTGTGAATGGTACATTAAAGTGAAGGCAACAACAGGAGTTTTGAAAAGTAGAATAAAGGACTTCAGACAGCTATTGTTGTTTATTTGCTGGAGAGTAAATTGTGCGCACTCATGTTGGGAGTTGCAACGTCACTAATATCACTGGCTTCAGACTATAGCTAACGGGGAAAGCTGGCCTGAGAAGATATGTTGAAACTTTTCCCAAAGCTTTGTTGGAGGAAGAAAAAGCCCAGTCTAGACATGCAATTGGACTAGGAAAACGGGAGCAAGAAATTAATGGATTATGCCGGCAGGAAAGATGAATCTCTATGCTACTTTGTTGGGCTTACCCTTGCATGTCAATGTCAATGGCACTTGAAAGATACCTCAGAACCAACCCTGAGATTTAGGGTTTTGCATCAGGCTATTGGCCCATAATTACCTGTGTTTCGATGAAGGACAGGTATGCGAGGCGTGGCTTCCTCTTCCTTTGTAAACAGTGGGAGAGAGATGAGTTGGTTTTCTGTGTGAAGAGAGGCCACCAGTGAGACAGACAGGGTTCGCCATATATGGCCAAGCTGCAAAGTCAAAATGTGCTATATACCATGAAAAAGTTCAAGGTTAAGGTTATGCATAATGTTAGGATTAGACTATGGTTAGGGTACATTTTGTTGAGAAATTGTAGAACTTCTGGATTTGCAGCTTTACCAGTTATAGACAACCAACAAACAGGGTTGAGACACATCAGCCCTGCCAGAGACCTAAGAGGTTGTGATACTGGACGTTGGCCACAGGGGTGAACTGATCCGCTGCCAAATTGATCTGTGTGTCAATTTCCATGACGAACAATTGAAGAGCGCAGCTCTTCGAATTTTTCACCTTGAGCTGAGTCAGTCGACTGACAGACCAATTAAAATAAAACATCACTATATAATCCCATATGGAATGTTGGAGAGAGATAATACAGGCTTGCGGTGTATAACCGGATGTCATGTTGAGGTGTTTGATTTATGTCCTATGGTATGACAATAACCTGTCAGCAACATATCCTATTAAGATTTGAAATACAGTATATTCTTAAAAGTGCCTGAATATAGGAAAAAAACGCCGGCATTTCCTAGTTGCTAAAATTGTAATAGTTCGCCTAATTTCAGTTTATGTGACAAAACAAGCAATTATATTGTAGAGCATCATTGTACAATCTAAACCGCTATGAAATATATTTTCCATAATCAAAAATATTGTATTTTCAGTTGTTTGAAGCAAAAACAAAACTTAAAACAGATTTACCTCTTCCTAGACATCGCTTTCAATGATAATGACAGATCTATAACTCACATTTCTATGTGAATTTGGGCGGGTCGCCCAAAAAGTTACATATTGCAGTTTGAAAAAGAGATGTCTTTACATGTGTTATGAATTTGTTTATGATAGTTGCTTGGTGCTTAGTGTACATTTCATAATACGAACATGTTTTTATTTTCAGATAAATACTAATATTTTCTCATCATGTTTTATTCTAGGAATTGCAGGAGTATGCCAACAAATGTATTCAAAGATAAGTCATGACAAAATATGGCCTATTGGGTGAATTGACATGGTAATCTCTGCCTGAGTCAAGTTGAAACCAAAAGCAGTGTGTTTTCTCTGCCTGGGCTTGATTAGCAAAGGAAACAATTGGCGCACATGCAACATTTTCAAACTTTCTTAAGAGCATAAGTGCCGTTTACATAGGCTCTCGTCACTGAAGCAGAAGGTCAGCGCGAGGCCGATGTTTTGAGAACCACATTAAATGTTGGTTTACCCTTCAGAGTTATTTTTAAGACTTTATTGACCACAGATGGCTCCTGTACAACCAAACCAGGCAAAGGAAGAAGAGAAAGATTACCTAGCTTTACCACTTTATCACTATCATATGAGTTTCAGGGCACCTTACACCAAAAAACGAGGGATAGAATAGGTTTAAAAATGAAAGAGATCAAGAAAGACATGTATTAACAAGGTCATAAGGGGCTTAAATGTTACAGTGTTTTTCCTAAACTTTGATTAAACAATGACGTTTCTTCATACAGACATAAATCACAAATGTGGAAAATTATATTGTAGTTAAATTGTACATGTCAAACCCTCCAAAAACTGCAATAACTCACCGGAGACTAGTCATAACGCTCTCCCAAATTCTCAAATATTGCTGCAATTGTTACCATTTCTCCTTGGATGCTCATAATTGACAGTGAAATATTGCGTAAACCTAGTTCAAACCAATATTACAACCTAGCTATGTAGACATACTGTCACAAAAACAAGATAGATTGATCAGTGTCTGAAGAGTTTGGGATTTCCTATCTGTCAAAGGGCTATGGTCAAAACAAACTGCATGTTGTGGTGAAAGCCAAGAACAGCGTACATTTTTGGCCATATGCTGGTATGTGGGGGCTCGTCCACTCTCAAAGAGTTCAGTCCACATCAAAGTGTAGCCACATCTGGTTCTGGGTAAAGGGAGAGGGGCAGATGGACACAAGAGGTCTTCATTTTATCTGGGGAGCAGTTTGTTTGGAGGGGCACAGGGGGGTTAGTGGGTTAGTGGCAACACAGTAACGCTCAGCACACTGCTGTGAAATTAATTTGACTTAGGAAAAACAGGATTGCTACTTCCTGGATCAGTGTTTGAAAATTAACCTTATCCATGAATCTTGATGAGTCCCCTTGTCATGTGGGTTTTTGTAACAAGCATATGTACAAAGGATAGCGTTAGGACAATTAGATTGATTACATGCATACCATGATTATTGTCTCTTCCCCTTTAATTATTTATATTTTGCTATTTTAAAGTAGGCATTGAGGAAACCTTTCATTTGTGTGATTATGTTTCCAGTGTGTGGAAGAGATTATTGGAGACAATGAGTGCAAAAGCTCACCTTACGTAATGTGCCAATTTGTAATACCAGTAAAGGTGGTATAATCCTAATAATCCTAATAATTTGTGTACTCATTTTCCTATATTGCTGTTGAAGAGAAATGTGAATGAGAGACATAGAGAGTGTGTATCTATGTGTGTGTGAGTGCGTGCATGTGTGTGTGTGTTTGTGAGAGAGAAGAGCGAGAATGAGAGAGCGAGAGAGAGAGAGAGAGAGAGAGAGAGAGAGAGAGAGAGAGAGAGAGAGAGAGAGAGAGAGAGAATGAGAGAATGAGAGAGAAAGAGAGAGAGACCTCTGTGACCCTGGCAATGTCTTCTTGAGAGAGATTTCTGGCAGGCCTGGGGTCAGAGGTTGGACCTCAGGGAATTCTCTCTTTAAAAGGTTATCTGGTGCTCACTGATGTGATTCCAGTTTGTAATTGGGTATGATTGAAATAATATATAATATCAAACACTCGTTGGAGGTCACCTTTTTCCCAGGATCTTTTTTTCTTCCGAAAATTTACTAAAATGTGTAAAATGTTGCAAATTTTAGTCAGCATGTGTAATGTGACAGTGAATTCAAAATAATGCATGAAATTATTGATATATTGAGGTGAATTGAAATTGTGTTCAATTATGCCTTGCAGTCAGCTCATTTTTACGGAATAAAATCATATTTCTCTAACTGTGCTCAGCTACTTGAGTTTCTCATCTGAAATGTAAATAGGATATGTGACAAGGGTATCACGCCTCTTAATTGTTCTACTTCCCGTGTTTGTTGGTTATCTTATTCTTATTAAGGGGGACCTCCATCTGCCAGTTAAATTACTTGCTAGCTTGTAAGGCTGCTTAGATCTTTTTTTATTCTTGGGAGAAAGCTCATCTAAATCCTGGAAAGCTTAATGTTTATCCAATGTGAAAATAATTACTCAAAAGTGTTTTTCTTAATCCTGATAATTAGAGCGCGGCAAGACAGATCAGTGTCATTGTAAATCACGGCCCCGGCCGATTGACTTCTGGTTCTTGTAAGTTTCAGGTGAAGATGGGGGCGGATAAAGGCTAGATTAGGCCTAATCCAGAGTAGCAGCAAGCCCTTAATCTGTTATGATACAAGGATGATCACTTAAAAAGGTCTGGACCGAGGGCCCGTGTCCTGGTTGGAGGAGAGAGGGCTCGACTGGGAGCCGTCTTAAAACATGCTTAGTGGGCGCTGTGGCGCGGTGGTGCAGCAGCTGAGATCACTTGTGCACGGCTCTATGGACGGCGAGAGAGAGAACAAGAGAGAGAGAGCGAGAGCGAGAGAGAGAGAGAGAGAGAGAGAGAGAGAGAGAGAGAGAGAGAGAGAGAGAGAGAGAGAGAGAGAGAGAGAGAAGACTCAATATCACCATCTCACCCTACGCCTGGGTTTAGGGGAAACCTGTTGTCGAGCAATAATCTCAAGATCAACAAGCAAGATTTGAAGCCCGGGCTATGATTTCACTGTGGCGCATAGGGGATCTGCCGAATGAAGCCTCCGAGTGGCATTAAGGGTCCACTTGGAAACAGCTCATCTTGTTAGAGAGGGAGACAGGAGACATGAGGCTCCCAGTCCCTAGTTACTCCATTATTTGAGGGATGAGAGAATGAGAATTTGGTCATCTCTTCTCTGTGTCATATTACCCAAAATTCAGTGGGGAAGGAGCATGGAGAAGGGGATTAGCACAAGCAAAATCTGCATGGCTGGGTGAATTAGGGGTGGAAAGGAATGGCAGACTGGCAGGAAGCAGTGCTGGCATCTTTCCGGTGCCTGGTCTGAGTGGCAGGGATGCTTGTCTCACACCAGTAGCATGGTCTTGCCAGCCAGCTACTGGTGTGATCTGGGCACAGTGATATGTAAAATCCTCATTGACACTTGATATATGAGGGATTTGATTGACCAATATTTACATCTGCATTTTAGTAATTTGTTTACTGTAGCAGACATTTGTCCATTTGTATGGCTGGCAGCATCAGCATGTTTCAATAACCCATCAAAACTAGCAATAACACTCAACCTAAACATCCAATGAACTAACCCCAGCATTTTTTTATTTTATTCTACGCACGCACACACACACACACACACACACACACACACACACACACACACACACACACACACACACACACACACACACACACACAACACAAACACACAATAAATGAAAACCTGGAGAATGGCGCTTCAACCAGTGCTACAAGTATTATCACTAGTGTCTGGCGATTTAGATTGCGTGCCATGTGGGCTAATTCAGAGGCAAAAGGTGATCCTTTGATCTGTTTGCTATGTCGCTAATTATTGCTACGACACTGGATCATTTTGTTGAAGTCATTTCTGTCTTCCTATCTTTTAAACTGTAATAATTCCATTATAGTGTTGAATAAAAGAGATATAGTACAAGTTGCCAGAAATTGAAGAGTGTCCCAGGCAATTATTAGCATATTTACTGAGCTGTTTTATATGATAATAACTGGGATGGAATCAATTCACGCATATGTTTATTGGCTTTTTGATTGGCCTATTGATTGACACGGAGGTGACCTGATACATAGTTACGGGTCTGGTTCATTATCTAATTTAGAAATGTGTTATTAACATGACATTTAAAATGCCAGATGTACATCTATTACTGCTCATGATCCCCCAAGACTTATGATCATTGATATGTGAAATTATTTGTCTACTCGCTGAGCTAAGCAAGTAGACTTTGCGAATACATTACAGGCAATTTGAAGGCAAATGACAGATCCATTAGATGACATGACAGCCTTATGCATCGTAAGGTCATGACTCGTGTGTAACACCGTGCTAAGGGCAAGTATCATTCACCTATACATGTGCTATACATCACACATGATATTACCCATATAGGGGCATTCAATACTATTTTTCATTTTTACAATGTTAACTGCCAAGCTTGTCAAGTAAAACTAGTTAAAACATGGGTTTATCTACTCTTTTAGTTCCAAAAATGTAATTTAATTGAGGATTTGCGCCTTCGGCCACCTGTGAAGCTGAACATCTGTGAGTATGTACTGTATGTACACTCTTAGAAAAAAAAGGTTCCCAAAGGGTTCTTCGGCCGTCTCCATAGAATAACCCTTTTTGGTTCCAGGTAAAGCCCTTTTTTGTTCCTCTGTGGAAAGGGTTCTACATGGAACCCAAAACGGTTTTACTTGGAACCAAAAGGGTTCTACCTGGAACCAACAAGGGTTCTTCAAAGTGTTATCCTATGGGGACAGCCGTTTAGGTTCTAGATAGCACTTTTCTTTTCTAAGTGTAGTGACTGGATGGATGGATGGACAGTTTAGTTAAATTTGATAATATAACTTGGATTACTATTGTCAATACTCCTCTCTCCACAATGAATACAATTTGTCTGTCTCTCACTATGGACATTTCGGGTAATTATAAAACCAATCAACGCATATGCTAATCAGTGCTTTTAATAAACACGTAAGTCTCTGTCTACAGGGGGACAGGGAGGGTTTTATTAGATTTTTATTCTGGTCTTAATTTAAACAAGCAGAGGGATCACTCTGTCAACCACCTAGCTGATTAGCTTAGACCACCGAGTCCAGAGGTCCACTGAAGTCAAACTTAGAAAATAGTTATGTCATTTAGTTTCCTAAAGTCTTCCCACACTGTAGGTTGGATTCCGTTTTTTACGATTATTACGTAACACGGTGCGATGTTACCAAATAAAAATCTTGATATTAAATTGGCCAGATTGTACGATTTGCTTCCGTTCTGTTGTCACATTCTGTGATTGGCTTGTGAGGCTACATCAGCCAACGTAGGCTAAGTCAACTGCAGCAGTGTATTTGATCTGCGCATGTGCCAACACTAGCAGCACATGCGTCCCAAGTGAGTTCAGAAAAACTGAAATTATGCATCTTAGAAATACACTGAGTGTATATTGAGTTGAACCCCCTTTCACCCTCAGAACAGCCTCAAATCGTCGGGGCATGGACTCTACAAGGTGTCGAAAGCATTCCACAGGGATGCTGGCCCATGTTGACTCCAATGCTTCCCACAGTTGTGTCATGTTGGCTGGATGTCCTTTGGGTGGTGGACCATTCTTGATACACATGGGAAACTGTTGAGCGTGAATAACCCAGCAGCGTTGCAGTTCTTGACACACTCAAACTGGTGCGCCTGGCACCTACTACCATACCCCGTTCAAAGGCACTTAAATATTTTGTCTTGCCCATTCTCCCTCTGAATGGCACACATACACAATCCATGTCTCAGTTGTCTCAAGGCTGAACAATATTTCTTTAACCTGTCTCCTCCCCTTCATCTACACTGATTGAAGTGGATTTAACAAGTGACATCAATAAGATATCATAGCTTTCACCTGGAATCACCTGGTCAGTCTATGTCATGGAAACAGCATGTTTTCCTAATTTTTTGTAGACTCAGTGTAATTTTCACATACAAACTTTATATGTCCGAACTCAGAATCAAATAGGCTTCCCAAAAATAACATGGTAGCTGTGGTAGAACATTTACTTTGATTGCTGATGTTGTGCATTTATCAAAATCCCATCAGGTAGCTTATTTCAGATGTGTCATGTAAACAAGAGTTTTAGGGAAATTGTTCTTCTTGCAAAGCATGTAAACATTTAAATCAAACTATTATATGAATCTATTCACAATAATTGTATTATTGTTTGCATACTCAGTGCCGGCCATGTTCTTACTGGTCAGTCACCGGGATCGGCACGTAACACCAGCCACGATAAAGGCAAAAAGATTCAGACAATACCAGACTTTGTCGGAGCCTACAACCCCACGTAGTGGTACTTCATCGGCAGACCTAGACGCTGTCAAACTAAACGAGCCAAGATGTCTGACAATCGTTTACAACCTAAGGATTTGCCCACAACGTGGACATTTTGTCTGGGACGGCAAATTGTGGCATAAGACGGCTAAAATTGTACAGTCTGTGCTGGCCTTGAAGAGCCATTAAAAATAATTCCAAATAACATATTTTCTATGGAATATTGAGTAGTGTATTTATTTTGTTTGTTTAATTTTGTTTTATAAAAAATTAAATATAAAAACACAGGGGACTAGTAAAATAAAAAAACGAAAATGTACACACTCACTACTGTAAGTTGCTCTGGATAACAACGTCTGCTAAATGACTAAGATGTTAATAATGTAAATATAAAAAAATAATTAATTTGAACAGTGTAATTACTGTAAAAAACTGTTGTAGGCCTAAGTACTGGGTGACAACATTGTGCTTACATAGTACCTGCTACAAGCATTTCGCTACACCGGCAATAACATCTGCTAAATATGTGTATGCGACCAATACAACATTTGATTTGAAGTAGCTAGGTTTGAAAAACCTCTGAAAAACCTACATACTGTATGTTTAAGGGCACATTGTTAATATGGACCATTTCAAACAAATATACCATCATAATTACACAAAATATGACACTTGTAGTGTCCCTGAAAAGCAGAAATTTACTTACGCACACTAAACCTGGTAATTACGATTGTTCAGTAGCTAACAGTGGTTGTGGGCCCTGTGCTATTAGCCTGCTACAATGCAAATGTATGCACGATTAAGGCCAAACCTAGACAATCATCTTGATGGAGTCTCATTATATTCTGGCTAGTTTCTCTCTGATTTACCAGAGTGACTCTGGCGTGCGCAGGAGGGCATGTGCAATCTCTTTTGTCTGGATATAAAGGAATAAATATCCCACTAAATCCAGAGTGCTCGCAGGGTTGGGCTAAAGCTGCCGCTCAGTATTCACCGCTGTGTCTCGCTTTGGTCTTTGGTTCCTCCATCCTGGAACTTTCCTTGCCTCTCTTTTGGAGTGATAGTGAGGAAGAGAGAAAGAGAAAAGGAGGGGTGGGGGGATGAATTGGGGTGGCGTTTGATGTGTTGATTGGGAAGAGGGGGCTAGGACAGCAGCAGCTGCACTGGGGAGCTTCCCTTGGGGGAGCCGGTTTGATAGCTAAATGAAGACCTCTAGTGCTTTCTTGTTAGCCAAGATGGATCCCCGCGTCCAGATGAAGCAGCAATTAGTCAATGGCGGCCGGCTTTAGGTGCACACGATCACAATCCACAAATCAGTGATTCTCGGGGCCTTAGGAGTATTGGCAGCTACTGCCCCGGGCTGTGTCCTAGCCCCTCTGGCCCTTTTGCTGCCTCTTTACCACAACAGAGGAGAGCAAGGAGGGGAAAGAAATCCCTAGCCGAGAGGGCTGCGCACATCTCTCGTTAAATGATTGCCCTGGTATTTGGGATACAGCTGTGCACATCTCATTAGACTAGAGAAGGCCCTGGCTAGCAAAGGCTGCTTAGAAGCACTTTCTCTTAGATCTCAGAACCTTTTTTCTACCACATAAGAAACAAATATTCTTGATTCTTGACGAAGATTTGCAACATTTCTGTCTGGTTTGTCTGGGCAACCTATCAATCCAGATTCCTCATCCCTTTATGTCTATAAACCTACCTAGCTGTATCTAAATCTTATCTCTCTTTTTTTCTGATTACTTTTTCAGGATAAAAATGTACATAATTGTAACTAAGAGCAATGAGTCTTGAGGCCGTTATGTCACATCTTAGCTCGATGCAGGAACATCTGCTTTCTGCTTTTTTTCCTTTACTTTGTGCCCGCTAGACAAAACAAATCAGAACGGTCAACTGAGACAATAACAAAATAAAACGTGTTTGTTTTGTCTGCTTTCACAGTGTGTCATCTCCCTCTCAACTCGTCCTATGCAGCTGATAATTCCACTGGAGCAATGCAACATCGGGAAGTTTGTGCCACTGCACGATGAAGTGTTCTATTTATATTAAAATGAGGATACTCCTCGGGGAGACATAGAGGGGAATGGAACAACAAACATGGAGCTTAAGAGACTGAGAAGAGTGGGGGGACAGTGACAGCAAAATGGCAACTCCTTCATACAAAGCGGCCCTACGGACCTTAGCAAGAGTTATAATACGAGTGGTGGAGTCGCACAGGGGCTTGAGACGTGCAGTGTGTGGCGTGCACTTTGCCCATAAAACAACACCCACGGTAATAAAGTAAGTCCCCTAAATCCACAGACCGTAGTGCCTCGATCCCTTAAATTGGCTTTATTTCGGATTTTGCCTTGTTAATGCGTTGACCAACAATGTAGCACTGTCGTCTGACCTGTGATAGGTTGGGGATCTGCCTCTGTTTGTTGTAGTTGTTTTCAAAGCCTGTATTTGTTACTATATTGACTACTGTCATTCAAGTTTTTTTTCTGGACCTAATGATGTGCTCTGCACTATAAACGAGATGTGTGGGTTTAAAAGCGCAACACCATTATCCCAGACACCCTGGACCCACTCCAAATCACATACCGCCCCAACAGATCCACAGATGACGCACTCTCTATTGCACTCCACACTGCCCTCCCCCACCTGCTGTTCATTGACTACAGCTCAGCGTTCAACACCATAGTGCCCTCCAAGCTCATCACTACGGTTAGGACCCTGGGACTGAACACCTCCCTATGCAACTGGATCATGGACTTCCTGACGGGCCGCTCCCAGGCGGTGAGGGTAGACAACAACACATCCGCCACGCTGACCCTCAACACGGGGGCCCCTCAGGGGTACATGCTTAGTCCCCTCGTGTACTCCCTGTTCACCCACGACTGCATGGCCGCGCACGTCTCCAACACCATCATTAAGTTTACTGACGACATGACGGTGGTAGCCCCAAAGACGACAATGAGACAACCTACACGGAGGAGGTCAGTGACCTGGCAGTGTGGTGCCAGGACAACAACCTCTCCCTCAACGTGGGTCGTGGACTACAGAAAACAGAGGGCCGAGCACGCCCCCATCGACATTGATGGGGCTATAGTGGAGTGGGTCCAGAGCTTCAAGTTCCTCTGTGTCCACATCACTAAGGAATTAACATGGTCTGCCTCTTCCCCCTCAGGAGGCTGAAAAGATTTAGCATGAGCCTTCAGATCCACAAAAAGTTCTACAGCTGCACCATTGAGAGCATCTTGACTGGCTGCATAACCGCTTGGTATGGCAACTGCATGGCATCCGACCGCAAGGCACTACAGAAGGTAGTGCGTACAGCCCAGCACATCAGTGGGACCAAGCTCCCTGCCATCCAGGACCTCTATACCAGGCGGTGTCAGAGGAAAAGTTGTCAAAGACTCCAGCCACCCAAGTCATAGACTGTTCTCTCTGTTACCGCACGGCAAGCGGTACCGATACACCAAGTCTGGAACCAAAGGACCTTGAACAGCTTCTACCCCCAAGCCATAAGACTGCTAAATAGTTAACCAAATAGCTACCCGAACTATCTGCATTGATCCTTCTTGCACTAACTCTTTTGACTCATCACATACACTGCTGCTACTGTTTAATATCTATCCTGTTGCCTAGTCACTTTAACCCTACCGATATGTACACAAAGGCTTTTGATACTGTTGATCACTCACTGCTAATTCAGAGGCTTTCCTCAATTGGCCTAGACCAGGCTGCATGTAACTGGTTTAAAAATTTATTGACAGATAGAACTCAATGTATATCTACTAATGGTGTTAAATCAGGTTTCCTGGATATTATGAAAGGTGTCACGCAGGGGTAGATTCTCGGTCCTGTACTTTTTACAGTTTATATTAACTATATTGACTTGTCTGTAAAAAAAAATTACCTGCACTTGTATGCCGATGATACCGTTGTATATGCTATTGCCTCCACGGTTAACCAGGCTCTATCTGAACTACAGTCTGCCTCCATTTTATTACAGAAACACTTTCTTGACCTGAAATTATTACTGAATGCAGGTAAAACTAAGTATATGATGTTCTCTTGAACGCATAACAATAAGTCTGAATATTTAAGCATATGAATTTTGGATCGTATCCATATTGATCGTGTCTGTGCTTACAAATATCTGGGCATCTGGATAGATGAAAAGCTGTCTTTTAAAAAGCATATTGATGAGTTAGTTAAGAAGCTGAATAGTAGAAAGCAGATTATTCAGTCGATGTTCCTATCGGTCCTAGACTATTGCGACATCATCTACAGTTGAAGTCGGAAGTTTGCATACACCTTAGCCAATTACATTTAAACTCAGTTTTTCACAATTCCTGACATTTAATCCTAGTAAGAATTCCCTGTTTTAGGTCAGTTAGGATCACCATGTTATTTTAAGAATGTGAAATGTCAGAAAAATAGTAGGGAGAATGATTTAATTCAGCTTTTATTTCTTTCATCACATTCCCAGTGGGTCAGAAGTTTACATACACTCAATTAGTATTTGGTAGCATTGCCTTTAAATTGTTTAACTTGGGTCAAACGTTTCGGTTAGCCTTCCACAAGCTTTCCACAATAAGTTGGGTGAATTTTGGCCCATTCCTCCTGACAGAGCTGGTGTAACTGAGTCAGGTTGGTAGGCCTCCTTGCTCGCACACGCTTTTTCAGTTCTGCCCACACAATTTCTATTAGCTTGAGGCAGGGCTTTGTGATGGCCACTCCAATACCTTGACTTTGTTGTCCTTAACCCATTTTGCCACAACTTTGGAAGTATGCTTGGGGTCATTGTCCATTTGGAAGACCATTTGTGGCCAAGCTTTAAATTCCTGACTGATGTCTTGAGATGTTGCTTCAATATATCCACATAATTTTCCTTCCTCATGATGCCATCTATTTTGTGAAGTGCACCAGTCCCTCCTGCAGCAAAGCACCCCCACAGCATGATGCTGCCACCGTGCTTCACGGTTGGGATGGTGTTCTTCGGCTTGCAAGCAACCACCTTTTTCCTCCAAACATAACGATGGTCATTATGGCCAAACAGTTCTACTTTTGTTTCATCAGACCAGAGGACATTGCTCCAAAAAGTATGATCTTTGTCGCCATGTGCAGTTGCAAACCGTAGTCTGGCTTTTTTATGGAGGTTTTGGAACAGTGGCTTCTTCCTTGCTGAGCGGCCTTTCAGGTTATGTCGATATACTTGTTTTACTGTGGAAATAGATACTTTTGTACATGTTTCCTCCAGCATCTTCACAAGGTCCTTTGCTGTTGTTCTGGGATTTATTTGCACTTTCCGCACCAAAGTATGTTCATCTCTAGGAGACAAAACGCGTCTCCTTCCTGAGCGGTATGACAGCTGTGTGGTCCCATTGTGTTTATACTTGCGTACTATTGTTTGTACAGATGAACGTGCTACCTTCAGGCATTTGGAAATTGCCCCCAAGGATGAACCATTTACATTATATTTACATTTATGTCATTTAGCAGACGCTCTTATCCAGAGCGACTTACAAATAGGTGCATTCACCTTATAGCCAGTGGGATAACCACTTTACAATGTTTTATTATTATTTTTGTAATTATTATTTTTTTTTGGGGGGGGTTGGAGTAAAGGGGGGGGTAGAATGATTACTTTATCCTATCCCAGGTATTCCTTAAAGAGGTGGGGTTTCAAATGTCTCCGGAAGGTGGTGAGTGACTCCGCTGTCCTGGCGTCGTGAGGGAGCTTGTTCCACCATTGGGGTGCCAGAGCAGCGAACAGTTTTGACTGGGCTGAGCAGGAACTATGCTTCTGCAGAGGTAGGGGAGCCAGCAGGCCAGAGGTGGATGAACGCAGTGCCCTCGTTTGGGTGTAGGGACTGATCAGAGCCTGAAGGTACGGAGGTGCCGTTCCCCTCACAGCTCCGTAGGCAAGCACCATGGTCTTGTAGCAGATGCGAGCTTCAACTGGAAGCCAGTGGAGTGTGCGGAGGAGCGGGGTGACGTGAGAGAACTTGGGAAGGTTGAACACCAGACGGGCTGCGGCATTCTGGATGAGTTGTAGGGGTTTAATGGCACAGGCAGGGAGCCCAGCCAACAGCGAGTTGCAGTAATCCAGACGGGAGATGACAAGTGCCTGGTTTAGGACCTGTGTCGCTTCCTGTGTAAGGCAGGGTCGTACTCTCCGAATGTTGTAGAGCATGAACCTACAGGATCGGGACCCCGCCTTGATGTTAGCGGAGAACGACAGGGTGTTGTCTAGGGTCACACCAAGGCTCTTCGCACTCTGGGAGGAGGACACAACGGAGTTGTCAACCGTGATGGCGAGATCATGGAACAGGCAGTCCTTCCCCGGGAGGAAGAGCAGCTCCGTCTTGCCGAGGTTCAGCTTGAGGTGGTGATCCGTCATCCATACTGATATGTCTGCCAGACATGCAGAGATGCGATTCGCCACCTGGTTATCAGAAGGGGGAAAGGAGAAGATTAGTTGTGTGTCGTCAGCGTAGCAATGATAGGAGAGGCCTTGTGAGGATATGACAGAGCCAAGTGACTTGGTGTATAGCGAGAATAGGAGACGGCCTAGAACTGAGCCCTGGGGGACACCAGTGGTGAGAGCACGTGGTGCGGAGACAGCTTCTCGCCACGCCACTTGGTAGGAGCGACCGGTCAGGTAGGACGCAATCCAAGAATGAGCCGCACCGGAGATGCCCAGCTCGGAGAGGGTGGAGAGGAGGATCTGATGGTTCACAGTATCAAAGGCAGCAGACAGGTCTAGAAGGACAAGAGCAAAGGAGAGAGAGTTAGCTTTAGCAGTGCGGAGAGCCTCTGTGACACAGAGAAGAGCAGTCTCAGTTGAATGACCAGTCTTGAAAACTGACTGGTTTGGATCAAGAAGGTCATTCTGAGAGAGATAGCAAGAGAGTTGGCTAAAGACGGCACGCTCAATAGTTTTGGAGAGAAAAGAAAGAAGGGATACTGGTCTGTAGTTGTTGATATCAGAGGGATCGAGTGTTGGTTTTTTGAGAAGGGGTGCAACTCTCGCTCTCTTGAAGACGGAAGGGACATAGCCAGCGGTCAAGGATGAGTTGATCAGCGAGGTGAGGTAAGGGAGAAGGTCACTGGAGATGGTCTGGAGAAGAGAGGAGGGGATAGGGTCAAGCGGGCAGGTTGTTGGGCGGCCTGCCGTCACAAGTCGCAAGATTTTATCTGGAGAGAGAGGGGAGAAAGAAGTCAAAGCATAGGGTAGGGCAGTGTGAGCAGGACCAGCAGTGTCATTTGACTTAACAAACGAGGATCGGATGTCGTCAACCTTCTTTTCAAAATGGTTGACGAAGTCATCCACAGAGAGGGAGGGGGGGGGGATTCAGCAGGGAGGAGAATGTGGCAAAGAGCTTCCCTAGGGTTAGAGGCGGATGCTTGGAATTTAGAGTGGTAGAAGTGGCCTTAGCAGCAGAAACAGATGAAGAAAATGTAGAGAGGAGGGAGTGAAAAGATGCCAGGTCTGCAGGGAGTCTAGTTTTCTTCCATTTCCGCTCAGCTGCCCGGAGCTCTGTTCTGTGAGCTCGCAATGAGTCATCAAGCCACGGAGCTGGAGGGGAGGACCGAGCCGGCCGGGAGGATAGGGGACATAGAGAGTCAAAGGATGCAGAAAGGGGAAGAGAGGAGGGTTGAGGAGGCAGAATCAGGAGATTGGAGGGAGAAGGATTGAGCAGAGGGAAGAGATGATAGAATGGAAGAGGAGAGAGTAAGCGGAGAGAGAGAGCGAAGGTTGCGACGGCGCATTACCATCTGTGTAGGGGCAGAGTGAGTAGTGTTGGAGGAGAGGGAGAGAGAAAAGGATACAAAGTAGTGGTCGGAGACTTGGAGGGGAGTTGCAGTGAGATTAGTAGAAGAACAGCATCTAGTAAAGATGAGGTCAAGCGTATTGCCTGCCTTGTGAGTAGGGGGACGGTGAGAGGTGAGGTCAAAAGAGGAGAGGAGTGGAAAGAAGGAGGCAGAGAGAAATGAGTCAAATGTAGACGTAGGGAGGTTGAAATCCCCCAGAACTGTGAGGGGTGAGCCATCCTCAGGAAAGGAACTTATCAAGGCGTCAAGCTCATTGATGAACTCTCCAAGGGAACCTGGAGGGCGATAGATGACAAGGATATTAAGCTTAAATGGGCTAGTGACTGTGACAGCATGGAATTCAAATGAGGAGACAGACAGATGGGTCAGGGGAAAAATTGAGACTTGTAGAGGTCTACCATTTTTTTTCTCTTGGCTGATTTCTTTTGATTTTCCCATGATGTCAAGCAAAGAGGCACTGAGTTTGAAGGTAGGCCTTGAAATACATCCACAGGTACACCTCCAATTGACTCAAATGTGGGCAATTAGCATATCAGAAGCTTCTAAAGCCATGACATCATTTTCTGGAATTTTACAAGCTGTTTAAAGGCACAGTCAACTTAGTGTATGTAAACTTCTGACCCACTGGAATTTTGATACAGTGAATTATAAGTGAAATAATCTGTATTTAAACAATTGTTGGAAAAATGACTTGTGTCATGCACAAAGTAGATGTCCTAACCGACATGCCAAAACTATAGTTTGTTGACAAGAAATTTGTGGAGTGGTTGAAAAACTAGTTTTAATGACTCCAACCTAAATATATGTAAACTTCCGACTTCAACTGTATATGAACGCAGCTGTCACTTCAATAAAGCAGTTCGATATATTTTATCATAGCGTACTGCTCTTTATTACAGGTGACAAGTTTACTACTCCACTGCATTCTCTACTAGAAAGTTGGTTGGCCCTTTTTGATGTCACGTAGGTTTATACATTGATATGTTTCATTTATAAAGCCCTTTTACAAAAAGTCCCACTGTACCTAACATCATTACTAAACTTTAGATGTATGAGTTACCACACCTGGCCTCAGGGATGGCTAACTCTGGAAAGGAGTTAGGTAAATCAGCTTTTAGTTTATTGTACATTATTTGTGGAACGATCTTCAAAATGTTCTTAAATTTGATGTTCTGGAGCCTCTTGGGCAATTCAGAAAGCTGATTGAGGACCTTATTACTGATGAATGTGTTTGTTTTTCTATGACTGTGTTTTTCTTTCTGCTTGCATTTTGTATTTATATTTTGATGTGTGTATTTTCTGTAATTTACGTAATTCAGGGCTCATCTGTAAAAGAGACGTTGGTCTCAGTATGATTGTCTTATAAAATAAAGGTTAAATAAATATCTACCTCAATTACCTCATACCCCTGCAACTTCACTCGGTACTGGTACCCCTTGTATATAGCCAAGTTATCGTTACTCATTGTGGATTCTATTATTTCTCTACTTTCTTTCTCTCTGCATTGTTGGGAAGCGCCCGTAAGTAAACATTTCACTGTTATTCTACACCTGTTGTGTACAAAGCATTTGACAATTACAATTTAATTGTATTACATTTGAAAGTGTATGATGTACAGCACATTTCTCAGCTCATAGACTGGTCACATTTTCACATAAATTACATAAAAACAAAACATGTTTAAAGCTGGGCATAGTGGTTGTTTTGTCGGTGTCGTGGAACTGTGTTAGAGCTGTCAAATCCACAAGTGGCATTATACCTAAAGCGGACATTGCCATTGGCTGCATGGAGCCGCATTAACAGAAATCCCATGGAGCCTGGTTAACAAGTTCAAACACTGGAATGTGAGACGTAATCTACACCTCGACTAGGGTGATAGAAATCCTCATTATTTAGTTTAATAATTGTTCAATTTGAGCGTAATTATTTCTATATAGCCTACAATTTCTCATTCTGAACATCGAACTGGAGTGGGGTGGGTATGGCTTTGTGACAATGATCAACCACCGATTTGATGGTTCCAATGCAGTTCCACCTCCAACACCACCAAAACATCCGTTATGAGGGTGTCCGCTATCGCCGGTTAAAGCTTGATCTGATTGAATCTACGCCTAAATTGGTGAAAGTGCCACATCCGTTCGGGATATTACAACAACAAAGAAGTTACTGCAAACAACGAACACTGTTTTCCCTCAGACATCATTGCACACGCGATAGGACAGCAGAATATGCACAGCATTTATTTTTGGGCCACGCTGCCAAATGCTCCTCTCCTTCATTTTCATTAACAAAACTAAAATAATTACAAAGGCAGTGGGACAAACAGTGGCGCGGTTTTCCTTAATGCAGATTCAATCTTTAAAGCTTTTAAAAGAGTTACACACGACTGAACTGTTGGATGTTAAATTCTACAACAGATACATTCTGCAGGTAAAATTATGATCATGCAGGTTAAATTATGAGTACCTTGTCCTATTGATAAATACACCAAACCTGCACCAATTATCCAGAATATGTGTCCCAGAACCTTCCTATAATGACATAATGACCTATATCATCACCCAGTCATAATAATATTGGCCAGTAGACAATAACAGACAGGTTTTTCCCATATTCAATAAAGCAGTGTGGACTGGAGTAGTATGGACCCTGGCCCCACAGTCTACTTGTTAATTAAACTCAAGGGTGAAGGCATTATTTGTGGGAAAGAATCCAATTATTTTACCTCTACAAGCTGGAAGAGAGCGGCGGTGATAGTGGTGGTGATGATGATAACGCTGAGGGGAGAGAGATAGCCACTTCAGGACTGAAGGAGTCTATTGTTCATATACTCAACCCCTTGATTAGCTCATTTCTCCATATAGGAGAAATAGCCTTTTCACGGATGTTAGAAGAATATTATTGATGGGTTGGTGAACTGATGGTAACCAATGGCAAAATACAGGTAGTAATTCTCATATTCTTATTTAGCTTTATGTTGCCTATCTGTATTATATTTTGTGGGAAACTGATAAGCTAAAAGTTGACATGCCCTAGATAATTGTAACTTCAAAGGCAGCAGGCTTTGATAATAAATAAATAAAATCTTAATTACAACTTCATACCATCTAAAAACGGACAACTTTATCCCTGTCTAGCAATGTGTAATGGATGGCCTTGTTTGAACTAGCGCCTAGTTTTTCTCAACGCAATTAGTGGCTTTAACATGGGATCAGGACTGAATTAAGCAAATATAGATCTTTTAAGGAATTTCTTAGTTAGGGTATACTTCAAAGAAGTATATTTCAATCGACTCATTCAGTTGCAGAATGTATGCAGAAAAGTAAGCTTCCATGTTGGGACAGCCCAATACCTTTATAACCCTAAACAATGAATTGCTGTGGGATAGTATATTCTTCACACCGTAGAATACGTGTGGGCTGTTAAATTAGAAAGAAACATCTAAATGTCTACTCAAATCACACCAGTAAATGGTAAAGACCTCACAAAAGTCTAATTTTATTGTATCTTTCAATTCTTTCTCTTTTATTTATTTACCAAGCTGTCACACATGACCCATCTCACTAATTGACATTTGTGTACTTGCTCTGCTGTACTGGGGCCTGTTTGATGTGACAGGCTCAGTGTGTGTGTGTGTGTGTGTGTGTGTGTGTGTGTGTGTGTGTGTGTGTGTGTGTGTGTGTGTGTGTGTGTGTGTGAGTGAGAGTGTGTGTGTGTGTGTGTGTGTGTGTGTGTGTGTGTGTGTGTGTGTGGGTTTGTGGGTTTGTGGGTGTGTGTGTGTCTGTATTTGTATACGCACACAGTTGTGTGTGCATGTGTGTGTGCCACATATCATTTCACACTTTCATGTCTCCGCTGGGACAGGCAGGCCCCTAATCTACTCCTGGGAGCTCTCACCCCTCCTGAACTTTGGCATGGCGTGGGTCACCTCCACGGGCCTAGGGGACCTGCAGCCTCAGCCAGCCCTAATCCTGGGGAGTCGATAGATGCTAGCATGGCTGCAGGGCTGCAGGCCTCAGCTCTACACACATACCCGCGGGAACTGCTCATTTCAATAAATGTAAAGTGATGCTGTCCACAAGCAAACGTAATGAAACATGAAAGCTGGGGGAGCATACTCACAACATGTTTATGGAACGCAGTCAACGTCCACATAGCCTCACACATGATTATGATCCCATAGTAAGCAGATGCACTGGAGTGTCCTCGGGGCAAAATGTGAAGGTGTGATCTGGTGAGATGTCGTTAAATGACAGGCAAGCGAGTGGAACATTTGATCGCTTGACGGAGTCGATGCGCTTCTGCTTCCACGATAACACCTTATTAGTGTGCTTACTTCAGCTGGCAACATAACTGTTATTTCTGAAAATTTTTTACTTATCTATTTCTTTACTTAACTTATTTTTCTCAAAACTGCATTGTTGGTTAAGGACTTGTAAGTATGCATTTCACTGTAAGGTCTACACCTGTTGTATTCGGGGCGTGTGACAAATACAATTTGATTTGATTTGATTTGATTTATTTCATATTTCAGTTTGTCTCGATTGCTTGAGCACATTTGTCCAAATAAATCCACTTTTTCAAAACAATTAACACGCAGCCCCAAACAATTAACACGCAGCCCCAAACTGCCCCAAAGACTTTGGCCAAAATGACACATTTCATTTGCAAAATGCATGAAGACGCTCAAAACATTAAATCCATGACACAAAGTCAACTACCTCCATCAAAACATACAACTTGTTATTTAATTGAAAGTAATTTCAGTCAATCTTTACACAATAGCCCAATAAATACTAAATACAACTATCAATATACCCTAACATGGTTAACCCTCTTTTATATGTCTGGGCCATTTGTTGATACTATAGTATACACCATAAAAGGAAAAAAAACATTATCACAGCATGGGCTGTATTCTTTTTTCCTAAAATGATTTTACCAAATAAATACTGTCACTCAAGAGCATGAATATCCAGAAACAAAAGGCTTTATTTAACCTTTTTCCATTTTAACTGAAAGCTAAACTATCTTCCTCTAAGGGCCCCTTTACCTCTCTTTTGTCCTTGCCCTCGGCCTCTTACTTGGTCCATTCTTGCAAACAGCTACTCAGAGGTGACCTCTTTTATGCATTAAGGACTGATTGCTGATTGCTGATTGAACAACAAATAAGTTTTGCACACGTACAGAATAGTTTCACATTCATGGGAGTAATTTGGGAATGTTTTAATTTAGTTTGACATGATTTATTCAACTGACTTTTGCATCTTTTGTAGAGAGTTGTATTTACTGTTTTTCTAAAATGTGCTTAGCATTTGCATTGTGTGTGAAAGCAATGAGGAATGACTTACAGTTTTGCAAAAAATAATACTGTTGTGCTCATTAGGTTATGATGGAGATCAAGTGGACCACAGTTTCATTAAAAGTGTCTTAGCAATCAGATTTTTTTTTTATTATTCGTGTGCTTTCATGTTGTTATTTATTTGCTCCCCCCTTTTGAATTTGGACGGTGAAGCTACAATTTTACATTTGGCTCTATACTCCAGAATTTGGGATTTTAGATTAAATGTTTAATATGAGGCAACAGTACAGAATGTCACCTTTTATTTGAGGGGATTTTCATACATATCTGTTTTACCGTTTGAAGATGAAAGCACTTTATATATCTAGTCCTGCCATTTGAAGATGTCATAAGTATTTGGACAATTTCAAGTATTAAAGTAGTCAAAAGTTTAGTATTTGTTCCCATATTCCTAGCAAGCAATGACTACATCAAGCTTCTGACTCTACAAACTCGTTGGATGCATTTGCAGTTTGTTTGGTTGGGTTTTGGGTTATGTTTTGCCCAATACGAACTGAATGGTGAAGGATGACTGGAGTATTTTTCTTTATAAGTGAGTAGATAAGATGTTTCTAAACACTTCTAAATTAATCTTGATAATGCCATGATTAAGAAAAATAATGAATGAATCATGAATAATGATGATTGAGAAAGTTACTGAGTCTACAACAAAACATTCTAACCTCTCACCATTACCAACAGCGAAGGTTAGCATTTTGGGGGGATATGATCTTTGTCCCTCTGTAGCTTTCTCACTTATTGTCATTCACAATTCATTGAATTATCCATAATCATGGTAGCATTCCTATTACCATAGAAGTGTTAAGAAAATATTTTTACTTACTAATATTTTGAGTACTTTAATACACTAGAAGTGAATTTGTCCAAATACTTATAACTTCTTCAAATGACTAGGTAGGCTACATGGAGTGCTTTAATTTCTGAACAGTAAAACAGATATGTATAAAAATACCCTAAAGTAAAAGGTGACATTTTGTACTGTGGCCTCATGAAACATTTTATCTCAAATCCAAAATGCTGGAGTGTAGAACCAAATTTTAAATTGTAGCTTCACTGTCCAAATACATACAGAGAGGAATGTATTTGTGTGACAGTGACGTGATTATGTTAACCCCTGTGGTGAGTAGCATGTAACAAGGAGGGTGGAGGTGTGGTGGAGGATACATACTCTATGGCCAACTACCACCCTGCTGTGAAGGGAGCCGGTGCAGACGTGCAGGTCTAGCTGGGGGGTGGGTAGGGGGTGTGAGACACAATGAGATGGGTGGCTGAGCGGGGCCTCCCACCATCACAGCACTAAATAGGGTAGCCCGGCTCAGACAGAGTTTGTGAATGAGCAGAACTCTCCTGGGAGGCTAGGTTCACTGGGTTTCTGATAGGAGTGTATGATTAAGGTCACAGACTAATGTGACTGTGCGACAGTGGCGAGGTGAGGTGACAAGGCAAACGCTACAGGGTTAAGTTTATAGTTGTGTAGCTATAGGGCCAGGGTTAAGATCATGCTGAGTTCATTGTTCAACTGGTTAACGAGCAAGGCAAGGGGGTGTTTAGATGGAAGGGAGGTGGTGGGTTCTGCTTTCATGTAAATGATGTAATGATCATGTTTGGTGTGCAATGCCTATTCGTCCTGCTTCAATCAAACAAGCCCCACATTGGGTGGCAATTTAAGAAATTGCCGCCCAATGTGAGTCCTAGTCCTATAAAGTACCAGAGACAACAACTTTAATCAAGCCCCGGTCTCCAAAGTATGAGCTTATGTTCTACTTGCCTTTTGTCATGGTCTACCCACTACTGTGACTGTCCTAATATGGACACGCACAATATGCCAAGTGCTTAAAATATGAGGTGAAATTAGCAGAGAACACATTTCCTGCTCTAGCACGGTGTACACTTCAGGACATCCTCAAGGTCATTCATAAACCTCCCATCGATCTTGAGTAACTTTGAACCAGAGAGAGCTCTCCAAGTATTGATGGATACAACTCAATGGCTGTCAGTATAGATGAATTCAACCTGCTAATCAAAGCTGATTATCTAATTCTGTTGAGTTTGGCTAAAAGAAGATTGTCTCAAACAGGTGCCATTACATTTGACACTAAGATAAAATAATAGCGTTTTTCGCCCTCTTATTTCTTCCCATTGTAACGGTGCTTTGTGATTTAACAAGATATCACTACAAGTAAAGAATAGATTTTACAGACAGGCATCCAATGGGGCCAAGTCAAGGGATGCTTTCAATAAAACATCATCACAGGATCATACCAGTCACAATGGTGATCACCCACACCAACCGTAGGAGATGGACGGACAGACTGCCAGTCTGACGGACTGGCAGACAGACGCAAATAGATAACTTTGACCTCCAGCTCTAAGGGTATTTCACTTAGGCACCAGACAGGCCGCACCGAAAGTGTTTATTTCCAATGGCCCCCAAAAATAAATTAGGAGTGGGCTCCTTGGCCATCTCCCTCAAATCAAACGCCAAAAGATTATTCCACATAATTATACTAAAGGGCAATTGGTTGATATGTGTCAGGGTCGTAGGTCGTGGCCGGTATAAGCAATCTGATTGGGGCTGGGTGGTGGGCTGTAATATGTATCCGCGCGGTAGGCTCTAACCCTATTCCCCAGGCTGATTGCTCCCTGTCACTTCCCTTCAAGTCATGTAAATTGTGTCTGCTGCTCTCTTATAGCGACTGGAGGACGGGGGATGGTTGTGGTGTGTATGAGTCTGTGTGTGTGTGTGAGTGTGTGTGTGCGTGTGAGTATGTGGATGATGGAGACATGCTGTGTGTGTGTGTGCGTGCGTGTGCGTGTGTGTGTGCGTGTGTGCATCTGAGTCTCTGTGTGCATTTGTGTGTGTATTGGCAGGGGCATCTGTCTGATGTCCACTCTAACCAGAGCTGTCCCTGCTTGCGGTAATGGCTTCTTTTGGGCAATCAGAAGAGACGGTTTCTTGACTCATCTCCTTTAATGGGTTGTCCTCCTCAGGCAAAAATTGAATAGCCCCGACATGGCCTAAGGCAAGCGCTAAAAATTCAATAATTCGGCGGGGTCAACGTCCTGTCATTTTTGGGGGGTTGGGGCGAGTAATTACACTGCACTAACATGGGGCCCGGATGGGGGGAGTGTGTGGGGGAGGTTTGAAGGAAGATTGACACCTGACACCTCTTGGGAAGAAGGGAAGAGGAGGAGGTGGAGATGGTCACCTTGATGTACCCACTCATCCGCTACCTGGTCCCATTCTGGCCAAAACCAGACGACCATAGCTCTGTGTCACAGACCAGCAGAGGTAGAAAAGTGTTCAAATGGATTGGGTTTATTTTGCTGTTGCAGAAATGGCACCCTTTTTCCGGTCCCTGGGTCTGTGAAAGGAGTATAAGGTTTGCTCGTGTGAGGTTGTGCATGGTTGATCTGATGGTCAGTGCGTTCATTTCTTGATATGTGTCAATTCGATTTTATTTTCCCCATAAACATTTTGATACAAATGAACAACACAGGATATATTAGCTATAAGGTCTATTATGGTATGAATTTGGAACTTCAAAAACATATACATACAGAAATAAAAGTGTATAAAACAATTTATTATCAAGATAAAAACTCTAATGGAACATTAATACCACCCTATACATTTAAAATAGTACTTCAGAGAATATGGATAGATCATGTTAGAAGTCATACTGTGTATACATATATATCTCATTGTGTGATAAAGTGTCACATGCTCTACATACATACAGTACATGAATTGCTATCGATCCCCTTCCTCCCGTGTCAAACACAAACTTCTCATATTCTCCATAAAACAGAATACATTTGCAATGGAAAAGGACCGAGATGGGTAACCCCTGAGAGAAAGATGTCCCCCCTCTGTCAGTTTTATATGACATTATTATTCCCCAGGTTGTAAATTCTGATATGTTAGATCTCCGACAACAACAATATAAAATTCAATCAATGACGCTCTTCTCTACTGGCTTCTCCAGGCCCTCTTTCTCGCCCTTATATTCAGCCATTGATAGTTGCTAAAACAAAGCAGCATGGATTCTGCATAATACGGTGGCTGGGGTTGGGTCGTCATGAGTTAATGTGAATGGAGGTTTATCAAGTTAATGTGAATGGAGGTATAATGCAGTATAAAACGCTGGCCTCATAAAACACTGCTGTCACGGTTTACTAAGCCAGAACCCAGAAGCAGACCAGGACAAGGTGAGTTGAAACGAAGGTGAGTATTTATTTAACAGATTCCAAAACGATGTAGAATAATCCAGGGGACAGAGCGGACGGCGGAGATGAGTTGGTGGAGGTGCAGTGGTAGATCCAAGAATGGCTCGGCAGCCGCCGACAACCAGGCAGGGGTTGGGTGAAGGTTCCGGGAGATTGACTGCAGATAGAAACAAAACGGAGGTAAGTACACGGCAAGCCAACAAGGTGCAAAACAACAAAACTAACGCTAGAAACTCCAAGACTGATACACTGACAAACATACTGTTCATGGCTAACGATCCGGCAGGGAATGGATGTTAGGCCAGAGCCTAAGAAGGGTGATGATCAGGACCAGGTGTGCAGATTGCTGATGGGATGCAGGTGCGGAAATCAAGAGAGCTCCCCGGAGCGTTCCAGAACCCTCGGGAAACTGGAGATCACGAGCGGAAAAACTAGTCCACAGACAGGACCCGACTCAGACTGCCGGGATCGTTACAGTACCCCCCCCTCCGACGAACGCCACCGGGCGGACTCCCGGAGCGCCAGGATGGAGGCGGTAGAAGTCACGGATGAGGTCAGCATCTAGGATCTGTCGCCACGGAATCCAACTCCTTTCTTCAGGACCATACCCCTCCCAGTCCACGAGATACTGGAAACCCCGGCCCCGCCCGTCTGGAATCCATAATGCGTCGCACCGTGTAGGCAGGACCACCTCCGATCATCCGAGGAGGAGGAGGAGGAGGCGGAGGAGGCAACAGAGGACTGAGGAAAACAGGCTTGAGGCAGGAGACATGAAAGGTGGGATGGACTCTGAGCGTCCCTCGGGAGTTTGAGTCGAACTGCCACCGGATTGATCACCTTCTCCACCACAAACGGACCAATGAACTTCGGTAACAACTTCCTAGACTCAGTCCGTAAAGGAAGATCCCGTGTGGCCAACCAGACCCTATCTCCGATGGTGTAGGTGGGAGCGGGGATCCGGCGACGATTCGCCTGGAGCTGATACCGGTCCGAAACTCTAAGGAGTGCCTTTCTGGCCCGATGCCAGGTCCGGTGGCAACGAAATATGGGCCTGAACAGAAGGCACTGAGAGCTCCTTCTCCTGAGAAGGGAACAAGGGAGGTTGGTAGCCATACAGGCACTGGAAGGGAGACATCCCAGTGGCAGATGTAGGGAGAGTATTGTGGGCATACTCAACCCAAGGCAACTGAGAGACCCAGGAGGTGGGGTTGGAAGAGGCCAGGCAGCGTAGCGTGGATTCCATCCTCTGGTTGGCTCTCTCCGCCTGACCATTAGATTGGGGGTGAAAACCAGATGTGAGACTGACTGTAGCTCCAATGGCCAAACAGAAGGACTTCCAGACAGCAGAGGTAAACTGAGGGCCACGGTCGGAAACGAGATCACTGGGCAACCCGTGGACCCTGAAAACCTCCCTAACCAGGATCTCGGACGTCTCCGAGGCAGAGGGAAGCTTGGCAATTGGCACAAAGTGGGCGAACTTGCTGAATCTGTCCACGATAGTCAGAACGACCGTGTTCCCCTCAGAAGCGGGCAACCCAGTGACAAAGTCCAGGGCCAGATGCGACCATGGCCGCCGGGGAATAGGAAGGGGGTGAAGTAGTCCAGAGCTGGGCCGATTGGTACCCTTATTCTGCGCACACACTGGACAGGCAGCAACATAACCCCGAGTATCCTCGGCCATGGCAGGCCACCAAAACGCTCTGCGAAGAAACGCCATCGTCCGAGCCACGCCAGGGTGACAAGCCATCTTGCTGGCGTGGGACCATTTGAGGACCGCAGGACGAACCGACTCAGGCACAAACAACCGACCGGGTGGACCGTTACCGGGACCGGGCTGCGTCCGAAGAGCCGCCATCACCTCCTCCTCAATCTTCCACCTAACAGCTCCCACGACGCAGTTCCGGGGGAGAATTGTCTCGGTCTTGGACCCACCTCCTCCGTCTTGGAGAACATCCGAGACAAGGCGTCCGCCTTGCCGTTCTTAGATCCAGGTCGAACGTCAGGGAAAAAATTGAATCGTCCAAAAACAACGACCACCTGGCCTGACGGGGAGTTGAGACGTCTAGCCGATTGCACGTAAGCAAGATTCTTGTGGTCAGTCCAGACAATAAACGGTTGCTCCGCCCCCTCCAACCAGTGGCGCCACTCCTCCAAGGCAAGTTTCACCGCGAGAAGCTCCCGGTTACCCACATCGTAATTCCTCTCCGCAGGCGAAAGGCGACGAGAGTAGTAGGCGCAGGGATGGAGTTTACTGTCCGTGGAGCATCGCTGCGACAGGATGGCGCCAACTCCCACATCAGACGCGTCCACTTCAACGACGAACTGACGGGCCGTGTCCGGTTGAGAGAGAATCGGTGCGTTGGTGAATCGCCTCTTCAAATCCAGAAACGCTCGATCCGCCTCCGGATTCCACTTGAAGTTCCTGATACTGGAAGTCAAGGCAGTTAACGGAGCGGCCACACGGCTGTAATCCCGGATGAATCTGCGGTAGAAATTCGCAAACCCCAAAAATCTCTGGAGCTGCAATCTCGCACCGGGCTGGGCCCATTCCAGAACCGCTCTAACCTTCTCCTGGTCCATCCTAATCTCTCCCCTGGAGATGATGTACCCGAGAAAGGATGTCGTGTGGGCGTGAAACTCGCACTTCTCGGCCTTCACGAACAGGCGATTCTCCAACAATCGCTGCAGAACCTGCCGGACATGCTGGACGTGGTCGGAAGGTTCCCTTCGAGAAGATCAGAATGTCATCCAGGTAAACAAACACAAAGAGACCGATCATATCTCTCAGGACGTCGTTCACCATACTCTGGAATACCGCTGGAGCATTGGTCAGTCCAAACGGCATCACCTGATACTCGAAGTGACCCATCGGTGTATTGAAACCCGTCAACCACTCGTCTCCTCTCTGATCCGGACCATGTGATACGCATTGCGTGGGTCTAGCTTGGTGAACACCGTAGCACCCTGTAAGGAGTCGAAGGCAGAACTCATCAAGGGCAGGGGATACTTGTTCTTGACCGTGATGTCATTCAACCCCCGATAATCAATACACGGTCGAAGAGAGCCATCCTTCTTACCCACAAAGAAGAATCCTGCCCCCAGGGGTGATGACGAGGGACGAACGAGACCAGCAGCTAGGGACTCCTTGATGTAGGTCTCCAAAGCCTCACGTTCAGGGCGGGAGATACTGTATAACCTTCCCTTGGGGTAGACAGCTCCAGGGAACAGGTTGATGGCACAATCATATGGTCGGTGGGGGAGGGAGTGACAGAGCCTTCTGCTTACTGAACACTTCCCCCCAAATCGTGATATGTCTCGGGAACCAGGGACAAATCTGGGGGTTTAGCCTCAATCACCTGACTGGGAACCGAATGGGGACAGGCAGTCTTGAGACAGTTAGCATGACAATCAAGGCTCCAACTCGTTACCTTGCCCGTCACCCAATCGAACGTGGGATTGTGTTCCTTCAGCCAGGGGTATCCAAGGACCAGAGGAACATGGGAAGACGGCAGAATGAAGAATGAAATCATCTCCGAATGATTCCCCGACAACAGCATCTTAACCGGTTCAGTCCTCATCGTGATACGTGCCAGACTACTGCCGTTCAGAGTGGTCGCTCAATGGCTTCCGGCAATTGCTCCTTGGAAAGCCCCAGCTGTTCCACCAACTCGGCATCAAGAAAGCTTCCATCGGCACCTGAATCGATAAAAGCGTTAATCGCTAAGCTCTGATTCCTGTTCACAAGGGTAGCCGGGAAACGGGGTCTGACAGAGGTACTGAGAGGTTGAAACTGGCTCGCTAAAAGTCCTCCCAACTTTAGCGAGCCGGGCAGTTTGACGACCGCCGGGAACAAGTGGAGATGTAATGTCCCGAGCTACCACAGTAGAGGCAGCAGTTGGTCTTACGTCTATGTTGACGCTCCTCCTTGGTTAACCCGTGCCGCCCCACTTGCATGGGTTCAGAATCGGGAGAGAGGACCTCTCCACTAATCCTTTGTGGTGGAGAATGATCGACGTGTTCTGGTCCACCACCCGACCCGACTGGGAACTGAGAAGCTGATCGACTGGACGGACCCCATTGCTTCTCCCTCCTTCGCTCTCGGACTCGATTATCCACCCGAATAGACAAGGCTACCAAGCTGTCCAGGTCACTAGGCTCCGGATAGGAGATCAGCTCATCCTTGAGCTGCTCCGACAGACCCTGGTAAAAGGCCGCTTGCAGAGACTCCTCATTCCACCAACTCTCCACAGCCAACGTCTTGAACTCGATCACAAAGTCGGCCACGCTAGCAGTTCCTTGGTGGAGCGAAAACAGGCGCCTAGCTGCGTCCCTCCCTCGGACGGAATGGTCGAAGAGCTTCCTCATCTCGGCCGTGAACCCCTGGTATGAAGCCATGCAGGGGTCTTGTCGTTCCCAAACGGCTGAAGCCCACTCCAGCGCTCGACCACGCAGCAACTCAATCACAAAGGCTATCCTAGCCTTGTCTGTGGCATAAGAGTAGGGCTGTAGATCGAACACTAACCCACACTGCATAAGGAAAGAACGGCATCTTCCCAGCTCCCCCTCATATTTATCCGGCGTCGGAACCTTGGGCTCACGGCAGGACACCGCTTCAGACGCGGCAGGCGAGATGGGTGAAACCGGTAGTGGATCCTCCACCGGAAACTTGCGCTGGTTCTGGACCTCCGTCAGACCGGTAGAAAGGTTCCGAACTGCCAACGCGATCTCCTGTAGCTCCGTGCTATGATGGCCCAACATCTTCTCCTGATGGGTAATGGCATGGCGAACAGAGTCCAGGTCCGCTGGGTTCATTACTGGCCGGATCGTTCTGTCACGGTTTACTAAGCCAGAACCCAGAAGCAGACCAGGACAAGGTGAGTTGAAACGAAGGTGAGTATTTATTTAACAGATTCCAAAACGATGTAGAATAATCCAGGGGACAGAGCGGACGGCGGAGATGAGTTGGTGGAGGTGCAGTGGTAGATCCAAGAATGGCTCGGCAGCCGCCGACAACCAGGCAGGGGTTGGGTGAAGGTTCCGGGAGATTGACTGCAGATAGAAACAAAACGGAGGTAAGTACACGGCAAGCCAACAAGGTGCAAAACAACAAAACTAACGCTAGAAACTCCAAGACTGATACACTGACAAACATACTGTTCATGGCTAACGATCCAGCAGGGAATGGATGTTAGGCCAGAGCCTAAGAAGGGTGATGATCAGGACCAGGTGTGCAGATTGCTGATGGGATGCAGGTGCGGAAATCAAGAGAGCTCCCCGGAGCGTTCCAGAACCCTCGGGAAACTGGAGATCACGAGCGGAAAAACTAGTCCACAGACAGGACCCGACTCAGACTGCCGGGATCGTTACAACTGCATTCACATATCGCAAAACAGGTCACATGTTTATTTATCACGCCTCCGTGATCGAGAAAGAAGAGGTGGTCCTTCATATGATATTCAATACCTGTCACTCTCCATTCATCGGTCGGTCTGCATGCTGCATCTATTAGACACATTTCTCATATCAGGTCTGAGTTGTGTGAATATTTCTAGTCTAGACGTGTCTCACTGTGGGCGATATACTGCATTTTCAAGATTTCTGGGGGAAATTATTCTGATCATTCTTAAACATAGCATCAAACTAGACACGTAAAACGTTAAACAAAGAAGTTGTGCTGACACACTCCAATAGTGTGTAAAACAAATGAAATAATTATGTGTGTGCGTGCACCCTTGTGTGTTTGTGTGTGTGTGTGTGTGTGTGTGTCTATGAGTGTTTGTGCGTGTACGTGTCTGCATCCCTGTATGTGTGTCTGTGCACATCTGCATGCCTGTGCATGTCTTTGCACCAAATGATTTCTCTGATTGATCATTATCTGATGGCCTCTTAATTACAATGCTAATGAGAGGTGGTGATTTTCTGCTCCGACCAAGGCTTTTCTGCCCTGTCACTGAAAACAGGAGGAAATGAAATGACATGGAAGATCTAGGATGGATGATCCCCTAGTTAATATTTCCAATCTGTTAATCAATGGGCTGGTCAATAGGACCAATGGCCACCACAGTGCTGCACCACTACAACAACCTAAATGTGTTGTACAGATGTAGGATCTTAATTTGATCCTTTTTTTTGCTGATAATTTTCCTGCACGTCAGGAAATGCAAACATGTAGTGTATTTCAGTTTGAAAAAGGCTTCTAAAATGTGTAATTTCCACTTTGGGTAGAAGCAGAGGTTCAGGTTGGCAGCATGTTAAAAATTGTTTAGAGACCTTGCATTAGAATCAGTTAATCATTTGTGAGATGAAGATGGAGATATTATTGGCAAATACTTACATAAGTGAATACATGCATTGTTTGTTTGGTTTAATATAATCTATTCCACACTGTGGTAGTTGTGGCAGTTGTTATCTCTATCTGTTCACAAGGTTACAAGGACACTGAAATAGAAATCAACTTTTTCATGGGAGGGGGAGGTGTGGGGTAACGGGTGGTTTGTTGGAGGTTTGAGATCATAGCGCGGAACGAAAACGTATTAACAATGTAATAACAAAAGATTATGTTCATCTGAGGCGCGAGGCCGTTTTCTCAGCTCGCACCGACTGTGAAGTCTTTATTCTGCGAGTCAGCCCCCTTAAAAAGGTTATTATGTTCTCTCACTGTGACAGTGCTGGCCCAGGGAGCTCCAATATTGTGGCGGGGGTCGCCTGTACCACATTAGAGCCAATAAATGTGCGTTGGCACTACTCAATTTAAAGTAAAGCCCTTTCTTCCTTCTACCTCCCTTCTTCATTCCTAATAGGGTATTCCACAAACGCATCTAATAAGTTATAGGATATCTGCTGTGCTCCAAGCTGAATATTTCAATTTTGTCTTTCTTTCTTTTGTACTGAATGTTTATATTTGGCAGTAGTTACTTTGTGTGATACATCATTTCTCAATTGTGTTAGTTGTTGTACCTAGTTGTATAGCGCAGCACCCAATGTTAGTTTGCATTATGTTGTTCCAGTTTTCAAGATGTTTTTGTGCACGATGTTTGAAATATTCTGCTGTGCCATTTTTCAAGTTATTTTTGTGCAAGATGTTTGAAATACTCAAAAAATGTATATTACTATTAGTTTACCTTGAGTGTGACTAGCTTTTCATGATCTGATTCCTTTCTAGATATATTAATCAGAAACATAATTAACAATATTCTATTATATAAATGAAAACAAATATGAAAACACAACACATTCACATTTCATACAAATATCTCAAATCTTTGCTGCAAGTTCATTTGGGAAAGGTTGAAGACCAATGTGTTTATTGTGGAATTTAAGGAAGTTAAGGGTGGTAAAGATAAATACTATGCTAAGCTGGGTTATACTGTGATTCTTATCATTTTAGGTAATATCAACTTCTGGGATAATCCAAAGCCTCGCTGGGTCCACTGAGGGTTCAGGATTCATGAGGGTGTTTTGTGTGTGTGTTTGTGTGTACATTTATTTGATGTGATTGTGATGATATACATTGGATAAAATTATATTGTTTTGGTAATGAATAAAAGCACTAACCTTTATAGTATAGATTTGTTTTTGTGTTTTATTATTTTTTGTACTTGCTACGTTTCCATTAACTTGTCCAGTGATATTTTGTGAACATTTATAAAGTTAGCATAGGGAGTACTGTAGTTGCAACAACTGCCTGCCAAAGTGTGTTTCTATTCAACTGTCTTGTGTCGATAAAAACAGCTAGACGTAATGACTTCCCACCCAAAAAATAAAATTTTCACAAAAACCTAGAATGTCGAATAAAAATTAAGTGGTTGAAGAGTTTCCATTATCCATTTAGGCAAATTGCACATTAATAAATTGGCGACAGCCTGTATGTGCTGCCCTCCTATCTGTTCCTGTATCAGGTATCCCACAAAAGCCAGCATGGATAGAATGCAAGAATTGACTAATATTTGCCATATTCTAATGTCTACTTATCGCCATGGTAGTCATGTTGGCCCAGTAGAGATTTGAAACAATTTGATGGTGAAACTTCACATTGCAATGTAAAGCAATTCAGGTATTCTTTCAAATAAACATAATTTGTTATAGTTGAATAAATGGATTTTGTAAGCAATAGGCATTCAGAATTAAAATGTGGAATGGAGCATTATAGTTACATGATAACATCACGTGACCTTGTACCATCAAAATTATTTGTCAATCAGAATTTATTAGAAAAACACAGTCTCCATAATCCTTTACCTCAATAAAGAAACTTTGACAAAAGACAAATCCACCCCTGTCGACGGATACACATTTATTTGATCTTTAAAATATTTATCCTATATCTGCCGTTTTCATTAGACTTCGCAAAGTTTTTTTGGAGCGACAATACTTTTGTCGAATTGACCTGGGTCAATGGAAACCTGCCTATTGTCTTCTTGAGCACAACCAAACTATATACAATGCATTCGTAAGTTATTCAGACCCCTAGACTCCAAATGTTGTTACGTTACAGCCTTATTCTAAAATGGATTAAATAAAAAATGTTCCTTGTCAATCTACACACAATACCCCATAATGACAAAGCGAAAACAGCTTTTTAGAATGTTTTGCTAATTTATCATTTTTTTAAACCCGGAAATATCACATTTAAATAATTATTCAGACCCTTTACTCACTACTTTATTGAAGCGCCTTTAGCAGCGATTACAGCCATGAGTCGTCTTGGGTATGATGCTACAAGCTTGGCACACCTGTATTTGGGGAGTTTCTCCCATTCTTCTATGCAGATAATCTCAAGCTCTGTCAGGTTGGATGGGGAGCGTCTCCGCATAGCTATTTTCAGGTCTCTCCAGAGATATTCAATCAGGTTCAAGTCCGGGCTCTGGCTGGTCCACTCAAGGACATTCAGAGACTTTTCCCGAAGCCACTCCTGCATTGTCTGCTTAGCGTTGTTGTCCTGTTGGAAGGTGAACCTTTGCCCCAGTCTGAGGTCCTGAGCACTCTGGAGTAGGTTTTCATCAAGGATCTCTCTGTACTTTGCTCCGTTAATCTTTCCCTCGATCCTGACTAGTCTCCCAGTCCCTGCCGCTGAAAAATATCCCCACAGCATGATGCTGCCACCACCATGCGTCACTGTAGGGATGGTGCCAGGTTTTCTCAAGACGTGACGCTTGGCATTCAGGCAAAATAGTTAAATCTTGGTTTCATCAGACCAGAGAATCTTGTTTCTCATGGTCTGAGAGTCTTTAGGTGCCTTTTGGCAATCTCCAAGCAGGCTGTCATGTGCCTTTTACTGAGGAGTGGCTTCCGTCTGGCCACTCTACCATAAAGGCCTGAACGGTGGAGTGCTGCAGAGATGGTTGTCCTTCTGGAAGGTTCTCCCATCTCCACAGAGGAACTCTGGAGCTCTGTCAGAGTGACCATCAGGTTTTTGGTCACCTACCTGACCAAGGCCCTTCTCCCCCAATTGCTCAGTTTGGCCGAGCGGCCAGCTCAAGGAAGAATCTTGGTGGTTCAAAACTTCTTCCATTTAAGAATGATGGAGGCCACTGTGTTCTTCGGGACCTTCAATGCTGCAGAAATTTTTTGGTACCCTTCAATGTAAAGAGGATGCACCTGAGTTCAATTTTGAGTCTCATAGCAAAGGGTCTGAAAACGTACGTAAATAAGGTATTTCTGTTTTTTATTTTTAATACATTTGCAAAAATGTCTTAAAACCTGTTTTTGCGTCGTCATTAAGGGGTATTGTGTAGATTGATGAGGAAAAATATGTATTTAATCCACTTTAGAATAAGGCTGTAACGTAAAATGTTGAAAAAGTCAAGGGGTCTGAATACTTTCCGAATGCACTATATATATATATTATTATTATTATTTTCTTAAAATATCTCTTTCACTATCCATATAACGGTAGAAATGGAAAAACCAGAGCAGTTCCTGTGCACTTCCTGAAAAACAACCTAATATTTGATATGAGTTCAATTCTTTGTGAAATCATTAGTTCATATGTTGATGGAGTCAACATAAGATGGCTTGGTTCAGAAAAGAAACGCAATAGAATAAGCCAAACAATGAAGGTCCATCCATGCTACAGTATAGGCCACTCAGCCTACCACACATAGTCTGTAAGTAAAAAGGAACATCATACAAAAGCAGAACAAGCTTTTTCAAAGACTGATTGGTGACTGATCGCCTGCAGAGCACCCCCCTAATGGTCACCTTTGAGAGGCTCTTTGTTTCATCATTTTCATTCTTGCAGAGGGAGAGAAAGTCGGGGCGAGGTGCAGAGAGGGAGGAGAGAGAGAGGGAGAGCATTAATTAATTAAATGTGTCAAACCCTTGCCTCGAAAATGTTTCTATTTTTTTGAGCCACCGTCACCCCATCTCATCTGTATTCCAGATTTGTCCCCAGACGATACCACCCCTGATTGAGAGGCAAATGCGAGAGAATCGCAAATCTTCCTTTAAAACAACTCTCTTTAACACATGTGCATGTCTATGACTATGAGACCTATGGTTTTAAAACACATGGCCCCTTGTCGACACTTTGTATTTACTTGTTTGTACTACATTTAAAATGATGACATTATTCGACCTCATGGAGGTTATGTTAGACCTTATGGTATCAAACATTGAGTATGAAGGCAAACCCAAAATGTGTCCATTGCAACCTGAACTTAAGCACATTTTATTATAACTCGTTCTGCAATGTTTAGATATTTTTTCAATTTTTTTCTCATAAATATATTTTAAAAAATACAGTATATTTGAGTATTAGATAGACAACTGAATTGCTAAGCAGCTGACTAGACTCTATAGTTACTTTTAATAGTGTTAGTCTATCCATCAGATGTCCTGTCTACCATCTCAACTACCCTCCACCCCTAATAATAATGATTATGTTAATTAGCTAATGCATTTTATTTTTTACTACTTTCCTGTCCAACTTAATTAACAAAATTATATATATTTATCCCACCTCCATTGTGTTTGCCACTCCACAACAAGAGTGATGGGACATGTCCTTTCAACTGTCAAATAGCAGGCTACTATCTGCCCGTCTGCCCCTGTATACATAATTGTGTTTGTGTCTTTGTTAACTGCCCATTGATCCAGGTTGTGTACAGCCAGTTAGCCACATTAAACATTAACCGGGAGGCGACTGAGGAACACAGGGGGCAATTAATAGAGCTATGGTGGAGGGGGACAGATCACTTAGGTAGCGGTGAGTGATGGCCAGCGAGGGACCACCTGTTTCAGTGTGGAGGGAAATGAAGTAGAACTGGTCTGGAACCTGCCACCCTGCTGTGAGACACTGATTGAAATTTACAAGGCTACAAACTGCAGCACTGACAGCCATGTCGGATCTCCCACTTTGTCCCACAGGGCCAGACGTGTGGACATATAGTAGGGAGGTGTGAAGTAGGGACTGAGGGCTGGTGGAAACATTGTATTATTTGTGATGATTATGCACTGTGCTTGGTTAAATATGGAAATGGTGCTTTAATTTCAATATCTATATGTTATGGTCACTCACAGACAAAACAGTCATTCATATCATGTACCTTTAACAATCTGTATTTTGTGGAAAATTGTGGTTTCCAAATATACTTTTGGACATTGTTGATTTTTTAAATATGCTTTGTTAGTGTAATCAATGATGATTGTGTAATCATACCTTATATGACAGAAGGTAAAACTACATATCAATGCGAACATACTACGTTCAAAACACAGAAAATACCACTTTCCATAGCCACACATACTTAAACAAGCATTGTTTGTCATCCTTTCTCAATTGCTCGTTTTAGTGTTTGTCCTCCTTTATCACAACCCAACCCCTGGCCCTCTTGTATTCAACACACACTACAGTGGAAACAGATGTCTTTTATGCCAGTGGAACAACTTTCAAGTTGACAAGGTCCCCCTAGAGAACGCATGGATCCATGGCAGTCAGAATTTCTGACTAATAGCTGGTTTGATGTGACAGGCCTCTGCCGCCTGGGGAAATTGAGGCTGCGCTCCTTGTCGATACCTTTTGTGTCTCGCTCAGTTGTAGGTTATTGTTGGCCTAGGGGACAGGGAGCAGTCTGGCAGTTTACATTTGCTAGACAGTATGTGGTCAGCACCAACTTTTTATTGTCGTCTATTGATCTGTCGCAGGCCCCTCTCTCCGCCGAGGCTAATTTGCTTGTTAACATAAATTTGTCAGGAGCAGGGAGGAGTAGTTTCCATCATGGCCGCATCAAGCGAAGCCTCGAAGGCTCTCGCCATCGTTGCTGCCTCTCCGCTCCTTTCGCCTCGACGTAATGTCAGCTCCAGTGGTCATTTTCAAGCGCCCTTTTCACCTCCTCCTTCGACACTTTCTCTCGAGCCAACTGTCTAATACACAGGGCCTATTTTTTAAACAGCTTCTTGTTAAGCTGTCGTTTAATCAATACTGTTTCCTTTATCTCATGCTCGCCCGGAAATAAACATGAGTTAAACACAAAACCGGCGTAATGACCTTTCTACAGGTCCTGCTCAGCCAATAAAATTAGCACCCTGGATGAGCCATTTATACCTATAAGCCCTGCGTAAGTCATTAATTTCAGGAAATATAATTTTAAATTACAACACATGGCAGGCATTTGGTGCTGCACTTTCAACTCCTGGGCCGCCGCGCTGTCATGTGAGAAGAGTTTGTCACCGCACAAGAGGAATGCCGCGGCTTTATAACTAACAACAGACCGAACTGAATAAATCTATCTGTGAGACAAGGGGAGAGAGAAAAAGTAGAAAGCATAGATTTTATATTAAATTCCTTTGCCTAATCCGATCTGCTGTACAGTCCAGACCTAGTTTAGGCAACATATTAATAATGCATTTGAAAGTGCTTTATTCTCCGTACCACAGAGGGGTTTAGAAACGGGTGCTTTCTCAAGTTCTGCATCTTGGTTATTTGTAAGCACCCAATAAATAAGTAGGTGACAGCTCATTTTATGAGATCTTAAGCCCAGGAAAGCCATGAGAATGCCCACGGTTGGGTTTTCTAAGACAATGGAGAGATAGAGAAGAGGACATAATGAATAGGTAGAATATCACATTTCTTAGCATCTTTGAACGATGCCTTGGGCAAATGTCATTACCTTTCCAACAGTCAAAATTCACAAGTACACCACGATCCATGAAATTACACGTGAACACATTGATAACAATTTATTGATATATTTTTACAAAAGCCGCCAGGAATATGAATTTCAAAAATATATTCAAGAAAAAACAGCTCAATACTGTATATCAAAAGTATAGTGGAACAATGAAGACTCAAGATGAACCAGTCATGATCTACCATTCATGAAGTCATACAGCGAAACACTAAGTGGTTTTGTCAGGCGCAGACATTCGATTTTTATTTAGTCACATGCACTAGGTAGTTGTGGTTGCAGTGCAAAGTGAAATACTTAAACTGGGAGCTCGAACAGTGCAGGTGACCTGTGAATGAAACAATAAACAAATATATACATATTTACAACTGTGACAATTATAAATATAAATGTCAATTGGGGTGTGGGCAGGGTAATTGTCCGTGGGGGGGTGGAATAAAATGTCCATAGGGGGAGCAGCAGGGGGTGGGGGGGTGTAGGAGTAGGAGTAGTGGTGGCTAAGGTGGAGCATATATCTGACATGTCCAAAGGGGGAGCATATAAGTGGCATGTCCAAAGGGGGAGCATATATCTGGCATGTCCAAAGGGGGAGCATATATCTGGCATGTCCAAAGGGGGAGCATATATCTGGCATGTTCAAAAGGGGAACATATAACTGGCATGTCCAAAGGGGGAGCATATATCTGGCATGTCCAAAGGGGGAGCATATATCTGGCATGTTCAAAAGGGGAACATATAACTGGCATGTCCAAAGGGGGAGCATATATCTGGCATGTCCAAAGGGGGAGCATATATCTGGCATGTTCAAAAGGGGAACATATAACTGGCATGTCCAAAGGGGGAGCATATATCTGGCATGTCCAAAGGGGGAGCATATATCTGGCATGTTCAAAAGGGGAACATATAACTGGCATGTCCAAAGGGGGAGCATATATATCTGGCATTGCCATGAGATCCGTTGACTACACTACTACACAGTCATGAGAATGTTAATATTCCCATGGCTGTCGGTCGATTGGACGGATGGCGTGTTTAACAACACAAGCCCAAGCTGTCTTTCCCTCTTCTTCGGGAGTATAATTTGAGTTTGAGGGATGGCAATAAGAAGGAACCACGGATGTCTTGCAGCGTGGAGAAATGGCATGGGGGGCAGTCTGATATGACGCACTGTCTGTGCCCCCCGGCACAACACAGGGAGGTATAGCACATATGCCGAGACTCATCGAGACTCATCACTGTCCCCCCCATCGGACGGTGTTTGGTTTCACAGGATGCCACAGCTCTGAAAGAGCCGGCGAGCACAGAAACGGTGGTGACAGCCAAGGGTGACATCACCAACAACTGGTGTGAGATACCATAGAAACATAAATAATATTTTTGTTGACATTTGAAATAAATCATATCAGAGGGCATGTTACTCATCCCTAAGCTGGCAAATCATTGGGGTCTCTGACAATTCAGCGTTGATGTGGAACCAGCGGCCTCTGTTGACCACCCCCATCAAAGCACTCATCAATCTTATTTTAATAATGCCTATCAAATGTTTAGTAGGTACTATGTTCTGTATAATGACCTTTAACCCAACAACCTGCCAAATGGGGAAGAGGCTTGATAAAAAGTAGTGTGTGTGTACTTAGTGGATGTTGGTACATTGGTGAGTTATCTTCTGAAATATTTGAACACATACTGTAGGACTGATCTAGTTCACCTGATCTAGTGACCACTAATTAGCAGTTAGCTGGTTAACTGAATACAGAGGTAAACACTGACCACTTAAACAGCGCCCTAAGGAGAGTGGACACCCTGGCCTTACTCTGACCTCAACCTGAACGTAACCCTGACCTCAAGGCAACCCCTAACCCTAATCGTAACCCTAACACCCGCTTGCACCCTGACTTTCACCCTCAACCTGACGCCCCGTGCCTCCCAGGCACATTGGCATTGGGACAAGGGCTTTGAGCGAAAGAAGAAAGAGGACAAAAAAAGAGGATGAAATCAGACTCCCAGATGAAAACCGTTCAATTTCTCAGTCCTTGGCTACCGTGAGACTAATGTTGATCTTTGGTCGATGGGGAAAAGAGACGGGTGGCCAGTGTCAACCCTTCGCCAGAGTGCGCCATATGACCCTGACTGTCTCTACGCTACATAGCTACACTGTGAGATGTGCTGCCCATTGGTTAATGGATTTGGCTGGATACATTCCATGGCCAAAAGAATTCATAGTGAGTTAGTAACCTAAATAAGCTTTTGTGATCCGACAAGACCTCATCAATGGTGTTATATATTGTCAACTTGTATTCGTAACCACTGAGGTAACCTTATTGTTATCAAGCTTCTAAGTTGATCTGGATACAAATCCTGATACCGAGAAACATTTACTGTATGTGAAGAAACTGCTTCTCGATACAACTAAAGCTTGGACACTCAGTTTCTCAGTTAGATGCGACATACAGTCATCCCCCTTTGAAGCCTTTCGCTGCGTCGCCTTTCCCTTCAAATCCGTCAATGCGTACGGCAATCTCTAGCGCTGAGTGCAGCGCCATGAAGCGACCTATTGGCTGATCCCCGAGCACGGTGGTCTTTTTGATACATGTGCCTGCGGACTGGCCCAAGAGCAAGAAGCAACGAAATAAATATCCCCCATAACCCTCCTCCCTCCCATCGTTTCCCTTTCCCCTTGGTCACCGTGACTCCCATGCTCGAGTTGGACTTTTTTCTCCCAGCCTCTGAAATACTCCCCCGCGGCTCCTGGCTTAGGTTCCTCTGCGGCCCAAATCTCCAGCCTCCAAAGCTGAAGTTGAATCCAGGAAAACCTGGGTTCAAATACTATTTTAAATACTTTGTCTGTGCTTGATTGAGTTTACCTGTTGCAATGGAACCAATAGAAAAGTCTCAAAAGTTACAAACTCCACCCACCTGGCACTCGAGGTAGGCTAAAACAAAGATTTCAAATAGTATTTGAACCCAGGTCTGGACCTGGGTTAGAATGGGTGGTCACCAGTATAAGTTTGAGGGGCTCTGCTCAGTGTAGACAAACGCAAAGGGGGAAAGAACCTCGAAAAACGAAATACCGTCGCATTGAAAGGACATCCTCAGAAAAAGCCTGCCCCTTTCAATCCAGATGCTGATATTGCATTTGACATTTGTTGGGCGGTAATGTCCATGCTTTAAAGCGAGTGGCTTTCTGTTTTCAACTTAAATGTAATGAAAGGAAAACAGTGCAAAATTCCCACTTTATTAAATAAAACATGTTGGTGGCCCTGGGGCAAACATTGTCACGCCAAGAACACATTTCTTGCGATAATACGTTCCATAACAATTTGCTGCACAAAAACCTTGACAGAGCATGTGTAAAATGTTGACCATTTATTAGTTTTGAGATAAATGCTTGTATGTTTACAGATAATGTATCCCCCTATCCACAGGCCTGAACAAAGATGCTCTCTAGCTGTTGTTACCTTACTTCTATGTAATTGAAGTTGGCCAGTTTCGATAATGACACTCATAAGACTATTTCCTGTGGATAATAGCCAGTACATATGACCCATGATGCACTTTGCAATGACATCAAACAACCAACTTTTGTTATCTACTTTAGTGAGAGACAGCTAATCTGGAATTACTTTTTTATTTTATTTGCAGAGCATTAGCATTTTTCAGCTAACACATATTCAAAATGTGTATTGTAATTTCTAGTCAACCCCAGACAATTTACAAGATAAGAAACCATAGTAAAAGTGCACATTTTGCTGAACACATACAACTACATACAGACTACATAGCAATCCATAGCCAGCCAATTCAAACGTATATAGACTGTATTGTCCAAGAAACCCCACCCCCCATTGATGCTCCACTCTGCTTTCTCCCCAGTGAGATCACCATAACAGGCACAGATATGGATGCAATGGTCAGTCGGTCAGTCCCTTGCCTCAGGACAATTGGGGCAGGGCTCATGTGGAGGTCATTGAGAGGTCACACAGCGACCCCTGACCGTGGCCGAGGTCGTCCGTTAATGAGAGTGGTCTGTCTGATAGCCCTCTGCAGAGGGTATACCTCTCAACCTTTATGCCCCTGCTAGTAACCACGGCAGACTCATAGCAACATTACCCTCATGAGAAACACATTATCTAGCCTTAGTTGTGTTAGCTGGTTTGTTTTAAGAACCAAAAATACTCACATAAAGGAAATTAAATACTGTGTCTCATATTCTCATGATTTGTGTTGCTCACACACATTTTTGTTGACCTCATTCCAGTAATTGGGATGAGATTGATTGCGCAATAGAGAAAAAGAGATGCTAATTTAAACAATAAGGTGCCAGAAACACACAAATACATGACTAAACTGTAAAATAGGACTTGTTCTTGGTCTCCCTATAGTGCAACTGCGTGTTCTAAGGTGGACTCTCTCTTCCAGCCTCTCCCTCCTCCTTTCTCCCTGCTGCTGCCGACTGTCTTATCGGTCAGAATCCCATTTGTAATGGAATCCAGATGGAGAGAGATGAGCAAACATAAGACATGGCAAAGACAGAGACATTAACTACCTTTTTGGAATAGCAACGATTTTTCGATGTTGCCTGACTCAATGTCGGGCTTTGAAAAATATATATACAGTATATTATAGCCGAGAAAAAACACATCACTTCAATTCTTTATCGTCAGACGGCATCATCATTTAGAAAGAAAAGGTCCTGCTGTCTTTAAAGTGATCTTTCTTTGATAGATAATCCCCTCTGTTCTGTTCTTATAGGAAGAGCGGGGTTTAAAAACTTCATAAAGTTGACAGGTAGAATGGAGGAGATATAGATAGGAAATGTGGTGGAATTTTAATCAGACCAAATTAATGTAGGCCTATTCACTGTGGTAAACAGCACCAGGTACATGCAGCTGTTTGCCTAATAAAGGAAATATTCAGGGTCACTGGATTACCAACTTTATTACATTTATTCTAATCTCAAATCAGTAGAACAAAATAAATATATCATATAAATTGTTTAATTATTTTTAGGTACCACTCTTGCTACAACTCATTTTCATCAAGTATCCAAGCATGTAGCCAATATACACTATACGGATACTGTATATAAACATTTAAATAGCACACCTGTAAAAGGAATAGGGGTCATCTTTCCAAGAAAGCAATATATTTTGATATGAAACACAGAATCTTTGGAGCTTTGGAGTAGTTGTGGAAAAAAGTAGAGAAAAAAATGTCCTCAGGCAGCTATAAAAAACATGCCCCTTTCCCTCCCTACCTCCCTAGCTCCCTCCATCCCTCAATCCCTCTCTCTCTCTCTTAGTATCCCCAACACCTTTCTTTGGGATTTACTTAGAATATGAAAGGATTGGAGACTACACCTGGATTGACAGACACTGTGCTACTTCATTAAACCACATGCGCCTAGTGTGGTGCTGTATTAAAATTGAAAGAGAAAGCAGCGAGAGGCCCGATTCCTCGAGATAGACAGTGCCAAATCCCCGGTCAAAACATCTCTTCTATCGCCTCCCCAGTTTTCTACTATTGATATTTAGATGATGCCGTTGCAGGTAGGAAAAGCATTTTTTAAGATATTGATTTTAAATTGCACATTAGGCCTGTTCCACTTGCTATACCTTAAAGAATAGGCCCAGGGCCCGGTCAGCTCCTCTCCCCTCCCAGGACTATTTCACGTGTGGGAATTTGTATAGATTTTCCAGGGCTTGTTTGCTGTGATGGGGGAGTGAATGCAATAAGCGCTCCATTACTTACACAATCTGTGAGTGCTCGGAAAGTTAGTCACCAGTGACCCCGTGCCCTCGCTCTCACGCTCATTCTCAGTCAATGTACCTGATGGGAATATGAATAAACTCCGACTAATGTCTGGATTTCTCTGCCACCACTGCGCTACAGCCTCTCTCCACCAAAGTCTTCACTGGAGGCCAGATTTTTCAGCATTGAATTGTGTTAAAAAGTTGTGTGGTTCGCTGCCTAAAACATCTCTATTTCTCTCTCTCTCTCTCTCTCTCTCTCTCTCTCTCTCTCTCTCTCTCTTATATATATATATATATATATATATATATATATCAGAATCCGTTTTTTAAAACTTGTTACTAGAAAATGGTATGATGCATGAGGGCATAAATCAAGACAATATATTATCTCAAAATGTCTCAAAACAGGTCACATTTTGGTGAGCTACACTGCGGAACAAACATAAGTCACTGATAGCTCACAAACATATACAGTGGGGAGAACAAGTATTTGATACACTGCCGAATATGCAGGTTTTCCTACTTACAAAGCATGTAGAGGTCTGTCATTTTTATCATAGTTACACTTCAACTGTGAGAGACGGAATCTAAAACAAAAATCCAGAAAATCATATTGTATGATTTTTGAGTAATTCATTTGCATTTTATTGCATGACATAAGTATTTGATACATCAGAAAAGCAGAACTTAATATTTGGTACAGAAACCTTTGTTTGCAATTACAGAGATCATACGTTTCCTGTAGGTCTTGACCAGGTTTGCACACACTGCAGCAGGGATTTTGGCCCACTCCTCCATACAGACCTTCTCCAGATCCTTCAGGTTTCAGGGCCGTCGCTGGGCAATACGGACTTTCAGCTCCCTCCAAAGATTTTCTATTGGGTTCAGGTCTGGAGACTGGCTAGGCCACTCCAGGACCTTGAGATGCTTGTTACGGAGCCACTCCTTAGTTGCCCTGGCTGTGTGTTTCGGGTCGTTGTCATGCTGGAAGACCCAGCCACGACCCATCTTCAATGCTCTTACTGAGGGAAGGAGGTTGTTGGCCAAGATCTCACAATACATGGCCCCATCCATCCTCCCCTCAATACAGTGCAGTCATCCTGTCCCCTTTGCAGAAAAGCATTCCCAAAGAATGATGTTTCCACCTCCATGCTTCACGGTTAGGATGGTGTTCTTGGGGTTGTACTCATCCTTCTTCTTCCTCCAAACACAGCGAGTGGAGTTTAGACCAAAAAGCTCTATTTTTGTCTCATCAGACCACATGACCTTCTCCCATTCCTCCTCTGGATCATCCAGAGCAAGATTACTAAATGTAAGTAGATTATTTACTTTCAGAGTTGAATGTATCAAACCAGTTGCCGTGATACGTATTTTTGTTGTTGTGCACTCTCCTCAAACAATAGCATGGTATTTATTTCACTGTAATAGCTACTGTAAATTGGACAGTGCAGTTAGATTAACAATAATTTAAGCTTTCTGCCCATATGAGACATGTCTATGTCCTGGAAAGTTTGCTGTTACTTACAACAGTCATGCTAATCACATTAGCGCATGTTAGCTCAACCGTCCCGTATACGAGACACTGATCCTGTAGAGGTTAAACAAATCAAAATATTGCTTATATTTTAGATTCTTCAATAGCCACCCTTTGCCTTGATAACAGCTTTGCACACTCTTGGCATTCTCTCAACCAGCTTCACTTGGAATGCTTTTCCAACAGTCTTGAAGGAGTTCCCACATATGCTGAGCACTTGTTGGCTGCTTTTCCTTCACTTTGTTGTCCATCTTATCCCAAACCATCTCAATTGGGTTGAGGTCAGGTGATTGTGGAGGCCAGGCCATCTGATGCAGCACTCCATCACTCTCCTTCTTGGTCAAGTAGCCCTTACACAGCCTGGAGGTGTGTTGGGTCATTGTCCTGTTGAAAAACAAATTATAGTTAAAGTGCAAACCAGATGAGATGGTGTATCGTTGCAGAATGCTGTGGTAGCCATGCTTGTTAAGTGTGCCTTGAATTCTAAATAAATCACAAACAGTGTCACCAGAAAAGCACCCCCACACCATCACAACTCCTCCTCCATGCTTCACGGTGGGAACCACACATGTGGAGATCATCCATTCACCTACTTTGCGTCTTACAATGACACGGCGGTTGGAACCAAACATCTCAAATTTGGACTCATCAGTCCAAAGATTTCCACCAGTCTAATGTCCATTGATCATGTTTCTTGGCCAAAGCAAGTCTCTTCTTCTTATTGGTGTCCTTTAGTAGTGGTTTCTTTGCAGCAATTTGACCATTAAGGCCTGATTCACACAGTATCCTCTGAACAGTTGATGTTCAGATGTGTCTGTTACTTGAACTCTGTGAATCATTTATTTGGGCTGCAATCTAAGGTGCAGTTAATTGTCGATTTCTGAGGCTGGTAACTCTAATTAACTTATCCTCTGCAGCAGAGGTAATTCTGGGTTTTCCTTTCCTGTGGCGGTCCTCATGAGAGCCAGTTTTATTATAGCACTTGATGGTTATTGAGACTGCACTTGAAGAATCTTTCAAAGTTCTTGAAATGTTCCGTATTGACTGACCTTCATGCCTTAAAGTAATGATGGACTGTCGTTTCTCTTTGCTTATTTGAGCTGTTCTTAACATAATATGGACTTGGTCTTTTACCAAATAGGGCTATCTTCTGTATACCACCCCTACCTTGTCACAACACAATTGATTGGCTCAAATGCATTAAGAAGGAAATAAATTCCACAAATTAACTTTTAACAAGGCACACATGTTAATTGAAATGCATTCCAGGTGATTACCTCATGAAGCTGGTTGAGAGAATACCAAGAGTGTGCAAAGCTGTCATCAAGGCAAAGGGTAGCTACTTTGAAGGATCTCAAATATAAAATATATTTTGATTAGTTTAACACTGTTTTGGTTACTAAATGATTCCATATGTGTTATTTCATAGTGTTGATGTCTTCACTATTATTCTACAATGTAGAAAATGGTAAAAATAAAGAAAAGCCCTTGAATGAGTAGGTGTTCTAAAACCTTTACCCGGTAGTGTATGTATATATATATTTTTTACATATTTTTGTGTTGGGACAAAAGAGTAAAGTAGTTATTTTTTTTATACGATTCTGGCGTTCAATAAGACGAAAGCTTAAACCACCCACTTCTCTGTACACAGTTTTTAACTAGTGCATATACAGACTGTTCAGCTCAAGTACTCCCTGGAGAAGAGCAGGAATTTTCAAAGAGGGGCAGGTGGTGTGCGTGTGCGTGCATGCATGCACACTCGTGTGTGCGCGTGTATGCTGCATGCGTCTGTGTGGGGCAACACCCCTTCCCATGGGTTCCCGTTAAGTCATAATGAAAAAATTGCGACTCAGCACAAATTCAGCAGATTATGAGAAATTACTTGGCAAAACGTGATGCTCTCTCCTTCTGAGCTGAACGTAAAGGAAGAGGAACTAAAACAGGGAGGGGGTCGCATTGGGAAAAGAGAAGAGCACAAGAGGAGAGGCATAAGGGTGAAGTTACAGCCCTCCAAATCTCCCTTTCTCTCCATCCCAGAAGGCATTAAAGGCCTTGGTATCTCCCAGTGGCGACCCCGACGAGAGCAGGAAAGGGGGGCTCACTCCTCCCCTCTGCTCCCCCTCCTCTCCTAGACTAACCACATTGAAGCTTTGCTTGATTTAATAAATGAGGCTTGGGAAACCTGATCATACAACACACTTGTCTTCACAAAGCAGCCCATCTAACTATTGCCAGATGCGGGTGGATGGTGGATGTGTCTGGAAAAAAAAGAGGACACACATGTAATTTCTCCCGGGGCTGGGATGACACAGTACTGTCTTCCCTGGGTGCCAACAGCGCTAGGCTAGCTGGTCAACCCCTACTTTGGAACGACTTGCAGAGACACAGAGAGAGAAGAGAGAGAAGAAAGAGGGAAGATGGACAAACCATTGAGTGGGACTGACTCATAATTAGGGTCATATTCATTAAGCACAGAAGAAAACAGAGTGAAAGAGGGAGGGAGAGTGAAGGATCTTGTCCTCTAAGAAACTGTCCTTTCTGTTTGACTTTGTAATACATTGTGTTACAGTGTGTCCTAATGAATGTGACCAAAAAGAAAGGTGGACAGACCCTCCATGGTGATTCAAGATTGAAGTCCATTGGACTACTTCCTAAAAACTGCAGCATACAGTGCATTTGGAAAGTATTCAGACCCCTTGACTTTTTCCACATTTTGTTACGTTACAGACTTGTTCTAAATTTGATTAAATTATTATTTTTCCTCATCAATCTACACACAGTACCCCATAATGACAAAGCGAAAACATGTTTTTTTGTGTGTGTGCAAATGTGTTACAAAAAAAAACAGAAATACCTTATTTACGTAAGTATTCAGAACCTTTGCTATGAGATTCGAAATTGAGCTCAGGTGCATCCTGTTTCCATTGATCATCCTTGAGACGTTTCTACAACTTGATTGGAGTCCACCTGTGGTAAATTGAATTGATTGGACATGATTTGGAAAGGCACACACATGTCTATATAAGGTCCCACAGTTGACAGTGCATGTCAGAGTAAAAACCAAGGCATGAGGTCGAAGGAATTGTACGTAGCACTCAGAGACAGGATTGTGTCGAGGCACAGATCTGGGGAAGGGTACCAAAACATTTCTGCAGCATTGAACGTCCCCAAGAACACAGTGGCCTCCATCATTCTTAAATGGAAGAAGTTCGGAACCACCAAGACTCTTCCTAAAGCTGGCCGCCCGGCCAAACTGAGCAATCGGGGGAGAAGGGCCTTGGTCAGGAAGGTGACCAAGAACCCGATGGTCACTCTGACAGAGCTCTAGTGTTCCTCTGTGGAGATGGGAGAACCTTCCAGAAGGACAACCATCTCTGCAGCACTCACCCAATCAGGCCTTTATGATAGAGTGGCCAGATGGAAGCCACTCCTCAGTAAAAGGCACATGACAGCCCGCTTAGAGTTTGCCAAAAGGCACCTAAAGACTCTCAGACCATGAGAAACAAGATTATCTGGTCTGATGAAACCACGATTGAACTCTTTGACCTGAATACCAAGCATCACGTTTGAAGGAATCCTGGCACCATCCCTACGGTGAAGTATGGTGGTGGCAGCATCATGCTGTGGGGATGTTTTTCAGCGGCAGGGATAGGGAGACTAGTCAGAATCGAGGCAAAGATGAACGGAGAAAAGCACAGAGATCCTTGATGAAAACTTGGGGCGAAAGTTCACCTTCCAACAGGACAACAATCCTAAGCACACAGCCAACACAACGCAGGAGTGGCTTTGGCACAAGTCTCTGAATGGCCTTGAGTGGCCCAGCCAGAGCCCAGACTTGAACCTGATCGAACATCTCTTTAGAGAACTGAAAATAGCTGTGCAGCAATGATCCCCATCCAACCTGACAGGATCTGCAGAGAAGAATGGGAAAAACTCCCCAAATACAGGTGTGCCAAGCTTGTAGCGTCATACCCAAGAAGACTGTAATCGCTGCCAAAGGTGCTTCAACAAAGTACTGAGTAAAGGGTCTGAATACTTATCTAAATCTGATATTTCAGTTATTTATTTTTTATAAATTTTAAAGAAAATCCCCAAAACTGTTTTTGCTTTGTCATTATGGGGTATTGTGTGTAGATTGATGAGGGGAGAAAAAAAACATTTAATTATATTTGCATCCAGATTTCTCTATTGTGGCTTATGTTAACATTAAGTGATTTGCTTATTTTTACATTTTATAGAAGTACAGACCCAGAGCTTCAAAAGTATATATCATACACTATAGTTGGAAGGCTACATGGGAAAGTTATAATGCTTTAAACATTGATACACTTGTTATCCCCCTTCGTAAACAAGTGGAGAAAATCCCCATTGAAAGATATTTATGAGATTTTTCTCACTTCCTCGACAGCTCTTCTTTGTTTATGCCCATTCAGCATCATTCACACCCTCTAAATGCATCTACAGAGAATACGCAAACAGGGCCAACGGAGCATAGCGCAGGGTTGCAATGTCGTTTTTCGTCCTTGTAATACCCTCCGGCATTCGACACAGTTTTCTTCTACCTGGAGATTTATCATTCCTTGCAAAAATGTAGGGGCAGTATTTAGTGAGTTTTCCAACGGAATTCCTGCCCCTGTTTCTACATCACATCTTTTCATGTATCCCTTTTGGTATAAACATGGAAACAATGGGGGATGTGCTATTAATTCGCTGCAACTCCATGCTATTTTACTTGCAAGCTTAGTTTGTTTGTGGTTTTCTTTCGAGATTTGCTACTCTGTCATGAACCCTGCGTCCTGAGTCGGTTCCTGCCTGTGTTGCCGTTTTTCTGCTCTGAATCTCCTATTTCCTGAAGGTTCTTGAACGCTCCCTGCCTGGTTGCCGGGCGACGTTGCTAGGCGGGAGATCTCCCGATTACCCGCACCTGCATCTCATCAGCTATCGGCACACCTGGTCCTGATCATCACCCTTCATAAGCTCTGACCTGACATCCATTCCCTGCCGGATCGTTAGCCATGAACATCATTCTCCCGGAACCTTCACCCAACCCCTGCCTGGTTGTCGGCGGCTGCCGAGCCATCATTGGATCTGCCACTTCACCTCCACCAACTCATCTCCGCCGCCCGCTCTGTCCCCTGGATTATTCTGCATCGTTTTCTGAATCTGTTAATAAATACTCACCTTCGTTCAACTCACCTCGTCCTGGTCTGCTTCTGGGTTCTGGCTTAGAAAACCGTGACATACTCACAATTATGTCTGTTTCTGTCCAGTTTTGAGGAGCGTCTTTGCGAGCTGGTGAGACAATACGAGAACCTCTACAACCCTTCGACAAGCGCACAAAAGACAACAGCTGGAGGGAGATATCACGAAATCTGAACACCAATGTTGATATCAAGATTCGGGACCAGTGTGTTCACAATCTGAAAAGGGTGAAGGAGACAAGGAGTGGGGCTACCTCAGGTGTGTGTCCCACAGATTGTCTGACAACTGAATTGGATTCATGTTAATGTGAAACCTTGTCAGACAGACACCAATATGCCAGATACGGTATGTACCCGTCATGCAGCCGAGTCCTTTTGTACAGTGTATGTGTTTGTGCTCTTATGTTTAGCAGACCTAGTTAGAACATGGGAAATCAGCTTTTTTCTGAATTGGAGAAATTGTGAGTGGGAAATATTCAGTGCCTGCGTTGTTATCATAATGATTAGCAGGGCTAATTCAAACATCTGAAAAGAGACAAGGGTGTGTGTTCTACACTATATATACAAAAACATGTGGACATCCCTTCAAATTAGTGGATTTGGCTATTTCAGCCACACCCGTTGCTGACAGGTGTATAAAATCGAGCACACAGCCATGCAGTCTCCATTGACAAACATTGGCTGTAGAATGGCCTTACAGAAGAGCTCAGTGACTTTCAACGGGGAACCGTCATAGGATGCCACCTTTCCAACAAGTCAGTTCTAGCAGCTAGTGCTGTTATTGTGAAGTGGAAATGTTTAAGAGCAACAACGGCTCAGCCGCGAAGTGGTAGGCCACACAAGCTCACAGAACGGGACCGCCGACTGTCCTCAGTTGCAACACTCACTACCGAGTTCCAAGCTGCCTCTGGAAGCAATGTCAGCACAAGAACTGTTAGTCCGGAGCTTCATGAAATGGGTTTCCATGGCTGAGCAGCCGCACACAAGCCTAAAATCACCATGCGCAATGCCAAGCGTAAGCTGGAGTGGTGTAAAGCCTGGTACCATTGGACTCTGGAGCAGTGGAAACGTGTTCTCTGGAGTGATGAATCACGCTTCACCATCTGGCAGTCCGACGGACAAATCTGGGTTTGGCTGATGCCAGGAGAACGCTACCTGCCCCAATGCATAGTACCAACTGTAAAGTTTAGTGGAGGAGGAATAATGGTCTGAGAAATGGTTTGTCGATATCGGTGTGGCAGAACTTGACTGGCCTCCACAGAGCCCTGACCTCAACCCCATCGAATGCCTTTGGGATGAATTGGAACGCCGACTGCGTTCTAATCACCCAACATCAGTGCCCAACACAAAGGGCGGACCAACTCCATATTAATGCCCATGATTTTGGAATGAGATGTTTGACAATTAGGTGTCCACAATTTGGTCATGTAGTGTAATTAGATTGAGATGTTTATGAAATCAGTAATTTTGAGTAAGAATATTTACTCAAAGGGCCAATGGAGATGTTTTAAGATTGCTTGCAATGTCTTCTAATGTATTCGCCATCTGCTTTTGGGTGTTGGAGGGGGGTGGTGTTTTAGACAGCCCAGAGACAGAGCTGAGTCCAGAGGGCCCATCTACAGGTGGTCCATCGCCCCGTGGTTCATAATCTCCATGGCCTGGTTCATCACCTCCCCAGCCCCTCTCCCCAACACCGAGGCCCTTGTCAGCAACGCCCAACGCACCGTCCAGGCGCACTGTTGCTCTCTGCCCTGCAACTCCATCAACCTCCGCCCCATCTCCCCGACCCAGCTCCAGTAGCTGGAAGAGGAAGAATGCTGAGGATCCTTTGGACACTGACATTATGCAGCGAGTTAAAGAAATGCCAGCTGGAGTTACGGCAGCAGGAGTTACAGAAACAGCAGCAGTGTCCAGCAAATGCCGTCTATGGCATCATGGTACCATGGATGGTGTCTATTCCTCCTGATCATTGTCTCCCATTTGTCAGGGACATGACAATGTATTTTTTATATTGTGTTTTACATAGCACTAGTTTCTTTTTGTGATCCCGTGTAGCTCAGTTGGTAGACCATGGTGTTTGGAACACCAGGGTTGTGGGTTAAATTCCCATTGGGGGCCAATATGAAATTGTATGTACTCACTAACTAAGTCGCTCTGGATAAGAGCGTCTGCTAAAATGTGATGTTTCCTCTTGTTATCGTAAATAAATATCAAAAATGTCTGCTAATGTCGTTGTCTGGTTATTTGTACTTACTAATATTTATTTTCTGAATCAGTCACTCAGTAAACTTGTACTGCTTTGTACATGAGCTATGTAGATGAGGTTAATATCTTGGGTGTCTGTCCTTATTGTCTACAGCTGGACACTCATTCTCACCCATGTACCAGGAAGGTCTCCATTGATAGGCCACTACACATGACCATGTACAACCTTGTGTTATGTTGATTAAATGTCTTGAGGGTCTAGCCTTATTATCTACAGCTGGACTGCCATTCTCACCCATGTACCACCAATTTACCATAGCGCGAAAGTCCTCATTGAAAGGCCACTACGCATAACACAAGGTTAGGTAAATGTTTTGAGGGTCTAGCTTCAAAGAAATATGACAAACTAAAACAATGTGACTGTTATGGTCTTTATTGTGATTCGTAAAGTGTGAATTTTTATTTATTTAACTAGGCAAGTCTGTTAAATGACAGCCTACCCCAGCCAAACCCGGGCCAATTGAGCACCACCCTATAGGACTCCCAATCATGGCCAGATTGTGATACAGCCTGGAATTGAACCAGGGTCTGTAGTGACACCTCAAGCACTGAGATGCACTGCCTAAGACCGCTGCACCACTCGGGAGCCAATAAGAAAATCATCTCAATCCAAACATCAAAACCAAGTGTGTAGCTCACAACATGACGTATAAACAGTCATCAACCAGAGGAAGATAACATATTTTCCAAACCACACTCTAACATTTGAGCATTTACAGTCACCAGAGTTTCGTTAACATTCGGGGCTCAGTCCTGAAGACCAGGGGCTGAGGAATTTGTGGGTCCCAGAAAAAAAGGGCCTTTTCTAAAATCATTTCCTGCCATTCTATGTCATTTTAAATGACTGGAGACATTACAATAATAGTTGTTTATACCAAACAAATGATCAAAATGACAAGCTACTCTTAAATGTACATACTGAGATCAATAAAACGAACGACCCATCTCTTAAATGCTACCAATAGCATAGCCAATGAAAAGAGTGGATACACAGATCTTAGGCCTACAATATGAGGAGGAAATTATATTCCACCAACTTCCCAGTGGCACTCACCTATTCAAACAGATTTTCCCCGCAATTGTACATTATTTTGAAATATTGCGAAATACCTTCTAGCTGTTGCCTGCTGTTCATTGACAGCCACAACTCAACAATCAGCTGTTTTACATGATGCCCAATTGCGTGATTCCCGACTGTAGACTAGGCCTATAATAATAAAATAATATGTTATTTAACAGACACTTTTATCCAAAGCGACTTACAGTCATGCGTGCATACATTTTTTTTTTGTGTGTATGGGTGGTCCCGGGGATTGAACCCACTACATTGGCATTACAACCACCATGCTCTACCAGCTGAGCTACAGAGGACCACTTGTGCTACTATGTGCTCATAATGTGACAAAACACAATCTACAGACATTTTTTTAAATAAGCTATTGATCCTTATGCATGTGTAGTATTTTCAATGATTAATTTATCTTTATAGGAGTAATTATATAATTTCGCCAAAAACGTACAATTTATCTGCAGCCCTTCCACCATCCCTTCCTGCAGCGCTATGTTTTATTCCATGCACTGTGCTCTCCCCAAGGCCAGATAATCAACACTTATTTCTATTAATTCAACCGATTGTGGTCAGTAACCCCATATAAGGTTAGGTAGGCCTACTGTTACAATAATATTTAAAATAATCTATCAGCAAGTAGCCTAGCCTACAATTACAAGATAATAAATTCAGTGAGTCAATGAAGCCAATAGTGGTTTCAGCTATATTGTTATTGAAACGATGTAGGCCTTGTGACCTTTTTAAACAATAAAAAAATATGTCAAATGACTTGAACAGCTTATGGGAAAAGTGTACAGATGTGTATTCGCATCAGTAGGCTAAGTGACTGAAATGCATCAGAAAAGTATTGGAAAGTTCAGGAAAACATCAGGGAAGCTCATCAGGTAGGCTATAGGCCTAATGTGTGTGTGTAGAGAAAATCTGCATTGCTTTCAATTGCTGTACTAATGCACTCAACTCAACTTAGCTAACATTTCCCAGCATAATTGTAACCAAATATCCAAACAGAGATTCAGTGAAAACTAAAATCTGACAATGATTGAATTATCAAGATGAGTTCCCATGCTTGTCTCAAAGCAGTGCAATGATGCTGTCCCAATCAAAACGGTGCTGGAATTATCAGTTGACCACACATGGCAATTGCTTTACATTTATTATAACCAGTGGTATAGTGCAATTTTTCTAGGTAGCCTACCGGAGCACATTTTTGAAAATTGTTATTAAGCAATCATTTCTGAAAGAAAGTTGGTACCGATATGAAGCCTATTGTATAAAATAATTGTAGAATATTCATACAAATCATTATCCAGATTGCCTACAGTATGCCTAAAGGCTAAAGGAAAATGTTTATAAAATCCTAAAACACCAAATTAGGCCTACCTTATTATCAGTGGCGATTTTAGCATGTAAATCTTGATGGGACAAACAAAAAAAATTGGGGAATGCATGCCAGCAAAGCCACTACACAACACAACACTAAACAATACATTAATTGCACTATAACAGTGACAAACGTTGCCCACAAACTGTTAGGGCCTACAGTCCCAACAGCAGTCCCTTCTAGGCAGAGTTGCAAAGAAAAAGCCAAATCTCAGACTGGCCAATAAAAAGAAAAGATTAAGATTGGCAGTCTGAGATATGGCTTTTTCTTTGCAACTCTGCCTAGAAGGTCAGCATCCCGGAGTCGCCTCTTCACTGTTGACGTTGAGGCTGGTGTTTTGCGGGTACTATTTAATGAAGCTGCCAGTTGAGGACCTGTCAGGCGCCTGTTTCTCAAACTAGACACTCTTATGTATTTATCATCTTGCTCAGTTGTGCACCAGGGCCTCCAACTCCTCTTTCTATTCTGGTTAGAGACAGTTTGCGCTGTTCTGTGAAGGGAGTAGTACACAGCATTGTACGAGATCTTCAGTTTCTTGACAATTTCTCGCATTGAATAGCCTTAATTTCTCAGAACAAGAATAGACTGACGAGTTTCAAAAGAAAGTTATTTGTTTCTGGCCATTTTGAGCCTGTAATCGAACCCTCAATTGTTGATGCTCCAGATACTCAACTAGTCTCAAGAAGGCCAGTTTTATTGTTTCTTTAATCAGCACAACAGTTTTTAGCTGTGCTAACATAATTGTAAAAAGGGTTTTCTAATGATCAATTAGCCTTTGATTAGCAAACACAACGTGCCATTGGAACACATGACTGATGGTTGCTGATAATGGGCCTCTGTACGCCTATGTAGATATTCCATTAAAAATCAACCGTTTCCAGCTACAATAGCCATTTACAACATTAACAATGTCTACACTGTATTTCTGATCAATTTGATGTTATATTAATGGACAAAAAAATTGCTTTTCTTTCGAAAACAAGGAAATTTCTAAATGAACCCAAACCTTTGAATGGTAGTGTTTTACATTGTTTGCAAACTGATATGTGACACGTATTAATGCAAAAAGAACATGCAAAACAGGCAAGCCCAAATTATGAAATAACACATATGGAATCATGTAGTATCCAAAAAAGTGTTAAACAAATCAAAATATATTTTATATTTTAGATTCTTCAAAGTAGCCACCCTTTGCCTTGATGACAGCTTTGCACACTCTCTCAACCAGCTTCATGAGGTAGTCACCTGGAATGCATTTCAGTTAACAGGTGTGCCTTGTTAAAAGTTAATTTGTGGAATTTCTTTCCTTCTTAATGAGTTTGAGCCAAGCAGTTGTGTTGTGACAAGGTGGAGAAACAACAATCCAGCATTACTTTAAGACATGAAGGTCAGTCAATACGGAACATTTCAAGAACTTTGGAAGTTTCTTCAAGTGCAGTCTCAAAAAACATCAAGCACTATGATGAAATGGGCACTCATGAGGACCACCACAGGAATGGAAGACCCAGAGTTACCTCTGCTGCAGAGGATAAGTTCATTAGAGTTACCAGCCTCAGAAATTGCAGCCCAAATAAGTTCAAGTCACAGACACATCTTAACATCAACAGTTCAGAGGGGACTGTGTGAATCAGGCCTTCATGGTCAAATTGCTGCAAAGAAACCACTACTAAAGGACACCAATATGAAGAAGAGACCTGCTTGGGCCAAGCAACACGAGCAATGGACATTAGACCAGTGGAAATGTGTCATTTGGTCTGGAGTCCAAATTGGAGATTTTTGGTTCCAACCGCTGTGTCTATGTGAAACGCGGTGTGGGTGAACGGATGATCTCCGCATGTGTATTTCCCACCGTAAAGCATGGAGGAGGATGTGTTATGGTGTTGGGGTGCTTTGCTGGTGACACTGTCTGTGATTTATTTAGAATTCAAGGCACACTTAACCAGCATGGCTACCACAGCATTCTTCAGCGATACACCATCCCATCTGGTTTGCGCTTAGTGGGAGTATCATTTGTTTTTCAACAGGACAATGACCCAAAACACACCTCCAGGCTGTGTAAGGGCTATTTGAACAAGAAGGAGAGTGATGGAGAGCTGCATCAGATGACCTGGCCTCCACAATCACCCGTCCTCAACCCAATTGAGATGGTTTAGGATGAGTTGGACCAAAGAGTGAAGGAAAAGCAGCCAACAAGTGCTCAGCATTTGTGGGAACTCCTTCAAGACTGTTGGAAAAGCATTCCTCATGAAGCTGGTTGAGAGAATGCCATGAGTGTGCAAAGCTGTCATCAAGGTAAAGGGTGGCTACTTTGAAGAATCTAAAATATAAAATACATTTTGATTTGTTTAACACTTTTTTGGTTACTACATGATTCCATATGTGTTATTTCATAGTTTTGATGTCTTCACTATTATTCTACAATGTAGAAAATAGTAAAAATAAAGAAAAACCCTTGAATGAGTAGGTGTGTCCAAACTTTTGACTGGTACTGTATATATATATATATATATATATATATATATATATATATATATATATATACGTATACACTCACCGGCCAGTTCATTTGTTACACCACCCCGTTCACGAAAATGGATCGCTCCTACAGACAGTGAGTCACATGGCCAAAGCTTGCTATATAAAGCAGGCAGACAGGCATCGAGGCATCGAGGCATTCAGTTACTGTTAGATTGAACGGTAGAATGGGCTAAATGAGTGACCTAAACGACTTTGGGCGTGGTATGGTCGTCGGTGCCAGGCACACCGGTTCCAGTATCTCAGAAATGACCACACTCTTTGACTTTTCATGCACGAAAGTGTCTAGGGTTTCCTGAGAATGGTGTGACAAACAAAAACATCCAGTCCTGTGGGCGATAACAGCTCTTTGATAAGAGAGGTCGCAGGAAAATGTCAAGAATCGTGCAAGCTAACAGTTGGGCCACAAACAGACAAATAACAGAGCAGTACAACAGTGGTGTGCAGAATGGCATCTCGGAACGCACAACTCGTCGATTTCTGTCACGGATGGGCTATTGCAGCAGACGACCACACCGGGTTCCACTCCTGTAAGTTTAAAGCAAGAAGAAGCGGCTCCAGTGGGCACGCAATCACCAACAATGGACAATTGAGGAGTCGAAAAACATTGTATGATCTGACAAATCCCTGTTCATGTTGCGTCATGCTGATGGCAGAGTAAGGATTTGGCGCAAGCAGCATGAGTCCATGGACCCATCCTGCCTGGTGTCAACAGTACAGGCTGGTGGTGGTGTACCGCTGTCCAATCTGTAGCAACTGCGTGAAGCCATCGCGTCAGCATGGACCAACATCCTGGTAGAACGTTTACGACTTGTAGAATCCATGCCCGAAACAATTCAGGCTGTTCTGGAGGCAAAGGGCAGTCCGAACCAGTACTAGATGGGTGTACCTAATAAACTGGCCGGTGAGTGTATATATATATTGTCACGGTTTACTAAGCCAGAACCCAGAAGCAGACCAGGACAAGGTGAGTTGAAACGAAGGTGAGTATTTATTTAACAGATTCCAAAAACGATGTAGAATAATCCAGGGGACAGAGCGGACGGCGGAGATGAGTTGGTGGAGGTGCAGTGGTGGATCCAAGAATGGCTCGGCAGCCGCCGACAACCAGGCAGGGGTTGGGTGAAGGTTCCGGGAGATTGACTGCAGATAGAAACAAAACGGAGGTAAGTACACGGCAAGCCAACAAGGTGCAAAACAACAAAACTAACGCTAGAAACTCCAAGGCTGATACACTGACAAACATACTGTTCATGGCTAACGATCCGGCAGGGAATGGATGTTAGGCCAGAGCCTAAGAAGGGTGATGATCAGGACCAGGTGTGCAGATTGCTGATGGGATGCAGGTGCGGAAATCAAGAGAGCTCCCCGGAGCGTTCCAGAACCCTCGGGAAACTGGAGATCACGAACAGAAAAACTAGTCCACAGACAGGACCCGACTCAGACTGCCGGAATCGTTACAGTACCCCCCTCCGACGAACGCCACCGGGCGGACTCCCGGAGCGCCAGGATGGAGGCGGTAGAAGTCACGGATGAGGTCAGCATCTAGGATCTGTCGCCGCGGAATCCAACTCCTCTCTTCCGGACCATACCCTCCCAGTCCACGAGATACTGGAAACCCCGGCCCCGCCGTCTGGAATCCATAATGCGTCGCACCGTGTAGGCAGGACCACCTCCGATCATCCGAGGAGGAGGAGGAGGAGGCGGAGGAGGCAACAGAGGACTGAGGAAAACAGGCTTGAGGCAGGAGACATGAAAGGTGGGATGGACTCTGAGCGTCCTCGGGAGTTTGAGTCGAACTGCCACCGGATTGATCACCTTCTCCACCACAAACGGACCAATGAACTTCGGTAACAACTTCCTAGACTCAGTCCGTAAAGGAAGATCCCGTGTGGCCAACCAGACCCTATCTCCGATGCTATAGGTGGGAGCGGGGATCCGGCGACGATTCGCCTGGAGCTGATACCGGTCCGAAACTCTAAGGAGTGCCTTTCTGGCCCGATGCCAGGTCCGGTGGCAACGACGAATATGGGCCTGAACAGAAGGCACTGAGAGCTCCTTCTCCTGAGAAGGGAACAAGGGAGGTTGGTAGCCATACAGGCACTGGAAGGGAGACATCCCAGTGGCAGATGTAGGGAGAGTATTGTGGGCATACTCAACCCAAGGCAACTGAGAGACCCAGGAGGTGGGGTTGGAAGAGGCCAGGCAGCGTAGCGTGGATTCCATCTTCTGGTTGGCTCTCTCCGCCTGACCATTAGATTGGGGGTGAAAACCAGATGTGAGACTGACTGTAGCTCCAATGGCCAAACAGAAGGACTTCCAGACAGCAGAGGTAAACTGAGGGGCCACGGTCGGAAACGATATCACTGGGCAACCCGTGGACCCTGAAAACCTCCCTAACCAGGATCTCGGACGTCTCCGAGGCAGAGGGAAGCTTGGCAATAGGCACAAAGTGGGCGAACTTGCTGAATCTGTCCACGATAGTCAGAACGACCGTGTTCCCCTCAGAAGCGGGCAACCCAGTGACAAAGTCCAGGGGCCAGATGCGACCATGGTCGCCGGGGAATAGGAAGGGGGTGAAGTAGTCCAGAGCTGGGCCGATTGGTACCCTTATTCTGCGCACACACTGGACAGGCAGCAACATAACCCCGAGTATCCTCGGCCATGGCAGGCCACCAAAAACGTTCTGCGAAGAAACGCCATCGTCCGAGCCACGCCAGGGTGACAAGCCATCTTGCTGGCGTGGGACCATTTGAGGACCGCAGGACGAACCGACTCAGGCACAAACAACCGACCGGGTGGACCGTTACGGGACCGGGCTGCGTCCGAAGAGCCGCCATCACCTCCTCCTCAATCTTCCACCTAACAGCTCCCACGACGCAGTTCCGGGGGAGAATTGTCTCGGTCTTGGACCCACTCTCCTCCGTCTTGGAGAACATCCGAGACAAGGCGTCCGCCTTGCCATTCTTAGAACCAGGTCGGAACGTCAGGGAGAAATTGAATCGTCCGAAAAACAACGACCACCTGGCCTGACGGGAGTTGAGACGTCTAGCCGATTGCACGTAAGCAAGATTCTTGTGGTCAGTCCAGACAATAAACGGTTGCTCCGCCCCCTCCAACCAGTGGCGCCACTCCTCCAAGGCAAGTTTCACCGCGAGAAGCTCCCGGTTACCCACATCGTAATTCCTCTCCGCAGGCGAAAGGCGACGAGAGTAGTAGGCGCAGGGATGGAGCTTACTGTCCGTGGAGCATCGCTGCGACAGGATGGCGCCAACTCCCACATCAGACGCGTCCACTTCAACGACGAACTGACGGGCCGTGTCCGGTTGAGAGAGAATCGGTGCGTTGGTGAATCGCCTCTTCAAATCCAGAAACGCTCGATCCGCCTCCGGATTCCACTTGAAGCTCCTGATACTGGAAGTCAAGGCAGTTAACGGAGCGGCCACACGGCTGTAATCCCGGATGAATCTGCGGTAGAAATTCGCAAACCCCAAAAATCTCTGGAGCTGCAATCTCGTACCGGGCTGGGCCCATTCCAGAACCGCTCTAACCTTCTCCTGGTCCATCCTAATCTCTCCCCTGGAGATGATGTACCCGAGAAAGGATGTCGTGTGGGCGTGAAACTCGCACTTCTCGGCCCCTTCACGAACAGGCGATTCTCCAACAATCGCTGCAGAACCTGCCGGACATGCTGGACGTGGTCGGAAGGTTCCTTCGAGAAGATCAGAATGTCATCCAGGTAAACAAACACAAAGAGACCGATCATATCTCTCAGGACGTCGTTCACCATACTCTGGAATACCGCTGGAGCATTGGTCAGTCCAAACGGCATCACCTGATACTCGAAGTGACCCATCGGTGTATTGAAACCCGTCAACCACTCGTCTCCCTCTCTGATCCGGACCATGTGATACGCATTGCGTAGGTCTAGCTTGGTGAACACCGTAGCACCCTGTAAGGAGTCGAAGGCAGAACTCATCAAGGGCAGGGGATACTTGTTCTTGACCGTGATGTCATTCAACCCCCGATAATCAATACACGGTCGAAGAGAGCCATCCTTCTTACCCACAAAGAAGAATCCTGCCCCCAGGGGGTGATGACGAGGGACGAACGAGACCAGCAGCTAGGGACTCCTTGATGTAGGTCTCCAAAGCCTCACGTTCAGGGCGGGAGATACTGTATAACCTTCCCTTGGGGTAAACAGCTCCAGGGAACAGGTTGATGGCACAATCATATGGTCGGTGGGGGAGGGAGTGACAGAGCCTTCTGCTTACTGAACACTTCCCCCAAATCGTGATATGTCTCGGGAACCAGGGACAAATCTGGGGGTTTAGCCTCAATCACCTGACTGGGAACCGAATGGGGACAGGCAGTCCTGAGACAGTTAGCATGACAATCAAGGCTCCAACTCGTTACCTTGCCCGTCACCCAATCGAACGTGGGATTGTGTTCCTTCAGCCAGGGGTATCCAAGGACCAGAGGAACATGGGAAGACGGCAGAATGAAGAATGAAATCATCTCCGAATGATTCCCGACAACAGCATCTTAACCGGTTCAGTCCTCATCGTGATACGTGCCAGACTACTGCCGTTCAGAGTGGTCGCCTAATGGCTTCCGGCAATTGCTCCTTGGAAAGCCCCAGCTGTTCCACCAACTCGGCATCAAGAAAGCTTCCATCGGCACCTGAATCGATAAAAGCGTTAATCGCTAAGCTCTGATTCCTGTTCACAAGGGTAGCCGGGAAACGGGGTCTGACAGAGGTACTGAGAGGTTGAAACTGGCTCGCTAAAAGTCCTCCCAACTTTAGCGAGCCGGGCAGTTTGACGACCGCCGGGAACAAGTGGAGATGTAATGTCCCGAGCTACCACAGTAGAGGCAGCAGTTGGTCTTACGTCTATGTTGACGCTCCTCCTTGGTTAACCCGTGCCGCCCCACTTGCATGGGTTCAGAATCGGGAGAGAGGACCTCTCCACTAATCCTTTGTGGTGGAGAATGATCGACGGGTTCTGGTCCACCACCCGACCCGACTGGGAACTGAGAAGCTGATCGACTGGACGGACCCCATTGCTTCTCCCTCCTTCGCTCTCGGACTCGATTATCCACCCGAATAGACAAGGCTACCAAGCTGTCCAGGTCACTAGGCTCCGGATAGGAGATCAGCTCATCCTTGAGCTGCTCCGACAGACCCTGGTAAAAGGCCGCTTGCAGAGACTCCTCATTCCACCCACTCTCCACAGCCAACGTCTTGAACTCGATCACGAAGTCGGCCACGCTGCGAGTTCCTTGGTGGAGCGAAAACAGGCGCCTAGCTGCGTCCCTCCCTCGGACGGAATGGTCGAAGAGCTTCCTCATCTCGGCCGTGAACCCCCTGGTATGAAGCCATGCAGGGGTCTTGTCGTTCCCAAACGGCTGAAGCCCACTCCAGCGCTCGACCACGCAGCAACTCAATCACAAAGGCTATCCTAGCCTTGTCTGTGGCATAAGAGTAGGGCTGTAGATCGAACACTAACCCACACTGCATAAGGAAAAGAACGGCATCTTCCCAGCTCCCCCTCATATTTATCCGGCGCCGGAACCTTGGGCTCACGGAAGGACACCGCTTCAGACGCGGCAGGCGAGATGGGTGAAACCGGTAGTGGATCCTCCACCGGAAACTTGCGCTGGTTCTGGACCTCCGTCAGACCGGTAGAAAGGTTCCGAACTGCCAACGCGATCTCCTGTAGCTCCGTGCTATGATGGCCCAACATCTTCTCCTGATGGGTAATGGCATGGCGAACAGAGTCCAGGTCCGCTGGGTTCATTACTGGCCGGATCGTTCTGTCACGGTTTACTAAGCCAGAACCCAGAAGCAGACCAGGACAAGGTGAGTTGAAACGAAGGTGAGTATTTATTTAACAGATTCCAAAAACGATGTAGAATAATCCAGGGACAGAGCGGACGGCGGAGATGAGTTGGTGGAGGTGCAGTGGTGGATCCAAGAATGGCTCGGCAGCCGCCGACAACCAGGCAGGGGTTGGGTGAAGGTTCCGGGAGATTGACTGCAGATAGAAACAAAACGGAGGTAAGTACACGGCAAGCCAACAAGGTGCAAAACAACAAAACTAACGCTAGAAACTCCAAGGCTGATACACTGACAAACATACTGTTCATGGCTAACGATCCGGCAGGGAATGGATGTTAGGCCAGAGCCTAAGAAGGGTGATGATCAGGACCAGGTGTGCAGATTGCTGATGGGATGCAGGTGCGGAAATCAAGAGAGCTCCCCGGAGCGTTCCAGAACCCTCGGGAAACTGGAGATCACGAACAGAAAAACTAGTCCACAGACAGGACCCGACTCAGACTGCCGGAATCGTTACATATATATACATTTTTAACAGCCCTACTGTGAAGTAGGAACTAGCATCAAACGCCTCAGATCCTGTAACTGGTCACATTTTGCTTTACTGGGCTGGTGCTAACTAGTTTTTGATCCATCTTGCAAATTGACAAGTTGTGTGGGGTTTGCAATCTTCCACACACAGGAGAGGCTTAGCCGGTCCTATATGTTAAATATGCTTATTAAGGAACGCTTACAATGATTGAAGAAGTGTATTAGCAAGCATTACAGCAGCTCCTAAACTGACAAGATAGCTCTCTGTTCCTCAGCATTATAGCAGCTCCTAAACTGACAAGCTAGCTCTCTCAGAGTCCTCAGCATTATAGCAGCTCCTAAACTGACAAGCTAGCTCTCTCAGAGTCCTCAGCATTATAGCAGCTCCTAAACTGACAAGCTAGCTCTCTCAGAGTCCTCAGCATTATAGCAGCTCCTAAACTGACAAGCTAGCTCTTTCAGAGGCCTCAGCTAAGGACTGAGGGCTTGATATGTCAGCATAGGTGGCAGATATAACTACAATAGTTAAATGGCACTTTATTTACATATTATAATGTGACCATGTTGTGATATGGCCCATAAATGTCTAAATGAATTCAACAATCGATGTGTATAACAATGCTGTAAATAATCTAAACATCAACAAATAAGAACTTGCACATGAGTCATCATGACCACCGTTGTATAACGTGCAGTCCTTCGCTGTCAATCATCATCGAGTCTGCTTTAATCACTAGAACAACATGGGGCACCCACACTTGTGGGACTGTCCTTGAATAGATGGCACCATGTAATCCGTGGACAAATACAATGAAAGCTAGGCTTAATCTATGGGATCAGAGAGCAGGATAGTCCTCACTATTAATGAACCATTTAAACAACATGCCTTAATCTGCATCAAATAGTATAAACACGTTTGTATATGGAAGGATTTAGTTTAAAATAGAACTGCATGGAAGACATTTTTGCCTAGTGTGCATCACATTGCAGTGTCTAAAATAACCACATATTGTATATAACCACAACTAATAAATCATGTATCGTTTCATGAACACCATATAATGGATTTTGATCTCCTTAGAAACATAGTCTTACACCAACCACCAAATGTTAAAACAGAGCCTTTGAGTATTATTCAACAACCAACATGATCTCACAACATAAGTAAATAGTCAGTGATGTACACAATTTTAGATTAAATGTGTCATATTTCATTTTTGATCCGGCTCTTCACAACCACTACTGCATAATATTCAACTTCATTCATATTCTATTGCAAGGTCATAGTCTTGATTAAATATTCATAATTCAATATGACAGTCATTCTAATGTTGATTTTCGGCTTCAAACTTTTATCTTAACATGATTGAGCATTGCTCCTCATCTCAGTAGATAATTCAAAAAGTATTCCTAAAACATTGAAATCACTGCTCATGATTGCAGTTCAGAGAACCAAATCCATTCAATCATACATTCTATTCAAATTCTGTCTCATTCCATTTAGATTTACTCTTGATTTATATTCACCTTATAATGTACATTTGCCTATAAAATACATTACTTTGAGATTGTCTGTATCTACAGGGCTCTGGTAACTTTCTGGCAACTTTCTAGTATACAGTACAAACCCCATTATGTTATTATCATATATCATCGTAGCCATAGGAAGTGAACCAACAATGTGAGGCAGCTAGGTTACACTGGGTTGTATTATTATAGCTGCTTCATTTCAGTTTGTTTTGACTGTATTGTTCCATTGAGCCATACATCTAATCTCCTTAAGCAAGACATTAACTTGCAGGTCAAAAGGTAATAGAGATGGGTTTCTGGGCATCTGTCTGGAAGTGTCTATCCTGACCTCTACAACACTCTTATTGAGTGAGCCATGTTGCACAGCACATATGTAAACAATGGTTTAGCTCTCTTCACACGCTATTGGCTTGTTGTGCAGAGTTTAAGACAACAGCGGCTACGGTCATCAGCGCTAACATTCACTAACATTCGCCACGGCCCCTGTTGTCCGATCGAGGCGGACAAGCATGTCTAGAAATAAGCATGGTGGAAGATGAGAAACAATCTAACAATCTGTGTGTCCCCGGTTTCAATAACAAGATCCCAAATTGATTTAATTAATGTAGTATGTATGCCCTTGACGAAGGAAAGATCTGAAGAAATTCCTTTGTCATGGATGGGAAAGGGATTATTTATGGTGTTGTTTGTGCTTATGTATTTCCAAAATTAAAACATATAGGCTGTCAAAAGCAATAAAATAGACGAATTGCTTTGGCATGGGTCGAGACAGTTGGGGAATGCTCTGCATATTGGCAGTTCAAATGAGATGGGATTTGGAGACTTTGAAAGTACATTTGAGCTTCAGACTTTAGTAATGAGGCCTGGCGGAGTGATATCACCCTCCCCAAATATTTAGTTTTGACGTGTGGTGAGAGAGCGAGAGAAAGAGAGAGAGAGAGAGATAGAGAGAGAGAGAGAGCACTGTGACAGTTTTCAGCTGGGGACCAAAGCAGGGCCAGCCCTCTCCAAACAATACAGGCGTGATACTATCAGTTTATGATGTTCGCTGCTCTGAGGGAAGACCAAAAAACCTTTCCTCCCCCTTGCTGTCTTTCGCTTGGTACTTGTGTTTGTCAAATTTGTTTAGTTTTTTTACCTATGTCAATATTGTCTACTACTGCGGGAGACCAAAGTGAGATACTCCATGTGAACAGAGGGGATATGGAGGGAGAGAAGGAGCAGCAGGGCTGGCAATGGGCGGTCGCTTAGGGCCCCCTGCCGCTTGCTATTTTCTACATTTTAGAGTAAGTAGAAGAGACTTGTTTGGGCCAAGAAACACGAGCAATGGACATTAGACCGGTGGTAATCTGCCCTTTGGTCTGATGAGTCCAAATTTGAGATTTTTGGTTCCAACCGCCGTGTCTTTGTAAGACGCAGAGTAGGTGAACAGATTATCTCTGCATGTGTGGTTCCCACCGTGAAGCATGGAGGAGGGGGTACTTTGATGGTGACACTGTCAGTGATATATTTAGAATTCAAGACACACTTAACCAGCATGGCTACCAAAGCATTCTGCAGCGATATGCCATCCCATCTGGTTTGCACTTAGTGGGACTATCATTTGTTTTTCAACAGGGCAGTGACCCAACACACCTCCAGGCTGTGTAAGGGCTATTTGTCCAAGAAGTAGAGGGAAAAGCATTCCTCATGAAGCTGGTTGAGAGAATGCCAAGAATGTGCAAAGCTGTCATCAAGGAAAAGGGTGGCTACTTTGAAGAATCTAAAATCTAAATTTTGATTTGTTTAACACTTTTTTGGTTACTACATGATTCCATATGTGCTATTTCACAGTTTTTCTACAATGTAAAAAATAGTAAAAATAAATAAAAACCCTGGAATGAGCAGATGTGTCCAAACTTTTGACTGGTACTGCATGCAGACACCCCTTCAAATGAGTGGATTCAGCTATTTCAGCCACACCCGTTGCTGACAGGTGTGTAAAATTGAGCACACAGCCATGCAACCTCCATAGACAAATATTGGCTGTAGAATGGCCTTACTGAAGAGCTCAGTGACTTTCAACGTGGCACCGTCATAGGATACCACCTTTTCTAACTAGTCAAATTTCTGCCCTGCTAGAGCTGCCCCGGTCAACTGTAAGTTATGTTATTGTGAAGTGGAAAGTCTAGGAGCAACACCGGCTAAGCGGTAGGCAACACAAGCTCACAGAACGGGACCACGGCATGCTGAAGCGCATAGCGCGTAACAATCATCTGCCCACAGTTGCAACACATTTTACATTTACATTTTAGTCATTTAGCAGACGCTCTTATCCAGAGCGACTTACAGGAGCAATTAGGGTTAAGTGCCTTGCTCAAGGGCACATTAACGTCATTTAGCAGACGCTCTTAGCCAGAGCGACTCACAAATTGGTGCGTTCACCCTATAGCCAGTGGGATAACCACTTTACAATTGGGACACTCGCTACCGAGTTCCAAACTGCCTCTGGAAGCAACGTCAGCAAAATAACTTTTAGTCGGGAGCTTAATGAAATGGTTTTCCATGGCCGAGCAGCCGCACACAAGCCTTTGATCATCATGCGCAATGCCAAGTGTCGGCTGGAGTGGTGTAAAGCTTGCCGCCACTGGACTCTGGAGCAGTGGAAACGCGTTCTTTGGAGTGATGAATCACGCCTCACCATCTGGCAGTCTGACGGATGAATCTGGCATCGGCGGATCCCAGGAGAACGTTACCTTCCCAAATGCATAGTGCCAACTGTAAAGTTTGGTGGTGGAGTTATGGTCTGGAACTGTTTTTCATGGTTCGGGCTAGGCCCCTTAGTTCCAGTGAAGGGAAATCTTTATGCTACAGCATACAATGACATTGTAGATGATTTTGTGCTTCCAACATTTTGGCAACAGTTTGGGGAAGGTCCTTTCCTGTTTAAGCAAGACAATGCCCCCGTACACAAAAAAAAGGTCCATACAGAAATGGTTTGTCGAGATTGGTGTGGAAGAACTTGACTGGCCTGCACAGAGCCTTGACCTCAACCCCATCGAACACCTTTGGGATAAATTGGAACGCAGACTGGGAGCCAGGCCTAATAGCCCAACATCAGTGCCGACCTCACTAATGCTCTTATGGCTGAATGGAAGCAAGTCCCCGCAGCAATGTTCCAACATCTAGTGGAATTACTTCCTAGAAGAGTGGAGGCTGTTATAGCAGCAAAGGGGGGTCCATATCCATATTAATGGCCATGATTTTGGAATGAGATGTTCGACGAGCAGCTGTCCACATACTTTTGGTAATGTAGTGTATATACTGTATATGTGTGTATAAAGTGGTGTAAAGTACTTAAGTAAAATTACTTTAAAGTACTACTTAAGTAGTGTTTTTGGGTATCTGTACTTTACTTTACTATTTATATTTAGGAAAATATTTGCTTTTACTTCACTACATTCCTAAAGAAAATAATGTACTTTTTACCCCATACATTTTCCCTGACACCCAAACATTTACATGTTACATTTTGAATGCTTAGGAGGACAGGAAACTGGTCCAATTCACTCACTTATCAAGAGAAAATCCCTAGTGATCCCTATTGCATCTAATCTGGCAGACTCACTAAACACAAACGCTGTCACGGATTCAGCCGAGGCTGCCCCTCCTCCTTGCTCGGGCAGGCTTCGGCGTTCGTCATCACCAGAGTACTAGCTGCTACCGATCTATGTTTCTATGTTCGACTTATTCTGTCTTGATTGGTTACACCTGTTTCCCATTATGTAGTATTGTCTTCCCTATTTAACCCTCTGTCTTACAATGTGTGTTGTGTGTGATTGTTATTGTTATTGGCAGTCGTTAGTGTGCGGGTTATTTCCTCCCTGTGTGGTACGTTTTCTGATCAGCTCTGTGTCCTGCGTTTGACTTCGCTCACCGCATTTCACTGACGCCTTTGACAGAATCACACACCCTACATGGAGTCAGCAGGAGCAGCGGTGCCAGCCGGATCGATGGAGGAACGCGTACAACAACAAGCGGCCATGATCCAGGCTCTCGGCACCGCCATGGAACGTGTGGTTAACACAATGGAGCGATGGGAGAGAGGAGGTCTTCCTATACCTCATCCGATGACACCACCACCTATATCGATACCCATCGTTTCACCTCCGGGGTCCAGTGGGATTCGGCTCTCGCTCCCGAGGGCTTATGACGGCACAGCTGCCGGGTGTCAGGGTTTTCTGCTCCAGGTAGAACTCTACCTGGCAACCATCCACCCGGCCCCCTCGGGATACGAGAGCGTGTCCGCCCTCATCTCCTGTCTGTCCGGTAAAGCGCTGGAGTGGGCCAACGCCGAGTGGGGGGATAGACGCCGCAACTGTCAGCTATGCGGAGTTCACCCGCCGCTTTAGGGCGGTTTTCGATCATCCACCAGAGGGGAAAGCGGCGGGTGAGCGTCTATTCCTCCTCAGACAGGGGAAGAGGAGCGCGCAGGAATTCGCACTGGACTTTCGGACTCTGGCTGCCAACGCGGGATGGTATGAGAGGGCCCTCATCGACCACTACCAATGTAGCTTGAGGGAGGACGTTCGTCGGGAATTGGCCTGCAGGGACACCAACCTAAGCCTGGACCAACTGGTGGACATGTCCATTCGACTAGATAACCTGTTGGCTACCCGCGGACGTCCGGATCCGGGGCCGTCCATTCCATCCCCCAGCACCTCAGACCCTACCCCTATGGAGCTCGGAGGTGCTGCTATGAGGGAGACCAGTAGAGGGGCCGTCCCCTGCACCAACTGTGGCCGCAGAGGACACACTGCTGGTCGGTGCTGGGGAGGGCCTCCTAGGAGTCGAGGCAGTAGGCAGCGCACTGATGAGCCGTTTCAGGTGAGTAGGCACCCAACTCACCCAGAGCTCCCTGTTGCGCATATATGTATGAATGTTGAAGTTTCCAGAGTTTTCTCCTCAGTCCCAGCATAAGGCGCTAGTAGATTCAGGCGCAGCTGGGAACTTTATTGATCGTCAGTTTACCCATAAGTTAGGGATTCCTATTGTGCCAGTCGATGTGCCCTTCCCTATCCATGCCCTAGATAGCCGCCCTTTAGGGTCAGGGTTGATTAGGGAAGTCACAGCGCCTCTCAGGATGAAGACGCAGGAGGGTCATGAGGAAATGATTAGTTTGTATCTGATTGATTCTCCTGCGTTTCCCGTGTTGTTGGGGCTTCCCTGGTTAGCTTCTCATGACCCCACTATTTCATGGCAACAGAGGGCTCTCAAGGGATGGTCTGATCAGTGCTTGGGGAGGTGTGTAGGTGTTTCCGTAGGGGCAACTACGGTGGAGAGTCCGAACCAGGTTCCCGCCTTGCACATTCCGCCTGAATATGCTGATTTGGCTCTCGCCTTCTGTAAATTAAAGGCGACTCAATTACCACCCCATCGACAGGGGGATTGTGCAATAAACCTCCAGGTAGGCGCTGCGCTTCCCCGGAGTCACGTGTGTCCTCTGTCACAGGAGGAGACGGCGGCTATGGAAACATATGTCACCGAATCTCTGAGACAGGGATACATATGGCCGTCCACTTCCCCTGCGTCATCAAGTTTCGTTTTTGTGAAGAAGAAGGATGGTGGTTTACGCCCGTGCATTGACTACCGTGGTCTAAATCAGATCATAATAAACTATAGCTATCCACTACCTCTGATTGCTAGTATGACGGAGTCATTGCACGGGGCACGCTTCTTCACTAAATTGGATCTCAGGAGCGCGTACAACCTGGTGCGTATTCGGGAGGGAGATGAGTGGAAGACAGCATTTAGTACTACCTCGGGGCACTATGAGTACCTCGTCATGCCATACGGTCTGATGAATGCTCCTTCAGTCTTCCAAACGTTTGTTGATGAGATTTTCCGGGACCTGCATGGACAGGGTGTAGTGGTGTTTATCGATGACATTCTAATATACTCCGCTACACGAGCCGAGCATGTGTCCTTGGTTCGTCGGGTGCTTGGTAGACTGTTGGAGCATGACCTGTATGTGAAGGCGGAGCAATATCTGTTCTTCCAAGAGTCCATCTCTTTCCTGGGACACCGCTTTTTTGGGACCTGTTTACTTTGGCTCCGGTGCTGGCTCATCCGGATCCTTCCTTGGCATTCCAAGTTGAGGTGGATGCGTCCGAGGCTGGGATCGGTGCTGCACTGTCTCAGTGCTCGGGTACGCCACCAAACTCCGCCCCTGTGCTTTCTTTTCTAAGAAGCTCAGTCCGGCGGAGCGCAATTATGATGTGGGGGACCGGGAGCTGTTAGCTGTGGTTCAAGCCCTGAAGGTGTGGAGGCATTGGCTTGAGGGGGCTAAACACCCTTTTCTCATTTTGACTGACCATCGTAACCTGGAGTACATCCGGGCGGCGAGGAGGTTGAACCCTCGTCAGGCAAGATTGGCTATGTTTTTCACTCGATTTGTGTTTACGCTCACTTACAGACCAGGTTCCCAGAACGCTAAGGCAGATACCCTGTCCCGACTGTATGACACAGAGGAGAGGTCCATTGAGCCCATTCCCATACTCCCGGCGTCGTGTCTGGTGGCACCAGTGGTGTGGGAGGTTGATGCGGACATCGAGCGGGCGTTACGTACCGAGCCTACTCCCCCCCAGTGTCCGGAGGGTCGGATGTACGTGCCGCTCGAGGTTCGTGATCGATTGATCCATTGGGCTCACACGTCACCCTCCTCTGGTCATCCTGGTATTGGTCGGACAGTGCACTGTCTTAGTGGGAAGTGCTGGTGGCCCACTTTAGCCAAGGACGTGAGGGTTTATGTTTCCTCCTGCTCAGTGTGCGCCCAGTGTAAGGCACCTAGACACCTGCCCAGAGGGAAATTACAACCCCTACCCGTTCCACAACGGCCGTGGTCTCATCTATCGGTGGACTTTGTCACGGACCTTCCTCCCTCCCAGGGGAACACCACGATCTTGGTCGTTGTGGATCGGTTTTCGAAGGCCTGCCGTCTCATTCCTATGCCAGGTCTCCCTACAGCCCTAAAACTGCTGACGCCCTGTTTACACACGTCTTCCGGCACTACGGGGTACCTGAGGATATAGTGTCAGATCGGGGTCCCCAGTTCACCTCTAGAGTCTGGAGGGCGTTCATGGAACGTCTGGGGGTCTCGATTAGCCTTACCTCAGGTTTTCACCCCGAGAGTAATGGGCAGGTGGAGAGAGTTAACCAGGATGTGGGTAGGTTTCTGAGGTCCTATTGCCAGGACCAGCAGAGGGAGTGGTCGGGTTATATCCCCTGGGCAGAGATAGCCCAGAACTCACTTCGCCACTCCTCTACTAACCTTATGCCTTTTCAGTGTGTGTTAGGTTATCAGCTGGTCCTGGCACCTTGGCATCAGATCTGGCTGTCGACCCGAAACCTTCCGGCTCTGGTCACTGTTTTCCGCAGTGGACTGCAGGAGGAGGTACAGACGGATTTAGCCTGCCGTGATGACAACCTGTCACTCGGCCAGCTCATCAGCATGACGATCCGGTTGGACAACCTCTTGCGGTCCCGACGAAGACCTGCGCGGAATCCGGAGCCCATGGCTACACCTGCTCCGTGGCCAGAGCCGATGGAGGTGGGCTCTGCACGTTTGCCATAGGAGTCGGAGGAATCTGGGCCTCTGCTCCTAATGTGGAGAAATTGGTCATTTCTCCCCGACCTGCCCCCTATCCACTAATAGGCGAGGAGGTGACAAACTAGGGAATTCCCCTGCTCCAACCAGGTAGGATGCAAGATCTCCTCTCCTTTTCTGTCAACTCAACCAATGTGTTTTTCCATTAAATTCCCTGAATACTCTAGCCCATTATCGATCAATAATGACAAACCTCCTGGCATTGACAACTTAGATGGAATGCTACTGAGGATGGTAGCTGACTCAATAGCCACTCCTATCTGTCATATCTTTAATCTGCCTAGAGGAAAGTCTTTGTCCTCCAGCCTGGAGGGAAGCCAAAGTAATTCCGCTACCCAAGAATGGTAAAGCGGCCTTTACTGGTTCAAACAGAAGACCTATAAGCTTGCTGCCAGCTCTTAGCAAACTGTTGGAAAAAATGGTGTTTGACCAAATACAATGTTATTTCTCTGTAAACACATTAACAACAGACTTTCAACATGCTTATAGGGAAGGGCACTCAACATGTACTGCACTGACAAAAATGACTGATGATTGGTTGAAAGAAATTGATAATAAAAGATTGTGGGAGCTGTACTGTTAGATTTCAGTGCAGCCTTTGATATTATTGACCAAAACCTGTTGTTGAGAACTTATGTGTTATGGCTTTTCAATCTGCCATATCAAGGATTCAGAGCTATCTATCTAATAGAACTCAAAGAGTTTTCTTTAAAGAAAGCTTCTCTAATGTCAAACATGTAAAGTGTGGTGTACCACAGGGCAGCTCTCTAGGCCCTCTACTCTTTTCAATTTTTACCTTTTGACCTGCCACTGGCATTAAACAAAGTATGTGTGTCCATGTATGCTGATGATTCAACCATATAAAGTGGGGAGAACAAGTATTTGATACACTGCCGATTTTGCAGGTTTTCCTACTTACAAAGCATGTAGAGGTCTGTAATTTGTATCATAGGTACACTTAAACTGTGAGCGACGGAATCTAAAACAAAAATCCAGAAAATCACATTGTATGATTTTTAAGTAATTAATTTGCATTTTATTGCATGACATAAGTATTTGATACATCAGAAAAGCAGAACTTAATATTTGGTACAGAAACCTTTGTTTGCAATTACAGAGATCAGTTTCCTGTAGGTCTTGACCAGGTTTGCACACACTGCAGCAGGGATTTTGGCCCACTCCTCCATACAGACCTTCTCCAGATCCTTCAGGTTTTGGGGCTGTCGCTGGGCAATACGGACTTTCAGCTCCCTCCAAATATTTTCTAATGGGTTCAGGTCTGGAGACTGGCTAGGCCACTCCAGGACCTTGAGATGCTTCTTACGGAGCCACTCCTTAGTTGCCCTGGCTGTGTGTTTCGGGTCGTTATCATGCTGGAAGACCCAGCCACAACCCATCTTCAATGCTCTTACTGAGGGAAGGAGGTTGTTGGCAAAGATCTCACGATACATGGCCCCATCCATCCTCCCCTCAATACGGTGCAGTCGTCCTGTCCCCTTTGCAGAAAAGCATCCCCAAAGAATGATGTTTCCACCTCCATGCTTCACGGTTGGGATGGTGTTCTTGGGGTTGTACTCACCCTTCTTCTTCCTCCAAACACGGCGAGTGGAGTTTAGACCAAAAAGCTATATTTTTGTCTCATCAGACCACATGACCTTCTCCCATTCCTCCTCTGGATCATCCAGATGGTCATTGGAAAACTTCAGACGGGCCTGGACATGCGCTGGCTTGAGCAGGGGGACCTTGCGTGCGCTGCAGGATTTTAATCCATGACGGCGTAGTGTGTTACTAATGGTTTTCTTTGAGAATGTGATCCCAGCTCTCTTCAGGTCATTGACCAGGTCCTGCCGTGTAGTTCTGGGCTGATCCCTCACCTTCCTCGTGATCATTGATGCCCCACGAGGTGAGATCTTGCATGGAGCCCCAGACCGAGAGTGATTGACCGTCATCTTGAACTTCTTCCATTTTCTAATAATTGCGCCAACAGTTTTTGCCTTCTCACCAAGCTGCTTGCCTATTGTCCTGTAGGCCATCCCAGCCTTGTGCAGGTCTACAATTTTATCCCTGATGTCCTTACACAGCTCTCTGGTCTTGGCCATTGTGGAGAGGTTGGAGTCTGTTTGATTGAGTGTGTGGACAGGTGTCTTTTATACAGGTAATGAGTTCAAACAGGTGCAGTTAATACAGGTAATGAGTGGAGAACAGGAGGGCTTCTTAAAGAAAAACTAACAGGTCTGTGAGAGCCGGAATTCTTACTGGTTGGTAGGTGATCAAATACTTAAGTCATGCAATAAAATGCAAATTAATTACTTAAAAATCATACAATGTGATTTTCTGGATTTTTGTTTTAGATTCCGTCTCTCACAGAAGAGAAGTGTACCTATGATAAAAATTACAGACCTCTACATGCTTTGTAAGTAGGAAAACCTGCAAAATCGGCAGTGTATCAAATACTTGTTCTCCCCACTGTATATGCATCAGCAACCACAGCTAATGAAATCACTGAAACCCTTAACAAAGAGTTGCAGTCTGTTTTGGAATGGGTGGCCACTAATAAACTGGTCCTGAACATCTCTAAAACTAAGAGCAATGTATTTGGTACAAATCATTCCCTAAGTTCTAGACCTCAGCTGAATCTGGTAATGAATGGTGTGGCTGTTGAACAAGTTGAGGAGACTAAATTACTTGCCGTTACCTTAGATTGTAAACTATCATGGTCAAAACATATAGATTCAATGGTTGTAAAGATGGGGAGAGGTCTGTCCGTACTAAAGAGATGCTCTGCTTTTTTGACACCACAATCCAAAAAGCAAGTTCTGCAGGCTCTAGTTTTGTCTAATCTTGATTATTGTCCAGTCGTGTGGTCCAGTGCTGCAAGGAAAGACCTAGTTAAGCTGCAGCTGGCCCAAAACAGAGCGACACATCTTGCTGTTCATTGTAATCAGAGGGCTGATATAAATACTATGCATGCCAGTCTCTCTTGGCTAAGAGTTGAGGAGAGACAGACTGCATCACTTCTTCTTTTTATAAGAAACATTAATGTGTTGAAAATCCCAAATTGTTTGCATAGTCAACTAACACACAGCTCTGACACAAACACACTTACCCCACCAGACATGCCACCAGGGGTCTTTTCACAGTCCCCAAATCCAGAACAAATTCAAGAAAGCGTACAGTATTATATAGAGCCATTATTGCATGGAACTCCGTTCCATCTCATATTGCTCAAATTAACAGCAAACCTGGTTTCAAAAAACAGATAAAGCAACACCTCACGGCACAACGCCTTTTCCCAATTTGACCTAGATAGTTTGTGTGTGTAGGCTACGTTTGCCTTTAAAAATATTGTCTATGAATTTTCTGTATTATGTCATGTTTCATGTTTTGTGTGGACCCCAGTAAGAGTAGCTGCTGCTTTTGCAACAGTTAATGGGGATCCTCATTAAATACCAATACCAAATACCCTCACTCTAATTGATTCCGGAGCTGCCGGGAATCTTTTAGATAGCGCACTGGCCACTGCATTACGCATTCCTTTGGTTCCCCTACAGTCACCCATTCCTGTTTGAGCCCTGGATAATCGTCCAATAGGGACAGGGCTCGTACATCACATCACTGTTCCCGTTTCTCTGCTTAATGAGGTAACGTACCGTTTGCAACTCCCTGTTGATTACTGCATTAACCCAACTTTTCATGTGTCTCTCCTCAGGCCAGTGGTGCCTGGTCCCCTCGCTGAGGCTGGACCCAGTGACGCCCCGCCTCCTCCTCTGGACATTGAGGGAGGTCCGTCGTACTCGGTCCGTGAAGTCCTGGATTCGAGGCGTCCGGCGGGGCGTCTCCAGTACCTCATCGACTGGGAGGGGTACAGCCTAGAGGAGCAGTGCTGGGTTCCTGCGGTGGACATCCTGGACGCTTCGCTTACCAGGTATTTTCACCGTCGGCGCCCTGACCGACCCGCACCGCGTTCCTGTGGTCGTCCCCGAGGCCGGTGTTATCCCGCTGCTGGTGCAGCGCATCAGGGGGGGTACTGTCACAGATCCCCCCTCGGTACTGCTGCTCATGCCGTTCACCAGCTCCGGAGGTCTACGTCACCGGCCTTCTAGGCGTCACTGACGTGGATTAATTACCACCAACCCCGGACTGTCTTGTCTCATTATGCACACCTGGTTCCCATTTCCCCTGATTAGTATATGTATATATGTGCCCTCTGTTCCCCATTGTCCTTGTCGATTATTGTCCCATGTCCGTTGGTCTCGTGAGTACCGTGTATTGTGCTCTTGTTATTACGGGTCTCGTCCCATGTGTTGTTTAGAGGTTTACACCTCGCTCTTTTGTTTGGGAACCATTCCTGTGTTTATATGTATGTATGTATGTATGTATGTATGTGTTTGTTTTGAGCTTCGTCTCCGTCGTTTTGTATGACGTACCTGGTGTTGGGTGGAGTAATAAAAAAAACTAATACGTATTCCTACGCCTGTCTTCGAATCATTATACAACGTGACAGTTATGCCCCTCCAGTTGGTCAATTCTACCCGCACCCTCCCTTTTCATCCTTCTCCAGGAGGAAGCTCATTCAAACCAGATGTTACTAAGTCAAAGCAAATGTCAGAGGCAATAGTTGGCGGCACACCTGGTAGATACAGGGTGACCAGGGGCAGACTATCTACATTTTTCTCCTTGCATTGCACTTTCTCCCCTTTTTTCTTTAATAATATTTATGATTGCCTCGTCTCAAAAACAACCGCAGACGCCAATATGAAGTATTGTCTGTTGATATATTATGTAACATTCAAGACCTGGCAGACTGAAATTAGCTTATTTTCTGGACATACTTATTGTTTCTAATCCTCCTGTGTGCCATGTATGATCTCATATACAAATAACTCAAAATAACTGAAAACTCTACATTTGTCTTACATGGTCTATTATTATGACATGTTTTGACCGACTTTTTCCAAGTGTTGTGCTTGTATCTAGTTCAGACTTCTCTAAATCAATTGAAAGGTTAAAAGCACCTCATTGGTTTCAAAAATCTAAATATTGTCTTCTGAGCTTTCCATTGGCTCGACATGCTGTGGGATACAAGGAAGTGAGCATCATATTATTACAGTTTTTAGCTATCCCCCTCTGTAACTCTGTGGCAACAACTCCAACATTCTACATCTAAAACAAGGAGATATGACAATGTTCCTACTATCCATCATCCGAGTGATGGTCCAGTATGATCGATCATTTGGATAGCAAAGCTAAACTGTCCAATGAGCAATACCCATGTATATTCTATCTGTTTTTGGAAACCATTTACGTTCTATCCTTGTTTCACTCTCATTCTAATTAAAGACACTGTACTGTATTTGAGCCAAAATGGAGGGTGGTTCTTGGAAGCTAGAATCAGAGAGGGGTGGTCCCTACAATGATTAATGGCTTTTCTTTTGACACTGACATGGAGGGATCAGCAAAACAACCAACAAATTCTGCATAACTCCAGTCAAGCCAGACGCCAGCCTCGCTATTGTGTCACTGACACTGACAATTAGTGTACTGGCAAAACACACAAACACCCCCTCCACACTACACTGCACACAGAGTGGATGGAATTGATTTATAGTCAGCGAAACATACTTTCTCATACTTTTGAAGTGAATGATGGATCTGCTTGCATCCAATAAGACTTTCATTCAACGATAATTATCATCTGTTCAACGGTGGATAGTGTTGCATGTAAGCCCGCTTTTCCAGGCCCCTCGTTTCAGTTGTCTCCTTTCCAATATCAACTCTGGACCACCTGTTTGGATGACCAGGGGGTCTCAGCATCGAAGGAAACGTAGCTACATCTCGCCAGGGCGCTCGTAAATCATTGTTTTCTTGGTTTCAAATGCGCAGCTGCGCATATATGTAACGTTTACGATTATTATTGGCCCGAGCGACATTTTATTGGGAGTTATCAATTACCCTATATAAGGAACTCTAACAAACCTCACTGACATCTCCCCTACACCTGTATACACGTCAATTCAAGGATGGGTCATTAACAATATATCCAGTTGCATTCTGAATAGACCATTTTATTGCAGGCCTCATATCACATAATGGCAGACTGTGGCTAATACGGATGTGAACTGGCACCCTGATATCTACAGGCGATCGCCAGCAGCCACAGATAGCCTACTCCCATGGTCTCTCCCTTTTCATTTCGGCGCCAGCATTACGGACCAGAATTCCTCACTTTGCCCGGCCCATCAACAGTCACCCGTAATCAATACTGCCAGCACAGCTGCTGGCCCATAAAACAGCCACCATTTGGAGCCCGGCTGAGGTCCCCCCGTCTCTGGACTGTTTTGGGCCGGACCAAGCCCCTATCCCAATGGTCTCATCTGGAGATGGCAAGAGATGATAGAGAGAGAGACAGAGAAACCTTCCCCTTGTGATTCATAGGGAGCCCATCCCCTTTGTACAATACTTGTGTGCCAGACTTTTGGAGCAGTCTGTGTTGAGTAACAATGGATCGTATTGACCACACATGTTAGCTATCTTGTTATCTCTGGGTTGACGGGGATACATGACAGTTACATTACCCCAATATACTAAATCACAAACTGTTAGTCCGCGGTACTATGTTTTACATTGTTTCTTTACCAGTGACCAGGACTGTAATACTGCACTGCTGAACCACAATGCCTGGTGTGAAATCCGATCCCGTTCATGGAGGACCCTTGGAGATGGCCAAACCACATCTATCAGTGTCTAAATATCTCCTTGCAGTCTCTGAGAGAACTTTCAAGGATAAAGCGACTCTTCAAAAGCATCCCTCTCCGTTTGATGTTCCAAACGTCTGGGACAGTAATGGGTGCCTCTGTTGTACCCCCGATCACCTATTGATTATGTGAGGCAGAGTGCAGTATGTTCTAAATGAGGTGGCATACAAAGACTAGCATGTTCACGGCACCTAATGTCATTCTCCTGTATAATGAAGGTATACTGTAGTATGGACCATATGGAAAACAAACCAGAACATTTTATCTGTTGGAAAGTCTCTGTGTTTATTAGAATGTCTCACATGCAAGTGTATGTAGGTTGTGAGAAAATACAAGATGGAATATACTTTTCTAATCCTCTACAGAATTAAAAAATAGTAATAATTCAGTTGTCATAATCAATTAATATCTAATACATTATCCAAAGACGTAAATACCAACCAAAATAATATTGCACTTCTATTGTTGTGCATTCCTATTGCATTTCAATCCATTAGAAGTTTCACATTCATGTTCATTGCCTGTACATGTAGTGAACCAGGTTGTATAGAGGGAATTGCCAACATAAGTAAACATTTAATTTCATGACAATAACTGAAACACAATTCACACCTTGCACGTCGCACTGGGCTCTAACAGTTGATTAGAGCCAAAATGGCCTTGGGTTGCAATGTTTTACCTACAAACCTAGTTATCCTAAGGAAACTGTTTCCCTTAGCAGCAGAAGTAACCATGTTGCGTGGTGAAATAAAATACATCTTTAGAAATGCTCCGGCAGCTCTTGTCCCTGTGACATTTGACAGTCTTTTATGGTGCAGAACGAAACATGTTTGGAACTTGGGAGTTGAAAATTCAATTGTGCCGTATTGATTTCAGGTCCGTCTGTCATTATTCCCTTTGCTGATTGACAGGTGAAAATTGGTTACGTTAAGTATTTCATATGTTATAGGGGCTGACATTTGCTTGCCTGCTCCCTATGTCAATATTGTTGGAGAGATAGGCAGCTTTATGAGATAGCAGTATACACTGACTCTGGCTTTTGTGTGATGTTCCAGTGTTTTTCCTGACATAATTTAAGATATATTAAAAACTGCCAGCATCTCCCCTCTTTGAGGTGTTTAATGCCAATATTATTGTCTTTCACCGGGAGATCATGTATGTTCATAATCGGTGGGGCTGCCGCACGCTGCACACACATATGCACATACGCACGCATGCACACACATACACATATACACACACGCATGCACACACACACACACAAACATGCAGAAGCACACACATACACACATGTGCACATACACACATTCTACATACACTGCATGCTCATGTTTAGGCATTAGAATACCAATTACTGTAAAATGGAGCTGTCCTGATTGATTCAATGCTTAATATGGAAGTGAGCGTCATAACCCCACTCTCTTTCAACAGACTGCCAGCAGAAATTGTCTCATCCGGAAATATTCCCTCACTGACAACATCGTTTGTCGCACAACAGCACTGACATTTCTCCACTTGTGTATTAGACAGGACACTCTGATTCCACACTCCCCCTCCTCCTATCACTGTCAATCTTCCCTTTGCATGCCACGCTGTTTGTCCCTTTACGTCTCCCTTACTAATGTCATGGCATGTCTTGGGTTGGCCTTTGGGCTCCCTTCACAAGCTGATGAAGGGAATAATTACATGAGGAGAAAAAAGACATATTGAGCCTTTCTCCTCAAAGAGCGTAGAGCAGAGAGGCTTCTGGGATAGTGCAGCTGTGTGCCATCAGGCGACCTGTCACCTAAAGGATCAAGGGGCTCAATGGGACAGCCGTGTGTGTGTGTGTCAATGTCACCTCCTACACATACTGTATCTCCACTCATGCCAATGCTACGATTTCTGTGACATCATGACGAGCAATTTCTCTCTCTCTCTCTCTCTCTCTCTCTCTCTCTCTCTCTCTCTCTCTCTCTCTCTCATGCAATAATAAGCCCTATTCATTGATGAACAAATTACTGCACAATCTCATGAAACAGCAAAAACCAGAGAGAATGACCTCATATGGCAGCCATAATTTTCTATTTTGTGTAGGTGTGACCATAGTGATACACACCCCATCCTCCCAAATAATCTTATACCCCACCCAGATCACTGCTGACTGGGGTCTGTGGCCCTCTTTTGGGCAAAACAAGCAGTACTCCTGTTATGTGTTTGTCAGACCGTAAAGCAAATGTTTAGGCCTTAGGAGCTACAGCCCATCCCTCAGGCAGGACACTGACAAGAGCACGGTCCATATAGACCAGCCCCAGGTCAACATTAGCCGAAGAGTGGAGAGATCAATATATGTAGTTAGTCAATATTATTTCTAGTCGGGCTATTCTTCGTATATTGCATTAATCTTCGCATCCCTCCTCCCAGCCTTCAAGTACACAGACATTACAGGACCGTACATCATTGACAATTAGAGAATCAGAGATAAGGAAGAAAAGGTGATGGTGATGCTTCCCAACAATGACTCTGATGGTAGCTTCCAGACACATTGCCCTTGGGGTGTAGTCCACCCAAGTTGCAGCACAGCAGACACCTCTTAGGTATATTTATGTAGCCCATCCTTTGCCCGGAGCTACACTTGTTGGGCTAGGCATTAGCCCGTCTTAATCTGCTGTTTGGACGACATCACCAGGTGGCTCAGGGCATCTTTGGGTGGGGTGGGGCAATGGGTTGTACTGAGGGTGGTCCATTGTTTGAATCCACTTTGAAACAAAATTGCCTTTTTAAAGGCCCAGTGCAGAGAAAATTATGTTTTTCCTATATTTTGTATCATATTGTACAACAGCTGATGTCTGATGAAAGAAATTTGATCTGTGTTATTTCCTCATAGTTGCTGATTGAAAATACAATCTACACAGCACCTTCTAATCAGCAGGTTTTGCATTGGTGGAGTTGTGGATTGCCTGGTAACATCACCAGGCGGTATGTTAATATATACCACTAACAAAGAGAGTTCAAAACCTCTCTGCCAATAACAGTTCATTTTCAGATTACATATCTCTCCCCCTTCCTGCTCAGACCACTCGCAGACAGTCCTAGTAAAATACTTGCTTGATAAATATTTTTTGGCTAAAAAGAAATTTTTATTTACTTTCACTGTTTTAATGGAAAATGATTACAGTAAGGTCATTAATTGTTACCCAGAAATTATTTGATATTGAGATAAAAACGTCTGCATTGGCCTTTAAGCACACATTGTAGGTGTAGAGATGGGAATCAGTCCAAAAATGGTAACAGACGCTTGTTTCTCAGCATGTACAGACTTCCTCTCATGCCCTTTTAATAAGGTTAAAAAAAAGCTACAAGCTAGTTTCTGTCACATTATTTTTGTTAATAAAATTTTATACAATAGGTATGTCCACAAGAGCAGAAATGAAGGTTATCAGACATGTATCCCAACGCCACCATGCGGCTTGTATGAGGAGAACGTCTCTCCCAAGATGCACTGCTCCACCTGGGAGCGCCACAGATGGCTGCGTGGACATCAGCCTATAATGATTATACGTCTGCTAACTCTTTTACCGTATTAAAGATATTAAAGATTCATGTGTGCCTATAGGAAATAGGCAAGGCTTGGGAATTGGTATGTGGTCACTCTGTTGTGTTTTCAAGGAAACGTGGAGTGGGGGAGATGGTATCTCAGGTAATCCCTGGATTAGGCAGCCAACCACCTAATGGTTGGGAGTGGTCGACCTTATGTGATTTTTGCTCTCATTTTGCTTCATAATCCGTACTCACAAAGCCTGTTGGTGTTGGTGGACAAAGCTGTGTGCATTTAGATTTTAGACTAAGGGAGGATCCAGACCGACTCAGGCCGCCAGTCGCTAACTTGTTTTGCTAAGCAGGTGACCTAAAGTAGAAATCTCTTAGAAATCTATCTTTCAAATAGAGACAGATTTTACATGGCAAAGTACATAATCGTATGCTTAATTGTATGCTATTTGGTCTTCTTTAGTGAACGGATTTCCAATTTTTTAACCAAATTTGGACCCCTATTTTTGCTGTTTGGATTCAAAGTGTCTCGAACATATTTATCATGACATATGCTGCTCCAACACTTAGTACATGGCAATGAAATGTTTAAATTAGAACCATAGGAATACTAGGGAAAACCGTTTTCTAGTAAATTATTTAAAACATCCTCATGAAAGTTTGTAGGTCAACGGTTTATCGCACTTTACAATAAAATAAAAAAAGATTCTCATTCACAATGTTCAAAACCTCCCAAATTCCCACTCCAAATTGGTGATTAAATATATTGTAATTTATTATGGCGTCTCATGGCTAGACTCAATGACTGCATTTAATTGGTATTTATTTGGTTCGCAATCAGTCATTGCCCTCTCACTGTACTTACAGCACCGTTTTAAAACTTTTATTATGTCATTTCTTGAATAAACTCCCCTAGTTTTATAGGAAACACATGACTGTATGGGACACCACAGTAACGTTAAGAATTGGGAAAAGTAGTGTTCTGGGCGTGCATGCACACATACACATACACACACTCACATGCACACACACACACACACACCACGAAGGCAGACATTCAATCATAATATTCACTTGGCATGGAGAAGCCCTGGTTCGCCCAATGTCTGGGTGGAAACACCTCTTGCATCTTGGAAATGCATCTTACCCGTGAGAAAACATTTGAGGAACTCAAAATCTTAAAGTCTGGCAATATGTTGTCAGCTGGCAGGAAAACTATATGTATGCAACATATTAAGCACCTGGTATTTATTTCATGGCAACTTTGGCTTTATTAGGGGGTATGTTAAGCACTGCTGGGTGCCATTTGGTATCAAGTATGCACTAGTTACATTAGAAAACCTGCAGCTTCCAACATAACCAAATTAGTATTGCTGTAATAGTACATACAACAAATACAAACCACTTTACATTGTTTTAACGTCAACTTCCTCTCCTACATATGTATCGATTTAGATCACAATAATAATTACATTGTTCTCCTGCCAAACAGAGGGATTATACCAAGAGCTTGTTGAGAAAATGGAGGCTTACAATGAGTGTTTTAACAGATCAATGAGTCCAATTAAGAGCACTCAAATCAGAGTGGATGGATTGGAAGATTATGAATGTGAGTGACGATAGAATGCCCAAAACAATATACATTTTTGTAACACTTTCTATAAAGTACATGCATATAGTGCCTTATAACATCCATTATAATGCCTTATGATATGTTTATAATGCATTATAACAGTGACTGTAAAGGAGTACAGCTAGATGTGCATATCAAATCTATGTGTCATGGAGGAGCTGAAGCTAACACAAGGGGTTGTGGGTAGTGCAATGTCTGCAGCCATACTGTCCTTTGATCTTCCTACGAGAGCTCAACTATCATTTGAAGTCCAAGCTGATTTAATTACATGGATTATATAGCTCACATGCTATGTGGCGGTATGTTTTAGTGATAATATGATACTACAATATCAGTCTGCAGTACCTAAAATAATACATCTATGTGAATAAACTAATACAGTGGGGAAAAAAAGTATTTAGTCAGCCACCAATTGTGCAAGTTCTCCCACTTAAAAAGATGAGAGAGGCCTGTAATTTTCATCATAGGTACATGTCAACTATGACAGACAAAATGAGGAGAAAAAAATCCAGAAAATCACATTGTAGGATTTTTAATACATTTATTTGCAAATTATGGTGGAAAATAAGTATTTGGTCAATAACAAAAGTTTCTCAATGCTTTGTTATATACCCTTTGTTACCAATGACACAGGTCAAACGTTTTCTGTAAGTCTTCACAAGGTTTTCACACACTGTTGCTGGTATTTTGGCCCATTCCTCCATGCAGATCTCCTCTAGAGCAGTGATGTTTTGGGGCTGTCGCTGGGCAACACGGACTTTCAACTCCCTCCAAAGATTTTCTATGGGGTTGAGATCTGGAGACTGGCTAGGCCACTCCAGGACCTTGAAATGCTTCTTACGAAGCCACTCCTTCGTTGCCCGGGCGGTGTGTTTGGGATCATTGTCATGCTGAAAGACCCAGCCATGTTTCATCTTCAATGCCCTTGCTGATGGAAGGAGGTTTTCACTCAAAATCTCACGATACATGGCCCCATTCATTCTTTCCTTTACACGGATCAGTCATCCTGGTCCCTTTGCAGAAAAACAGCCCCAAAGCATGATGTTTCCACCCCCATGCTTCACAGTAGGTATGGTGTTCTTTGGATGCAACTCAGCATTCTTTGTCCTCCAAACACAACGAGTTGAGTTTTTACCAAAAAGTTATATTTTGGTTTCATCTGACATTATGACATTCTCCCAATCCTCTTCTGGATCATCCAAATGCACTCAAGAAAACTTCAGACGGGCCTGGACATGTACTGGCTTAAGCAGGGGGACACGTCTGGCACTGCAGGATTTGAGTCCCTGGCGGCGTAGTGTGTAACTGATGGTAGGCTTTGTTACTTTGGTCCCAGCTCTCTGCAGGTCATTCACTAGGTCCCCCCGTGTGGTTCTGGGATTTTTGCTCACCGTTCTTGTGATCATTTTGACCCCACGGGGTGAGATCTTGCGTGGAGCCCCAGATCGAGGGAGATTATCAGTGGTCTTGTATGTCTTCCATTTCCTAATAATTGCTTCCACAGTTGATTTCTTTAAACCAAGCTGCTTACCTATTGCAGATTCAGTCTTCCCAGCCTGGTGCAGGTCTACAATTTTGTTTCTGGTGTCCTTTGACAGCTCTTTGGTCTTGGCCATAGTGGAGTTTGGAGTGTGACTGTTTGAGGTTGTGGACAGGTGTCTTTTATACTGATAACAAGTTCAAACAGGTGCCATTAATACATGTAACGAGTGGAGGACAGAGGAGCCTCTTAAAGAAGAAGTTACAGGTCTGTGAGAGCCAGAAATCTTGCTTGTTTGTAGGTGACCAAATAGTTATTTTCCACCATAATTTGCTAATAAATTCATAAAAAATCCTACAATGTGATTTTCTAGATTTTTTTTTCTCAATTTGTCTGTCATAGTTGACGTGTACCTATGATGAAAATTACAGGCCTCTCTCATCTTTTTATGTGGGAGAACTTGCACAATTGGTGGCTGACTAAATACTTTTTTCCCCACTGTATTACAATGCAACCATTGTTTAATGTACTATATCTGTACTTGCCGTGTACAATAGCTTAATTACATTCTTGTTATCAATGTAGTTACTGAGTAACAACATGGCATATAAAAGCGACGTGATGTAAAATGAAGTCCAATAACTGTGTTGAATTTGGACTAAAAAGTACGGACCACTCAAATATGCAGCCTCTCCACTTTTCACACTTAAGTCGTCAAAACTGCGAGATGAGTTTTCATCACCAATCATCGCACTGATCTCTTTGCATTCGAGCAAAACCAAAACTTAAACGAATATGACAGTTGGATCTAGGGCTGTCCACAAACGTTGCCTCAAAGCTTTCAGTGTGAGACCAAGCGTTAAACGTCAGAGTGGAAGCTAGAGATCCAGACAATGCTTTTTGGCAACCCGAAGTGGAAACCCAAATTCAAGTGAGGGAAAAAAGAGACTTATCATTTGGTTTGTAGCTTGCAGTGAGTAAATGGCTACCTCATTCAATTCAATTCAATGTGGTCCAGGATGGTATTATAGCATTGCTACACACTCGGAACATAGACAGCAGAGACCGAAGTTGTATATTTTTGTTTGGAAAGTTATTTATGTACCTGCCATGGGTTTTGACTCAACCTCACTCTTTTCACAAAACCTCCCACTTCTCCCCAAAACCAGCTGGAACGTAACCACAAAAACATTCTAGCATCGGACTCTTGAGATCCTCCTTTTTATGAGTTATGAATTCACCATATGGCATGTAAAGTTATCCTAGCGAAAAAAAGAAGCCTGTGGTTTGTTGTTGAATGCCTCACATGGGCATGTGATGCTAAGTTCGCAATGGCTCTAATACTAATTATGACAGTAGTCTAGTTTTGTTTGATGAATAAATACAAAAATTGCTCACCTTTTTGAAACCTGATAGCTTATTCAATCAAATCTTATTCTCAATTGCTCTGAGTATGCCATGATACACTATTATATAAAAGTATGTGGACAACCCTTCAAATTAGTGGATTCGGCTATTTCAGCCACACCCGTTGCTGACAGGTGTATAAAATTGTGCACACAGCCATGCAATCTCCATAGGTAAACATTGGCAGTAGAATGGCCTTACTGACGAGCTCAGTGACTTTCAACGTGGCACCGTCACAGGATGTCACCTTTCCAACAAGTCAGTTCGTCAAATTTCTGCCCTGCTAGAGCTGCCCAGGTCAACTGTAAGTGCTGTTATTGTGAAATGGAAATGTCTATGAGCAACAAAAGCTCACGGAAGTGGTAGGCCTCATAAACTCACAGAACCGGACCGCCGAGTGCTAAAAATGGTCTGTCCTCGGTTGCAACACTCACTAGCAAATTCCAACCTGCCTCTGGAAGCAACGTCAGCACAAGAACTGTTTATCAGGAGCTTCGTGAAGTGGGTTTCCATGGCTGAGCAGCCGCACACAAGCCTAAGATCACCATGCGCAATGCCAAGCATCGGCTGGAGTGGTGTAAAGCTCACCGTCATTGAACTCTGGAGCAGTGGAAACACGTTCTCTGGAGTGATTAATCATGCTTCACCATATGGCAGTCCGACGGACGAATCTGGCTTTGGCGGGAGCCAGGAAAATGCTACCTGTCCCAATGCATAGTGCCAACTGTAAAGTTTGGTGGAGGAGGAATAATGGTCTGGGGCTGTTTTTCATGGTTCAAGCTAGGCCCCTTAGTTCCAGTGAAGGGAAATCTTAACGCTACAGCATACAATGACATTCTAGATGATTCTGTGCTTTGGGGAAGGCCCTTCCTGTTTCAGCATGACAATGCCCCCGTGCACAAAGCGAGGTCCATACAGAAATGGTTTGTTGAGATCGGTGTGGAAGAACCAGACTGGCCTGCACAGAGCCCTGACCTCAACCCCATTGAACACCTTTGGGATGAATTGGAACGGTGACTGCGAGCTAGGCCTAATCGCCCAACATCAGCGCCCAACCTCACTAATGCTCTTGTGGCTGAATGGAAGCAGGTCCCCGCCACAATGTTCCAACATCTAGTGGAAAGCCTTCCCAGAAGAGTGGAGGCTGTTATAGCAGCAAAGGGGGGATCAACATCCATATTAATGCCCACAATTTTGGATTGAGATGTTTGATGAGCAGGTGTCCACATACTTTTGGTCATGTAGTGTATATCACGCACACCAATGGTAACACTAGACCTATAATGTATACCCTTAATCAAGAAACTGAAACAAAACCAACATTTTTCAACGGTAGCATCTCTTACCCTTGAGGAAAATCAAAACAGCACAATGTTATCCCACCAGCCTATAAACCCATACTACATTCCTACCAAGAGATGCTTTATACAGAAATCCACCATCACTGTCTGGAAGAGAGAGGGCCTAATCCAGTGATTGGTTTTACCTTATCACAGAACTTAAGGAGTGTACACTTCTAAGCTGACGGATTGAACCCCTGTTCGATACAGGTTTGCAAAACTGAATCTGTTGAGCCTCCAAGATTTGATATGGGTATTTAAAGCTCTGCTCGGCATTAACCGAGAACACAACAAATACCCTGCCTTTTAACTGGGCTGGGGGAATCCGGGCCAGTCGGGATGCAAATTGAAATGATCCGAGAGTAGATTGAGAAGGTGAGGGTGGGTGGTTGTTGGGGTGGGGGTTGGAAGGGGGGTTGTAGGAATGAGGAGATGAGGTGAGAGGAGGCAGGGTGATGGGAAAAAGGTCCAAGGAAAATGTAGAGAGCCTGCAAGAGCAGCCATGAGGACTGGTGGCTAATGATCCGTGTGACAACAGTAGCAGACACAGTAGAGAGAATGGGCCCTTGATCGAACTAGGCGACAAACATTTGGTCAGCAAACAGCAGCTTGTGGCTCTGCCATTCCATCTGGCGCTATAGGCTACCTTTGGGCTAGCTAGCTAGCACATGTTCCACCAGTGCAGATCTCACTGGGTCCAAGAGAGGAACAGTGTATAGGCTAGGGGTGGCTCGGCAGCTTATTTGGAAAGTATACTGTATCATTTAGCAGAAGATATAATAATATTGGATACTCTAGAATAGAACTGAAATCTACACAGCCTACATGCACAGAACTTTGTAAAAGGTTGTGATATCAATTCACAATGAAAGATACTGAATGTATAGTGGCGCAATGATAAAAACGACACTCACATTGTCCAAATTGAATATTACATTTAATGGTTTTGGGTTTGGCTGGATGATGTGTACTATTGCAGTATAGATATATATTTTTGTCAGAATTAGCATGGAATCCAAAATCCCTGTGGCAGGGGATCTTTCTAAAAAGTTTTGACAGCATGTTGGCAAACTCATATTGTAGTTGGGAGAAGAAGTGACTGTCTGGATCTTGTATATAGGTAATACTATACAGTAACGTTATGTGATAATAGAAAACATGCAGGCCTATGGCCAATGCATAATATGCCAGCACTAGTGTTCCTATTATTCCATAGGGACTGAGTCTTCTGACCAGAACATTTGACACACTCCTAGAAAGAGATGTAATTATTTGGATTGTCTGTGGTCAAAGTGTGAAGAGATGCCATGGCATCTCCAGATAAAGTGTTTATCTGGAGATACCAATATCAGACATACCAATAATCATATTTTTCCACCTCTAAAACACACTCATGAACGCACGCACGCATGCATGCGCACACACAACCACCATTTGGTACCAATATGCCCATCATCGTAGGAGCATTCAATCTACAGTTAAGGAGAGACATAAACTCAGTCAGAGAGTGGATGTCTGCCCAACTCTCAACATTGTAATTAAAAAGGAATAAAGTAACACTTGGACAATACGACTCTCTCTTCAGACCTGGTTAACCAAGACTCAAATTACCCACCTAACAGTAATTTAATTGCGCTCCACAATTGTGTTAGTATTGGCTTTGAATTATTTCATAGACATTGGAGTTAGTAGTTAGCTGTGGGCCATTTGCCCATTAAGGTATAAATAAAGAGCAGAACTCAGTTTAGGGGGGCTGGGGTAGCGGGGGGGAAGGGCAATGGCAGCGCACACAGAGTGACTCATGATTGGGAGTCCATGGAAGTCAATCAGAAACTATAAAGAAAACAGCTCTCCTCTCTTGGGCGTGGTGAGCTTCACAGGGCTTTCACATACAACTTTAAAGACTCTAAGTTTTAAATCTGAGGATATACTTAAATCGCATGGCCTATTGTTTCTCAGGCTTCTCATATCTACCATGGTTAACACTCTCCGTGCCATTAAAAATAGGCGTGTGTGTGTTTGTGTGTCGTGCTCTCATTATAGCTCAGTGTGTAAGCACTAGGTGGGTAGGGCCTGTGTCACTGTTTGAACACACAAATCCAATGCCATTGTCTTGTTGATGTTTTTCGCTAAAGCTTTAGTATAGTTATTCAGGAGTGATTGTCAGAACGCTGAGTGTGGATGTGGTGCAGGGAATCAAGCGCAGGCACAAAGGTGTTCGTCAACAGTCTTTTAGTAGTCAAAAATGAACTCCAAACAGGAGAAATAGCCAACCCAACCGGGAGGCAAGAGCGACTAAACGCACACACACAACAGTGCGTAAAACAAGAAAAGGCGCACGCAGTGCGGACTCTCAATAAACACAGTCTGAGAGAAAAAACCCCATCAACATGAACACAGCTGACAAAACAATCACACATAACACCTGACCCAACATACGAAACTAAATAGGAAACACAATCAAACACTAACAAGGGACAGGTGTTACAAACAGACAAAACCAAACAAACATGAAACATCGAACGGTGGCAGCTAGTACTCCGGGGACGACGACCGCCGAAGCCTGCCCGAAAAAGGAGGAGGGGCCGCCTCGGCCGAAACCGTGACAGTACACCCCCCTTGACGCGCGGCTCCAGCCGTGCGCCGACCCCGGCCTCGGGGACGACCAGGACGACGCGGAGCAGGGCGCGTAGGATGACCCCGATGGAACTCGGTCAGCAGGGACTGGTCTAATATGTCCCTCCTCGGCACCCAGCACCGCTCCTCCGGGCCGTACCCTCCCACTCCACGAGATATTGAAGACCCCCATCCGGCGTCTCGAATCAAGGATGGACCTCACAGTGTACGCCGGAGCCCCCTCGATGTCCAACGGGGGCGGAGGAGTCTCCTCTATCTCATACTCCTGGAGTGGACCAGCTACCACCGGCCTGAGGAGAGACACATGGAACGAGGGGTTAATATTCCTATAATCAATAGGCAGTTCTAACCTGTAACACACCTCGTTCAACCTCCTCAGGACTTTGAAGGGCCCCACAAACCGCCGACCCAGCTTCCGGCAGGGCAGGCGGAGGGGCAGGTTTCTGGTCGAGAGCTAGACTCGATCTCCAGGTGCGTACACAGGCCCCTCACTGTGGTGGAGATCGGCGCTCGTCTTCTGCCGACGGATGGCCCGCTGCAGATGTACGTGGGCAGCGTTCCATGTCTCCTCCGAGCGCCGCACACACTCATCCACCGCAGGGGCCTCGATCTGGCTCTCGTGCCAAGGTGCCAGAACCGGCTGGTACCCCAACACACACTGGAAAGGGGTTAGTTGGGTGGAGGAGTGGCGGAGAGAGTTCTGTGCCATCTCGGCCCAAGGAACGTACCCTCAGAAACCTACCCACATCCTGGTTAACACGTTCAACCTGCCCATTACTCTCCGGGTGGTAACCCGAGGTAAGGCTTACCGAAACCCCCAACCGTTCCATAAACGCTCTCCACACTCTGGAGGTGAACTGGGGGCCTCGATCAGACACTATATCCTCGGGTACCCCGTAATGCCGGAAGACATGGGTAAACAGAGCCTCAGCGGTCTGTAGGGCAGTGGGTAGACCCGGCATGGGAAGGAGACGACAGGCCTTCGAGAACCGATCCACAACAACCAGGATGGTAGTATTCCCCTGTGAGGGGGGAAGGTCTGTGACAAAATCCGCCGAGAGGTGGGACCAGGGTCGTTGTGGAACGGGCAGGGGTTGTAGCTTACCCCTGGGCAAATGTCTGGGCGCCTTACACTGGGCACACACCGAACAGGAGGAGACATAAATCCTCACATCCCTGGCTAACGTTGGCCACCAGTACTTAGTGCTAAGGCAGTGAACTGTCCGGCCGATACCTGGATGTCCAGAGGAGAGGGACGTATGAGCCCAATAAATGAGGCGATCGCGTACCTCGAGCGGAACGTACGTCCGACCCACTGGACACTGTGGAGGACTTGGGTCGGTGCGTAACGCCCGCTCGATCTCGGCATCGACCTCCCATACCACCGGTGCAACCAGACAAGACTCTGGTAGTATGGGAGTGGGCTCAACGAACCTCTCCTCCGAGTCATACCGCCGAGACAGGGCATCTGCCTTCCCGTTCTGGGACCCAGGGATGTAAGTAATTTTAAACACAAACCGGGCTAGAAACATAGTCCAGCGGGCCTGGCGAGGATTCAGTCTCCTAGCTGCCCGGATGTATTCCAGGTTACGGTGGTCAGTTAGAATGAGGAAAGGGTGTTGAGCCCCCTCAAGCCAATGCCGCCACACCTTTAGGGCCTGTACCACGGCTAACAGCTCCCTGTCCCCTACGTCATAATTCCGCTCCGCCGGACTGAGCTTTTTAGAATAAAAGGCACAGGGACGGAGTTTAGGTGGTGTGCCAGACCGTTGGGAGAGAACGGCCCCTATACCGGCCTCGGACGCGTCTACCTCTACCTGGAAAGGTAACGCGGGATCCGGATGCGCCAACACCGGCGCCGAGGTAAACAGGTCCTTCAGTTTCCCAAAAGCCCTGTCCGCCTCAGCTGACCACCGCAAGCGCACCGGACCCCCCTTCAACAGAGACGTTATGGGAGCTGCCACCTGTCCAAAACCCCGGATAAACCTCCGGTAATAATTCGCAAAACCCAAGAACTGTTGCACCTCCTTCACAGTGGTTGGGGTCTGCCAATTACGCACAGCTGACACCCGGTCCACCTCCATCTTCACCCCTGACGCAGACAACTGATAACCCAGAAAGGAGACCGACTTCTGAAAGAACAGACATTTCTCTGCCTTGACATATAGGTCATGCTCCAACAGCCTCCTCAACACTCGGCGCACCAGGGCTACATGCTCTGCTCGGGTAGAACTGTACACCAGAATATCGTCTATGTACACGACTACTCCCTGACCCTGCATGTCCCGGAAAATCTCATCGACGAAGGATTGGAAGACTGAGGGAGCATTCATTAACCCATATGGCATGACGAGATACTCGTAATGTCCGGAGGTCGTGCTAAACGCTGTCTTCCATTCATCGCCCTCTCTAATGCGCACCAAGTTATATGCGCTCCTGAGATCCAATTTTGTGAAGAACTGAGCACCGTGTAATGACTCCGTCATAGTCGCAATCAGAGGAAGTGGATAGCTGTACTTCACCGTAATCTGATTGAGACCGCGGTAATCAATACACGGGCGCAGACCTCCATCCTTTTTCTTCACAAAAAAGAAACTCGAGGAAGCGGGTGAAGTGGAGGCCCGTATGTATCCCTGTCTCAGAGACTCGGCGATGTAAGTATCCATTGCCTTCCTCTCCTCTTGAGACAAGGGATACACATGGCTCCGCGGGAGAGCTGCTCCTGACTGGAGATCTATCGCACAATCCCCCAGTCTATGAGGCGGAAGCTGCGCCGCCCTAGTTTTACTAAACACCAGTTTCAAATCCTCATACTCGGGGGGAATATGCAGTGCTGGCATTAGATTCGGACTTTCCACCGAGGTCGCCCCTATGGAAACACCCAGACACCGCCCCTCACACTGGACAGACCACCCTTTAAGAGCTTTCTCTCGCCACGAAATAGTAGGGTCATGACTCATCAACCAGGGAAGCCCCAGCACCACCGGATACGCAGGAGAGTCAATCAGATAGAGCTGAATCGTCTCCTCATGACCCTCCTGCGCCACCATCTTAAGGGGCGCTGTGACCTCCCTAATCAACCCAGATCCTAACGGACGGCTATCTAGGGCATGAACAGGGAAAGGCTTATCAACGGGAAGGAGAGGAATCCCTAACTCTACACAGAACTGGCGATCTACACAATTCCCAGCTGCGCCTGAATCTACTAGCACCTTATGCTGGGAACGAGGTGCAACCTGTGGAAAACAAACAGGCAAGGTTAGGTGAACGAGAGAAAGCTCTGGGTAAGTAGGGCGCCTACTCACCTGGGGGGACCCCCCAATGCGTGGCCTACCCTCTCCTCCACCGGGGGACCCTCCCCAACACCTAGCCGCGGTGTGCCCTCCACGGCCACAGTTAGTGCAGGGAACGGCCCCCCTCGGGTTCCTATTCCTCCGTTCTCTAGCGCCAGCACCCCCGAGCTCCATAGGGCTCGGCTCGGAGGTGCTGGAGGATGAAATGGGCGAACCCCACCCGGGACGTCCACGGGTGGCGAGCAGGGTGTCCAGCCGAATGGCCATGTCGACCAGTTGGTCAAATGACAACGAGGTATCCCTGCACGCCAACTCTCTCTGGACGTCCTCCCGGAGGCTGCAACGGAAGTGGTCTATGAGGGCCCGCTCATTCCACCCTGCATCTGCCGCTAGAGTCCGGAATTCCAGAGCAAAGTCATGGGCGCTCCTCATCCCCTGTCGGAGGTAGAACAGACGCTCCCCCGCCGCCTTCCCTTCTGGTGGATGGTCAAACACGGCACGGAAGCGGCGGGAGAACTCTGCATAGGTAGTGGTAGCGGCGTCCATTCTCCTCCATTCGGCGTTGGCCCACTCCAACGCCTTGCCGGTGAGACAGGAGATGAGGGCGGAGACGCTCTAGTGTCCCGAGGGCGCCGGGTGTACGGTGGCGAGGTAGAGCTCCACTTGCACCACTGGTTTCCGGAAGTTGGACAGGAGGACTGACCGATGGGGATGGTCCGGTAGGTGGGGCCGTGGGTACCCCGCTGTTTTCCCATCGGTGGAGAGTGTTCATCACCCGCTCCAGGGCATGACCGATCTGGTTGATCCGGTCCTCCTGCCCACGAAGACGGTCCTCCATGCTTTCTGTTGGCGCGGTTGCTCCTGCTGATTCCATGGGTGATGTGTGATTCTGTCAGAACGCTGAGTGTGGATGTGGTGCAGGGAATCAAGCGCAGGCACAAAGGTGTTCGTCAACAGTCTTTTAGTAGTCAAAAATGAACTCCAAACAGGAGAAATAGCCAACCCAACCAGGAGGCAAGAGCGACTAAACGCACACACACAACAGTGCGTAAAACAAGAAAAGGCGCACGCAGTGCGGACTCTCAATAAACACAGTCTGAGAGAAAAAACCCCATCAACATGAACACAGCTGACAAAACAATCACACATAACACCTGACCCAACATACGAAACTAAATAGGAAACACAATCAAACACTAACAAGGGACAGGTGTTACAAACAGACAAAACCAAACAAACATGAAACATCGAACGGTGGCAGCTAGTACTCCGGGGACGACGACCGCCGAAGCCTGCCCGAACAAGGAGGAGGGGCCGCCTCGGACGAAACCGTGACAGTGATCATAGCTATCCTGAGAGTGCCATGAATATGTTCCAGTATCGCCACTTACTGTAATGTGATTTTAGGGCATTAATAAGAGTCAATTAAGTAACATTTAAAAAATATATCCCCATCAAAATCCGTCAGTTTAAGCTAGATATCCGTTTTTTTTTGCATGGGCTGTGTCTCAAACCACCACATCCGCCTATGTTGGCCTTCCGCATCTGCGGTGGAAGGTGGCCGAGCTACAGCGGTGTTTGTCAGACCATGAGAAATCCCCAAAATCGTTCTTCTCATGGAATTTCTATTTTTTATTTAACCTTTATTTAACCAGGTAAGCCAGTTGAGAACAAGTTCTCATTTACAACTGCGATCTGGCCAAGATAAAGCAAAGCAGTGCGATAAAAACAACAACAACACAGAGTTACATATGGAATAAACAAAACGTACAGTCAAAAACACAAAATAAAATCTATATACAGTGTGTGCAAATGTAGTAAGTTATGGAGGTAAGGAAATAAATAGGCCATAATGCAAAATAATTACAATTTAGTATTAACACTGGAATGACAGATGTGCAGAAGATGATGTGCAAATAGAGATACTGGGGTGCAAATGAGCAAAATAAATAACAATGTAAATAACAATATGGGGATGAGGTAGTTGGGTGGGCTAATTACAGATGGGCTGTGTACAGGTGCAGTGATCGGTAAGCTGCTCTGACAACTGATGCTTAAAGTTAGTGAGGGAGATAAGTGTCTCCAGCTTCAGAGATTTTTGCAGTTCGTTCCAGTCATTTGCAGCAGAGAACTGGAAGGAATGGCGGCCAAAGGAGGTGTTGGCTTTGGGGATGACCAGTGAGATATACCTGCTGGAACGCATACTACGGGTGGGTGTTGCTATGGTGACCAATGATCTAAGATAAGGCGGGGATTTGCCTAGAAGTGATTTATAGATGACCTGGAGCCAGTGGGTTTGGCGACGAATATGTAGTGAGGGCCAGCCAACGAGAGCGTACAGGTCACAATGTTGGGTAGTACAGTGAGGGAAAAAAGTATTTGATCCCCTGCTGATTTTGTAAGTTTGCCCACTGACAAAGAAATGATCAGTCTATAATTTTAATGGTAGGTTTATTTGAACAATGAGAGACAGAATAACAACAAAAAAATCCAGAGAAACTCATGTTAAAAATATTATGAATGATTTGCATTTTAGTAAGGGAAATAAGTATTTGACCCCTCTGCAAAACATGACTTAGTGCTTGGTGGCAAAACCCTTGTTGGCAATCACAGAGGTCAGACGTTTCTTGTAGTTGGCCACCAGGTTTGCACACGTCTCAGGAGGGATTTGGTCTCACTCCTCTTTGCAGATCTTCTTCAAGTCATTAAGGTATCGAGGCTGATGTTTGGCAACTCGAACCTTCAGCTCCCTCCACAGATTTTCTATGGGATTAATGTCTGGAGACTGGCTAGGCCACTCCAGGACCTTAATGTGCTTCTTCTTGAGCCACTCCTTTGTTGCCTCGGCCGTGTGCTTATTGTCATTGTCATGCTGGAATGCCCATCCACGACCCATTTTCAATGCCCTGGCTGAGGGAAGGAGGTTCTCACCCAAGATTTGACGGTACATGGCCCCGTCCATCGTCCCTTTGATGCGGTGAAGTTGTCCTGTCCCCTTAGCAGAAAAACACCCCGAAAGCATAATGTTTCCACCTCCATGTTTGACGGTGGGGATGGTGTTCTTGGGGTCATAGGCAGCATTCCTCCTCCTCCAAACACGGCGAGTTGAGTTGATGCCAAAGAGCACGATTTTGGTCTCATCTGACCACAACACTTTCACCCAGTTCTCCTCTGAATCATTCAGATGTTCATTGGCAAACTTCAGAAGGGCCTGTATATGTGCTTTCTTGAGCAGGGGGACCTTGCGGGCGCTGCAGGATTTCAGTCCTTCACGGCGTAGTGTGTTACCAATTGTTTTCTTGGTGACTATGGTCCCAGCTGCCTTGAGATCATTGACAAGATCCTCCCGTGTAGTTCTCTGCTGATTCCTCACCGTTCTCATGATCATTGTAACTCCACAAGGTGAGATCTTGCATGGAGCCCCAGGCCAAGGGAGATTGACAGTTATTTTGTGTTTCTTCCATTTGCGAATAATTGCACCAACTTTTGTGACCTTCTCACCAAGCTGCTTGGCGATGGTCTTGTAGCCCATTCCAGCCTTGTGTAGGTCTACAATCTTGTCCCTGACATCCTTGGAGAGCTCTTTGGTCTTGGCCATGGTGGAGAGTTTGGAATCTGATTGATTGATTGCTTCTGTGGACAGGTGTCTTTTATACAGGTAACAAACTGAGATTAGGAGCACTCCCTTTAAGAGTGTGCTCCTAATCTCATCTCGTTACCTGTATAAAAGACAGCTGGGAGCCAGAAATCTTTCTGATTGAGAGGGGGTCAAATACTTATTTCCATCATTAAAATGCAAATCAATTTATAAAAAAAATATGCAAAGAGGAGTGAGACCAAATCCCTCCTGAGACGTGTGCAAACCTGGTGGCCAACTACAAGAAACGTCTGACCTCTGTGATTGCCAACAAGGGTTTTGCCACCAAGTACTAAGTCATGTTTTGCAGAGGGGTCAAATACTTATTTCCCTTACTAAAATGCAAATCAATTCATAATATTTTTAACATGAGTTTCTCTGGATTTTTTTGTTGTTATTCTGTCTCTCACTGTTCAAATAAACCTACCATTAAAATGATAGACTGATAATTTCTTTGTCAGTGGGCAAACGTACAAAATCAGCAGGGGGTCAAATACTTTTTTCCCTCACTGTATATGGGCCTTTGTGACAAAACGGATGGCACTGTGATAGACTACAACCAATTTGCTGAGTAGAGTGTTGGAAGATATTTTGTAAATGACATCGCTGAAGTCAAGGATCGGTAGGATAGTCAGTTTTACGAGGGCATGTTTAGCAGCATGAGTGAAGGAGGCTTTGTTGCGAAATAGGAAGACGATTCTAGATTACACAGAGAATAGAGTCGGCCCGAGATTTGAACCCTGTGTCACTCCCATAGAGACTGCCAGAGGTCCAGACAACAGGCCCTCAGATTTGACACATTGAACTCTATCTGAGAAGTAGTTGGTGAACCAGGCGAGGCAGTCATTTGAGAAACCAAAGCTATTTAGTCTGCCAATAAGAATGCAGTGATTGACAGAGTCGATGAAGACGGCTACACAGTACTGTCTTTTATCGATCGCGGTTATTATATTGTTTAGGACCTTGAGCGTGGCTGAGGTGCGCCCATGACCAGCTCGGAAACCAGATTGCATAGCGGAGAAGGTATGGTGGGATTCGAAATGGTCGGTGATCTGTTTGTTAACTTGGCTTTCAAATACTTTCGAAAGGCAGGACAGGATGGATATAGGTCTGTAACAGTTTGGATCTAGAGTGTCACCCCCTTTGAAGAGGGGGATGACCGCGGCAGCTTTCCAATCTCTGGGGAGACTATACGAAAGAGAGATTGAACAGGCTAGTAATAGGGGTTGCAAAGATTTCGGCGGCTAATTTTAGAAAGAAAGGGTCCAGATTGTCTAGCCCAGCTGATTTGTAGGGGTCCAGATTTAGCAGCTCTTTCAGGACATCAGCTATCTGAATTTGGGTGAAGGAGAAGCGGGGAGGGGCATGGGCAAGTTGCAGCGGAGGGTGCAGAGCTGGTGGCCATGGGTAGGGGTAGCCAGGTGGAAAGCATGGCCAGCCGTAGCAAAATGCTTATTGAAATTCTCGATTATCGTAGATTTATCGGTGGTGACAGTGTTTCCTAGCCTCAGTGTAGTGGGTAGCTGGGAGGAGGTGCTCTTATTCTCCATGGACTTTACAGTGTCCCAAAACTTTTTGGAGTTAGTGCTACAGGATGCACATTTTTGTTTGAAAAAGCTAGCCTTTGCTTTCCTAAATGATTGTGTTTATTGGTTCCTGACTTCCCTGAAAAGTTGCATATCGTGGGGGCTGTTCGATGCTAATGCAGTACGCCACAGGATGTTTTTGTGCTGGTCAAGGGCAGTCAAGTCTGGGGTGAACCAGGGGCTATATCTGTTCTTGGTTCTGCATTTTTTGAATGGGGCATGCTTATTTAAGATGGAGAGGAAAGCACTTTTGAAGAACATCCAGGCATCCTCTACTGACGGAATTAGGTCAATATCCATCCAGGATACCCGGGCCAGGTCAATTAGAAAGGCCTGCTCGCTGAAGTGTTTTAGGGAGCGTTTAACAGTGATGAGAGGTGGTCGTTTGACCGCGGACCCGTTATGGACGCAGGCAATGAGGCAGTGATCGCTGAGATCCTGGTTGAAGACAGTGGAGGTGTATTTAGAGGGTAAATTAGTCAGGATGATATCTATGAGGGTGCCCATGTTTACGGATTTAGGGTTGTACCTGGTAGGTTCCTTGATAATTTGTGTGAGATTGAGGGCATCTAGTTTAGATTGTAGGACGGTCGTGCTGTTAAGCATATCCCAGTTTAGGTCACCAAGCAGTACAAACTCTTGTATTCTAGGATTGATGGGGGGCAAGCAATTCACATATGGTGTCCAGGGCACAACTGGGGGCTGAGGGGGGTCTGTAGCAAGCGGCAAAAGTGAGAGACTTATTTCTGGAAAGGTGGATTTTTAGAAGTAGAAGCTCAAACTGTTTGGGCACAGACCTGGATAGTATGATAGAGCTCTGCAGGCTATCTCTACAGTAGATTGCAACTCCGCCCCCTTTGGCAGTTCTATCTAGACGGAAAATGTTGTAGTTCGGGATGGAAATGTCTGAATTTTTGGTGGCCTTCCTAAGCCAAGATTCAGACACTGCTAGAACATCAGGGTTGGCAGAGTGTGCTAACACAGTGAATAACTCAAACTTGGGGAGGAGGCTTCTGATGTTAACATGTAAGAAACCAAGGCTTTTACAGTTACAGAAGTCAGCAAATGATAGTGCCTGTGGAGTAGGAGTGATACTGGGGGCTACAGGGCCTGGGTTAACCTCTACATCACCAGAGGAACAGAGGAGGAATAGAATAAGGATACGGCTAAAGGCTTTAAGAACTGGTCTTCTAGTGCGTTGGGTACAGAGAATAAAAGGGGCAGATTTCCGGGCATTGTAGAATAGATTCAGGGCATTATGTACAGACAAGGATATGGAAGGATATGAGTACAGTGGAGGTACACCTAAGCATTGGGTAACTATGAAAGAGATAGCATCACTTGAGGTACCGATTGAGCCGGTCTCCACGTGTATGGGGGGTGGGACAAAGGAGCTCTCTGAGGCTAGTTGAGCGGGACTGTGGGGTCTACAGTGAAATTGTATAATAAGAACTAACCCAAACAGCAATAGGCTAGGCATATTGACATGGGAGAGAGGCAATACGCAATCACAGGTGTTATTCGAGAGGGCTAAGACAACAACTGGTAATGGCGACAAAAGTTTGGGCTGAGGCTAAACAGATAAACAGGATGGGGTACTGTGTAAAGGAACAGTCCAGCAGGCATTAGCTGTGTAGCTGAGTGATCATAAGGTCCAGTGAACAGCAATAAGTAAGTCTGGGAGCAGTTCGTAGGCTGCTACAGCACAGGCGAGCAGGTGGCACGGCTGTTGATTGCGTGTGCTAGTGGGCCAGGGCTAGCAGATGGTTCTTCGTGGTCGTCGCAACGGGAAGCCTGTTGAAGCCACATCAGACGATTACGTCGGCAAACCAGTCGTGATGGATCGTCCGGTTGACAGAGAGGTAGATAGCCAGGAGATGGGCCTGGCTCAAGGCTAGCTCAAGGCTAACTGGTACGTTGGGACAGTGGTGATTAGCCAACAACAGCCATTCGGTTGCAGCTAGCTAGTTGCGATGGTCCAGTGTTAAGGTCCAGTGATTCAGTGATTCCGGCAGAAAATCTGATATGCTCTGGGTCGATAACACGCTGTGCAGACTGGCCGATAATTGTCCAGGCTAGAGCTGGCTGGTAGGTAGTGCAGGCCACGGACAGTGGTGAAGACCGCTAACGGTGGCTAATAGCAAGTAGCTAGTTAGCTGGCTAGCTGGCTAGTTTCAGCCGTAGGTTCTTGATAAAAATAAAGAAATAATAGAATCCGTTCCACATTGGGTGAGGCGGGTTGCAGGAAAGTATATTGAGTTAAAGGATGGAAAGTGAGATAGAGAAATATATATGAAAAAAAAGGCTATTTGCACGAGGACACAACAGAAAACACGACCGCACTACTACGCCAAATGTCTGTAGCGTCCGAACCATTTGGCCTACAATTACCGGAAAAAAAAAGGAATTATGAAGTTCGTTTTGTGCCAACATAAAAAGAGGATATACTGTATGTGTGTCCCAAAAACAAAAATATTTTCTTCGCTTTCTTATATCTCCTAGATATAGGACAGACACTTCAAAACCCTATTCCATATGATTTATTTTTTGACTGTCTGTTTTGCCATTCATGAATGTGTTATTCAATGCATTTCTATAGGCTATAGCAGTAAAGGCCAAATTCAACATTTTATCAACAATTTTTTGTATATATTTTTTTATATCTACAGGGGTCCTAAAATGTACAATAAAATAGCTAAATGATCCATGGTATGATCATATTAAAACAATTCCATATGTTAGCTTAGTAGAACCCCCCTTTTAGAGGTTAAGGTTGATATACATAATGATTGATAGAGTGTATTCTTCATTATAGTGAAATGCATGGTTTACACATGCATTTGTCATTTGTTACTATACATCTCACAGGTTACAAAGTTAACTGATTGAAGCCACATTGTGAATTGCCATTTGATAAAACAGATTATGCATCTGACTGTGTGTGTGTGTGTGTGCGTGTGCGTGTGCGTGTGCGTGTGCGTGTGTGTGTGTGTGTGTGTGTGTGTGTGTGTGTGTGTGTGTGTGTGTGTGTGTGTGTGTGTGTGTGTGTGTGTGTGTGTGTGTGTGTGTGTGTGTGTGTGTGTGTGCATGTGTGTGTGTGTGATTGCATACGTGCGTGCGTACGGACCACTGAGCAGTCTTTGAAGCTACTCTGACATCAGTGACTTTTTTCCCTGCTACATGTGCAGAACTATGATGCACGTCAACTCAAGACTGAAACCTTTTCATTAATCTATCATCAACTGTTATTTAGTCTGTCTGCGAGTACAACGTTGTACTTTTCCCCATGGTGGGAATCTGAAATAAAACGCATGACTGCAAAGACATTCTGGATGGAAAAAGCTTTTTTTCACTCATTAAGCTACACTTATCCTATAATTTTTTTCTGAAATGGTTTAAATATTTTCAATATTAACCTTTCGTTGCCTTGTTGAGTCTTCAATGTTCAATTATAAAGATGATACAATGATAAAGATAAACAGTAGCCACTTCTTAAATCTAGATTACATTTACATTTGAAGTCTATGAACCAAGCCAAAGGGTGAGATCTTCTGACACTTATGATTGCTGCCTCTGAAATGTTGTAGTCTAGAGTCTAGACCATGGGTATTCAACTCTTACCCTACGAGGTCCAGATCCTGTTGTTTTTCTGTTCTACCTGATAATTAATTGTACCCACCTGGTGTCCCAGGTCTAAATTAGTCCCTGATTAGAGGGGAACAATGAAAAAATGCAGTGGAACTGGCTTCGAGGTCCAGAGTTGAGTTTGAGGGGTCTAGACTATAACAAACTGAACAAAGTAGTGACAGGTATCCTACATTTGAACATTGTCTCTAATACGTTTTTATATTTTCTTCCTTGTTTGCTGCTTCACCTAACAGTGCTCTTTCTCTCTTGCTTGGCATGCCGAGGCAGTGTCAAGGAGTATAAGATATTATTGTATCATCAGATATCGGTCCCTCCAGCTCCATGGCCTGGTATTGATTCCTCAAAGTGGTGCAGTAGACCTTAGACTGTCTTCACACTGCATTTCTACCCGTTCTGCGTTATATTATATTTGTCAAGAAAACATTTGTTTTCTTTTCAGCCATGTCAATGCCATGGGTTTTGTCAATTCGTTTGGATGCAATTCAGTCACGGTTATTGTGGATTTCTACAAGAAATTGAAATGCAGAAACCATACAAAGATATGGTGAGGACTTCTGTAACTGGTTATTGCGCACGATATACTGTGTATATTATGTTCTTTAAACGTATCAGTATGAAAATGATTGAAGGTGTTTACTGTTTACGAATCCCCCCCCGACACACCCACACACATACATACTTCTCAAGTCAACACCCCTAATGCTGTATCAACGTATTTTCCTTCTCAGTCCATTACAAATGTCAAAAGAGCACATTTAGACATAGTAGCCATATCCTGCATTTTGAGAGCACAGCCACCTTTACCTGCACTTACTAAAGTGACAACAATGTAGCTGCATTATTTTAATATTTTCCCTGATTGGCTAGGCACAGCTCTCATTCATCTAGTGTGTTCGGTGTGAGTGCTTCGTGGCAATCCTCTTTGTGGTATGGCAAGGATCATTTCGAGTTGGGATTTCACTGGAAAATATTACTTCCTTTTAAAAAAGGTCAGTCTGCCAAAGGCTGAACTGCTGCTCTTGCATCAGTTATCTGCCTATGCTTATCCCAATGCTGATGAATTTAGGATACAATGAAATGGTAAGACATTTAGGTCTAAGCCTCTTAAATTAGGCCTACAAATGCTAGCATTGCAATTTGAATACTGGACAGTGTGATTACAATTTACTCATCCATTTAGGCTACAATTTTTGTTTATATAACTATTGTGGTTCAATATACTACATTCAGTATCATATCAAAGATGACCTATGTTTAATCTCAAAAGTGTAGTGGCTGAATGATTTCCACAAAGAAATGTTATGGCTGTGAGCCTGTGACTGAAATGCTGTTTGTCCTTGAGGGACTTATAGGCATGTTGTCACCTGTGAAGACCCCACCAACAATAATGAAGTGACTTATTTAACATGCCTGCTTGCATAGATGGCAATGGATTTCTAAATCTAATCTTGGACCAAACAATTTCCACTCATCAACTATAATTACCTGTAATGGACAAAGGGGCACTTGGCAAGCTATGAGGTTAAGTACCAAGGTGTGGTGGGTCTTTTGTTGTCCTTTAGCCAAACAGATTGTTCAAGCTACAAGTGCCTCCTTGTGTGGTCTTCGTTTTCTGTCAAACGCATCAGTAAGATTCCCTATCCGAAATTTGTAACACAAATTATATAGTAGGCTTTCATGGCTACAACTACCACTGTTTTTGACATGGAATAGATCTACATAGAAAATTTATAGAAAGAACGTTCTGTGTTTTGAGACCTGACAGATCTGCAGGCCAAGACCACCAAGGTCCGGGCGCGAGCTGCACGTCCCTGCTATTTGCCAGCTATTTGCTTGCTGCCCACTGCCCGCAGCACGTTTTCATAGCACTCAAAATAAGTTTGAAAAGTGTGTTATAGTGCGCATTGACAATGTCCTGCGGTGTTGAAAATATATTGCTGGACGGTAAGTGTAGACCCATATGTTTTGGAGAGAGGATAATGCATTTGTTGTTGGCAATATTAAATATGTCTCGATTACGAAGTCGATTAGCCTACTTTGACAACCTAATTGTATACGGTGATGGACATGACAAACAAAAATAACAAAATAACCACATAATAATAACCATTATTGATGTAGCCTGTGTAGGCCTTTTTATTTAACGTACCGAATCCCCCATCAATTAATGTGCTCTCCATTAGGACTATAGTACACATTTTAGATAAATATCTAACACACTATTTTTAATATGCTAAATGTTGTGAACTTTACAGTTCAAATTAGAGATGGCCTATTGCACTATTATAAATATGACATAATATGCAACATCGAAATGTGTAAATTAAGATGCCTTGCTTATTGAGCACATTCAAGGTCGTTGATTTTGCTGTTTCTCTGCGTTGTACATCAATTAGACAACCTGCTATAACCAGGCCTCAATTATCATATAGCCTATGAAATTGATTCAGATGCCTACAGTTGAAAACATGGGTGAACAATGGTTCAAAATGGGATAGGATGCCTACACAATTTTTTATCGGATTTAGATTTCCTTTATAGCAGCTTTTCTTGTATCGAATTAAGACCTAAATTCGGTTTCCCCAAAAGATATATACAGTTTTTTTGGAATACAATGAATATTATATAAAATAAATCTATTTAAATATTAATATCATAATTGTAATAAAATGCATGCTTATGTGAAGTATACAATACATGTGTTGTGTGGTAGGGTCTAAATAGCCTATAGAATGAGAGGAGAGTGCAGGAAATGATCGAAGTAGGCCCTATTGCGCTAAAGCCCCGGGAAGGTTATCTCATGTTGAGAAGGTACCAGACGCCATCTTCTGGTAGGTGAACGCAGTTCCCCATTTTACGCTTAGGCCGTTATCATTTCGATATAAAATATAGAAACCGTTCAGTTGCAACAATTGTGATGTGTCGTTATGCTCTCGAGCGTGTGTGTAATTGATCATATAAAATTGAGGAGGGCTCGAGGAGTATGCAAACAGGCCCTATAACATACACATTTATTTTGGCCTAAACCTTTAGGTTGTATTTTTGTTATTTCTCCATAGGAAAAATTATACATTGAAATCCAGGCATGCATACACTGTATCTTGTTCGTGGTTTGTTAAATACATTTACAAATTATTCAAGTTCATTATCCAAGTTTCCAAATTATTTTGCAGTTTAGTGGACTATCTTAATTTGCATCAGCCTGTCAGATTGTTAATTGTTTGCTGATAGCCTTTTGTTTATTAGTTTCATTATTGCATAAAACATCATCATTAATTCAATTAATTTAGTAGCAATATTATTATTATTACTATTATTATAACAATATTATTATATAATTTAGACCTCTATTTGATCATTTAGACCTTCATTTGAAATGGACATTTGATCCTACATTTCATTGGACTTGCTGTCACACTTAGGCTTTAATACAAATAATACAATACATCTGAAATATGTAACAACATGATAGTTTTTTCACTTATTATATTATTATTTTTACAATCTAGACTGTATTTATTGGCATTTATTTAATTTATTTTCTTACCACCAAATCCCTACCCCATATTTATGTCATCAGGCAGTCCACATACAATTGTATTTTCTTGCCATGCACTACTCTGCATACTCCAAAAAGGGGTATGAGGCTATATTCACACATTCTAGCACAGTGGTATTTTGAATAAGGTTGATCACAATAGTATTATATTCTAAGCTATAGCCTTATAGAACGACCAACAACCATCTTGCTGGCCAGCTGAGCACATCCACTATTCAAACCACTATACGTCACCCTGCTCATATGACCTGGGTGTGCTGACTGCCTCTCCAGATGGCCGTTTCTCTCTGTCTCCTCTGACAACTCATCCCAGCTGAGTCTGCCACTGAGCAGACAGCATGGGGCTTATCCCTGCATTAGTGCACCAGTCCCTACTGCTAACAATGGGCCCACACTGCAGTGATGGGACTGGGCACTGTGTGTGTGTGGGTAAATATATGACTCATGTAGGGTGGAATAGAAAGAAAATGTATTATTTATATGATAAATTATGTATATTTGTCAATGTCAGATTTTCTGATTGTAACTGAACAATTATGTATAGGATGTCCATAATGTCTGTCATTTTGTCTTGTGCGTTCAGCTGAATTACTTTCAGTGGGCCACTCTATGGCAGATATAGCAGTCCACAGATGAGTGCATTGTCTTCCCTTCCTTGTTTTAAGGCCTGCCCGTGGCACTCTCCCATATGGACGCTCTCCGACGAGCCATGTTTTTATCGTCTCTGGACTTAAGTGTAGGCCACTTAACTATCTAAGCTTTTGCAGTGATCATCTCATTTATCTGGGATTATTGCAGTGAATTTACTGTTTGGTTTTCTTCCAGGCCTAAAATGTCAAGTCCAAAGTCATGTATGCAGTAGCTTTACTCGGCGAGAGCCTACGCAGATCCGCTGAAAGCTGGTAGCAGTTGATCTTTGGATAGAGCATGAAATAAATAAATCCTCTTTAGCAGATCAATATTCATCCCTTTTAATGCTGGATGTGAAACGGCTGGATTTGAGGTGGTAATGCTGATGTACAGCTAATCGTTGAAAAATAAGCAGCGGGGCTTTGCGATGCGCGGCAGATAGTTAAACAGGAAGGGAATGAGTAAGTGCTGGATTGTCTAGCCAGTGAGAAACCTGCTAGTAATTACATGTAATTTATACCGTCCAATTAACACCCAGAATGTCATTTTTGGGAGGTGGGGGCTTGAAATGGGGCCTCTTTTGTGCAAACATTATTGGAGCGCTCAACCTATGACACATTCCCTCCTGTGCTGCCCTCGACAGGGCCTGGTAATGATACTGTACGTTAATGATATTAGTTGACACTGCTTGTATAAATACCAGCGTGAAAATAAATGGATATAGCAGAGGTTTTAAGGTTTCGTTATTGCTTTATTTTTCCCCCTCTCTATTTCATGTTTTAAGGAAGGAACGAGGGACATGACCCCTGACTGGATTGGATCTTGGCATGAGAGACCAAGACTCTTTTTCCCTCCATGTGCGAATTCGCTCGGGCCTACTCACTGAGTCACAGCACTCTAACACCTGTGTCACGATGTGACAACAAATGGCTAACAGGCCCTTTTCGAGACATGTAACTGAATTTAGAAGTTACCAACACACGCTAAAGGCCCGCAGTCCCCATTACCACAAAACAACAAAGGAGCATCGAAGAGCTTGAAGAATGTAATTTATCACTGAACTTTCGGCTTCCAGTTGTGAAGTATACTTCCCCTTCAGCCTTAGAGTCCAAGGCGCTTTGCATGGTGATTTACATGGCTTGTAGCAACTATGAATAAAGGGTTCAAGTCTGCATACCAAGCCTGCAGAATCCTCTGTCTCACGTTAGCAAAGAGCACAGCTCGGCTTGATCGATGGCCCCAAGATGTCCTGTAACTCAAGTGGCAAATAAATAAATAAATATTTTTGGAAACGCCTAGATTATGGTTTTGAAATGTGGTCCTAGGCTGATGGTTGATAGTGTGTCTCCTAGCTTCTTCAGTTCTTGTATTGGTTGTAATGTACTGTGAAAGATTCTACTTGGCTTCTACTCCCTGTGTGGGGTCAAGGGTTAGTCACTAGCTTACCGTAAATCACTGTGTAGGGCATCATTATGTTTAATGAGAAGAACTATGACATTATGATGACAAGATAAATACTTTTTAGAAAAATTAGGATTCTGGCCAGGGAGCGTCCAAAAGCCCATTCATAACTCATTATGAAGGAATATACATCTTTCTACTAACCCATGTTGTTGTTTGCCAACATGCCCATATGCTAGGCATACCAGGCCTAACATTAACGTGGATATGGTACATGATTGTGCACCATGGAATGTAGACCCCAAATACCTGTGTTCCCTCTGATTATGCCCAGCCCCTTCTAAATCATACCAAAGTAAAATAGCTGCTCACATGTTTGTGAGCTACTGTAGCCTAGGCCTCCTAGTATTTGCTAATGGTAAACAGTCGCTTAATGCCTATGGCCATACATGATTGTACTTAGCACAATGAGCAATGTGTCTCTTTCATATTTTTTTCATCTTTGAGCACATTGATAATGGCATGTTTAATAATCTTGGGGTTTCCCCCAAAAAATCAGTGCAAACACATTTGTACATAGAGCCATAGGGCTGTAGGCCTACTTCAAAAGGAAGAAGAGGAGTGGCCTACTCCAAATACATTGGGACCACACATTACAGAAGGGAGATGATGCTTATTGATACAAGGCTACTGGGCTGGGATGTTTACCAAGGCTTTTTTGGCTCACATAGCTGAGGGCCAAAGAAGAAAAGACAGACGAAAGGAAAAAACCCAGAAAAGAAAGATATTTGGCATTTTTCCTACTTTTTCTCAACAAACACCCCTGGGGCTGAGTCCTATTTAAATAAACAAAACAAAGTCAATTTAGCGGACCGGGAGACCGTGTTTCGACAGGCTCCAAACACGGCGCCAACTCAAGAGGGGGGCCTCACCTCCTATCTCCTATCTCTGGCACACTTTTAAGTCAGTGGAGAGAAGCTGGCTACAGATAGACAGAACTCCCTTCAACAAAATGGCTGCCTGCCAGAATGGGTGGGAGTGGGAGGATGAGGCTGCCTTTGGCTGCATACAGTATACGGCTGGGTTTGGACTAAAATCATATTGGATTTGGGGAGGTAGCGAAGGGATCACGTGTGCCAGGTCTATATTGTAGGCCTTGATGAGGCCTAAGGTTAAGTCTCTCTCAAAAGGCCATAAGGGCTTATTTATCATTCTCTGTGTTATGAAGGCAGTCATACAAAGTAATTGTAAAACATTCTGGAAAGATGTCTCTTTGGCAGTGCTTGATACAGTATGAAGAATGTGTGCACTTCCAATTAGATGTTAAGGAGACATTTGTTTCTGCAATGACTCAGAATGACCACAAGAGGGAAGACCCAACACAAATAATGCCAATGGAAGAGATCAATGGTTCCAAAACACCATCACTGCAACACATTTGTAAGATATTGTTTGTCAGTTTGAGTAAAAATAATCATAGTATGTATCAGCAATGATTTACAGTGCATATTATTTGAATTGTACATAGGTGTTCTTCAAAATTTTATTTTTTTGTTGTTCAACATAATTCTTCATAGTTGAATTCGAAGTCAGACAGCACTCTTTAACCAGTGGTCAGTTGTGATGTGTTTGCAAGACCACTAGGGACTGAACTAAGTCCACTTTAGACTGGACATGGAAAGTGTTGCAGTCCAAACACATACCCCTCCTTTCATCTCTGGAATCCTATAGTCTTCTCCTCACTTTTGCTTTCATCCATAGGCATATAACTTTCTTTGGGAACGTTTACACATAACACCCTGGTAAGCAAATACCTCCTTAATGTATGGTTAGTTACCCTTACCCCACAGCAGACTACACAACCATAATGTACATTAACTTTGTCTTTATTTTGGGGCCTGTTCCTGGGTACTGTTTTCCTTCCCTTGGCTAGAACCATAGAGAAGAGGGGTCATCAGCACACACACACACACACACACACACACAGGGATTTTGTAGCCGAGGATATTTGCTTGGCTGGAACCAGATCTGGCCACTGTCTGTGTGTCACCCAATGCTTTTGTCTCCCAAGGAGTGGACTAGAACCCTATAACAACACAAGCATCTGCCTGATCATTCCTAAAGAATGACCTGAATGACCTTTACCACAATCATTTGTATTGCTATTAGGCCTTATTACACAAATATGAACACCATACATTAAAATACACATGGTCTTTTTGTCAATTGTCACAAATACTGTTACCATAAGCTGATTTTCACATTCATGCTAAAATGGAGGTCTTCTTAGCTACTGTAATATGAATGCAATGCAAGTTCATTTCCATGGGAAAATACACTGCCTCCACCATAAACCCTGAGTATCATGTATAGGCCTACTGTCTGTACCATACACCCATTGTTGCCTTGCCAGGTTTAGAATCTTATCTATCCCTCATTGTTCAGCCAGAGGTCGTCTAAGGTCAAAGAAAGTTTGTTTGACACTGTTGCACCATTCTGCCTCTATAGCTTATCACGACCGGCCTGACAAGGCCGCAAAATATAACTGTCCGTAAAAGTATATGGACCCTAACCAATCCAGTCAGACAGAATGAAAAATGCGATACCACCGGCAGTATCGTCTGTCTGTAGCTGGCTACACTATCTGTGGCTGTCATGTACTGAATGTACTGAAAGTTACAAAAAACGTCGGCCATTGCTTATCAAGGCCCTGAATTAATAACAGCACAGATGGCCCCGGCTCCGATTTGATTTGCTTCCTGGGCTCAGATGAATAGAAATAACAGATTCAGCAGAGATGATAAGTAGGACTTTTCCCAGACTCTCATGGTACAGTCATCCCTCGGAGCGTTATTAAAACTGAACGGCTTAACGAGGAGGCTATGTTTTTCCTAGCTCTGAGGAGAGATGCTGGAACCATTCTGTTTAGGTCTAGAAATTACCCAGGCTCCGTCCAAAATGGCACCCTATTCCATATAAGCTCTTGTCAAAAGTAGTGCACTACATAGGGAATGGGTGCCATTTCGGATACAGACCCACCGAGTGGACTCAGTAGACGGCAATGTCTAAATCATTAGCAATTGTCTCTGTTACACTTGTTGATTAATTGTACAAGCCACCACGAATACTTTTGCTATGTGACATAACAACTACATTAGCCTAATACGTCAGCATATGTGACATAGTAATGCATAGTCAGGTGATGTAACTATAATGGTTAAATGTCACTATTTGACAAATTCTAATGAGACCATGTTGACCACGATATTGTCTTGAGTCATGTTGGGTGTAACTGTTTTTGAAGACTGAGTAATTGTGTGGATATTTCAGTCACTAGCATTAGCCATGTCTGTGAAAGGAAGGCTGAGGCAACAACAACCAAATGACCCTGGCAGGTTTTGTGGGTCCCATATAGCTTTTATGGCACAAGGCTATATGGCACGAGCCTTAGTGCTTTACTCACGAACGGGCGATGTGATTTACAACTCTGGGTCAGGAAAAGGACACAACCCGTGTCTAGGCATTCTCCTCAGGAATGAGAAGCATTCAGACTTACAGTACGGCCATACATGGCCATACATGACTCTAGCCAGGTCTCAGATCTGTACAAATTGTATTTGTCACATGCTTCGTAAACAACAGGTGTAGACTAACAGTGAAATGCTTACTTACAGGCCCTTCCCAACAATGCAGAGAGAAAAATAGAAATAATAGCAAAATAATAACACAAGGAATAAATACACAATGAGCAATGATAGCTTGGCTATATACATGGGGTACCAGTACCGAGTCGATGTGTAGGGGTATGAGGTCATTTAGGTAGATACTGTATGTACATATAGGTAGGGATAAAGTGATTAAGCAACAGGATAGAGAATAAACAGTAGCAGCAGCGTATGTGGTGAGTCTAAAGAGTTAGTGCAAAAAGGGTCAATGCAGATAGTCCGGGTAGCTATTGGTTAACTATTTAATGAACTATTTAGCAGTCTTATGGCTTGGGGGTAGAAGCTGTTCAGGGTCCTGAAGGTTTCAGACTGCATCGGTACCACTTGCCATGCGGTAGCAGAGAGAACATTCTATGACTTGGATGGCTGGAGTCTTTGACACTTTTTAGGGCCTTCCTCTGACACCACCTGGTATAGTGGTCCTGGATGGCAGGGAACTCGGTCCCAGTAAAGTACTGTTGTGCTTTCTTCACGACTGTGTTGGTGTGTGTGGACCATGATAATTCCTTAGTGATGTGGACACCAAGGAACTTGGAGCCCTCTACCCGCTCCACTACAGCCCCGTCGATGTAGATGGGGGCGTCCGCGGCCCTCCATTTCCTGTAGTCCACGATCAGCTCCTTTGTCTTGCTGACATTGAGGGAGAGGTTGTTGTCCTGGCACCACACTGCCAGATCACTGAACTCCTTCCTATAGGCTGTCTCATCGTCGTCTGTGATCAGGCCAACCACGTTGTGTCGTCAGCAAACTTAATGATGGTGTTGGAGTCGTTCACTGCCACACAGTCGTGGGTAAACAGGGAGTACATGAGGGGAATAAGCACGCTACCCTGAGGGGTCCCCGTGTTGAGGGTCAGCGTGGCAGATGTGTTGAAGCCTACCCTCAACACCTGGAAGCCCGTCAGGAAGTCCAGGATCTAATTGCAGAGGGAAGTGTTCAGTCCTGAGCTTAGTGATGAGCTTTGAGGGCACTATGGTGTTGAAAACTGAGCTATAGTCAATGAACAGCCTTCTCACCTAGGTGTTCCTCTTGTCCAGGTGGGAGAGGGTAGTGTGGAGTGCAATAGAGATTGCGTCATCTGTGGATCTTTGGAGTGGGTCCAGGGTGTCTGGGATGATGGTGTTGATGTGAACCATGACCAGCCTTTCAAAGCATTGCATGGCTACAGATGTGAGTGCTACAGGGTGATAGTCATTTAGACAGGTTACCTTGGCGTTCTTGGGCACAGGGACTATGGTGGTCTGCTTGAAACATCTAGTTATTACAGACTGGGTCAGGGAGAGGTGGAAAATGTCAGTGAAGACACTCGCCAGCTGGTCAGCGCATGCTCTGAGTACGCGTACTGGTAATCCATCTGGCCCCATGGCCTTGTGAATGTTAACCTGTTAAATTAGAACCTATAGCGGCCGTCGACGGCCTTTCTTTAAATTACCGTAGCGGCCGCGAACTGCCTTGTTTTTCTAACAATAATATCTGTGTCAATATCGCAAAATGTACTTGCTAAGAACCTGTTGTTGTATTCGTGTGTCTATTGTCATCAACCAGAAACAGGGTATACTGTCATTTGACTTTTCAACGTTTATTTTACTTCAAAATGACGTAATGACGGCACCGAAGAAGACACGACTTTTCACTGTGAAAGAGGCTGTATCTATGTTGGTTGGTGATACGGATTTGGACACATCCTTGCACTTTGAAAAGCGATGATGTCGAGGTGAGTGAAATAAGTAAACAGCAGATATATGTTTGGTGTTCTCGATGTTTGATGCTGTGAAACTTGGGGAATAGCTCTCAGATTAGCATGTCATGTCATGATAACTTGGTTGGTACAGGCGAGTACATCAGCAGTGGAGCTCGATTAATTGCTCTCTGTCTAACGGAAATAGTTGCAATGTTTAGCTGTATATGGTCAGCTAACTAGTTGGTTGTTTTGTCTTGTTTCTACCGATGTAAATTATATGGAAACGGCCCAAGCTGCTTGCTATAGCTAGCTAACTAGTTAGTCTGTCAGGCAAGAAAGGCTGTGTGTAGCTGGTAAATTAGGGCTGCGCTCACAAAGCGTCAACCTCAGCTGTCACTTTCACTAGCTAGTCATACAGACAACCAGCTAACTAGCCACCGAAATGAAGGCTACAGTAATTTGTTTTTATCTGTTGTGTTTAGGTTATAGTTTGTCATGTTTGCTAGGTTCAGATATTCATAGGCTATACATTGCCTCGTTTTCCTATTATTTGACAGCTTAGCTGTCGTGTTAGGGTAGTATCATATGCTCATATGATGAGTTGGTTATTTGTTTACATAGCCAGCTAACACGTTGCTTATTTTGTCCTGTCTCTACCGATGCAATTTGTTTGGAAACTGTCCCAGCTTCGTAACTAATCAGCTACCATTGGCGAACTCTGTAGTTAGTCTGTCAGGCAAGAAAGCAATAGTTGATTGGGTGAACAGGGCTTTTTCTTTGCAACTCTGCCTAGAGTCGCCTCTTCACTGTTGACGTTGAGACTGGTGTTTTGCGGGTACTATTTAATGAAGCTGCCAGTTGCGGACCTGTGAGGCATCTGTTTCTCAAACTAGACACTCTAATGTATTTGTCCTCTTGCTCAGTTGTGCACCGGGGCCTCCCACTCCTCTTTCTATTCTGATTAGAGCCAGTTTGCACTGTTCTGTGAAGGGAGTAGTACACAGCGTTGTACGAGATATTCAGTTTCTTGGCAATTTCTCGCATGGAATAGCCTTCATTTCTCAGAACAAGAATAGACTGATGAGTTTCAGAAGAAAGTTATTTTTTTCTGGCCATTTTGATTCTGTAATCAAACCCATAATTGCTGATGCTCCAGATACTCAACTAGTCTCAAGAAGGCCAGTTTTATTGCTTCTTTAATCAGCACAACCGTTTTCAGCTGTGCTAACATAATTGCAAAATGGTTTTCTAATGATCAATTAGCCTTTTAAAATGATAAACTTGGATTAGCAAACACAACCTGCAATTGGAACACAGGACTGATGGTTGCTGATAATGGGCCTCTGTACGCCTATGTAGATATTCCATTAAAAATCTGCCATTTTCAGCTATAATAGCCATTTACAACATTAACAATTCTACACTATATTTCTGATCAATTTGATGTTATTTTAATGGACAAAAACTTTTATTTTCTTTCGAAAACAAGGACATTTCTAAGTGACCCCAAACTTTTGAATGGTAGTGTATATGTACAAAGTTAATTAGTCAAATTTACTAAAATTTTAAAACTCATGTTTTTGTGTTGAGTGTTAATAATTGTTTGATAGTGAGTGTCTTTACACAATGGAAGACAAAATGAGTGTTATTCCTATTGACATGAACGTGGTGTCATATTAAAGATGAGGTTGTGCTCTTTAAAAGTAAGTTAACTTGTAACTATCATTTGTTCTTTGTTTTTGAGCTATGTCTGTTTGTTTGAAATGTGAGAAAATTAGCTTTATCTAGAAAATTCTCAGTAATCTACAGCAGCATTCTAGAATTCTATTGGAGTCTAAAGGGTTAAAGGTCTTACTCACATCGGCTACAGAGAGCAAGATCACACAGTCATTTGGAACAGCTGGTGCTCTCATGCATGGTTCAGTGCTGCTTGCCTTGAAGCGAGCATAGAAGGAATTTAGCTTATCTGGTAGGCTTGCGTCACTGTGCAGCTCACAACTGGGTTTCCCTTTGTAATCCATGATAGCTTGCAAGCCCTGCCACATCCAACAAGTGTCAGAGTTGGCATAGTAGGATTCGATATTTGTCCTGTATTGATGTTATTACTTTTTGATGGCTCGTCGGAGGTCGTAGCGGGATTTCTTATAAGCGTCCGGATTAGTGGCCCGCTCCTTGAAAGTGGAAGCTCTAGCCTTTAGCTCAGTGCGGATATTGGCTGTAATCCATGGCCTCTGGTTGGCATATGTACGTATGGTCACTGTGGGGACGACGTCGTCGATGCACTTATTAGTGAAGCCGGTGACTGAGGTGGATGTTATCGGATGAATCCCGGAACATATTCCAGTCTGTGCTAGCAAAACAGTCCTGTAGATTAGCATCCGCTTCATCGGACCACTTCCGTATTGATAAACACCTCAATATTATCGGATGAATCCTTGAACATATTCCAGTCTCTGCTAGAAAAACAGTCCTGTCGCTTAGTATCCGCTTCATCGGACCACTGCCATATTGAGCAAGTCACTGGTACTTCCTGTTTGAGTTTTTGCTTGTAAGCAGGAATCAGGGGGATTGGGTTATGGTCAGATTTGCCAAATGGAGTGTGAGTGAGAGTTTTGTATACGTTTCTGTGTGTGGAGTAAAGGTGATGCAGAGTTTTTTTGCCTCTAGTTGCACAGGTGACATACTTGTAAAAGTGAGGTAAGACGGATTTCAGTTTCCCTGCATTAAAATCACCGGTCACTAGGAGCGCATTTTCTTGTTTGCATATGGCCCTATACAGCTCATTGAGTGTGGTCTTAGTGCCAGCCTCGGTTTGTGGTGGTAAAGACAGCTGCGAAAAATATAGATGAAAACTCTCTTGGTAAATAGTATGGTCTGCAGCTTATCATGAGGTATTCTAACTCAGGCGAGCAAAACCTTGAGACTTCCTTAACATTAGAGATCGAGACACACACCTCCCCGCCTTGTCTTGCCAACTCCTATGGACATCGGCATGAAAACGACCATAGGAGACTATAGGAGTTGGCACAAACATATATGGGACCAGAGTATTTACCCTCAATTCCCATACTCCAAAACCTAAGCTATGCAGTTGGTCCATTGCCATTATTCCATGTCAATAACATATATGATCCGAGAACATCCTCAAACAGTCTCCTTAGCCCTGGACCCGCTGTTGTGGTTCCCGAAAGCCAATTCCCATCCAGTATCAGCATCACGCAAAGTAGTGTAAGCCTGTCTTAAGTCACTCTTAGCCCACTGCCTCAGTCCATTTAAACCTATTTAGGCTGTATAAGACCATATAAGACCATACTAAGCAGGGGTTTATGAAGTGACTAACAAGGCCCATTTTATTCCTTGTTAACCTGAAATGTTGCATAATGGCCAAATGCATCGGCTACCAACACTTGGTATCATTTCACGTGTATTGGTGCATATTTATTTATTTGTGTGCAAATGTTTAATGCGTATTTCACAGGTGAAAATATAATGATAATGTTGCATTAAGGTGGGTAGAAAGCCAACAATGTTTTATTTCTAACCCAGAAGTGATCTGGAACACTGTCTGATTGACTGTCAGTATTTGTGTTCGGAGGGATTTTTCACATCTATCAGAATTATGCGAAATATTTTGTTACCACATGTGGCCTATGGAGTTGTTTTCTATCTCCCTACAATATATATTAGTTCATACATGTCACATATTATATCAGAACTATCAATACTTAACTTTATATTGCATATTATAATTTGTAAGGTAATTATCAAGTGTTTTTGTCATTTTTACAGCATTTGCCTTACTCACACAAAAACGAATCCACACAAAGTATGCACTATTACTCAGGCATCTCTCCGAAACAACGTTATCGCTGGTAGCTGTGTTGAATACAGTCAGAGCTGTCTTCCCCTTATCTTTGCCTACCCCCAGCATGGGTACGCATTTGGGGGAAGGTGGGGGGCGGGAGAGGAGGGCATGCAATAGAGCTAGGGCCCCCATGACTGGACAGTGTCAGGTGGGGTCACCGGTAGGGCCTGTGGGCATCAGGCTTGGGGGCCGTGTAGGAATGCGGCTCTCTTATCAGTAGTATAGAGGGCTGTAGCCCCTGTGAAAGAAAGGTTTCTGTTGCAGGACAGGCATTCCCTATTCCTCATGTATTCCATGGTATGCACTGCTCTGCTTGGCAGATTAAAAGTTGTGCTTTATATACCTTCTAGACCAGAAATGCTGAACGGAAAGTGGTACCTCCAAAACACACTTTGTAATGGATATGGTTAGGTCTTAGATTTCCCTGGATATGTTCGCATTACACCGCAGAGATTCTCAAACTCAAGCAAGTTTTTCAGAGTTTGGAAAAAATGGGCTATACCCCATTTTCCATGAAATCCCATTGCTTTACTCACATTTGCACCCCTGTCACCCCTGAGTTAAATCACTGCACTCAATGGATTATATGCAAATCCCTTCTCGAAATGTACATGGTGAAGCTATAATTTACTACTCCAGCCAAGTTTAACCCACCATAGTAACCAAATACTTAAAGGGAAAGTCCACAAAAAAACGTTACTTTGGTATTTTTTTCATTAGTCCACCTTGAAGCGGTCCCAAAATGTTTTCCATGTCAGCAGTCAAGTTTTCAAGACATTTAACTTTCAAGAAGCAAAGTGTCATGAGGATGTGGCCAGTGACACTTGGAAGTCCAATATCTTGAAAACTTGATTGCTGATATGCAAAACATTTTGGGACTGTATTAACAGTGGGCTAATGAAAAAAACACTAAAATATAGTTTTTGAGAGGATTTTCTCTTAAATGTGTTATCATTTTATTTTTATCAGGCCAAATCCATTCAAGTCCCTGTGAATGCTGTGTAGAGTAGTTTCGTACTAACTCATATCATCTGCAGCATTACCATGAATAACTTTGTGTGCACTTACAGTGTCAAACACAGTAAATTGTGTGTAATGAAACAGGCTTGTATGATCTATAGGGTTAGCCCATAGGGTTAAATGTTGCTGTATTTGGCAGGTGGTCGGGTGTTAGTTTTAGCCCGTTATCACTAGGTACAGTGAATCATCTTTGGGTTGGGCCTAACACAGAGAACCAGAGCAGAGTCCTACCAAATCCTCCACATTTTCCTAAGTTCCTAAGTCACAGGGAAACAAAGCAAAACTTTGTTTTGGAAGCTTGCTGAGAGGTGAGGCCTGTTGCAAGCAAGATAGGAGAGAGAGATAAAAGTTCCCTATCTGTTGTCAAATCCAACAGGATTTTCCATCAGCTGTGAAGTCATGGCTCTCCCTTGTGCCTCGCTCTCCCGTGCTGTTTCTCATCCAATAATCTTTTGTTCCTCCTCCTCCTCAGCCGACCAGGCCAATGAAAGGCCTACGGACGGCCGGTGGTAGAGGAAGCCAATTACCGCGGCGACGTTGGAAGCCCTCTTCCAAACAAGTCGAGTCACTAAGTCACAGACTTGTTGCTCAGTGGGATTCTAGCGCTAGTGGATTAGCGCTATAGTAAACATGCAAGGGGCCAGGCGCGGTAGGGGGACCGAGGGTTTGTTACCTCACAAGAAGGGGAGCAACACCTCTGTGTGAACCTTTGTCTCTTGGCGCGGTGACACGACGGGCTGGCCGTGACCCCGTGGGGCCGTCCATTGTCAAGGCGCTGGGAGCGTCTGAGTGTTGGACAAACCCAGGGTAAAGCCGGAGGGCTTAGAGAGCAGGGCTTATATGCAGACTTAATCTGATCACTTCCTCAAAGCAATCAGAGCCGTAATTGGATAGGGTGGATGATATGTCAGGGGAGGTCTAACAAACCAAGTGTGGGTTACTTTCCACTGTGTGGCCTTGCTGGACTGGCAGTTCATGTTTGAGGTACAAGACAACAGGTGTAGCTATAGCGGTTGCAGTCCCTTGAAGACTAAAAAATATGGGAATTTGTGCCACTCTCAGCTGAAACAGTTTGTATTATTGGTCATATGAGGTCCTTGGACTTCATTGGATTTTACTATATCATGTTTGGTTCAATTAGCTTTTTATCTCAAATGTAAAATCATGTCTCTCTTTAGCTGTTTTGTTTTTATTTTCTATAGTCTTGGAAACAATGACAGAATGGAGGTAGAGAGAAATGGGGGGGAAATGGTGACAATAGGATGTCAAGACAAAACAAATCTATTTCCAAACAGTTAACTCAAAGTCCCAGTATTAATAAGCCTTGTTCACATTGGCAGTTTGAAGTGACTCAAATCTTATTTTTTAGTCACTTCAAGCATGAGCATCACCACCAATCAGCCTACACTGCTGCGCACACACCAATCATTACTATGACAACTAACGTAGCCATGGTCACTTGTATCTTGCTGTTTGGACAGTCAGTATTCCAAAACAGATTTGAATAAAAAAAACTGATTCAAGCATTAAGGCCTGCAGTGTGAACAAGGCTTTGGTGTATAGGCCTATGTGATTTAGTTTTCATTACTTAGCTGTCATTACATCACATGGGTCTTAATGACATCAGACTACCCATGGACATATCAACCACATTGGTACATTTCTCTCTCACTCGTTTTAAATGTCACGCTTCTCCTCACTCAACCCATATGTTTATCTTCCAACTGACAATTCATCAATCCTATGACGCATGATTAAGCCAAAAGACCCACACACAGTGGGATAGTGAGCTAGACATTACCATGTACATTTGGATGAGAGCTTCGTGAGGCAAGTTTCAAATAAAAAGTGATCGTCATCTTCACATTACAGTACAGAGAAAGCACCATGCTTGGCACCAATGGCATTATATCTGGAGAAAGGCTTTTAGGGGGTAAACATGACTGACCTCTCAGCACCTCTCAATACAGATGGTCAGCTGGTGGACCTCAAGAGACAGCAGACCTAAACACAGACTGAGATCCATTCCACACACTCACCCACACCCACACCCACACACACACACACACACACACACACAGACATGCACGCACGCACACCCACACACACACACGGTTTAAGTTACGAGACAGCTGGTCTTATCCAAAGTGAGAAATGTCTAGTCTAGACAGTGTGTGTGAGTTACACTGTACATATTGTATACACACTAGAGAACAATCATCACACTGTCAAAATGCATGACATGTAAGGAAGGCAAGGGGTGTTTCTAAACACACACACACACACTCCCTGTATTTAAAATCCCTGCTCCCCAACCCCCCTTTACACACACCATCACTGCTGGCGACACTGGAGCACGGGCGCTCGTAAATTCTCTGCCTTGATTTTGTTCACCTTTACCATGACCCGTTACTTCTACGCTTGGTTTTTATAGCACCCACTCAGTCACAGATGAGGCCCTCGCCGCCAACCCTGCCTGGGTGCTTCTTCAGCTTATCACACCCACCCACACACACACACACACACATACACACACACACACACACACACACACACACAGCTCATCGCTCACAGCCCACTAGCTATGCAACACCCGGAGTTGGCCCCACAGTGCCAACGCACCATAGAATTACGTTGCTGTAAATGTACATAGTAAGCAGACTCAGCTTATGTTTGTGTCATCACCTTCAGCTTGTGTGGAGCACAACGATTGAACTGATTGTGCAGCATCCACATTGTCTTGATTCATGCCTTGTAGGCCTTGATGAAGGGCCATTAGACTAAGGTCTGTATAAGACCAAAATGTTCTATGGGAGTAAAGTAATTGTCTGCTCTGTGTCTGTCGATCGAGAATGAGTAAATCCATAACTCCTTCACAAGAAAAGCTAGATACACAAATCTTTCATAATAGAGCACATATGAGCCTGTTTTTAGTGGATTCAGATTTTTTTTAAATATACAACTTGGTATATATTCAAACACTCACTAATTGGATATTATAGTAGAAACATGAAGTCTAATAGAATCAGAGGGAAAAATAGAATACAATGTTTAGCTTTACACTAGTGATGGTTGAGGCCAAGGTGCAATATGCTCATAAAGGTCAGTTGTACTGTATACTGTATAACACACCCACAACCTACCACTCCATTGATAAAACTAACAGCCCTCCCCATCTCCACAGCACAGAGTCCACTATCCACTACCCATACAGATACACACCAGAAACCCCTGTGTAAATGACCATCTATTATACCTGATATGATTGGGTGGGCTCCCAAGGCACAGTGGTGATTAATGCCTCCTTCCTGCCTGCATCGTGAGATAAACACTTCCATTAAAAAAGAGAGAAGAAAAAGAGGAGAGGAGAAAAAAAGACCCTGTATTTTATGTTGGATGTACAAAGACGGTTCAACATCTGCATTATCTATGCCCCCTTTTAAAATACCATATGTCATTCCCTCAGAGATTCATTGGTGCAGTGAATTCCTGTTGTTAGCATAACAATAAAGAATTTGGACCACTTTGTCTTGCTCCCCAGTCTTACAGTTGACTCCTGTTACAGCTAGCAGCTTCCTCACATCCACATGTTTTCTTTGAGTTCATGTCGAAGCTTTGAGACGGAGACTTGACTTGTCAAAGTATGTCATGTAGCTGTTTAAACTTAACAAGAAGCACAAACAAAATGTGCCTAGTCAACAAGTGACACTAAAATGCAAAAGCTCAGGAAGGTTTGTACTAATAATGATTTCAGTACTTCAAACATTCAACTGTAAATCTGTCCAATATTGGAGCATATTCAACAATTCCAACAATTATGTGTAAAAAGTATGCAATTTGAAATGGTTATGCTTGACATCCCACTAATAGGGACATTTCGCTAATAATGGTATCACCCATAAACAAATAGAAGATAGTCTTTCTCTCAAACAAAAAACAGACACACACACACACACACAGAGATAAAACGCCTTGTCTACTGTGTTTCTGGGCTGTCTAGTAAGTGAAGTGGAGAGTGGGGGCCCCAGATTTGGGAGACAAAGTGGAAATAGGACACTTCATCACTATGGTTTGTGAAGGCCTCAGCTATCTCCCCCACTGATAGTACCAGTGTGCATCTCAAATGGCACCCTAATCCATATGTAGTGCACTACTACACTACCAGGGCCCATAGGGTTTTGAGCACTACTTTTGACCAGGGTCCATAGGGTTCTTGTTAAAAGTAACGCACTATGTAGGGAATAGTGTGTCATGTGGGATGCAACCTCATTTTGTCTGGAAGATGTTATGCTTTGTGATAGTCTGGCTGAATTATCTATTTGTATTTTCAAGCCGTTAGAACCCCTTAGAGTGTATTAGGTTCTAGGAGCATGTGGTTTCAATTGGATCGCCTTTCTAACTTAGCACTGTTGTTTTCCCTTGTTCAATGTCCTTATAATGCACTCATCTCATGCATTTTTATCATACTTCAATAATATTCAATCATATATGGATATGTAGAATGTTTACCTTAAATCAGCCTAAATTATTCTTCATAAGTTAGATTGGTTTATCATTAGCTATGACAAAAAACGTAAATGAGTTGAAATGTTATATGCCAATAGTGTTGACATTGCTCATTTAATTTTCACTTCAACAACACTGCGTCTCGAATTCCCAGGCTGCTTCAACTCATACTAGCACCGTGGGCATCTACGGTTTGCTGTCTGACTCTCATCCACTTTGGCGATGCTGACGGTGGATCTAATTCAAGCATCGGATTTGTTTCAAGAAGGCGCGTGGGAGAGGCCGGAGGCCCGGATGCTTTCTGCTCCACCCTGGGGAGAGCACCATCCATTACCCTGCCTCCCATGTAGCATCGCTGATGAACCGAGCCCAACCACACTACCACTCGAGATCCATTCAGGGAGCATATCTGCCGGATGACAGTGCGCTCTGTGTACCATCCATTACAGTAAGGGCAGATTCATTGTCATCAGGAACCTCTCGCGCTGGTGTAAATCCATGGTCAACAGTAAGTCTGGGTCAAGTGATTTATACAGTGGGGTAGGCACATGCATTCACTTTACTTTCCCATACACACACACACACACACACTCACACATGCACACACGTACACACACACACGCACAAAGACACACACACACAAACATCCACCTCATCCCCCAAGCAAACCTGTTACTGTACTCAAGAGGCGTAATGGGAGTCTTGTTTAAAGTATGGAGGAATCTAGTCAAAGTCATCACGGAGGTCATATTTGAGAAACTGCAGAGCGCGAAGGAGTATGTGAGTGTATGCTGGGTTTTTTCTCTCCTCCGCTTCGGTCAGCGGGGGAGGCGACCAGTGATGTAGAGTAGTAGATTCACACACACACACACACACACACACACACACACACACACAGCTGTATGTGTGGGAGCCCAGTGCCGTGTGGACTGCAGGAAGATGAAGTGCTAAGTGAGTTGACTGTACTTGACCGTAAGCAGCAGATGAAAATAGAGGAGATGCCGTGTCCCGGTAGTCTTTAGAGCCCTCGGTAATACTAGTGCATTACAATATTCCAGAGAGGGCCATTTCAGGCAGAGTCAATTGCTTTGGCTTCCCAAGGCCACAGTCAACGTGAATGAGATCTGCTCACTCTCCATAACGCAACAGTCATTGTTGTTGGAATTGAACAAGCAGCATAGTCTATAAAGGGGAGTTCACCCATGTCATAATTCAGCAATGAATCCTGTCAATTGAAAAGGATGGCGTTCAACACAAGCCCTGTGGTCTCAACATGGACATAGCCTGCCTCTGAAATACCTCTGTAGGCCCATCTCTATCATTCATAAAAGACAAGTGAGATGGCGAGACAAAGATGCTGATATGGTGCCCCTGTCAAGGTGTCTCGTCATAATAGCGTACGGAATAATCCACCTGACACTGGTTTGAGAAATAAGACTGACAGCAGCTCTTCTTAGCCGGAGCGCTTGTCACAGCACCCCATCGTAAATTACCATCATAGGACTTCAACAATATTGACTTCTGCAGGCGAGATTAGCGCATGGAGCTTTTATTTTGTTAAGGGATCAGGCGCTTCATGTTCTTACCTAAATATAACTTTTGCTCCAGCGTGGCTTTGACATTGTGGTTGCAGGTGGTATTTCATTTATGAATGCAGCCGAGACCCAGAATGCTTCAGTTTGACTGCTGGGGCTTTGGGAGGATTATCTGACGAATTTGTATTTTATAACAGCTGTTTATAAGAAGCTACCAGAGGTCTAAAACTGGACGCTATGCCCAACGCCCTCTCCTCTCATTGTGCCATTTGGTCACTTTCATTTTTTACTCGTTGAAATAGCCAGCACACCACTACACCCTATCTATCATGACTGTTTGTTCTTTGTCATCCACATTTAGGATTCCATTTATAGATTATTTGGTAGACTTTCAAAATGGAATGGAAAAACTGTGATGTACAGTGCAATATTCCACGTTGTATCACATCCGACTACAGCCAAAATTAAACGCCCTTAACCTAAAGCGTCATGCTTATCTCATCTCAGGATTTCGTGCTAAACAACTATGCAGCACCTCTTAGGCCATTGGAGAATTTGATGTACGAGGCAATAGGTAGCCGGATGACAAACTACTAATGCTAGCTCGGACGCCTAGTTCACAAACACAGCACGTGTGAGACCAACAAACAGGTCTAAGTGAGACGGGTTGGAAAACATGTCACCTGCAAGCACAACCTTTACCACCTCACCAGGGCCAGGTCATTTCCCAGAACTGTAAACTATCTCTTTCTCACAGGACGCACAGTCCGCTGTCCACCTCCATTGGCAGCTTATGGCAGAATCCCAACGCTGACACCAATGTCCCCCCAACTCCCTATAAATCAAGTCTCCTGTCCATACCTCGAGGCCCTGGGCCTTGCCACTCTCCAAGGCATAGTAGGGGAAATCCTGAGGACTTGAGTATACTACTGGAAATAGAATAAACCCATAAGAAGGTCAGAGGATTGGCAAACAGCCACTGGATTTTTGTTACATGGGTTGCAGGCGAACGAAGCACCATGCACCAGGCCCCTTCTACAAGCAAAGCCTTGACAGAGTTTAAATAATTGAAAGCCAATTGGCTTTAAATGATTATGAGGTGCAAAAAAAGAATAAACCCCAGTAAACCCTAAATGCAGCACTGGCTGAAATCTTTTAGCTGAGAAATGAAGTGCAGATCTAGCTCTTATTCATTAGCATTAGATTTTTTTAATATTTTTTTTTACATTTAAATGTATAAAAACATTGCTACACTATAGGGCTTTGACACTAGGAGAAAACTACTGTACATCCTCTGCAACCAACCTTTCCTATATACAGTATCTACCCCTGGAACATGGGTGGTGTGAGTTTGTGTACTTTTTTGCCCTTGGGTTCACACATCTGATCGATATTCATATGCCTGTCACATTCAGATGAGTCCAATTTGCAGTTCACGTTGATGGATGTCTCAGTATCCGGTCTCGCTGAGCCCAGCCAGGCAGCCTAGCAGCCAGGCAGTGTCTGGGATATTTGGATCGTTGCGTCTGTTTTGGTCCCTGCCACATGTGATGTCTCCCCGGACTGTGTCCTCTTTGCTGCTGACATCGCCTCGTTCCCCCGAGGGAGTGGCCTCTGAGTAATGAGACGACTCGGGCCCGGTGCTCAATGTCCCGTCGCTTTAATGTGACATAAATCTCCCTCGCAATGTGTGATTGATCTATTTATTACCCTATTTACGTAAAGCCGCCAAAAGGCCCCTGACAGGTGGTTTTCTTCAGGCTAAAATATCAATGGCCATCAATCACTTTTTATTGCTTTGCTCAAGTCTTTCGGATCCTGTGGCATTTGTTCTGTGTTTTGTGGGGCGCTGGGCTTGGAATATGAGGTATGGAATAATATTGCAGCAAATCTGCAGATATAGGCAATGAAAGCTAGTGTCAAGGGTTAATGTTGGCTTGTATTTTGTGTCTTCAATATTTGCCAGTATCCCTTCAGGAACCCAAAGTGTCACAGATCCATTGAAAGATTAGTTGTAGTGTAAGCCAGATCATACTGTAGTAGAAGTTATCTGGTCTTATTGTGTAAAATCAAAATAGAATTTACCATAGAATTTGGAAATAACAAAATAAATGTTATGGTCTCGTTTGTACATATTTATTCTTAATTTCTCAAATGTCATTGACTACATACAGTCAGGTCTAAAAAATTGTTGGCACCCTTGATAAAGATTAGCAAAAAAGACTGTATAAAATAAATAATACAAATACTGAGCTACAAAAAAAAGTATATATTATTTTATACTAATACAATTGCTCAGAGAAATAGATTTTGTTTAACAATTAATATTTATTTTTCTCAAAAAGATAGGGGTCAAAATTATTGGCTTTTGCAGAGGCAGCAGCTACTATTCCTAGGGTCCACAAAAAACACAAAACATGGCAAATAACAAAACACAGATACACTGATAGACAAGGACAGTCACACACATTATAAATACAATGATATACAAGCAATACAACAAAAAACAATAATACAAATTATAATACAAACAATACAACAACAAAAATGATGTACAGTATGTGTTAGAGTGTGTCTGTGTTTGCATGTGTTTGTGTTTGTGTCCCCTCACAGTCCCCACCGATGTTGTTTAATCTTTTTTTTAAGGTCATTGTGTTGTTTGCTTGTAATTGGAGATGAAAGGGAGTTCCATGCTATCATGGCTCTTTATAATACTGTGCGTTGCCGTGAATTTGTTTTGGACTTGGGAACTGTGAAGAGACCCCTGGTGGCATGTCTTGTGGGGTATGTAACCTCTCGTCAACCCTTAACCAGGAAAGACTGGCACGCATGTTGTTGATGTTAGCTCTGTATGTGCAGTTAAGGGCAAGGCGTGCTGCTCTGATTTGAGCCAGCTTCAGCTTTGCTAGGTCTTTCTTTGCTGCACTTGACCATATTGCCAGACAGTAATCAAGATGGGACAAGACCAACTAGTACACTTATATTTTTGTGTCAAATACGCAGAACCTCTTTTAATAACAGACATACCCCTCCCCATCTTCACAGCAACTTTGTCAATATGACTTGACCATCCAATGTTATACCTAGTAGTTTAGCTTCCTCAACTAGCTCAATAGTAGTCCTGTGTAGCTCAGTTGGTAGAGCACGGCGCTTGCAACGCCAGGGTTGTAGGTTCGATTCCCACGGGGGACCAGTATGAAAAATGGAAAAAAATGAAAGAAAATGTATGCACTCACTAAATGTAAGTCGCTCTGGATAAGAGCGTCTGCTAAATGACTAAAATGTTAAATAGTCACACCCTTTATGTACAACTCCAGTTGAGGTTTAGGTCTTAGAGAATGTTTTGAACCAAATACAATGCTTTTAGTTTTAAATACCAGTTTATTATTAATCACCCATTCTGATACTGACTGTAACTCCTTATTTAGAATTTCTGTGAGCTAACTGGCTTTGTGTGCTGACATGTATAGTGTGGAATCATCCTCATACATAGTCATTCTAGCTTTGTGTAAGACCAGTGGCAAATCGTTTGTAAAAATAGAGAAGATTAACGGCCCAAGGCAACTGCCCTGAGGGCCACCGCACTGTAAATATCTGATGTTAGTAAAGCATCCATTGAAAAACAATTTCTGGGTTCTATTGGATTAATAACTCTCCAACCATGAGATGGCAGGTGATGTAAAGCCATAGCAAGTGAGTTTCTTAAATAACAATGTAGGATCAATAACATCAAAGGCTGCACTGAAATCTAACAATACAACTCCAACTATCATCTTATTATCCATTTCGTTTAACCAATCATCTGTCATCTGAGTCAGTGCAGTACAAGTTGCGTGCCCATTGTGAGTGTCCATATTTCCTTGTGCCTCTGATACCACGCCATCCTGTCGTGTGCAATAGTGGTGTGTGTGAGTGCTCAGGCTTTTGCTATTGGGGAGATGCCAGGGCTTCCTAAGAGGGCTTCTCAGTGCAATCCTCTGTACAAGCTCTGGTGTTAACCCACTGGAGGACCCTTATCAGCGACATGTCATGTTTGCGTTTCCCTGCGGTTCCACCACCCCTCCCGTCCATCTCTACACTCTTGGGAGCTTTGACGTGGCAAAAATATTTGCTCAGAGCTTTTCCACAGTCTTGGAGAAGGGGGATTCTGAAATGGATTAAGTATGCCAATGCAAGTTAAAATAACAAACAACCGAATTGAGAAGGAGACTACAGTACCCAGAGAAATAAGAAGCTCATACAGAATACCATAACATGCCATGTTGAGAGCACTATCTCTAGTAACTAAGGTTTAGGCCATACAGATCCTATTATATTGCTATAATATAATATTCTAATTATAGTATTACTATAGTATTCTAATTCCTAATTGTATGGTTTAGACGCTTAGCAGTTATTAATGACTGCATAATGACTGTATATTTGAAGGTGATGTTGTCCACTCAACCTGACTCTCTGACATCCACTGACGAGAACTAATCAAGGTCCCTGCCCCCCTTTGCTACCTTGCTATCTAGTGATAAACCAACCCCTTCACTTCAAAATCAATGCCTTTATCTTTACTTTATCAATAAAAGGGACTCTGCGTTTTACTTTTTCTCCTTCAATCCCTCCTCTTACCCTCCAACACCCTACCTAACCAGTTCATTACAACTTGGAAGAGTAAAAAATAAGGAAAAAAACACCTACCCTGGAGATTCGTTTTATTGCTTGTGTCATGACACGGCCACTCAGAAGTTTCTCAAAAGTTTTTTAGAGTTGGGGGGTTGGCTTAGTTCTAGTTCCTCTGCCTTTGGCTATTGGCAGGCCTTTTATGTTCTTGGAGGATGTGAGGGAAATTTAAATGGAGATAGCTAGATCTCAGCGGCTGGTTAGAGTATTGACTGCAGGTTTCTCATTTGGGATGTGCTGTGCTTTGTTGGAATTTTCTGCTAATTGTCGAGGCATACCTCAACCTTAATCGATGCATCTGGATGATTAGTGAGTACTTGCATTATTTATTTATTTATTTGGCATGAAATCAATGTGAAAATGGAAATATGTGAAATATTTTAAACATATAAAATATAATCTGGGCAATAATAATAATAATAATAATAATAATAATAATAATAATAATAATAATAGTAGTAATAATACAAGTATCTCTGATGACAACATTTCAGATGATTGTGTAATTAAATATATTTAGGAAATCCCTTTTCCCCATTACATTGTCAACAAATATGTTTTTATTGGGTAGGTTAATCACCTGCAATTCCCTAGTAGTTCCAGCAGCAGTTGGCAGGTGTATGAACACCCAGCTCTGCTTTCCCCTGCCACCTCTTGCTCTCCTTGGGGATTAGGACCTGTCAGTGCGGCCCTCTCCCCATCCCTTCCAACTACCTCCCCAACACACACTCTCATGCTCACTCACGGACACACACACGCTGGGACGGCTGCTCAAATCTTTAGTTCTCAGGGTGCTGTGTATGATAGCGATTGGGCGCGCTCTGCGCTTGATTAGGGCAGTTAGCCCTGCTAAGGCTCTGCCTGTTTACAGTGGATTACCGCGAGGGAGGCAGGGGTTAAGTCTACCCAGGCACCATGCCTTCCTCTCTCCCTCCCTCCCTCCCTCTTTCCCCCTCGGGAGTCACTGCAGTGGGCCTGCCTGGCAGCTCGTCTGGGCTCCCCGCGCGACGCCCGTCTGACAGGTAGCGGGATTTGGTGGAGCGCGCTGCATGAGAGCCAACAAGAAAAACTGAACACGGCGGATTAGTTTGGGATTATGTTGTCAGAGCGAGCCTTGACGGACAAACTGCAGAGGAATAAATTGCAATCTGTTTGAGGAGCTAGCGCTGCTGCCACGCAAACAGGAGAGAAGGCACCCCCTCGTCTAAAGCCCTGTCCAAAATGACAGGGGGGGAAAATCATTAATAATTTAGAAACAACCCCTCAACCATTACCCATTGCCTGCTCTTGAATGTTACCGGGTCTGTATTTAGACATGTGTCTTCTACCCCTAACCTGGCTTTCAAAGCTGGTTAACGTTATTTATTCAACCCAAGTGATAGGAATCTCATGGAGATAAGAACGAGGGTAATGTTAAGGCTTGAAAAAACACATATGCCGAACGAAATTCCCCATGTCTTTTTATCCCGCGTCAAGCTCCTGTCCTGTTTCTGATTAGATGACATATGTAGCTTAGAAACGTGTCACAGTTATGACAGCATGCTGGGACTGGTGTTTGTCAGTGTATAATTTTGACTGATTTTGGTATACATTATCATCTTAAAAGGAGCTTTTAGTACAGCACTAAAAATGGCTTAAGTGGATTTTATAAAGCTAGCTTGGACAGTAAATGTATCCAGATGTTTATGATACAGTCCATTAATTGTGTCAAGCACTTTGCTATGTTTTGGACTGTTGTAAATCTCTCCCTCTTCTAACAGCTCATAGCTTCTGTGTAACTCTGCTAAGTTTCATCCTTTCACCCTCAAGTTTAATTGGACTTCTATTATGCTTTAGAGCAAATGGTGTATACTTTGATTACTTTAAATAAGGTCAAATTATGCATGTCTGTATAAATTAGATGGCAACAATGCTGGGTCAACTAAGATACACTGCACTTTTATGAGCGTTTCCAATGTGCTATACCACAAATGGGGTGTCATTTCACCTATGTTTGCTAGGTTTCTCTCTCTCTCTCTCTCTCTCTCTCTCTCTCTCTCTCTCTCTCTCTCTCTCTCTCTCTCTCTCTCTCTCTCTCTCTCTCTCTCTCTCTCTCTCTCTCTCTAACCCTACTGTCAATTGTGACAATGGCCGTGAACACTTAGAGGTGGAGACAGTTGATGGCAATGTGCAGTATTTCATCCCTACAAACTCACTATAAATCCATCTTATGTGCCTTTCTGGTTGAAAAGAATAGCACAGCTTTCCCCTGTGCCTCATGGATCCCAAATGGGCAAAATAAGAAATCACAGACAGCTTTTATGACAGTACATTGGATATCATCAAAAATAAAAAATAAAAGGCTAACACTTTGAAAAGAGAAATATCCACAAATAATTGTGTTGAATTACTGTAATATTTTACTGCTATATTTCTAGGGGAGGACCACCACCCCCACCTTAAGATTTCTGACAAATATAAAATTGAAAATTATACCCTTGAAATTATTAGTGAACTAGTAAACTCAGCAATACTATTGCATCTCTCACTTCCACTCACACATTGAACCCTTCTTTGTGGGTTAATTGAATGTGCTTCATTAAAAGTCTCATGGTGGTGTCTGGTGGAGACAGGCATGGTACGCAGTATTAATGAGCTGATTGCATTCTGTCCAGTCCTGGAGTATTAAGAATGCATGTCTGTACGTTAAACCTATGAATATGCTCTCAGATTTAGCAATGAGCCAGTTTTGTGCTTGGAATAATAAAGCATTAAAGAAATTAACTGCCATTTAATGCCCCCATTCCCTTGGCCAAGTGATAGAACAGTGAAAAACAACGGTAATATTTGAATTTGAAACTAGGTTCTGGTTTATTTAATAAAATTAATTGAATTCAGTATGCACAAACCGTATACAAGTAAATAAATAATAATCAACAAAGAAGTACACTGCTCAATTAGAATACTTCACTTCAAAAACAATATATTACATAGCGGTAAGCTACAGTATCTGAGAGCTATTCTGAACACGGTTTTGTCTTTGGCTTCATCATGTCAAAGATGCTAATCTAATCAGATCCAGCTTGATGGAGACAGCTGACAGTCAGTCAAAAGATCCACGTGAGAGTGACGAGGTACCGTATATTATACTGTAGGCCTTTATTATTATGCATAAATACTCTTTAGACATTTGGATGTCTTGACTTCTCATGGCTAGTGAAAACAATGAAAGTCTCAAAAGGATTAGACTTTTGCAGTTTTATTTCCTCCTCCAAGCATGCTTTGAATGATGAGACTGTGTGTGTGTGTGCGTGCGTGTTTGTATGTGTATGTGTGCCTGCCTGTATGTGTGTCTGCAGCGCGTGTCTGTGCACACACACACACACGTGTATGCTCACACACACAGCTTCCTGCTGCCCTCCTCCTGTGTCCAATCACACAGTGTGACAGAGAGGGCTCCAGAGGTCAGTGGGGGTCACTGGGTAGAGGTTTAAAAAAATGTCCACGGTGAGACACACACCTGATTGATGTCGTGTGGGGGGAGGGGCAGGGATTCTGGGGTAGATGGATAGGGGTGTCTAATCAACCTTTTGACCAATGGCGAGACAGCCGGGAGGACTAAACATAGTATATTAGAGACATAGAGTCAGTCTGATTTTTATTAATCAAATATTGTCATGCAAATACAGATGTTATCAATGTATCCATTATTTTTAATCAAAATTGTACTTATTCCTGGATTTGTGAATGACTCAGTTGACTAAATCGACGGCCACAGATTTACTGACAGGGCAATTAGACAAAGCAAATCAGTTATCTGAAGTATTCTAAATAAGGAGGGCGGTACACAGTGATTGACTGTCCTAAGGTTTGGACCACTGGTCTTCTACAGGGCTTGGCTTTCCTGTTGGTTGATTTATCAGAGTAGGAGTGAGAAACAAATGTGCCTGTCTCCTGACCGTTTCAGTAGAAACAGTTCTGATATGAGTCACTCGTCAATATAAAATGGGGTTGGGTTAAAGCTAAATGAGAGTTTGGAAAAAGGTTTATTGCTTGTCTAGGATCTGCAACCACGGCAACATTTCTTGATTAGAACATTTGTATTACTCATTGTTTTAATCATCTTACTAATTTGAAAGAGGATCTCATGATTGTTCATGATTGTACTCAGGAAAAAGCAACAACTTTTGCAGTATAAATTGAGTATGACCCACAGGAGGTTGGTGGCACCTTAATTGGGGGAGAACGAGCTCATGGTAATAGCTGGAGCGGAATTAGTGGAATGGAATCAAATACATTAAACACATGGTGTTTGATGCCATTCCATACGCCAAATTCCGGCCATTATAATGAGCCGTTCTCCCCTCAGCAGCCTCATGTGGTATGACCTCGGGTTCATTCAGTTCCATTCAAAAGGGCCAAGAGTGAACTGAACATGACGGGCCCGTTTGTTTCACATCCCAATTTCCTCGGCAAACAAATAAAGGTATGTCCATACACACAACTCTTGACCCGTGGTGATAATTTGACTCTTCAGAGATTATTGTTTTCATTTTCTCTTTGGTTCTGAATGATTATCTTTGCTCTCCAGTGACAGGAAGAGTCAACAGTAGCGGCGAGAATCCTATATCTTCTTAAATAAACGGCGCTGTCTGATTATGTTTTAATGGGCAAACCTCGTCCCTATGGGCTGTGACCCTATGAGTGTGTTTTAGCTATGAAGACTGCTGCGCGGTAAGAGATATAATTGCTATGTACATACTTTGCTGGTCCAGGCTCCTTCGGTGTCCCGTACTACAGTATGCCTACACTGTCTGTCTGCTGCTAAGGTTAGGTTATGTTCCCCAATGTTATTCTCCTAAACGGGATTAGGTTTGCTGGAAAAACACATCATATGACCGCAGAGGGGGCAACACGTTGTCTTTCACTCCCGACGGACGCCCACTCATTCCCACTCCTTCAAACGCATTGAGTTACAGTCTTTACTTCCCTGGGAAGAAAACAAAGACTTGCTCAGGCCAGGGGTTGGTCATATGGACGGGAAACCCTCCAAAAAGCTGGGGATGATATCAGATTGAGAGAAGAAGAAAAATGACAAAATGTCTGACTCATCTTCGCCCATTCACTCTCTTTTCCTTTTGTCTTCTTTGTTGCTGTAACATAATTAATTTGGGGGGAGAGAAAGTGCTTAGGGAATAGGTAACATTTTCATCAAACACAGGGTGTATGGACTTGATTAGTAATTCAGACCAAAGCAAATGCTAGACAGACAATATTAGGCCTACAGCTAAATTCAGGTAAATAGCTAATGAGCAAAATAAGTTAACTTCATCATGTTTCATGACGTGCTATGTGTTGAAACGTAATTGGATAGTGAATTATACTGAACAAAAATATAAACGCAACATGAAGTGTTGGTCCCATGTTTCATGAGCTGAAATAAAATATCACTGACATTTTCCATATGCACAAAAAGTTGATTTCTCAAAAATTACTGAGCATTTCTCCTTTGCCAAGATAATCCATCCACCTGACAGGGGTGGCATATCAAGAAGCTGATTAAACAGCATGCTGAGGAGTATTTATGTCTGTAATAAAGCCATTTTGTGTGGAAAAACCATTCTGATTGGCTGAGCCTGGCTCCCCTGCCCAGTCATGTGTAATCCATAGATTAGTGCATAATGAATTCATTTCAATTGACTGATTTCCTTATATGAACTGTAACTCAGTAAAATCTTAGAAATTGTTGCATTTTGTGTTTATATTTTTGTTCAGTATATATAAGAACATTATGTACATTGTGTTTTAGTATTATGGATTTCACCCATTGTTGCCGGCTTGTGTGCTGTTTTCATTTTCAAATATTTTATTCAAACATACTTAATCATACATAATTGCATAATCCAGTCATGAAAATGGAGCCAGATAGTCATCACTTTATTATAAAGTCATTCTAATGACCATACTCCTTTTTTGTTACTCTCTCGCTCTCTCTCTCTCGCTCCATTCCTCCCTCCTATCTCTCTCTCTCAACACCTGTCTTTTATTAGGGTGGGGTGGCCAGTCGTCTCATTGACCCTCAGTATATGGAGAAGAATGCAGTGACGACTCCAAGCCCCTACTCATTCATGAGCTGACACTGAGGGCCCAGGAGAACCGGCCTTTCTAGGAGGTAAAGCAATATCCCAGCAGAGTATGAAGTCATCACCCCGTTTGCATGCAACATGAAAAGAGGTTTCGTTAAGGTTCACCTAGGTCACAAGACATAAGAAGGCCTGGTTCATCACTCAGTCAGGTTTTCTCTGGGATACAGGTGGGGCTACAGTACATACTACAATGCATACTCATAACATATGATAAATATGAAGAAATTAAGAGGTCATTGTTTTAATATGTGCCCAACCATGCCCACAGTCATTTGCAATCCCCCCAAAAATGATCACAGTCATATAATGAGTATTGGTCAGTGTCTGTTTCGGCTATGTTTGGACAACGCAACACAATCATAAGAAATAGTCTCTTCATCACCTGTGCTATACTCAACAGGTTTAGTCTCTGAGGTAAATGTTGTGTCTGCTTTGACACTGTGTGTGTGCAAGTGTGTGCAACGTCGTCTCAGGGCAATTGGTATGATTTGGAACGTACATGTGTCTCCGTCGATTTAGTATGATATGTTACATTCCGAATGGAATAGCGGTCGTACAATATAATATGATTTGGAGAACAGATAGTATGATATGTCTTACCCGGTCGTACAATATCATACGAGTTTAATTAAGTAATGTATCATACAAATTGGTTTACGTAACGTATCATACGTCCTGCTTTGTGCACCGTAACCACAAAGGTTATGAGAATTTACATTGCAGGTTTGGAGAACTAACAACAAAGGTTAGGAGAATTTACATAGAGTAACCAGACCATTAGTGCATGTCATATGTCTTGGAGGTACACACATTTACATTCCAAAGTCTGTTTAATGTGGTCATGCTGGTGTTTGTGTGTATGTGTGTGTGTGTCGGTGTTTGTGTGTGTGCATGCGTGCGTGCATGAGTGTGTGAGGATGGAATCGCCCACACTCCATGAGGTAGCGTGAGGTGATCGACTTCCTTTTAGTTTTCCTTCCCATTATCCTTCAGCTCTAAGCTGACTAACGTTTTTTTCTGAAGAGTGGGGACCAGGGTTCGTGTTCAGGCCTCCTCTGTGAATCACAGTGTAGCGTGCGATCGGCCCACTGCCCTCCGCTTGACTCCCCTATGAACTCTGTTACAATAACATACTTGCTTTTCGCTCCGTCCCTAACCCCCAAACCCCCCACCCCTATTCCCGTCTCTTCTGTGAAAAATGGGGGAAGGAAAAGAGAAAAAGAAAACTCCCCACGTGAAAAAAACGGCTATCTATAGTGGTCTGTGTGATTGAAGCCGACGGGTATTTATTTCGGCCGTTAGACCCCTCCAAATTCTATTAGTGCTGTTAGCATAACTGTGATGACGCAGCTAATCTTTGTTATTATTATTATTATTCTTTATTACTTTAATGTATTTCTCCCTCTAGGGCTGGATGCGGTAATGAGGACCAGATTCTCGCTCCCTCTTCCACTTCCCCTGTAACAGTGGCCAGTCAGAACAAGTCAAGGTTAACAGTGCCATCTACAGTAGAGAGGCAGCCTCTCTAGCCATTATCCAACACTGTATTACATGAAATGAGGGGTTGAGAGAGCCTTACAGTACTCAGTTATGATGACCCATCTCTAAAAGCAAGAGTGTGTTATTACAGTATTATTAAAGTGTTAGCTATGGTGTTTTCTACAACTTAGAAAACTAACTCTTCAGATGGGGGTTGCATTTCTATAATTGTGATATCCTTTTCAGAGCCACACAAATTCAATGCATTATTTTGAAATCAGGTCTCAGATGTAAAAAAAAAAAAAAAAAAATGTATCTGTGGAATTACAGTTGATTGTATAATTTTTTATACAAAAAGAAAAAATTTGATTATAGAGTATATACCTAATCAATTAGGAAGTGTGATCAATTGATTATACCAAAATCAAAATACATGACTACTGATGGACCCAAAATGACACGTTTTCAATGATTAATTTGGGCGAGATATGGCAGACCTCAGAGGCCTAACAGATCAGGGCCTCGGCCATTGGGCTTGGGTGAGAAAAAAGCTAAATACAGCTATTACTGTTTGTCCTCACCCTAATTACCAGTGGCGATACACTCGCAAATATTATCCCATTCTCCTTAATCTACTCCACAACACTGTGCTCTCCCATTTACCGGAAGCTCCAACATTTACCTCGGGATTTATCGGGTTTGGGCTGAAGTGGCTGTGAATGGGAAAGTGCTAATCTAGAAGGCAGATTTAGGATTAGTCTGGTGAGCCAGGTGACATCAGGGCTGGGCTCTCATTGGCCGGAGGGGGGCGGGAGACTGGCTGGTCTCTTGAGTAGACAGGGTGGGGGGCTCTGTCTGTATGTCTGTCTACGTATCTGTTTCTCTCTTTCTCTTTGTCTCCCTCTCTCTCCCTTTCTCTCTCCCTCACGGTGCCCTGATGAAAGAATTCCATTCATCAGTTGAGGATTAACAGGGACTCAAACAACACTACATCCAATTCCCCGCTTCACAGCCACTGGGGCAAGCCCTACACAGACGCAGCACAGCACAACACAACAGCAGACCAGCATTCACTGTGTCTGGAAGAGTGCCTTCTAACACAAGTTATTGATCAGTCTACCAGTTTATGGATCTGTATAAGTATTGATATTTCAATGCATTTAAGTAAATTAGGGGTTCAAAGTGTATTGAAAGCAGGTGCTTCCACACGTGGTTCCTGAGTTAATTTAGTAATGAACATCCCATCATTCTTAGGGTCATGTATAAAAATGATGGGCATGCCATTATCTTGGCCATTCTTTTGTGAACCATATGCCATGGCTGTCTCAGTCACCAGATCTCAACCCAATTGAACACTAATGGGAGATTCTGGAACGACACCTGAGACAGCGTTTTCCACCACCATCAACAAAACACCAAATTATGGAATTTATTGTGGAAGAATGGTGTTGCATCCCTCCTATCGAGTTCCAGACAATTGTAGAATCTATGCCAAGGTGCATTGAAGCTGTTCTGGGTCATTGTGGCCCAACGCTGTATTAAGACACTTTATGTTGGTGTTTCCTTTATTTTGGCAGTTACTTTTACATCTGCATACGTATAATGATGTTTCAGTAACTCTATTGTCTCTATGATGTGCCTTTGTTATAATACTTTACATGTGGTTGCTGGGTCATATTTGTTCCATGATGTTTCCTTTTTCTACTGAAATACGATTTCAAAATGTTCATGGATCATAACCATTTATGTGCTTTTATTCAAGTTAGGCCTCTGCATGATCTGTCTCATATGTAGTATCTTGTGTTGTGATAAGCATGTCTGGCTGCAGGAGTCTGACCTCAGAGCATCCCACAATAATAAAAATAACAAAAATACTATAAAATCACCAGGACATTTTTACTTAGGAAATCTGCTCCCAAGTATTCCCACTCATAAATAGAGAGGCATTTGTGATGGCATCTCAATGTAATCAAGGTTTAAAATGATTATTTTTTGTAATCAAGGTTTGAAATTATATATATTTTTTGTCAAATACTATCTGTTTGGGATTTGCAGTGTCCAAATTATGTATAACTATGTTCTGGCCCCCCGACCATCCGCTCAAGAATAAATCGACCCACGGCTGAATGTAATTGCGGACTCCTGCCCTAGATCATACACAGTTCCCAAACGCTGTTAAATTCAATGCATTATGTCAAATGCACAACTCACAATAATGCATCGGAGGCGTCAATGGGAAGTGGGTGCATTTGCAGACAGGTTAAGTACATGTTGGCGTGGCTCCCGCACTATCTGGGAGACAGCTTGGCTTCCCAGCCTCCCACAGTTTTCGCAGTAATGAACGAGCTGCCTTACCCAAACAAACAGGCTCTCTGGAGATGTACCTCAACTACCTCCCTAATCCAGGAAGTCTCTCTTATCTCCTCACAAATGGTCCAGTGCTGAGCCGCCGCAGGCTATGATGTCATTCATCAGGTTGAAACCCAGACCATTGAACAGGTATGGATGTTTCAGTGAAAGAAAGTGACTGTTCCGCTGTGGTGGTGCGCATCAGGGCTAGGTCCTCGCCCTATTGTTTATTTACACAGCCACCAGTCACATTGACATGTTTCTATGTGTCATAGATGTACATAGAAAGGTATGTTATGTTGAGCTGGTTGAATGGGGGTACAGGTGTGTCTGCATGTTGAATTTACTGTGAGATTTGCTTACAAAAACATAACACCAAAATGCTGAGAGAAAAAAAACACACTTACTGCCTGTATTTCATTTAGAAGCTTCAAGAAGATAACTAAACGCTCATTTTGTCTTTAGGGGCTAATAGTTTCTGTGTTGGCGCATCTGATACAAAAGCATTTAAACCACAGGGTTGTGCGAGTGCAGTGCACATTTCTCCATCATGCAGTAATGACAGTTGATTCTGAAAAACGAATGTATCATAATGAAAATCGATGGTTTGTATAGTGATAGTCCAAAAAGATGGAGCCGCCTTCCAGTGTTGACAGGGAAGAGGAAAAGTGGCAGTAAAAGGAAATCAGGGTTTGGCTGGAGAGGAAGGTAATTTGTGGAGGCGTTATGATGGGTGGCGCCATTCATTAGACAACTTTATGGAGAGCTAAAAGCTCCCGTCCTCCCACACAAACCTGACTGGTCCGTGTCAGGCACCGCACCCCTGCCTGCTCCTTCTGTACACACACACACAAATGCACACACTCAAATGCACACACACACACACACACATAATGGGTTGAAAACCTCACTACCATAAACTGTGCTTTGCTTGAGGATGAATCTACACTTTTTGGAAATACAATACATTCCTCCGCTCAAGCATCTTATCCTCTGATTGGCTCATCAATGATCACATGATCAACTTATTTATTAAATGTGAAAAACGTGTTTTACCTATCACCCATTAAACTGGCTTGAATCAAGTATGATCAATGAATCATTTTGCACAAACATGTAAACCCTACTTGAGATTTGTACACTTTCTGCACACAGAATTGTCTTTTATAATTTTATTTATTTATCAAACTTAATTATAATCACGTAATGCCCGTTTCGAGGGGACTCCTCAATTACAACATCCTCACACTAAGACCCTCATCAGGTCAAGCTTTGATGGAGATATTCTCCAGCTGGTATCTTGTGTTTATAGGTGTCTGCATTAAATGGGCTAGCAGTTTCCCATTGCTATCAGTTACCCTTGAAAGAGGTCTGAACCAGTTGCTAAGAACTTTCACCCAACAGTGTTGAGCGTTAATAGTGACCTGGACATGTTTTCCAACCAAAGGTTGTTATAAAGAGATAAGTCCATGAGACCATGTTTGCGAGTTTAGAGACTACGCCAACAAGACAACAAGGAGCTGGAGAGAATTTGAAACCAAGTGCCGCAGTGAGTTCACAAAGACCAAAACAGCTGTGTTTTTACAATCACTGAAATACTACGCTGGAAATGTTTTTTTTGTGCCGGCTACACATACTGCACCTGCCATTTCCATCACAGCCGTGTGGTCACAAAGGGAGCATTTCATCTGTCAACAGGACCAAGCCCTTGATAGATCCTGCAAGCCAGTCAATCCTTCAAACACCCCGTCTCTCACATTGTGGCATTTGCTTTTAAATATTTAATTTAACAAAAAGGGAATGATCATTTTTAACTCTGCCTCATGCCGTTTTCATTGAGAAGTGACATTTAACAAAGATCACAAATGCGAGCATGGGCAAATCAATCTATTTTGGTCTGTTTCATACGGGAACATCAAGGCACAGAACGTCAGGCTATGTGATATGCTAAAGCTACAGTATATACTTAACAACATTATTTACAAGTGTCATTTCACGGAAGAGCTATAGGCCGAATAAAAGCATTGGCCCTCATAAAGAAAGCTGTCATCGGGGCCATGAGCTCTAACTTAGTGACGGCAAATGGCTCTGGTCCTCATTCCCCACCAACTGCAGTACAACCAGACCCACCATGGGGTAGCATAGCCTACCCTCTAGGGTAAAACAAGAGAGGGAGCGAAAGAGACTGCGTCAACCCAGTAAGGATTAAAGGGGTCACAGTGGATCAGCTGGGTCTTCCTCTCCCACAGAGGAGGAAAAACAAATATTAATCACCTCTAGTACTTCACACACAATGGGCCCCTGGAGTTGTCAGGAGGGCCAGTGGAGCAGACGACACAGGTCCCAGGGACTAATGAAAAACGAGTGGACCTGAGAATGGATGTCTGTGTGTGTGGTTACACTTCTGAATATGTACATTATGTGTGTGTTGATGAGAATGCATGTGTCTGTGTGTGTCCATGTGGCTGTATGTGAATAAGGTGGTCTATGGATGTGTGTGAGTCTATATATTTGTGTAAACTGGCGCAAGCATATTCACACGCATGTCTGTTTGTGTGTGTGTGAGAGAGACCAGAGAGGACTGGAATGTGGCATTGTTTGCTTTACTCCCTGGCTTGGCACCATATTCTGCCCACCCTCCTGCCCATGCCTGGCCATTCGCAGTGGGACCCCAGCTCAGCAAGCCGCTCTCTTGCAGCGACAGCCCCACCTGGCGAGGCGCGGCGACGACGGCTGTGCCATCTGGTCCCGACGGCGGCCCACTATTGGCCCTGGTGCCAGTGTGTCGTGTTTAATGAGCACATATGAGCAAACAACGCGTTGCCAGGTGGCGGTGCCGCCACACCATGTGACCAGGCGGGCTCCAACCTCGCTGTTCAAACCCGGGGGCATCAAAGGACGGCGTGGGATTTCCAAAGTAACCAAGGCGTAATCTACCCCCTTATTGGTCCCATTCATATTGAAATGCATGATCATAGGAGTTGCAGGAGCCCCTAATCTTGCCAATGAGCAGTCCGGCACAGCTGCGGGGATAAAGTTAGAGTGAGACCACCACTATATTAGAAAAGCTAAGGCCTTGCTGATTGGATTATGAGATGTGGAGTGGGCGGACAAGGGCAGGGGGACAGGGGGAGTGAGGAAATGTCATCTTTCAGTGTTGGCCTGTGTGTGGTAGTGGTTGTATTAGGCTTGGCTCCATAAGGCCGATGGGCGGGGGAGGACAGGGGACTTTGTCCCAGGGTTTGAGCACGGGACAGAGAATGGGAGCAACAAAATGGGGAACCAAAAGCGGCTTTCGGCATCTGGACTCGGGCCTTGATTCTGACTTGGCCTCCCAGCGTGAGCTCGTCTGGTATTAAGTTGTAGCGCGACAGAGTTTCGAGGACTAAACCGGGCATTAGCTGACGACTTAAAGGTTTTTGCCGGATACTCTGGTAGGAAGAGCCGCCCCATTTAAGTGTGATTGAACGCGGCTTAGATGTAGATCAATGATTATCCTCTTGACTGTTTTGTTTTGAGGTTTCTTTCAGCATTCATTGGAGAGTGGGAGAGGAGTAGCCATTTTGTTTCAATGAGAAAGAACCAACATTCGTCACTGAAATGTCGGATATTTTGAGTTCCTAAAATGTTTCCTTTATGCCCTTTGATTAACATATGCATTACACATATAGGTCTTTATTTTAAAGTAGATGCAATTTTAAAAGGAATTTACACAACATGAAATCCTGCATTGAAATACATAAGTCAACCAGATCCAAATGCAACTTACATTTCAAATGCAGCATTATTCAATCACGCAAATTATTGCTTTTCCTTTGGACTTTCCCAATAATAACTGCTGCAAAGTTATCACACATGCTGTCACTCTTGAATGAAATGTATTCAAACAAGGTGCTTGAGAGACCCTTAACTGGAAGACTCCCCTCTACGACCCATGGGGCGGCGCACAATTGGCCCAGCGTCGTCCAGGGTAGGGGAGGGAATGGCCGGCAGGGATGTAGCTCAGTTGGTAGAGCATGGCGTTTGCAACGCCAGGGTTGTGGGTTCGATTCCCATGGGGGGCCAGTATAAAAAATGTATGCACTCATTAACTGTAAGTCGCTCTGGATAAGAGCGTCTGCTAAATGACTTAAATGTAAATGTACGATATTCACTGGTGATTTGGGAAAGCACTAGAGGTCCAAAGCAGTCATCGGGATCTGGCTAGGTTGCTGATGGAACATTGGCATGAGTTCTCAACACCTGCCTTCTTTCTTAACCCTATCCAGTTAACAGACAACCCAATGTGGAGATAGAGATATAGGCTCCAAAGATTTCATACACAGCAATCTAGTATACATAGATGTTATATATTGACACGGTGTAGACTATTGTATTCCCACAGTCTGAAATTGGTATAGGCCTGGCTATTTTATGTTGTGAGTTATTTAGGTGCATCTGTTTCAGTCCTGTATCTGAAAGTATGGAAAACAATTCCCCATTCCCTATAATTTAATGATCTGGCCGTCTACTTTTCAGATTGACATAACAATGTTCTGGAGATACATCCGCTCACCTAAATCACACATTGTAAATATGACAGTGTGTGTGTGTCTGTGTGTGGGTGGGTGGGTGGGTGTGTGCGTGTGTGTGTGTGTGTGTGTATACGCAAGGTGAGCATGCTTTCGGGGGAGACAGGTCTTCATTTATCCATCTCAAGCATGTTTTTAGTTTCCAACTGGCAGACCTCTCAGGAATCCCGGTATAAATTCAGCCAGCCGTGTTCGGTACAACCGAATAGCTCACACACTTGACATCTCATTTTAAAGCTTATTGAGTGTGAGGAGGACTTTGTGCCAAGCAATTTCACAGTTATTTGCAAAAGATTAACCTTGGATCGGGAATTGCAGAGTTTTAATCTGACAGTGCTAACTGTTACCACAGCTAAAGCCAGGTTTATTCCAATTAAATTAAATGCCTACACAAAGCATTACATATTGTTGTGGACTACAAAGTTGTCTGTATTTGGATAAGACTTCTACACACTCTACCTTTGTGTTTGTTTAAATAATGAATAATGCATTTCTATAATTGTTTCACCTTTCCCTTTTCTTGAAGCCTGCAGCTACTGCCAAATATTGTTTGTGGTGCATTCTGTATCAGTCTTGTAAATGGTAATACTGTATAGCAGAAGCATTAAACATGTATATGTATTTATAATGACTTATTAATTACATGTATTCAAATCAAATCTAATCTAATCTAAATGTATTGGCCACATGCGCTGAATACAACAGGTGCAGACATTACAGTGAAATGCTTACTTACAGCCCTTAACCAACAGTGCATTTATTTTTTATAAAAAAGTAAAATAAAACAACAACAAAAAAGTGTTGAGAAAAAAAGAGCAGAAGTAAAATAAAATAACAGTAGGGAGGCTATATATACAGGGGTGTACTGGTGCAGAGTCAATGTGCGGGGGCACCGGCTAGTTGAGGTAGTTGAAGTAATATGTACATGTGGCTAGAATTAAAGTGACTATGCATAAATAATTAACAGAGTATCAGCAGCGTAAAAAGATGGGGTGGGGGGGGGGCAGTGCAAATAGTCCGGGAAGCCATGATTAGCTGTTCAGGAGTCTTATGGCTTGGGGGTAGAAGCTGTTGAGAAGTCTTTTGGACCTAGACTTGGCACTCTGGTACCGCTTGCCGTGCGGTAGCAGAGAGAACAGTCTATGACTAGGGTGGCTGGAGTCTTTGACAATTTTGAGGGCCTTCCTCTGACACCGCCTGGTATATAGAGGTCCTGGATGGCAGGAAGCTTGGCCCCAGTGATGTACTGGGCTGTACGCACTACCCTCTGTAGTGCTTTGCGGTCGGAGGCCAAGCAGTTGCCATACCAGGCGGTGATGCAACCAGTCAGGATGCTCTCGATGGTGCAGCTGTAGAATTCTTTGAGGATCTGAGGACCCATGCCGAATCTTTTCAGTCTCCTTAAGGGGAATAGGCTTTGTCGTGCCCTCTTCATGACTGTCTTGGTGTGTTTGGATAATAGCATTTATAATAGCATTATAATACCCATCATGCCCATCAACTCTCTATCTCCATCTCCATCTCTGTTTTTCCCTCCCTCTTTCGCTAACCCTCCCTCGCTCCCTCCCAGCTCTCAACATCTCCCCCATAGCATCAAAGCAAAAGACGTGGGGGACCCTTGGTGGCGTCTCCCAGACACATTATGGAACCAGATCAGTGGATGACAGGCGACGACTAAGGCCGACAGGGGCCGCTGGCTTTTGTAACTCGACCAGATTCATCATGTCATATTATCTCCGGGCCCTGCAGGGCCACGCTGCCAGGGTCACATAGGCCCCCGTCCCGGGTCGAGGACATCAGTGGTACATCAGTCCCACCGGCAGCATAGCTAGCGGAAAAATGCTATTATTCTCTACAGGAGGAATTCCCTCCCACTGAGAAGTAGTAGCAGTTGCCAAGATGGAATATTATGAGTGTGTAGCATTCATGCGATGATTGGTCAGGGCAGTATATGGTTATATATAGCTGTGTATACAGTGGGGTAAGAAAGTATTTAGTCAGCCACCAATTGTGCAAGTTCTCCCACTTAAAAAGATGAGAGAGGCCTGTAATTTTCATCATAGGTACACATCAACTATGACAGACAAAATTAGAAGAAAAAAATCCAGAAAATCACATTGTAGGATTTTTTATGAATTTATCTGAAAATTATTGTGGAAAATCAGTATTTGGTCAATAACAAAAGTTTCTCAATACTTTGTTATATACCCTTTGTTGGCAATGACACAGGTCAAACGTTTTCTGTAAGTCTTCACAAGTTTTTCACACACTGTTGCTGGTATTTTGGCCCATTCCTCCATGCATATCTCCTCTAGAGCAGTGATGTTTTGGGGCTGTCGCTGGGCAACACGGACTTTCAACTCCCTCCAAAGATTTTCTATGGGGTTGAGATCTGGAGACTGGCTAGGCCACTCCAGGACCTTGAAATGCTTCTTACGAAGCCACTCCTTCGTTGCCCGGGCGGTGTGTTTGGGATCATTGTCATGCTGAAAGACCCAGCCATGTTTCATCTTCAATGCCCTTGCTGATGGAAGGAGGTTTTCACAAAAAATCTCATGATACATGGCCCCATTCATTCTTTCCTTTACACGGATCAGTCGTCCTGGTCCCTTTGCAGAAAAACAGTCCCAAAGCATGATGTTTCCATCCCCATGCTTCACAGTAGGTATGGTGTTCTTTGGATGCAACTCAGCATTCTTTGTCCTCCAAACACGACGAGTTGAGTTTTTACCAAAAAGTTCTATTTTGGTTTCATCTGACCATATGACATTCTCCCAAACCTCTTCTGGATCATCCAAATGCACTCTAGCAAACTTCAGACGGGCCTGGACATGTACTGGCTTAAGCAGGGGGACACGTCTGGCACTGCAGGATTTGAGTCCCTGGCGGCGTAGTGTGTAACTGATGGTAGGCTTTGTTACTTTGGTCCCAGCTCTCTGCAGGTCATTCACTAGGTCCCCCCGTGTGGTTCTGGGATTTTTGCTCACCGTTCTTGTGATCATTTTGACCCCACGGGGTGAGATCTTTCATGGAGCCCCAGATCGAGGGAGATTATCAGTGGTCTTGTATGTCTTCCATTTCCTAATAATTGCTCCCACAGTTGATTTCTTCAAACCAAGCTGCTTACCTATTGCAGATTCAGTCTTCCCAGCCTGGTGCAGGTCTACAATTATGTTTCTGGTGTCCTTTGACAGCTCTTTGGTCTTGGCCATAGTGGAGTTTGGAGTGTGACTGTTTGAGGTTGTGGACAGGTGTCTTTTATACTGATAACAAGTTCAAACAGGTGCCATTAATACAGGTAACGAGTGGAGGACAGAGGAGCCTCTTAAAGAAGAAGTTACAGGTCTGTGAGAGCCAGAAATCTTGCTTGTTTGTAGGTGACCAAATACTTATTTTCCACCATAATTTGCAAATAAATTCATTTAAAATCCTACAATGTGATTTTCTGGAGAAAAAAAGTATCAATTTGTCTGTCATAGTTGACGTGTACCTATGATGAAAATTACAGCCTCTCTCATCTTTTTAAGTGGGAGAACTTGCACAATTGATGGCTGACTAAATACTTTTTTTCCCCACTGTACCTACAGTATAATACATATATAGCATTATGGTTATATGGCATTACATCCATATCACAATATATAGTGTGATAGATGCAGGGGCGGTGTGTTCATTAGGGCGATATGGGCGACGCACTGCCAAACGGGAAAAGGAAGGGATTTTTTTTCTAATCAATTATATCACGGCAACAGTAGTTTTCAGTGTTCTAATCTAGACGTCTGATCTGCCACTAAATGTCCAATCAGGCTAAAGTCGTGCTTCAAATGGCCCCGCCCCTTTTGGGGCGATTTCAGTCAGGTTGAAAATCGCCCAGGAGTCTCTCATAGACTATCATGTAAAATATTTTTTTTTTCAAATATCAGAGCTTTCAATACAATCTCTATGGGTTCCGGGAGGGCTTGCACTTACGCGCTTTCGTCATACGTAACATAAGTAACCATGAACATAACTAAGAAAAGAGCGGGTAGCAGCGTCAATCAATTCACGTACAACTGTCAAGATGGCTAGCTTTGCGAGGCAAATATTAAACTGAGGGCTCCACCAACCCTGGTATTTTTCTTGGACTTGTCAACTTTGTGGCACAATTAGATGAGGTGTTTGATGACCATTTTAAAAATGCTAAAGTTTTCAAGGGCACATCAAAGACCATTCAAAACGAGCTACTGGAGTGTATGCTAGCGGTCATGAGGGAACATATTGTGGAGGAGGTGAAGTCGGCGAACTTCGTAGCTATCTAAGCTGACGAGACCACGGACGTTTCTACACAGACACAGCTGGTGCTTGTGCTGAGGTACATAGATAGCAACCACAAAGTGCAGGAGCGCTTTTTTGAGTTCCTTCCCATCTCGGAATCAACCTCAGTCTCAATCGCCAGTGTGCTTTTGGAGAGACTGAACGGTCTTTTTGCCGACGACGAGAAAGTCAAACTCATTGCGCAAGCTTACGATGGAGCCAGTGTGATGAGGTGAGAGAAGGCTGGTGTGCAGCAAAATGTGCGTGAGCATTTCAAGAATGCCCATTACGTGCATTGCTATGCGCATCAGCTGAATTTGATCATGCAGCAAGCTAGAACAGTTTCAGTACCAATAATGTAGCCTCTCTCTCTCTTTGTCGCTCCCTGTCTGTCTCTTTAACACACACACGCCCAAATCAGTTCACAGTTGATGTTGTTTAAAATAGTTATTTTTCATTTTTTTTTAAGTAAAAAAAAAAAAAAGATCTGTTCATGTTCATTTTTACAAATCTATACAATTGGCCAGAATATGGTTGTTCATATTTACAAATCTATACAATTGGCCAGAATATGGTTGTTCATTTTTACAAAGCCATACAGATAGCTGTGTTTACCTTTTCTATAAATTATTTTCAAATTCTGTTTTCAGGCAAAATGTCTATCACTGTTCATTTTCACAAATCTATACAAGAGGGCAGAATATGGAAGTCTATAAAAATTTCTTATTACCAATAACTTGCATCAATGTTTTCAGTAGCCTCTATCAAAAGCTCCTGCTTGCTTGTTGTGAATTATGCTCAGGTGCACATATTTCCAATTCAACCATGAGGCCTTTTTGAAGCAAGTAATGTGTATATCAGTATTGACTTATATGCTGCCCCTGTCTTCATGTTGTTGCTGGACATATCTTTTTTAAAATGTGTGTAGGTCACCTAAATCATCAGAAAAATTGCCCCCCCTGAGAATTTTTTTAGGAGCCGCCACTGGATAGATGGCTATTTGCATTGGATATGTTCAAAATAACTCTCCCATAAGTCACACCAAAACAGGATCTCTTTCTGTGCAATACTTGCAGGTTCTGCACTATTGAAAAAAAAATATATCTTGACATTATGCTATTGTTTGTCTAAGCTATTATAAGCTGTGAAGTGCATTGAAATGTCAGCTCCCATGCATCAGCACCTTGGCATGGACTAACCTGCCGACAGAGCACGTACTCCATAAGCATATTAATGTCCTAACAGTGTAAAGAGTGTTTCAGCCTCATTAAGGCTTCATTACCACCACATATACTCCCCTTCTCAGCATTGCTGGGGGGCTTTGATGAGCCACTACCTCCCACTATTAGACCGGGGGACGAAATAGGAGTTGGTGCCAATTTCGCCAAGTGCAAATCTCCAGCCCCGGTGCGCTCTGGGATTGGATGGGTTGGGTGACAGGTTGTGTTAGCTGTGTCTTTTACCTGTCGTCGAGGCGGTTTCGCCAAATGTACACACACGCGTACACACACACACACTCACACTGACTCCCCCTCCGCAGAAATGCAGAGGAGGGCCAGAGCTCCAGAGCTATTTATCTCCATCTCCACACCTTGAGGTTTGGCAATAACATCTCATTACACTCACTATCCTTCAATCAACAACAGGGGCCTGAGCCTGGCTATTCCCAGACTGTGGCTATGTAGCCCTGACCTTAGCAGAAACCTGTTGTATATCTTTACATGGCCAATGGAATGTAATACTGAGCACCCTCTGATTGCAGTGTGAGTGAGTGAGTGACTGTTGAGCTGTTTGGCGGTGCTGTGTGCTAACTGTGCTGACAAGTGCACGGGGAGAGTGGGGAAGAAAACAAAATGGTTGGAATGGTTGGACATGCCAAGGGTGATGGCTGCATGTCTTTATTAGGCCATGTCAAATAGAAGTCTCACACTGAAACTACAGCTCATGTTGTTTGTTTCAGTTCTGGTCAACTTTACTGAAGTGTTATTGCAACATGATATCATAGGAAAACGTCATCCTGAAAAATCCAGAAAATCACATTGTATGATTTTTAAGTAAACAATTAGCATTTTATTGCATGACATAAGTATTTGATACATCAGAAAAGCAGAACTTAATACTTGGTACAGAAACCTTTGTTTGCAATTACAGAGATCATACGTTTCCTGTAGGTCTTGACCAGGTTTGCACACACTACAGCAGGGATTTTGGCCCACTCCTCCATACAGACCTTCTCCAGATCCTTCAGGTTTCGGGGCTGTCGCTGGGCAATATGGACTTTCAGCTCCCTCCAAAGATTTTCTATTGGGTTCAGGTCTGGAGACTGGCTATGCCACTCCAGGACCTTGAGATGCTTCTTACGGAGCCACTCCTTAGTTGCCCTGGCTGTGTGTTTCGGGTCGTTGTCATGCTGCAAGACCCAGCCACGACCCATCTTCAATGCTCTTACTGAGGGAAGGAGGTTGTTGGCCAAGATCTCGCGATACATGGCCCCATCCATCCTCCCCTCAATACGGTGCAGTTGTCCTGTCCCCTTTGCAGAAAAGCATCCCCAAAGAATGATGTTTCCACCTCCATACTTCCCGGTTGGGATGGTGTTCTTGGGGTTGTACTCATCCTTCTTCTTCCTCCAAACACGGCGAGTGGAGTTCAGACCAAAAAGCTCTATTTTTTTCTCATCAGACCACATGACCTTCTCCCATTCCTCCTCTGGATCATCCAGATGGTCATTGGCAAACTTCAGACGGGCCTGGACATGCGCTGGCTTGAGCAGGGGGACCTTGCGTGCGCTGCAGGATTTTAATCCATGACGGCGTAGTGTGTTACTAATGGTTTTCTTTGAGACTGTGGTCCCAGCTCTCTTCAGGTCATTGACCAGGTCCTGCCGTGTAGTTCTGGGCTGATCCCTCACCTTCCTCATGATGATTGATGCCCCACGAGGTGAGATTTTGCATGGAGCCCCAGACCGAGGTTGATTGACCATCATCTTGAACTTCTTCCATTTTTTTATAATTGCGCCAACAGTTGTTGCCTTCTCACCAAGCTGCTTGCCTATTGTCCTGTAGCCCATCCCAGCCTTGTGCAGGTCTACAATTTTATCCCTGATGTCCTTACACAGCTCTCTGCTCTTGGCCATTGTGGAGAGGTTGGAGTCTGTTTGATTGAGTGTGTGGACAGGTGTCTTTTATACAGGTAACGAGTTCAAACAGGTGCAGTTAATACAGGTAATGAGTGGAGAACAGGAGGGCTTCTTAAAGAAAAACTAACAGGTCTGTGAGAGCCGGAATTCTTACTGGTTGGTAGGTGATCAAATACTTGTGTCATGCAATGAAATGCAAATTAATTACTTAAAAATCATACAATGTGATTTTCTGGATTTTTGTTTTAGATTCCGTCTCTCACAGTTGAAGTGTACCAATGATAAACATTACAGACCTCTACATGCTTTGTAAGTAGGAAAACCTGCAAAATCGGCAGTGTATCAAATACTTGTTCTCCCCACTGTATGTAGCCAGCAGTTATAGGACTATGCTACTATAAATTATTTCCCACCACGCCCACGGACTTTAGTTTCTTCTCCGCAATAGAGTGGTGAGGAGGTGGAGGAGCTCCGCTGACCTTTTGTGTCCAGAAATAATTTATACTGAACAAAAATATAAATGCAACATGTAAAGTGTTGGTTCCATGTTTCATGAGCTGAAATAAAAGTTCCCAGAAATGTTCCATATGCACAAAAAGCTTATTTCTCTCAAATGTTGTGCACAAATTTGTTTACATCCCTGTTAGTGAGCATTTCTCCTTTGTCAAGATAATCCATCCACCTGACAGGTGTGGCATATCAAGAAGCTGATTAAACAGCATGATCATTACACTGTTGCACCTTGTGCTGGGGACAGTAAAAGGCCACTCTAAAATGTGCAGTTTTGTCAAACAAGACAGTGCCACAGATGTCTCAAGTTTTGAGGGAGCGTGCAATTTGCATGCTGACTGCAGGAATGTCCCCCAGAGTTTTTGCCAGAGAATTGAATGTTAATTTCTCTACCAACGTCATTTTAGAGAATTTGGCAGTACGTCCAACCGGCCTCAAACAGCAGACCACGTGTAACCACGCCAGCCCAGGACATCCACATCCAGCTTCTTCACCTGCGGGATCGTCTGAGACCAGTCACCCGGACAGCTGATGAAACTGAGGAGTATTTCTGTCTGTAATAAAGCCCTTTTGTGGAGAAAAACTCATTTTGGTTGGCTGGGCCTGGCTCCCAAGTGGCTGCGCCCCTGCCCAGTCGTGAAATCCATAGATTAGGCCCTAATGAATTTATTTCAATTTATTGATTTCCTTATATGAAGTGTAACTCAGTAAAATCATTGAAATTATTGCATGTTGCGTTTATATTTTTGTTCAGTATACCGTAGCTATTCATTGTAATCTGTACTCAAGTTTTCTCCTGTCAATTAACTCATGACATTCCTGGATTACTCATTATATTACTAAAGTCAGATTTAATCAACAAATATAATTGTCAGTTGAAAAAAAGTTAAGGGTACAAGACTATGTACATAGCTGGCTGTATTGGCAAAATCACTACATATCCCATAGAGCCAAGCGGGGAGAGGCTGCCCGTCGTCACAGTTCCAAGACCAGTCAGAAACATCCAGCTAACCCTACGCCAATGATGACGGTGGATCTCAAAACTGAACTTGGATCCGCATTAAGTACCAATGAAATCCTTCGCCACTGAGATGGGATTGTGTGCTAGTGGGTCTGGGCATCTATGATGTAGCTGATGTTTGTATGATGTTGTCATTTGTATGTGTATGTTTAGTATTTTTTGTAAATGATCAAATAAAATCGTAAAACATTTTTTTATATATCCTTCACCACCGATGTCTTACGACAGATATCTCAAAGCAGTCATGACTATTCAACAAAACAATAATTTTCTTTCCAGCAAATTTCTAGGTTACATGATTGTATAACTAGCAAAGGAGTTTTGAAGTTGAGGGTGCAGTAATTACGAAGTTTGACAATGAGGACGAAAACTAGCATAGTTCAGCTAGCCAGCTAGTTTAGCCAGGGAAAACCAGGGAAATTTAGCTCGGGCCTAGTGCACATGTGCTTAGCTCTGACTTTGTTTACATGAGACAACACTTCATAATTTTTTACTTGAGAAATACTGCACCAAAAACCTTAGTTTGATGTAAAATTGTGCAACTAAAACAGACTTTGCAAAAACATCAAAATTATTGCCAGATTTTTTGAGTTGTCTTAGATTTTTTCTGGGGATTTTGAGGAAGTGAAATAGGCTTCTGCATCTACAGTGTCTCATAGGGGACAAACATCATAAACCAAAATGCGTAATCGGTCAGGAAAAACACCTCCAAGACTGAAATCTCATTTTTCTAATGAGCAACAGAAAACATTGGCGTGTTCAGTTGCTCTTTAAGGAGATATACAACATATTTCGTCTTACAGGTTATTCTACCTCAAACCTTTATCCTCTCACCCGAATGGGGATGGAGAAGAGAGTTCTCTAAAGAGAGACATATTGGATAGACCGCTTGGGCACCCTTTCCCCAGCAGGTCTCAATAAAGAATGTTCCTTTTCTTGTTTTTTGTAGGAGGCTATAAATATGTAGGCCGAACATACCTTCCTATCATTTAGGATGTGACATCATAATGTATATTTATTGTGTGTTTGTGTATATTTATATTTCTTTGTCTTTTATTTTCATGTTTCCCCCACAGCTCCCTCTACTGGGATCTATTGATTGGGCCAATATTGACTTTGAGAATCTATAATTATGCCCACTGTAGGCTGTATTGTTGTCATGACATTGATTGTCATTGCCTCCTATGCACGCTGAAAAGGGCTCATACCTGAAACGTTTGTGCGCCAATAAAAATATATTAATTTAAGTTTATTCAGTGGAGTACTGTCCTTTTTTGAGTTCTTCTAATGTAAATTTGAAATATACATAAAATAAAACAATTCAAGCTTAGTTTTATACACAGCTGAATCGTACCCAGTACAATTTGGAAACACCTGGAACACTATACACATTGTCAGAGGTCAGCGGAACAACAATAATACAGCATGGCTGCTATTCAGCGTATTGTTGCTCTCCAACATAACCGGCGCCCCCGGCCGCGCAGTCGGCCGCGCAGTTGCACACCAACCTGAGCCCGTTGCTAGAGGAGATACTCAGACTGAAAAAACAAAATGTGTGATGTAGAGGGTTAGATACCGTATAAAAATAAACTATCTGAGACAGATATATTGTGGTGTAGTGTGCTAAAGCACTGTGGAAAGAAGACGCCCGGGATTCAAATCTTGAAATGAATGAACATTACATGATGAAAATGGTTAGTTTGTAGATGATGGTGTTATTTATTTTCATTCATAAAAACTATTCTACGAAATGTATAGGACTAGCCTATGTTTAACATTAAATGTGGCCTATTAGTCGTGCTTGCTTATGACGCAAGCGGCATCGATTTCAGCACCAGGGAACTGGACAGCTGTCTGTCTGCCTGCCTGTCTGCCTGCTTGCCTGTCTGTCTGAGTGTTTCACCAATTTACCCATTGCAGTTGTGTCACCAACTTCTTTCCTTAAATGCTATGTATTGACTTCTGTGTCAATGCCCTTGATGCATACAGTGAGGGAAAAAAGTATTTGATCCCCTGCTGATTTTGTACATTTGCCCACTGACAAATAAATTATCAGTCTATAATTTTAATGGTAGGTTTACTTGAACAGTGAGAGACAGAATAACAACAAAAAAAATCCAGAAAAACACATGTCAAAAATGTTATGAATTGATTTGATTAAGTATTTGACCTCCTCTCAATCAGAAAGATTTCTGTCTCCCAGGTGTCTTTTATACAGGTAACGAGCTGAGATTAGGAGCACACTCTTAAAGGGAGTGCTCCTAATCTCAGCTTGTTACCTGTATAAAAGACACCTGTCCACAGAAGCAATCAATCAATCAGATTCCAAACTCTCCACCATGGCCAAGACCAAAGAGCTCTCCAAGGATGTCAGGGACAAGATTGTAGACCTATACAAGGCTGAAATGGGCTACAAGACCATCGCCAAGCAGCTTGGTGAGAAGGTGACAATAGTTGGTGCGATTAATCACAAATGAAAGAAACACAAAAGAACTGTCAATCTCCCTCGGCTTGGGGATCCATGCAAGATCTCACCTCGTGGAGTTGCAATGATCATGAGAACGGTGAGGAATCAGCCCAGAACTACACGGGAGGATCTTGTCAATGATCTCAAGGCAGCTGGGACCATAGTCACCAAGAAAACAATTGGTAACACACTACGCCGTGAAGGACTGAAATCCTGCAGTGCCTGCAAGGTCCCTCTGCTCAAGAAAGCACATATACAGGCCCGTCTGAAGTTTGCCAATGAACATCTGAATGATTCAGAGGAGAACTGGGTGAAACTGTTGTGGTCAGATGAGACCAAAATCGTGCTCTTTGGCATCAACTCAACTCGCCGTGTTTGGAGGAGGAGGAGGAATGCTGCCTATGACCCTAAGAACACCATCCCCACCGTCAAACATGGAGGTGGAAACATTATGCTTTCAGGGTGTTGTTCTGCTAAGGGGACAGGACAACTTCACCGCATCAAAGGGACGATGGACGGGGCCATGTACCGTCAAATCTTGGGTGAGAACCTCCTTCCCTCAGCCAGGGCATTGAAAATGGGTCATGGATGGGTATTCCAGCATGACAATGACCCAAAACACACGGCCAAGGCAAGAAAGGAGTGGCTCAAGAATAAGTACATTAAGGTCCTGGAGTGGCCTAGCCAGTCTCCAGACCTTAATCCCATAGAAAATCTGTGGAGGGAGCTGAAGGTTCGAGTTGCCAAACGTCAGCCTCGAAGCCTTAATGACTTGGAGAAGATCTGCAAAGAGGAGTGGGACAAAATCCCTCCTGAGATGTGTGCAAACCTGGTGGCCAACTACAAGAAACGTCTGACCTCTGTGATTGCCAACAAGGGTTTTGCCACCAAGTACTAAGTCATGTTTTGCAGAGGGGTCAAATACTTATTTCCCTCATTAAAATGCTAATCAATTTATATATTTTTTTACATGCGTTTTCTGGATTTTTTTGTTTTTATTCTGTCTCTCACTGCTCAAATAAACCTACCATTAAAATTATAGACTGATCATGTCTTTGTCAGTGGGCAAATGTACAAAATCAGCAGGGGATCAAATACTTTTTTCCCTCACTGTAAGCATCAACCCTGTGACACTCATCTTTTCCCATTAAATGTAATGTATTTACATTAACGTCAATTGGTAGACACATCTTTACCCATTGACTGCGATGTATTGACATAAGCATCAATCTTGTCTCACTCTTCTTTTCCCATTGAATGTAATGTATTTACATAAGCATCAACCTTTTGACACTCATCTTTTCCCATTGACTGCAAATGTATTGACAAAAGCATCAACCCTGTGACACTTATCTTTTCCCATTGAAAATATAAGCATCAATTGGTGTAAGCTCATCTTTTCCCATTGCGAGCATGGTCAGTTGACATAAACATATTTCATGCCAAAAAATAATCTAAAACATGACAGGATGATGTTTTGAGGCTGATATTGGGCTGTTTATTGAAGTTACAACTAAAATAAACAAATTCTAGCATTGAATCTTTTAAAAAGAAAAGCTTTTTTACATCTTCCACTTTGAATAATTATTTGACTGCCGCAGTTGAATCACAAATCACTCCCGTTTCCTTCCCCTTCCCCTCGGCCCTCCATTTGCGCATTCATGAGTGCCTCTGCCATATGCACAAGAGTCCCAAAGCTGAGAGAGTGAAAATTATTGAGGGTGTAGGAGCTAATTAGACCCTCCATAGCCACTTCGGCCAAGCCAGGAAGGGTGCAGGCTTCAGAGCGAAGTGCTATCCCGACACGCACAGCGATATGTTTGGCGATTAATACAAAATAATGGAGATGTGTGTGTAATTATATGCCACGTGTTTTTGTTTTTGTCTGATTTTGAGACTTGACACATGTAACAGATTAAATACCTCCCAAATTAAATGTTTAACTGTTACTGACGTTTATATCTTGTAAAACGACATGGGGGATTTGTGAATTTGAATTTCATGCTTTTTATTTATCTTTTTTTTGTGGAACATGAATTGCATCATTCAAGTCACGAATGTGTCCAGAATTTGATGGGTTTAGTTATCCCCTACCCACTCTCTGGAAGTCACCCTCTGAGTTTCGTCAGCAACACTTGACAACGAAGGGCCCTCCAAGCGAGTTGGTAGGGGCGAGGTGGGGGGGGGTTGAGATTCACTGAACATCTTTCTCACTGCTCTTGATCATTCTGTAATTTTGAGTTAAAGTAAAGAATCCCTTGATTACACAGGCATACTTCATTGTTGTCTGTTGACGAAAAACTAAACAGTAACCTCACTCTATGTACAGCAGACAAACAGTGTTGATTTTTACCCATAAGCCCCCAGATATCCCTAATTATACATTACCATTGACAGAACCCTTTGAACGTTTAGCCTCAACTCCAGGTTACTACATGCTTCCCTATGATGTCACAGGAAAAACCCTTTTCTGGGGTTACTTTGTATCACCAAGGTTCACAAACATTTTAAAGTACCCCACGTACGCATCACCTGGTTCCTCTAGATTTCTGCCGTATGGGTAGTTTCTCCTGGTCGCTATACTTCTGTATCTGCTTGCTTTTTTTGGGCCGAGGCTGAGCACTGTAAAGCACTTTGTTACAGCTCCTGAAGTAAAAAGGGATATATTAAATGTATACATTTGATTGATTTAGATCAGTATCACTGTTTGTAAGGCAATAATCTGTCCCACCAGTAAACATATTCCCAGGTAAGAAGAACCGTGGCCCGTATTCACAAGCAGTCTCAGAGTAGGACTGCTGATCTAGGATCACCTTTGCCTTTTAGATAATAATGAGATAATATAATAGACAGGAGGACCTGATCCTAGATCGGCAATCCTGCTCTGAGATGCTTTGCAAATACGGGTCCAGGGAGAGAAGAGAAATCCTAGACCCCACATCCCCATCTCCAGCTGAGGGAGCACAGTGAGGTATCCTCACACCACTGTGAGATCAGACAGCTTTATTGAGAACATCTTAGACTGACAATGGAGTCATATGGTCAAGGAATGGGCCTGTATAGGTGGAGGAGATCCCAGATGTATTATGCTTTCATTGCACCCACGCCTTGTTGTCATAAAATTGTATGATATGTTTTCCAGGGTGAATATTTTTTAAGCACATCTTTACCAGACCACAGAGATATAACTCACTTCTGGTCGTAACTTACTGAGGCAGCATGTCAAAGCATTAATCTGAACCTGCTCCTTGTGAAATATTACAGCACTTCCATCGTGGCCTGTCTTGACTATTTGGTTCTGGTTTGGGAGTTTTCAGGGGCTTGAAAACATTCAGTTAGGCCTAGAGTATGAGTGAGTCACAGATGTATTCTTTCTCCACAGGATACAATTTTATCTATAGGTTCATATCAACAATAGTTACTAAACATCAGCTATTACAGTCTACCGTAAAGTGTCTGTTCACAACTCTTCGAGCTCAAACGACAGAGGGAAATTACAGTTTGTTCTTTAGTGTGTCCACCTCGACTAGCTCCCTTTCACACCACATTATGATGGACATACACGAAAAGACAGTCAGAGAGAAGTCTTAAGTTTTAAGTTTTAAGTTTCTTGTCCTAATCATAACAAATGGTATATTCTCTACTGTGGCAAAATGTAATGGCCTCGCATTTAATGTTGTAGTAATTTACATATTTTATATTGGTTTTTCCGTGTTATTAAAACAAATGGTGAAGCATGCAAAGGTTTGGATAATACTTAAAGGCTTGACTGGGGCCTAAGATGAATGCTTATGGAGTCTACTGATAAGAGAGAGAGAGCAAACTGTCTGGTGTAGGTCTCTAGTTTTACAGCCTGAATTAGGAGGGGACTCTCTGAGTGGAAGTAAACCTTTTAACATTATTCTACTACTGCTACTGAGTTGTGATACATATGCTACATCACAGTGCCATAAAGTATATAGAACTATTACGAAACAGTCCCAAGTTCTCTTTTTTGGTATACAATTTAATATCTGAATATTTCTATGCTCCATGGCATTTATGCAGGCCTTACATGCCTGTATTGAACCTCATACTCATGGTACCTCTAGGGCAATTCAGATTGCTGAATGAGGACCTTATTACTGATGAATGTTACTTTGTTTTTGATTACCATGTTTTGTTTCTGTTGCATTTTGTATTTGATGTGTATGTTTAAAAGAGACCTTGGTCTCAGTAAGACTCCCTGATAAAAAAAAATATATAAAAAAATAGAGTGAGCATAATGCCTATAGTGGTATTGTCTCTTACTGAACCAAACATGGAATTCAATTAAACCTACCCTAGTATAAACACTTTTTAACTGCTACAAAAATGCAGTACTGCAGTAGGCTACATATTCAACCGTATTAGTCAGTCACAGCCATTTATACTACACCAGTGCAAAGGCCGGTGTGATTTGGTGCATCAGTGCTCCCTCCAGTGGTGTTAAATTAGCATTGACACATTGGCACTGAGTCGAGCCAGGAGCTGAGACTCAACTCAATCCAACCTGCATTTAATTAATTGTAGTATTTAGCAGTTATTTTTTCCCCCACCAATAGTCAAAGAAAATCACAGTAAAAAAAAAACACTTCTACAGTATTACTTCTATTTGTACTATTACTGCTACCACCATTCTGTTAATCAGTCTTGCCAGTCCTGGTATTTAACATTTTTATGAATATTTATGAATTTAATTTATATCATACACCAGCTAGCCTGACATTATGAGTAAAAGCTGCCATCTATATCTGTCATAAAGTTTAAATAAAACAATTCAGTAGACACATTGTTTGGTGTCCCTTCAAAGATTGCGCAACATAAAAACCTGTCATTAAGCAACATTTTCAGTTCTATCCCTCTTTTTCAAATACCTCAATTAGTGGTTGGCGCTTTGATCCCTCAGCCCTTGGTTCTGCAGACAGTAGACCTCCTTTGTTAATGAGTACAAAAGCTGCAGGATCTCTTAATGGAATAGATGGATCTAGGCCTTTACCGCAGGCCAAGCCCAGAGTTGGCCACCTTGCCACCCACAGACTCTCCACAACCGTAGTCCCACCCCACCTTCCCCACAACAAAATGAGTGAATTGCGGCATCCTGGATTTTGAAAGGGCTTCATGGGGGTTGTTTGGAGGAGCAGGTAACCTTTTCAGATGGCGGTGACTGTAGGTGTTCTCTCCTTGGCCAGAGGGTGTGTAGCCTGTTAGGGCAGGAGAGGAGAGCTCTGGGGTGGGAATGGCTGGGATGGATGCCCCAGGGGTAGGGGGATTAAGATAGGCCCTTTGACAGGATGGGCCTGTATGTCTATCTGTCTGTGAGCTGGGTTGATTTCAAAGGAGAAAGTGAGGAGAGGAACAGGGCAGGTTAGAAAGAGGAGTGACAGTGCTGTGTTGGTGGCCGAATTAAGGGATTTGACTTAAAAGCATCAGCAATCAGCATGTGTGTTCTTGCTGCATTGATTTTTGTCTTTCTCTCTTGGTTGTTTGTTTGTTTCAGTGGGGTAGGGTTAGTTTGTGTGTGTGTGTGTGTGTGTGTGTGTGTGTGTGTGTGTGTGTGTGTGTGTGTGTGTGTGTGTGTGTGTGTGTGTGTGTGTGTGTGTGTGTGTGTGTGTGTGTGTGTGTGTGTGTGTGTGTGTGTGTGTGTGTGTGTGTGTGTGTGTGTGTGCGTGCACACAGGAAGAGTGATCTTTCAATAAAATGATTGATCTACACTGTAAATATACTTCCCAAAACAAAAACATATTGATAATTGGATTGAGGTTCCTTTGGCATTGTTATTATTAAATATATTCCTGGCATTGGGTGCTTCCTGCAAAAATAAACACAACCTGCTCTTTTTACTTTGTCCGACTTATTAAAGTCCATATCACTTAAAGGAGGGGAGTCCTGTTTGTTTTCTATGACACTAACCCTGGGACCACACAAAATTAAAGCCTTTTCACGTCCTGGCTTAGGATATCCATAGGGTATGCCGTTAGAGATCCGCCAGATTGCTTTGGGCCATAAAAAAAATGTTTTATCTTTGGATAATGTTATTTGTGGTGTCTCAACTTGTGTCTGTCACTCACAGAACAGTCTTTATAAATGCTCGACATTTGTCAACATGGGAAATAGTGGTAAGCTAATACAATGCAAAAGTAAGCTATAGGCTTCTGGATATAATATTGCCCTCTAGTGGGTGCTACAGTCCCTACAGGTATAACCTGTTTCAATCCAGACAACTTTTACAGAGATATGACAAAAATGTCCAAATGGGATGGAAGTAATGTAATGTAAAAGCTATAAAAGGGCTTTGCTCATGTTACGATGGACCTATGTGTGAGATATTTCAATAAAATATGGAGTAAAATATTCATACCCTCCCAATTATCAATGACAGAGGCTGATATTCATATCAAGGCCAGATTATATTGATGTTTGCTTGAGGAACATCCTCTCAACCAAATGTGTTTGCACTTAACTCCCCAGACATGTGGGCCCGGGGACTGAAATATCAAACAGGACAACTGTTTAACAGGATGTGCATGACGCACGCACACACACACACTCAAGAACTCCTGTGCATATGCAGACACACAACACAACCACCCACACACACGCATCCATGTAGCAACCACACACACATATTCACCCAATACAGTTCCTAGATAGTGGTGCACCGTATCTCCATTACAAATAGATTATTAAAATCATTCAAGAGACACTGCTTTGGGTAAAAAAAAAAGATATGTCCTATTGTACCATGGGACAGAGGCAGAATTACCCCATGTGCCAGGGGGATCTAATGCAATTAGTAGTGTTGACTTACACTGTGTGTGTGTGTGTGTGTGTGTGTGTGTGTGTGTGTGTGTGTGTGTGTGTGTGTGTGTGTGTGTGTGTGTGTGTGTGTGTGTGTGTGTGTGTGTGTGTGTGTGTGTGTGTGTGTGTGTGTGTGTATGTGTGTGTGTGTGTGTGTGTGTGTGTGTGTGTATGTGTGTGTGTGTGTGTCCTCGTCTGTTCAATGGCACGGGCTGCATCCGCCGGCATCCTACCATTCAAGGCAGTGTTTGTTTTCTGAATTTGCCGTCCTCCCAAACCCCCACCTTAAATATCACTAATTAAAGTAAACCAATAGGAGCGAGAAAGAGGAGGGAGAGGGGGTTGGGGGTGAGAAAGAGATGTGTTTGGAGACCAGATTTAACTCTACTGGCAAATCAAAAGTCAAAAGACATTGGGGGGCTGGCAAAACATACATTATTTATGATGCGAGAGAGGAGAGGGCCACATAGGGAGTTTGTTTAATAGATTAGTGATTGGCCTCCTTATTAGCTTTAGCGTCCATCTGAGGAGCTTCCTTCCTTTTCAGGGGGCTCATTGGCTATGCTGTCCGCATAACAGTTCTAATAACCTCAAATATGATGAAATTAACAAAGGTCATTTCTTTTTTTCTTTTTTTTTTCTTTTAGGGGGTGGATCAGTTTCAATATTGAAAATAGTTTGTGGCTTATATCAACGTAATTGTCTGCATAATTTCCAATCCCTAATATAATAAATATTGATTTTTAAAAAGTATATATATTTAAAATAATATATATATTTATTAAAATATATATATTATTTTAAATATATATACTTTTAAAAAATCTATATTTTTTCCTTTATTATTTTCCACTAACCCTACCACCCCTCCCCTAACTGGAGTAAACTAAAGGACAACAACACTTTGCTTCTACTTCCAGCCTATACTGTACATACAAAATGTATATACATTTTACAGACACAATATATTTTACATTATTTACATTTTTCATTTTAGTCATTTAGCAGACGCTCTTATCCAGAGCGACTTACAGTTAGTGAGTGCATACATGTTTTTTTTTTCCGTTTTTCTCTTCATACTGGCCCCCCGTGGGAAACTAACCCACAACCCTGGCGTTGCAAACGCCATGCCCTACCAACTCAGCTACACGTTGTTTGTTTTTAGTCCCATCCTTCAGCTACCCTCAACCCCTCCCATCTATCTCTGAAGACCATCCAGTTTTGATTTCTATTTGCCATACAGTATACTTTTCAACTGTGCTGTGATGTTTCACCAAAGTCCTGAACCTTTCTATTCTCATAGTTTCTACAGATTGTAAATTAAAGATAAACATTTTTGCTAAGAGTACTATTATATTATTGATTGATTGACTATGACATTTCAGATCACCCAGCAGTGCTATTTGCAGAGTTAACTCAAGGTAAATGTTTCAAATCCTCAGCCATTCCTGAACCTGCAACCAAAAACAAGCTAGAATGGACAGTACCAAAACAAATGATCTAATGATTCTGTCTCTTCGCAGCAAAATCTGCAGAGCTGGGATGGTTGTATCCCCCATATATATAACATTATATTGGTTGCAAGAATTTTGTATAATAATTTACATTGAAAAACTATACGTTTTGAATCCGACGTCGTTTTGTATATCAGTTCATAAACCATGTGTTATGGAATCGGTACATCGAAAATCTCTTCCCAACTATTTTGCAATCCGGATGGCACAGCTGTCCAATTTTTGGTCCTTAAATGACACTGATATACATTTTTATTTCTCACAATTTTCTTTAACCAATTTTGGTCTTTAATGCAGGGCCGACACACAAGTTCCTCACTTTCTCCCCCTTCCACTTACGTCTTCCATTTTTGCGGTAATGCTGCAATTAGTTGGTTGTAATTTTGAATAGAGCAGATACAGCGCCTTCGGAAATTATTGATACCCCTTGACTTTTTCAACATTTTGTTATGTTACAGCCTTATTCTAAAATTGATAAAAACTATTTTTTTCAGCAGCAATCTAAACACAATACCCCATAATGACAAAGTGGAAACAGGTTTTTAGAAACTTTTGCAAATGTATTAAAAATAAAAAAAACAGAAATACCTTATTTACATAAGTATTCAGACCCTTTAATATGAGACTCGAAAATTGAGCTCAGGCGCATCCTGTTTCCATTGATCATCTTTGAGATGTTTCTACAACTTGATTGGAGTCCACCTGTGGTAAATTATATTGACTGGACATGATTTGGAAAGGCACACACCTGTCTATATAAGGTCCCACAGTTGACCGTGCATGTCAGAGCAAAAGCCATGAGGTCGAAGGAATTGTCCGTAGAGCTCCGAGACAGGATTGTGTCGAGGCACAGATCTGGGGAAGGGTGCCAAAAGATTTCTGCAGCATTGAAGGTCCCCAAGAACACAGTGGCCTCCATCATTCTTAAATGGAAGAAGTTTGGAACCACCAAGACTCTTCCTAGAGCTGGCCGCTCGGCCAAACTGAGCAATCGGGGGAGAAGGCTCTTGGTGAGGGAGGTGACCAAGAACCCGATGGTCACTCTGACAGAGCTCTAGAGTTCCTCTGTGGAGATGGGAGAACCTTTCAGAAGGACAACCATATCTGCAGCACTCCACCAATCAGGCCTTTATGGTAGAGTGGCCAGACGGAAGCCACTCCTCATAAAAATGCACATGACAGCCTGCTTGGAGTTTGCTTAAAGGCACCTAAAGACTCTTAGACCATGAGAAACAAGATTCTCTGGTCTGATGAAACCAAGACTGAACTCACAGATGAATGGAGTAAAGTAAAGAGAGATCCTTGATGAAAACTTGCTCCAGAGCACTCAGGACCTCAGACTGGGGCGTAGGTTCACCTTCAACAGGACAACGACCCTAAGCACACAGCCAAGTCCGTTTCAATAGTATTGACTCTACCTTTTAGCTTGTTTTGTTTTTTTCTCCATTGTCGCTGCTTTTTTCGTCACTCATCTCGAGGCCTTCAACTCCTTTATATCTTTACTGACTAGTTCAAGTATGCCCAATGTATCAATTATCGACTTTAGCAAGTTGGTTTCTACACTTACCGTTGCATTCCAGGTGGTGAAAAGCATAAATCGTTTGTGTCTCGTTTTCTTTTGGCAATTGGTTCTCCACGCTTCCTCTCCGATATGTTTTGGTGTTGACTGTGTTGGTAATATTGGTTGATATATTTTTCTAGCCTTATAATTTATTTTGTGTTGTTATCCAGATTGAAGGTTATTTCCCACCAGTATACGAGTATGTGGAGTTAAGTGCTAATATTTAGTCAGATTTAAAAAAACGTTTTTATCTTGAGGCATTCTGCTCCACTGTCTTCAGTCCACCATTGTTCCTCCCTACACTCTGTCTTAGCCCTTTCCTCTTGTACTTGTGAAATCTACACAGACGTTTATTTAAAATGTGAGGCTTTCACCCAACTAATCCAGCCAGGAAAGATGGAGTTGTGTTGGTGAAGGGAAAGGCGGATGAGGGGAGGAAGGGTCGGGTGCATGGAGGGATGTGTGTTTGTGTTCACACATCTTATGTAACTTCTAGCCTATACGGTTCTTCTGACATACTGCATGTTTGACTTTTTGATTTTGAATCTATACCTCGAGACTGGGATGACATTTCATATCTGTGTATCTTGTGACCAGGATGATATTAAGCAAATCTGCCAATGCTTATGTTTGCTCCAAGGGATTCTAAAAGTAGACGCAAACATGAAAAGGAGAGGTTCCAGCTCACTCAACGAGTGGATCCACTTTCGCTTAAACAATGTAGCTCAGGTGGAGGCCAGGTGGGTTGTTGGTTTTCACTGTGTGTGGTAGGAATACTCTCCACATTCTAATGTCCCCTGCCTGAATTTCCCATTGAAGAATAAAAATCCTTGTTTTAAGGTTGAATGTGTTTGTGTTTAACATACACTACCGGTCAAAAGTTTTAGAACACCTACTCATTCAAGGGTTTTTCTTTATTTTTACTATTTTCTACATTGTAGAATAATAGTGAAGACATCAAAACTATGAAATAACACATATGCAATTATGTAGTAACCAAAAAAGTGTTCAACAAATCAAAATATATTTTATATTTGAGATTCTTCAAATAGCCACCCTTTGCCTTGATGACAGCTTTGCACACTCTTGGCATTCTCTCAACCAGCTTAACCTGGAATGCTTTTCCAACAGTCTTGAAGGAGTTCCCACATATGTTGAGCACTTGTTGGCCACTTTTCCTTCACTCTGCGGTCCAACTCAATTCATCTCAATTTGGTTGAGGTCGGGGGATTGTGGAGGCCAGGTCATCTGATGCAGAACTCCATCACTCTCCTTCTTGGTAAAATAGCCCTTACACAGCCTGGAAATGTGTTTTGGGTCATTGTCCTGTTGAAAAACAAATGATAGTCCCACTAAGCCCAAACCAGATGGGATGTCGTATCGCTGCAGAATGCTGTGGTAGCCATGCGGGTTAAGTGTTAAGTGTTAAGAATTCTAAATAAATCACAGACAGTGTCACCAGCAAAGCACCCCCACACCATAATACCTCCTCCTCCATGCTTTACGGTGGGAAATACACATGCGGAGATCATCCGTTCACCCACACCGCGTCTCACAAAGACACGGTGGTTGAACCCAAAAATCTCAAATTTGGACTCCAGACCAAAGGACACATTTCCACCGGTCTAATGTCCATTGCTCATGTTTCCTGGCCAGAGCAAGTCTCTTCTTCTTATTGGTGTCCTTTAGTATTGGTTTCTTTGCAGCAATTCGACCATGAAGGCCTGATTCACACAGTCTCCTCTGAACAGTTGATGTTGAGATGTGTCTGTTACTTTAACTCTGTGAAACATTCTTTTGGGCTGCAATTTCTGAGGCTGGTAACTCTAATGAACTTATCCTCTGCAGCAGAGGTAACTCTGGGTCTTCCATTCATGTGGCGGTTCTCATGAGAGACAGTTTCATCATAGCGCTTGATCGTTTTTGCAACTGCACTTGAAGAAACTTTAAAAGTTCTTGAAATGTTCCATATTGACTGACCTTGATGTCTTAAAGTAATGATGGGCTGTCGTTTCTCTTTGCTTATTTGAGCTGTTCTTGCTATAATATGGACTTTTACCAAATAGGGCTATATTCTGTATACCCCCCCACCTTGTCACAACACAACTGATTGGCTCAAACGCATTAAGAAGGAAAGAAATTCCACAAATTAACTTTTAAGAAGGCACACCTGTTAATTGAAATGCATTCCAGGTGACTACCTCATGAAGCTGGTTGAGAGAATGCTAAGAGTGTGCAAAGCTGGCATCAAGGCAAAGGGTGGTGTCAGAAGGTGTGCTGTGAAGGTGTGGTGCAGGAATCAAGCGCAGGACGCAGGAACTTAGTCCAAAAGACTTTAGTGAACCAAAACTCAAAACGAGTCAAAAGAGCTTGGATACGAGCGATTACGCACACAGGCGTAAAAACAAACAAAATAACAATAACGCACAAACACGTGCGAGAACCTCTCCAACACAGAGGAGAGAAAGAAGCACAGACATACACGACAGCAAGGTCAATCACACACAACACAAGACAAACACAACGAGAACTTATAGGACAATAATGAACGCTAAACGATAACAGGTGTACAACATCAAGACAAAACCAAACGAACATCGAAACATACAACGGTGGCAGCTAGTACTCCAGAGACGATGACCGCCGAAGCCTGCCCGAGCAAGGAAGAGAGGCAGCCTCGGCCGAAACCGTGACAGTAACCCCCCCCTTGACGCGCGGCTCCAGCCGTGCGCCGACCCCGGCCTCGGGGACGACCAGGAGGACGCGGAGCAGGGCGCGTCGGGTGACTACGGTGGAATTCTGTCAGGAGAGAAAATGTCTCTCCTCGGCACCCAGCACCATTCCTCCGGGCCGTACCCCTCCCACTCCACGAGATATTGGATACCCCCCATCCGACGTCTCGAATCCAAGATGGACCGCACGGTGTACGCCGGTGCCCCCTCGATGTCCAATGGGGGCGGAGGAGTCTCTCTGATCTCATCTTCCTGGAGTGGACCAGCTACCACCGGCCTGAGAAGAGACACATGGAACGAGGGGTTAATACGATAGTCACTAGGCAGTTGTAATCTGTAACACATCTCGTTCAATCTTCTCAGGACTTTAAACGGCCCCACAAACCGCCGACCCAGCTTCCGGCAGGGCAGGCGGAGGGGTAGGTTTCTGGTAGAGAGCCAGACTCGATCACCAGGTGCGTACACCGCCCCTCACTGCGGTGGAGATCGGCGCTCGCCTTCTGACGACGGATGGCCCGCTGCAGGTGGACATGTGCAGCGTTCCACGTCTCCCTCCGAGCGCCGCACCCACTCATCCACCGCAGGGAGCCTCGATCTGGCTCTGCTGCCATGGTGCCAGAACCGGCTGGTAACCTAACACACATTGGAAAGGGGTTAGGTTAGTTGAGGAGTGGCGTAGGGGAATTCTGGGCCATTTCTGCCCAGGGAACATACCGTGCCCATCCTCCGGCCGGCCCTGGCAGTATGATCTAAGAAACCTACCCACATCCTGGTTCACACGTTCCACCTGCCCATTACTCTCTGGATGGTAACCCGAGGTAAGGCTCACCGAGACCCCAAACGCTCCATAAATGCTCTCCAGACTCTGGAGGTGAACTGGGGACCTCGATCAGACACAATATCCTCGGGTACCCCGTAGTGCCGGAAAACGTGGGTGAATAGAGCTTCGGCAGTCTGTAGGGCAGTAGGAAGGCCCGGCATAGGGAGCAAACGACAGGCCTTAGAGAACCGGTCCACAACGACCAGTATAGTAGTATTCCCCTGCGAGGGGGAAGGTCAGTGACGAAGTCCACCGAGAGGTGAGACCATGGTCGTTGTGGAACGGGCAGGGGTTGTAACTTACCCCTAGGCAGATGTCTAGGTGCCTTACACTGGGCGCACACCGAGCAGGAGGAGACATAAACCCTCACATCCCTGGCTAACGTGGGCCACCAGTACTTAGCACTAAGGCAGTGCACCGTCCGGCCAATACCAGGATGTCCAGAGGAGGGTGACGTGTGAGCCCAATATATCAATCGATCCCGAACCTCGAGGGGGACGTACGTCCGACCCTCCGGGCATTGAGGAGGACTAGGGTCGGTGCGCAAAGCCCGCTCGATTTCAGCATCGACCTCCCACACTACCGGTGCCACCAGACAAGACTCCGGCAGTATGGGAGTGGGCTCCACGGACCTCTCCTCCGTGTCATACCGCCGAGACAGTGCGTCTGCCTTACCGTTCTGTGACCCAGGGATGTACGTGATCTTAAATACGAACCGGTCAGTCAAAATGAGAAAAGGGTGTTGAGCCCCCTCAAGCCAATGCCTCCACACCTTTAGGGCCTGTACCACGGCTAACAGCTCCCTGTCCCCTACGTCATAATTTCTCTCCGCCGGACTGAGCTTTTTGGAATAAAAGGCACAGGGGCGGAGTTTAGGTGGCGTGCCGGACCGTTGCGAAAGCACGGCCCCTATACCGGCCTCTGACGCGTCCACCTCTACCTGAAATGGTAAAGCGGGATCCGGATGCGCCAGCACCGGAGCCGAAGTAAACAGGTCCTTCAGTCTCCCAAAAGCCCTGTCCGCCTCGGCTGACCACTGCAAACGCACCGGACCCCCCTTCAAAAGAGACGTTATGGGAGCTGCCACCTGTCCAAAACCCCGGATAAACCTCCGGTAGTAATTTGCAAACCCCAAAAACTGCTGCACCTCTTTAACAGTGGTTGGAGTCTGCCAATTACGCACGGCTGACACCCGGTCAACTTCCATCTTCACCCCTGACGCAGACAACTGATAACCCAAAAAGGAGATTGACTCCTGGAAAAACAGAAAGTTCTCTGCCTTGACATACAGGTCGTGCTCCAACAGCCTCCTCAACACTCGGCGCACCAGGGCCACATGCTCGACTCGGGTAGACGAGTACACAAGAATGTCATCTATGTACACGACCACCCCCTGCCCCTGCATGTCCCTGAAGATCTCATCCACGAATGATTGGAAAACTGAAGGAGCGTTCATCAACCCTTTCGGCATGACCCGAGGTGGTAAAAAACGCTGTCTTCCATTCATCGCCCTCTCTAATGCGTACCAAGTTGTAAGCGCTCCTGAGATCTAATTTTGTGAAAAAACGCGCCCCGTGCAATGACTCCGTCATGGTCGCAATCAGAGGAAGTAACCCTCCATCCTTCTTCTTCACAAAAAAAGAAACTTGAGGATGCAGGGGAAGTGGATGGCCGTATGTATCCTTGTCTCAGAGATTCGTCTATGTAAGTCTCCATAGCTCTCTTCTCCTCTTGAGACAGAGGATACACATGGCTCCGTGGGAGCGCAGCTCCTGCCTGGAGGTCTATCGCACAATCTCCCTGCCTATGAGGAGGTAACTGCGTCGCCCTCGACTTACTGAACAAAATAGCCAAATCCTCATACTCGGGGGGAATGTGCAATGCGGGCACCTGGTTTGGACTCTCCACCGAGGTAGCCCCCACGGAAACACCTAAACATCGCCCCACACACTGGGCAGACCACTCCATCAGAGCCCTCTCCTGCCACGAAATAGATGGATTATGGATACTCAACCAGGGCATTCCCAGGACCACCGGATCCGCAGGAGAGTCGATCAGATATAGCTGGATAATCTCCTCATGACCCCCCTGCGTACACATCCTAAGTGGTGCTGTGACTTCCCTGATCAAGCCCGATCCCAACGAACGGCTATCTAGGGCATGAACGGGGAATGGGACGTCAACAGGAAGAAGGGGAATCCCTAATTCTAAACAAAATTTACTATCAACAAAATTCCCAGCCGCGCCTGAATCTACTAGCGCCTTATGCTGGGAATGAGGTGCAACCTGTGGAAATCGCACAGGTATACAGAAGTGCGCAACAGAGAGCTCTGGGTAAGTGGGGTGCCTACTCACCTGGAAGGACTCCCCATTGCGGAGCCTGTCGTCTTCTCCCCTAGGAGACCCTCCCCAGCACCTAGCCGCGGTGTGTCCTCCACGGCCACAGTTGGTGCAGGGGACGGCCCCCCTCGTGCTCCGACCCCTCCTCTCTCTAGCGCCAGCACCCCCGAGCTCCATAGGGCTCGGCTCGGAGGTGCTGGAGGATGGAATGGACGGACCCCCCTCGGAACGTCAGCGGGTAGCCAGCAGGGTGTCCAGCCTGATGGACATGTCCACTAACTGATCGAAAGTGAGGCTGGTATCCCTGCAGGCCAGCTCCCGACGGACGTCCTCTCGTAGACTACAGCGGTAGTGATCGATGAGTGCCCGCTCATTCCACCCTGCATCCGCCGCTAGAGTACGGAATTCTAAAGTGAACTCCTGGGCGCTCCTCCTCCCCTGCCGGAGGTAGAATAGACGCTCCCCCGCCGCTTTCCCCTCAGGTGGATGGTCAAACACAGCCCTGAAGCGGCGGGAGAACTCTGAGTAGGTGATAGTGGAGGCGTCTATTCTCCTCCACTCGGCGTTGGCCCACTCCAACGCCTTGCCGGTGAGACAGGAGATGAGGGCGGACACGCTCTTGTGTCCCGAGGGCGCCGGGTGTACGGTGGCCAGGTATAGCTCCACCTGTAGAAGGAAGCCCTGACACCCGGCAGCGGTCCCATCATATGCCCTCGGGAGCGAGAGCCGAATTCCCCTGGGTTCCGGAGCTTGTATGGGCTGACTGGCCGATGGTGATGGCACGGAAGGTGGAGGTGTGGGTGTCCCTCTGGTCTCCCAGCGTTGAAGCGTGTTGATCACGTCCTGAAGGGCGGTCCCGATACGAAGGATCTGGTCGTTCTGCTCGCGGACCCGGTCCTCCAGAGACTCAGGTGCTGCTGCGGCTCCTGCTGATTCCATCTTCGGTGTGTGATTCTGTCAGAAGGTGTGCTGTGAAGGTGTGGTGCAGGAATCAAGCGCAGGACGCAGGAACTTAGTTCAAAAGACTTTAGTGAACCAAAACTCAAAACGAGTCAAAAGAGCTTGGATACGAGCGATTACGCACACAGGCGTAAAAACAAACAAAATAACAATAACGCACAAACACGTGCGAGAACCTCTCCAACACAGAGGAGAGAACGAAGCACAGACATACACGACAGCAAGGTCAATCACACACAACACAAGACAAACACAACGAGAACTTATAGGACAATAATGAACGCTAAACGATAACAGGTGTACAACATCAAGACAAAACCAAACGAACATCGAAACATACAACGGTGGCAGCTAGTACTCCAGAGACGATGACCGCCGAAGCCTGCCCGAGCAAGGAAGAGAGGCAGCCTCGGCCGAAACCGTGACAGGTTGTCACGGTTTTCTAAGCCAGAACCCAGAAGCAGACCAGGACAAGGTGAGTTGAAACGAAGGTGAGTATTTATTAACAGATTCAAAAAAACGATGCAGAATAATCCAGGGGACAGAGCGGGCGGCGGAGATGAGTTGGTGGAGGTGCAGTGGCAGATCCAATAATGGCTCGGCAGCCGCCGACAACCAGGCAGGGGTTGGGTGAAGGTTCCGGGAGATTGATGTTCATGGCTAACGATCCGGCAGGGAATGGATGTCAGGTCAGAGCTTATGAAGGGTGATGATCAGGACCAGGTGTGCAGATCGCTGATGAGATGCAGGTGCGGGTAATCGGGAGATCTCCCGCCTAGCAACGTCGCCCGGCAACCAGGCAGGGAGCGTTCAAGAACCTTCAGGAACAGGAGATTCAGGGCAGAAAACTGGCAACACAGGCAGGAACCGACTCAGGACGCAGGGTTCATGACACAGGTGGCTATTTGAAGCATCTCAAATCTCAAATATGTTATGATTTGTTGAACACTTTTTTGTTTACTACATGATTCCATATGTGTTATTTCATTGTTTTGATGTCTTCACTATTATTCTACAATGTAGAAAATAGTACAAATAAAGAAAATCCCTCGAATGAGAAGGTGTTCTAAATCTTTTGACCGGTAGTGCAACTCAAGTTGACCGTCCCTGTCAGGCTTTGAATCACAAAAGTGATTCAATCTTTCTGCTGTTTTCTTTTTTTTAAATGAACCAAAGCTAAGTGGGCCTGGCTATAATGTAGGACTAGTTCCTGAAAACAAATGTCATGCAACGATAACAACAGAACAACAACAGAGACATACAACCGGTGTATAGGCCAACCTTTAGCCTGAGGACAAGCTCAATTGAACAACGTATTGATGGTGTAAATTGTGTAATTGTTCTGTTTAGTCTTGTCTGGGCTGTGTATAATTGAAAACTGTGGGAGGCAGACAGTGAGTGAGTAATGGCCACAGGCCCCTGTAGATTATCATTTGGGTTTTGTTTTCTTTTTACCATGACTAAGAGCCAAAGTAAAGTAAAATGTAATCTGTATTTAGTTGCAACCGTATTTTGGGACTGGCACAAATCCATGTTGTGGACTGGCAAAGGCCAAGGAATAGTGTTTTGGGAACCTCATTTTTGGACTACACTGGGCTGTAGAAGAGGACCCAACCGCAACCGAGTATTTCATGAGAGAAGTTTAGCAGCGAATCCATGACTCATGATCTACTCATCTCATAATTTGTTTTGTCTTACCAAAACCTTGCAATTCATTTGTGATGAATGCAACCAATTCGAGTGTCTCAAGCGCAAAGCATAGTTGACCCACAGCACATTACAGTGCTGTAACTGTTAAAATGGCAACTGTAATACTTGCGCGCGCGCACACACACACACACCAGTTAAATACACTCAAATTCACACGAATGATCCTAACAAACCGTCCCAGGAATTAACCAAATTTCCTGCTCTCCATTAAAAAGGGGGCATGCCCGGTTTTGGGATATAGAGGATTAGGGGGTAAACACGGAAGACTGAGAAAGCTATCTTATCCCACTCCATCCCCCAAACACATGAAATGATGCTGTTGAGTGAACAGTTGAGAAGAGGAGTTTACTGAGTAAGCCTATAGGCCATCATCATAGAATCCCTCTCTCATCTTCTAGCCTTTCAGGTGAATATTACACAAATGAGAAGATAGAGATTTTGGCTCCCAGAATATTTAGGATGGGGTTTGGGGATTATGCTCTTCAAAAGTGTCTTTCTTTCTCAGGTTTTCAGAGTGTTTTGAGAACACTAGGCAAGATCTTAGAAACTTTCAAACAGCTCTAAGGGACTTCAACGCCATACAGGTTTCTATCTTTTAGTTCTCTCTAAGGTCAAAAGAGAGTTGAACTATATTTTTAATTTTTTTATTAAATCAAAGGTTTAAAAAAAGTACATTTGTGGCTAAGGTGGCTAGCAATAACATTGGCTAACTGGCTTTAGGTTAGTGTAGTCATATAGATAAAACTGTTTGGTGTAACCACCAAACCAGGTAGAAAATGTATCAAATAATGTATTTACTTACCTCACTCAGCAAGCTAAAACACTTTCTCGAACAGCTTTCTTCTTGGTTCCTCCATTGCACAACCTCTATGCCAAAATCAAAATGGCCCTTTGAACTTTGAGTGTCCGTCTAGCATTGCTTGCTAGCGATATTAGCGATTTTGCACAATTGCGCTAATTGTAATTATTTCGTGACATCTCGTGACCTTGGGACTATAAGGTTCTATCTGACATTTTGTAAATAAAAAAAATAAAAAAATAAAAACGTTATTCACATAGAGTTGCTCTTTAGGTTGTCCTTTACATGTCAGATTTTTGAAAAAGTAAATTTACGATGAAATAAATGAAAAATCTGGAAGTTCTATCTGTGCAAACACCATTTAACTTGGTGCTATAAGGTTCTATCTGCAATCCAATCACACAATGCTGGGTTGTCAATCAAAAATAATTTTATGCAGGGTGATATACTTATTGAGTCATGAAAGAGGAAGAAATCACAAAACAGTTCTGAGATCTCAGTTCTGATACTCAATCTCAGAACTATGCATTTTGCAGATATAACCTTATAGTCCCAAGTCCTTGATTATTCATATAATAGGTTCTGGTCCTCTTTTTAAACTACTTAGATTCATTTTCACCACTTTTCAGAAGAATTGCCATAATGTAAGCTATTTATGGTAAAAACAAATAAATACAGGTGCCTTAGAGCATGTTTAAGGCCCTTAGGAGAGGCATTGCTGTTTTTGTCTTGTTCTATACCAATACGAAAACCTCAGGGGTTTTCACAAAGAGTACAAATTTACCATATTTTATTGATAACTAGCAGGTAGTTTACTGACTTTGGGTGTCAGAGACCAGAACAAATACATCAGTTTACTCATCCAGAGCTAAGCTTTAGCAATGTTGCTAGTTATCCATAGGATATAGTGAATTTGTCATTTTAGCGAACTATCGCTTTAACAAATGTGTGATGAACATGAATTCATATATTTCATGATGTGATTAGAAAGAAGGAAGGGTATTATCTTTATTTAGTCAATAAATGTCTGTACTTTTCTAATGAAATAATTTAAACATTCTGTGCCAGACCGAACCCAGATTTACATTTCAGAGCCATAAGATTATATCTGCAATTGCATCTCCATAAAAAAACAGATTTACAAATGTCATGTCCATTTGCGGTGGTGTAAAGTACTTAAGTATAAATACTTTAAAGTTTTTTTGGGGGGGTATCTGTACTTTACTATTTATATTTTTAACAACTTTTACTTTTACTTCAATACATTCCAAAATAAAATTATGTACTTTTCACTCCATACATTTTCCCTGACACCCAAAAGTATTTGTTACATTTTGAATGCTTAGCAGGACAGGAAAATTGCCTAATTCACACACTTATCAAGAGAACATCCCTGGTCATTCCTACTGCCCCTGATCTGGCAGACTCACTAAACACATGCTTTGTTTGTAAGTGATGTCTGAGTGTTGAAGCATGCCCATTGCTATCTGTAAATAAATAAAAACAAGAAAATGATGCCATCTGGTTTGCTTTGTATAAGGAATTTGTAATTATTAATACTTTTACTTTTGATACTTAAGTATATTTTAAACCAAATATTTGTAGACGTTTATTCAAGTAGTATTTTACTGGATGACTTTCAATTTTACTTGAGTATCTTTACTTTTACACAAGTATAACAGTTGGATACTTCTTCCACCACTGTCCATTTGCAATATTAAAACAACAAAGACGTTACTTCAAACACATACCCTCGGACATCATTGCACATCATTGCACGAGGGGTTAAGGGTAAGGGTAGGGGTTAAGGTTAGGGTTTAGGGTAGGGATATCCCAAGGATCCCGCTTAGCATCTACTGTACATTTACAGAGCTCAATATTTTTCTCAAATTTCCATTCGCATCTGTTTTTATTATAATGTCTGTAAAAAAAATGTTACCTTCTATTTTTTAAATGGCAAAAGAAAGTAAATATTAATATTTTAATTAAACATTAAAAGTAACATTAAATGTATTGAATGTTCTGTAAAAATATATATATATATATTTAAAGCCACTATGTCATTATTTACTACGTCCCACACGTCTCAGTTACAGCAAGGGATGGGGATGAAACCAGACAGAGGAGTGGCAGGGACATACAGTAGTAATCTCACAATTACTACTTTACTATTGTTGACAGACACAACAACAGCTTAGCCTGTCACGCAGAAAATGTGTATGCGTGTGTGTGGAGAGAGATATGCACTGTGAACAAAGTGTGGGTTGCTATAATCCTGTTTAAGGCCTTTGGTGTCTATCCTTTGCTGATTCATAATGAAAAACTGACTGTCTGAAATACTGTAGGTGTTTTAAGACGTGAGATCCATGCACAATAGGCTAAAGCTATATTCTGATTAACAACATAACTACAACAAATAGAACAGATAGGCTATGACAAAATATCACAGGAGGTTGGTGGCACCTTAATTGGGGAGGACAGGCTTGTGGTAATGGCTGAAGCAGAATTAGTGGAATTGTATCAAATACATCCGACACATGGTTTCCATGTGTTTGATGCCATTCCATTATCTCCTTTCCAGCCGTTATTATGAGCTGTCCTCCCCTCAGCAGCCTCCACAGCAAGAAATACACTTGTCCAATGTCCACATCTTCAAAACAATTCAACTGCTTAACCTCTCATGACAGAGAGCAGCTTGGGTCCATATACTGTAATTAGAATTATATTCTAGGATCTAGGATTATATTCTATAATTATATTTCTATGCTCGGGCCTGGGGTTTCCTCCATTGATACAGAGTGTGCCAGTGACACAGAAGCTAAAGCCTTTTAGTGGTGTCAGAGCAAGGCTGGGGATGTCACAGGCTATGCCTGGCAATAGCAGTATAATGACAAGGATTTGCTGATAAAACAGGAGCCTCCACTGCTAGTCTTTAGTGACTTAAGTGGCACATTCTTCCATAGCAGTCGGGGCTTTGTATCCATCCCACTATCTCTCTCTCTCACTTTCCTCTCTCTTTCTTTAAGAGACTCTTACACACACACATACTGTATTTCCTCCTTTATGACGATTAAGTGTGAGAGCTCAGTAACTATGCTCTTCATAAAGCTTAGCAAATGGGCATAGCAAAAGGGCCATCATCTCAATGCAAAATAGGTTATCTTTTACCACCGTGGATTTCTTTCTCTAATTTGAGGACTGCACAATACATTTTCTTTTGTACCCATGTCTGAATTTGCATGCCAATTTTGTTTATAACGTAGGGTCACAACCATATGAATGACTGACTTTAGGAGAAAATAGAGAAATACATTAATCACCAGAGAAGTCACGAAGGTGTGTCTACTTGTGAACCACAACTAGCTGCCTACAATACTTCCTCTTGGTTGTGCTACGCAACGGATGCTCTTGAATTCATTGCCATGCTTCAGTGCCAGCTTTACAATTACCACTTTCTGATCAGTAATAATTTACCCTTTCATTAAAAAAGATGCAGTTTCTATAGAATGTGGCATCAAATTGCCCATGTCTCGTCTTTAAAAGAGCAGGAGTTTTGAAGGTAGAATAGCATAGTAAATGGGTCCTATGGGGTTTCACACACGCAATCATTGATATCTTCTGGTATCACCAAAGTCTCATGCACTGACTAACCCACAATGAGAAGGCGATAAATGCACAGTGCTCAATCGTCAAGTCACAATTCTACTCAAAATCATAGTGCTTTTTTTTACCTCATGTTTTAGTTTTAGAGCATGTTTTGTTTGTGCCACCATCAGTCTGTGTCATATATACAAGAATATAATATTTAAGGAGGAAATCTCTTGATCCCAATCTAAATATTGTGGAAGACAAGACAGCCCTTTGACATTTTTTCCTACGAGGCTCTGTTTGTTCACCAGTATTTACCCACGCTGGCATTTCTGTTGTTTGTCAATTTTCTTTATGAGTCTCTCATGTCTGTCGGAATGCAAACACTGACAACACCTTGGCCGGCCGGGGTAAAAGCTTGATATTTGCTGGGAAAACAGAAAAGATCATTACATCTCATTTTTGTCACTCTGAAAAAAACCTGACTTGAGTGAAAATTGTACTTTTCTTAATATTGTCACCTCTCATGTGGAAATTAATGTAGGGTCAATAGCCCCCACAATATATAGGTATTGATTGAAGCTCAATGTTCAATTCAAATCTCCCTACCATAATATCTAAGCCAATATGACACCAATATCGATGAAAATGTACAAATCAACTTGCTTGGAGGTACACAAGACAAGACACTCCCCAGCTCTCGTCAAGAGCCGCCCACTTGTTACCGAGAACCACATACCAGATTTTTAAAAGGGTCATTAGCATTAGAGTCCAGAACTAGCTCAATATCTAGGCATCGGATAAGAACGAGACTACAGCGTCCATAAAGTGACCATTAGACTTGCCACCCTTTGGACTGAATACGTTTGTAGGGGCAACAGTTTTGATTGATTTTATAATTTATCACTCTCATGTGCTCATTTCTGTCCATTAAGAACCAATGATGTGCTACCTTTTTGTAGCATTTCTGACAATGCTAAAATCTTCTAAAACCGGGTCTGTTGCTAGGCAACAACACAGCAGCTTGCACCAGGCTGCCAGTCATAAGAACTGTATGTGAACAAACCTAGGCTACTGTAGATAGCTATTTGGTGGAATTCAAGCTGAGGTTAATCAATAAATGGACAAATATATTTTGATTAGCTAGGTAGCTAGCTAACATTAGCAAACATTAGGTTGCTTGTCCAAAGTCCAGCAACTAGCCTCTGTAGCTAGCTAACAACAGTCAGCTGAAAGCTAGCTTGCTAAGAAACAGGCAAAGAAAGGTAGCTAGCCAATAAATGTGTTTTTGTTTTGATTATTTAGGTAGCTAGCTAACATTACATTATACCAGTCAGATGAGAGCTAACATTGGCTAGGTAGCTAATCAACAAGCAAGGAAAGCTAGCTATAAGGTTTTTCATATAATTCTTAAGTCATCATGTGTAAACTGCTGACCTAGACACAGATATGCACAAATAAGCTAGCGAACGTCCTTGGCTGCTATGATAGCCAGTTAACGTTAGCTAGGTAGCGTTAGCCAACATAAGACTGTAACGTTAGCTAAGGCGAATGACTAGTTCATGCACCACAATATATATCAAACATTCTTCCACAAAATAGAGCAGCTAGCTAAATAGGTTCAAAGCAGGATCAAAGACAATGCCAAACTTTGGGAAACTGTCACACTGCTAGCTAGCTACCTTACAATGCATGCAATGGGCATTCCAAAACTAGCTAAGTAGGCTACTCCAGAGACCAAGCTACGGTAAGACAAGGCAGCCAGATTTCAGACAGGACAAACGTTGCAGTTAGCTACGCTACATTTCCTCGACTAAGAACCAAGACCACAACACAAACCATAGCCAAGAAAACAAATTGCTTTGTTAAGAAACAGTAAGCTAGTTATGAACGGCATATAGTCAATGGTTGAACCCCAAACTGCAAATGTGACAAATTAGACACTTCGCTATGAGGCTCGAAATTGAGCTCCGGTGGATCCTGTTTCCATTGATCATCCTTGAGATGTTTCTACAACTTGATTGGTGTCTACCTGTGGTCAATTCAATTGATTGGACATGATTTGGAAAGGCACACACCTGTCTATATAAGTTGACAGTGCATGTCAGAGCAAAAACCAAGCCATGAGATCGAAGGAACTGTCCGTAGAGCTCCGAGACAGGATTGTGTTGAGGCACAGATCTGGGGAAGGGCACCATAACATTTCTGCAACATTGAAGGTCCCCAAGCACACAGTGGCCTCCATCATTCTTAAATGGAAGAAGTTTGGAACCACCAAGACACTTCCTAGAGCTGGCCGCCCGGCCAAACTGAGCAATCGGGGGGGAAGGGCCTTGGACAGGGAGGTGACCAAGAACCCGATGGTCACTCTGACAGAGCTCTAGAGTTCCTCTGTGGAGATGGGAGAACCTTCTAGAAGGACGACCATCTCTGCAGCACTCCACCAATCAGGCCTTTATGGTTGTGGCCAGACGGAAGCCACTCCTCAGTAAAAGGCACATGACAGCCCAATTGGAGTTTGTCAAAAGGCACCTAAAGACTCTCAGACCATGAGAAACAAGATTCTCTGGTCTGATGAAACCAAGATTGAACACTTTGGCCTGAATGCCAAGCATCACATCGGGAGGAAACCTGGCACCATCCCTACGGTGAAGCATGGTGGTGGCATCATCATGCTGTGGGGATGTTTTTCAGTGGCAGGGAGACTAGTCAGGATCAAGGCAAAGATGAACGGAGCAAAGTACAGAGTGATCCTTGATGAAAACCTGTTCTCATAATTCACCATAACATAAAAACATGGACGGATTGAAGAAGATCAGTGGTTGAGATGGTTGACGCAGCATATTACACGGAGAGATACATGATGAAACAGGGAACAAGATATTGCCCAAGTCTCTCAAACATGTAGTGAGGTAGTATGTAATTCAAACACCAGTTCCTTGGTGTATCAGTGTCCTAGCACCGTGACAATCTATAGGTTGAGAAATCCAAACACACCCTCAAAAGAAGAAGACAGACTGCTAGACTTCAACATGGATATTTTCCCACAGATGAGAGAGACACATAGACACTTGTCCCCAAATCAAGCCTTATAAATCTAGAAGGGTGGGCTTGTCCAACATTTATTGATGATACTGCCAAGTCACATAAGCACCTGTCAAAACTTCTCTCCTCCTTTCTTCTCTCGCCTTTTGATGTCTCTCTCTGCCTCTCTCACTCTCTCGCTCGTAGCCATACCCCATTCTCTCTCCCTTCTTCCCTTTTTTGCTAACTTTCTTTGACAGGGAGAGGGAAAAATGTAAGCTTTGGATCTCTGATTGATTACACACAGAACCCGGAGCCGAACGCGGATAGGGGAGGCACCGGTTCATTTTCCATTTTAAATAAAGATGGAAAAGAAGGGAAACTGCCAAGGCTATTCATTTGATCTGAATGGAACTTCAATAAAGCAAATTCCAAGACAGCTATTTCAGTTAATCATTGGGAGGCATTCCCCAAGCAACCTTTTGTCTTGGGCCCTGACAGGCTGCAACTGTTATTTTAGCCCGCCAGAGCGCTCTATATTAAATCAATATATAATATTACCAAGGTCGGAACTATACCCCAGCCACATGAAGCATATATTTCTCAACCGCTGGTGACACTGTCCCATTTGTCTCTCTATCGCAAAACAGTATTGCTGATTCTTCTGCCTTCTCCTCAATGCAAATGTATGTAATACTTTAGTTTCTTTCACATTGAATCCCCTTGGTGGAAATGTGTGTTGTGTCTCCTATCGAACAAGCATAGCATTGCATGCTAGCAAGGTCTATTAAAGTGTTATATAGGGGGAAAAATTGAAGGTATTTGATTGTATTAAGTTCATAACTTTTGTCTCAATTAATAGTTCATACTTTTCCATGATTGATTAAAAACATTGATTTTCACAATTAATGAAGTCCCTACACGTGACAATACTGCACATCTCAACACTGAGGCTCAATCACAGTAGGGTCTAATATATATCTCTCAGTACTTGATTCATTCTGTGCTTGAGGATGGTGTCACAGGCTTTTTGTGGGGTGTGTCTGCCATCTACTGGTAGATATATTCAATGCAGGGCAACATAAAGATCTATTGTGCATATAAAGTCATGCTATAAAATATCTGATACATTTCCACATAATAGAATCCCATAAAATAATCTGGACCAATACACCTTTCAAATACCAACTTCTGTATGAATGTCGATACAAATATCAAACTAATAATACCTACTATTACAGTGAAATTATAGAAATATAATGAGGTTGGTATTAGGCATTTCCTCAGTTTGAGTGCACTTTGCAGAGGTAATTAAAATCTTTGGACCGTAGTAACCTAGGAAAGAAGTAGAAGGTAGTTTATAAGGTATATGGCTTATCTGAAGTCCATGGTCAGGAGGATAATAATCGACCTATTAACTTCATCTTCATCCAGCTGGCTCAGGCCCGTCTGTATCACATTTTGATGATTTTTCGAACGCTAGTGGGGAATAGGGGAAGATCAAACACCCATAGGTGAGCTAAAGAGCATTTATTTGAGACACTTGCAATGTATCACGTACTTTAGCTAACAATTAAAGGCACAACGACATGAAGACATCATATGAACTTGAACTATTTGTATTTAATCAGACTCTACAACTCCTACTCTAAAGCTGTGATGTAATTATCCCATGTTAAGTACAATGCCATGAAAAAGTATTTGCCCCCTTTCTGATTTTCTCTATTTTTGCATATTTTGGACACTGAATGTTATCAGATCTTCAACCAAAAGCTAATATTAGATAAAGGGAACCTGAGTGAACAAATAACACAACATATTGATATTTTATTCATTTATTTAATAAACAAAGTTAGGCAACACCCAATGCCCCTGTGTGAAAAAGTAATTGCCACCTTACACTCAATAACTGGTTGTGCCACCTTTAGCTGCATTGACTGCAACCAAACACTTCCTGTAGTTGTTGATCAGTCTCTCACATCCCTGTGGAGGAATTTTGGCCCACTCTTCCATGCAGAACTGCTTTAACTCAGCGACATTTGTGGGTTTTCGAGTATGAACTGCTCATTTCAGGTCCTGCCAGAACATCTCATTGGGTTTAGGTCTGGACTTTGACTAGGCCAAAGTAAACATTTTGACTAATCTGTCCATAGAACATTCTTCCAGGAGTCTTGACGATCATCCAGGTGCTTCCAGGTGCTTTTTTGGCAAACATGAGTGTAATTTTTGGACGACATGAGTCCCATTATGTCTGGCGAAAACCAAACACTGCATTCCACAGTAAGAACCTCATACCAACGGTCAAGCATGGTGGTGGTATTGTGATGGTTTGGGGATGCTTTACTGCCTCAGGACCTGGATGACTTACCATCATTGACGGAACCATGAATTATTCTCTGTATCAGAGAATTCTAAAGGAGAATGTCAGGCCATCCGTCCATGAGCTGAAGCTGAAGCGCAGCTGGGTCATGCAGCAAGACAATGATCAAAAACACACAAGCAAGTCTACTTCGGAATTGCTGAAAAGCAACATATTTAAAGTTCTGGAATGGCCTAGTCAAAATCCAGACCTAAACCCAATGTGATGATGTGGCAGGACCTTAAACAAGCAGTTCATGCTTGAAAACCCACAAATGTAGCTGAGTTAAAGTAGTTCTGCATGGAAGAGTGGGCCAAAATGTCTCTACAGCGACGTGAGAGACTGATCAACCACTACAGGAACCATTCCAGCTAAAGGTGGCACAACCAATTATTGAGTGTAAGGGGACAATTACTTTTTCACACAGTGGCATTGGGTGTTGCATATAACTTTGTTTATTAAATAAATTAAATAAGTATCAACATTTTCTGTTATCTGTTCACTCAGGTTCCCTTGGTCTAATATTAGGTTTTGGTTGAAAATCTGATCAGAGTCAAAAATATGAAAAATTGAGAAAATCAGAAAGGGGCAAATATGTTTTCACAGCACTGTATATTGGACAGAACTCAGCTATCCAGTGACCACACACACATTGAGAGCTCTCACCTCTTCCCGGTGTGCAGGAGGTCAAAGGCCTCATTGATCTGATCCAGGGTCAGAGTGTGGGTCACAAACTCATCCAGCTTCAGTTTCTTGTTCATGTAGTCCCCAACGAGTTTGGGGACACTCTCCACACTCTTCCACCCTGTTGGAAAATCATATCAAATCAAATCAAATTTTATTGGTCACATGCGCCGAATACAACAGGTGCAGACATTACAGTGAAATGCTTACTTACAGCCCTTAACCAACAGTGCATTTATTTTTAACAAAAAAAGTTAAAATAAAACAACAACAAAAAAAGTGTTGAGAGAAAAAAGAGCAGAAGTAAAATAAAGTGACAGTAGGGAGGCTATATATACAGGGGGGTACCGTTGCAGAGTCAATGTGCGGGGGCACCGGCTAGTTGAGGTAGTTGAGGTAATATGTACATGTGGGTAGAGTTAAAGTGACTATTTAATTTAAGTGGCATAAATAATTAACAGAGTAGCAGCAGCGTAAAAAGGATGGGGTGGGGGGGCAGTGCAAATAGTCCGGGTAGCCATGATTAGCTGTTCAGGAGTCTTATGGCTTGGGGGTAGAAGCTGTTGAGAAGTCTTTTGGACCTAGACTTGGCACTCCGGTACCGCTTGCCGTGCGGTAGCAGAGAGAACAGTCTATGACTAGGGTGGCTGGAGTCTTTGACAATTTTGAGGGCCTTCCTCTGACACCGCCTGGTATAGAGGTCCTGGATGGCAGGAAGCTTGGCCCCGGTGATGTACTGGGCCGTACGCACTACCCTCTGTAGTGCCTTGCGGTCGGAGGCCAAGCAGTTGCCATACCAGGCGGTGATGCAACCAGTCAGGATGCTCTCGATGGTGCAGCTGTAGAATTTTTTGAGGATCTGAGGACCCATGCCAAATCTTTTCAGTCTCCTGAGGGGGAATAGGCTTTGTCGTGCCCTCTTCACGTGCCCTCTGTAAGAGACAAATGACACCATGTGCTTGTGTAATTGCTCACTGTTTGGTCATATATTTCATATAGACATATGAAGTGCATTGGTAACACTACACCTGAACCCTCCATCATAGGGGCTACAAAACGGCATCATAACATGACATTACAAATGACATACACAGTCAAGACCGTTATTGTCAGCTTATGACAATTCAATGTTTAGATTGGCTACACTTAGACTGGCTTTAATATGTCTCACATGGTCAACTCACCTCCAAAGTATGTCCCCTTCAAGGTGCGGCCCACCAAGAGGTCTTGAGGGAATAGAGATATCTCCCCCACCTCTGTCCATCCTACAACGACACAGACACCCCAGGCATCCTTACAGCTCTCCAGGCAGCTCTATGGAAGAAAAAGGAAAACTGAGAACTGAAACTGTTTGTCCATTAGCGATGCAATTCTGGCAATTTTTTGATACTGATACCACCAGACTATAGCTTGCCGATACCCACAAGGAAGGTGAGTGACCACACAAACTGTCTTACATGTAGCCCAATTCCTTTGAATTTTACCATTTGAAAGGATACAAAAATGACTTACTGAACACCAACTATGACAGTCACATTCCCCACACACTCCAGGGCGAAGTCCACCCCTCCGCCGGTCATCTCCACCAACACCTCCTGGATGGGCTTGCTATGGTCCTTGGGGTTCACAAACTCAGTGGCCCCAAAGGCCTCTGCCTTTTCAAACTTGTCCAGGTAGATATCCACTGCGATGAGTCTGGCAGCCCCGGCAACTTTGCAGCCCATGACTGTTGCTACGCCCACAGCCCCCAACCCAAACACTACACATGTGGAGCCAGCTCAACCTGAAGAAGGATAAGGAAAACCGTTATAGTTATCTTGACATCACATTTAAGCCTGTTGAGACACAAGACTGGACTTAGCACTAAACAGCACTGAAAATACATAGTTTGTTTTGTCTTAGTGTAAATGCATGGGGTTTGAAGCCTTTTTTAACAACATTCACACTTTTTATTCTCACAAATGCTTTGGCTTAGTTTGTCATGAATACACCCATGACTACGATACTGTATAGCCTACTCTAATTTCCCACCTTGGCAGTTTTGAGAGCTGCACCGTAACCAGTGGAGATGCCTCAGCCGAACAGGCATACAGTGTCCAGGGGTGCGTCTTCTCTGATCTTGGTCACGGCAGTATCAGGGACCACAGTGTACTGAGATAAGGAGCTGACGCCCATGAAGTGGTTCACCTGTTTCCCTTTGCAGGATATCCTGCTGGTGCCATCGGTTATGACACCCATAAGTAAATTATCCCTGAAATAAAATTAAGTGTCGATGTTGCTGTAAGAGACAAATGTGATGACCACAATCCTCAAGCAACCTTGAACTATTGACAGGCTACTTCGGAGTTTGGGTAATATACAACACGTAAAAAGAGAATGCATGCCTTGGAGTAATAGGTTAACCTAGCTGAGTTATCAGTTCTTTTTTCCCAAATCCGTCTTCGGACTCAGACAACGTTCACACTCTCCACATTGTGGTAAAAAGAGTGGAATCACTTTATCCCCAGAGGAAACAAAAGGGGAAATGCATGGAAAAAAAGAATGGGGTCCTTATTTTTGAATTATGTAGATAACTTCATACCCCATTTTGGTAGCATTTTATAATAACACCTTGTAAAAAAGCATTGATAAAGGATTAGTAAATAGTTTATTCATAATGTATTAATCATTACTCCCATATTTGTAACTGTTGGTAAGCTAGTTATTCACACATTTATAAACAACTTTTAAAGTATGTAATAATGATTTATAAGATCATTCATAATATGTTTAATATAAGTCTGCATAAAACATTTCCTAATCATTAGTCACGTATTTTTGCACGGTTTAATCTAAGTGAGTGGGCTATTTATACTTTAAAATATACTTTACACATGTTTTGAGTGACCAGTGTAATTTCTCACAAAAACATTGACATGCCATTGGTAGACATTCCAACAGAACCTGATGCTCCTTAAAGCTAGAATTCTTAATTAAAACAATAAGAAAGCGACCCCCCTGTTTCACTAAAATGCAAAGGGATGGAGCTAGAGAAATGTACCCACTCTCAAATTCATAGACAGATCTATGGATGCAAGGACTGACCATCCATGATATCAAATGTACAGTGGGGGAAAAAAGTATTTAGTCAGCCACCAATTGTGCAAGTTCTCCCACGTAAAAAGATGAGAGAGGCCTGTAATTTTCATCATAGGTACACGTCAACTATGACAGACAAAATGAGAAAAATTCCAGAAAATCACATTGTAGGATTTTTTATGAATTTATTTGCAAATTATGGTGGAAAATAAGTATTTGGTCAATAACAAAAGATTCTCAATACTTTGTTATATACCCTTTATTGGCAATGACACAGGTCAAACGTTTTCTGTAAGTCTTCACAAGGTTTTCACACACTGTTGCTGGTATTTTGGCCCATTCCTCCATGCAGATCTCCTCTAGAGCAGTGATGTTTTGGGGCTGTCACTGGGCAACACGGACTTTCAACTCCCTCCAAAGATTTTCTATGGGGTTGAGATCTGGATACTGGCTAGGCCACTCCAGGACCTTGAAATGCTTCTTACGAAGCCACTCCTTCGTTGCCCAGGTGGTGTGTTTGGGATCATTGTCATGCTGAAAGACCCAGCCACGTTTCATCTTCAATGCCCTTGCTGATGGAAGGAGGTTTTCACTAAAAATCTCACGATACATGGCCCCATTCATTCTTTCCTTTACACGGATCAGTCGTCCTGGTCCCTTTGCAGAAAAACAGCCCCAAAGCATGATGTTTCCACCCCCATGCTTCACAGTAGGTATGGTGTTCTTTGGATGCAACTCAGCATTCTTTGTCCTCCAAACACGACGAGTTGAGTTTTTACCAAAAAGTTCTATTTTGGTTTCATCTGACCATATGACATTCTCCCAATCCTCTTCTGGATCATCCAAATGCACTCTAGCAAACATCAGACGGGCCTGGACATGTACTGGCTTAAGCAGTGGGACACGTCTGGCACTGCAGGATTTGAGTCCCTGGCGGCGTAGTGTGTTACTGATGGTAGGCTTTGTTACTTTGGTCCCAGCTCTCTGCAGGTCATTCACTAGGTCCCCCCGTGTGGTTCTGGGATTTTTGCTCACCGTTCTTGTGATCATTTTGACCACACGCGGTGAGATCTTGCATGGAGCCCCAGATCGAGGGAGATTATCAGTGGTCTTGTATGTCTTCCATTTCCTAATAATTGCTCCCACAGTTGATTTCTTCAAACCAAGCTGCTTACCTATTGCAGATTCAGTCTTCCCAGCCTGGTGCAGGTCTACAATTTTGTTTCTGGTGTCCTTTGACAGCTCTTTGGTCTTGGCCATAGTGGAGTTTGGAGTGTGACTGTTTGAGGTTGTGGACAGGTGTATTTTATACTGATAACAACTTCAAACATGTGCCATTAATACAGGTAACGAGTGGAGGACAGAGGAGCCTCTTAAAGAAGAAGTTACAGGTCTGTGAGAGCCAGAAATCTTGCTTGTTTGTAGGTGACCAAATACTTATTTTACACCATAATGCGCAAATAAATTCATTAAAAATCCTACAATGTGATTTTCTGGATTTTCTTTTCTCAATTTGTCTGTCATAGTTGACGTGTACCTATGATGAAAATTACAGGCCTCTCTCATCTTTTTAAGTGGGAGAACTTGCACAATTGGTGGCTGACTAAATACTTTTTTTCCCACTGTATAGTTTTAACCATGTTATACAGTGTTTGTTTACATTTACGTTATTGGAGTAAAACAAGCTTATATTCTGGGTTCTGATGGGGTACAACAGTTGAACTAAGCTCATGAGGAATTTATAAATTATATTCTTTAAGAATCCATGCGTATGTCATTAATTTATAAGTCAAAAAATGGATGTAGCAACAAAGGATTCTAGCTTTAAGGTTTCAAAATAGCCTAGAACATATCAATGGTAAAAGAATAAGAACACAACACAGGATGTTTAAGGAAATACTGTATATCTATATTTTTATTCACAAAAACCAGGGCCGACACGTTCCACCACGCCTGACCCCTCGTGGGAAAGGCCACAGATGCATGCGTGCACCAGTCTCATAGAGGTACCCCCAGTCACTGTGGCACACACCACTTGCTGCAACCTCTCCAACAACAGAAACAGCACACAGTTTATTTTTAAGGTTAATATCCCTGTGAGTACTAGGCTTTACATAAGCATTGGTCTGGGAAATGTTTAGCATAGGGGAAAGTTGTGGTTACCTTTATACGCACTTTGTGAGCCTTAGATGGGCCCACCTATACCTCCTCAATTGACAGGGGTTTGCCATGCTCCCACGCTACTGCTGCCTTGCACTTGATTACCTGGGGTAATAGTAATAGATGCAATATATGCATTATAAAAATCGGTGCCTTATTACACAGACGGCCACTGCATGGGCTTACAACAAGACCGACAAGTGATTGCGTACCTGCCACTCAGTATTCATTATAACTTTTTCTAGATGTGAGTCTAGGGAAAATAAAGCACATCAACAAGTAGGCTGATAAATATAAATATTTCTAGGTGTGACAGTTGCAGATCTGTCAAACATTTACACATTACAGAGGTATCATTATGCTAGCTCTAGTCCAGGTTGTTACGTGTGGCTTGACGCTCAAGTTGTACTCATTGATGTGTACAACCCTGGATTTCTGATGCTACGTAATGGCCAATGAGAGGCTTTGAAGCCACCAGTGCAATATTGGCACACCCCAGAAGGAGCAGTCCTCCATAGGAATGAATGGAATAAAACAGTATTTCAACAAAATGTTACAAGGATAAAATTACATGTATTTAAGTATTTATTTGCTGTAACATTAGTACTCTCTGTAATATTAGTACTCTCCAAAAATACTAAACATATGTACATTACCAGTCAAAAGATTGGACACACCCACACATTCAAGGGTTTTTCTTTATTTTTACTATTTTCTACATTGTAGAATAATAGAGAATATATCAAAACTATGAAATAAAACATGGAATCATGTAGTAACCAAAAAAGTGTTAAACAAATCAAAATATATTTGGCATTCTCTCAACCAGCTTCATGAGGTAGTCACCTGGAATGCATTTCAATTAACAGGTGTGCCTCCTTAAAAGTTAATTTGTGGAATTTCTTTCCTTCTTAATGCATTTGAGCCAATCAGTTGTGTTGTGACAAGGTAAGGGGGGTATACAGAAGATAGCCCTATTTGGTGAAAGACCAAGTCCATATTATGGAAAGAACAGCTCAAATAAGCAAAGAGAAATGACAGTCCATCATTACTTTAAGACATGAAGGTCAGTCAATACAGAACATTTCAAGAACTTTGAAAGTTTCTTCAAGTGCAGTTGCAAAAACCATCAAGCGCTATGATGAAACTGGCTCTCATGAAGACCGCCACAGGAATGGAAGACCCATAGTTACCTCTGCTGCAGAGGATAAGTTCATTAGAGTTACAAGCCTCAGAAATTGCAGCCCAAATAAATGCTTCACAGAGTTCAAGTCACAGACATATCTCAACATCAACTGTTCAGAGGGGACTGTGTGAATCAGGCCTTCATGGATGAATTGCTGCAAAGAAACCACTACTAAAGGACACCAATAAGAAGCAGAGACCTGCTTGGGCCAAGAAACACGAGCAATGGTGGAAATTTGTCCTTTGGTCTGGAGTCCAAATTTGAGATTTGTGTGGGTGAACGGATTATCTCAGCATGTGTAGTTTCCACCTTAAAGCATGGAGGAGGAGGTGTTATGGTGTGAGGGTGCTTTGCTGGTGACACTGTCTGTGATTTATTTAGAATTCAAGGCACACTTAACCAGCATGGCTACCACAGCATTCTGCAGCGATACGCCATCCCATCTGGTTTGGGCTTAGTGGGACTATCATTTGTTTTTCAACAGGACAATGACCCAACACACCTCCAGGCTATGTAAGGGCTATTTTACCAAGAAGGAGAGCGATTAAGTGGTGCATCAGATGACCTGGCCTCCACAATTGGTTTGGGATGAGTCCTGTGTGGCTCAGTTGGTAGAGCATGGTGCGTGCAACGCCAGGGTTGTGGGTTCGATTCCCACGGGGGGCCAGTATATAAAACAATTTTTTTTATGTTCAGTTCACTTTAAAAGTATGCATTAGAGATGGAATCCACAGTAGGGGAACCAGTGCCACTGTCCGCCCCATGGCTGTTGTTATTGTTTTGTTGACGAAGCGGAAATGAGTATTGTTGCACAATGTGGCAAAAAAAAAATCCTGTGCATATTCTGCTTGTTCTATCACGCTGCAATGATGTCCGTGGGGAAAAAAATAACAGTGTTCGTTGTTTGCTGTATACTTATTTGTTGTTGTAATATCGCAAACGGATGTGGCAGTTTCAACATGAAAGATTCCAGCGTTAAGGTGTCTGTAACAGGATACACTTGTCAAAAACGAATGTAGACATTAATAAAAGCATTTATATAGCTTTCAAAATATTTTTTTATGATGTAGGAGGAATACCAAAATGGCTGTGCAGGGGCTTCAAAACAGCGCCCCTGTTAGTTAACTGTGGTTAATACATATCACTGGTCTCACGTAACGCCCTGGACCAGAGCTACATAATGCAAGGGTACACAATTGCAGTTTTATAACAATTAGTAGTTTAAAAAACATGATTATTATACAGCCTTATTTCAATTAGCCTACTCTAAAGAATATGTAAAGAATACATGTGTCTGCTCTCAAAAGTCTTACTGTTAACTTGTCAGCAAATCCAGTTCCAGAACTTCCAGTATTGTCAAAGTGGGTGTGTGGTGTTCTCAGGCAGGGAGAGAATCTCAATAACTTTTCCTCGCGCCCTCTCTCTGCTCCTCTCGCATCCTTGTCAAACCCCATTGGATGAGAAAGTCAGAGGTCCCGCCCCACTGACCTTCTCCTCCAATGGATTTTGAGAAAGACACAAGGCAAGAGGACGCCAGGAGAATGATATTGAGATCTTCCCCAAGTGTTTTTCACAGGATGTCGTAAATTAACGACAGTCTGAGTTTTACGACAGTCCAGACCGTTTCTCACCATAGAGATAGATAGATGACTCATATTCGTATCTTTGCTATTATAGCGTCTGTGACTGCATTGGCAGCACCATTGAGGCTATCTCCATTTTAAAGTAGTGAATTTTCCTTTTCTTCATTGGCTGATTGCTCTCAACTCATATGAATCCCCACCCAGTGGACTACTTTAAAATGGTGGAAGCCCTCAATGGCAATGTCCATGCTAAAATGGGTTTTATAAACTGGGTAGTTTGGGTCCTGGTTGCTGATTGGCTGAAAGCCGTAGTCTATCAGACAATATACCACAAAATTACTTGTTTACTGTTCTAATTATGTTGGTAACCAGTTTATTATAGCAATAAGGCACCTTGGGGGGTTGTGGTATCTGGCCAATATTCCACAGCTAAGGGGCTGTATCCAGCCACTCTGCGTTGGGTTGTGCATAAGAACAGCACTTAGACATGGTATATTGGCCATATACCACAACCCCCCATGGTATGTTGGCCATAGTCCCCTGTAGCTCAGTTGGTTGAGCATGGCGCTTGCAACGCCAGGGTTGTGGGTTCGTTTCCCTCGGGGGGCCAGTACGAAAATGTATGCACTCACTAACTGCAAGTCGCTCTGGATAAGAGCGTCTGCTAAATGCAGTGGCGGCTGGTGAAAAATATTCTCGGTGGGGCTGTGCCATACTTTTTTTTTCCTGTAACCATCGCGATATATTTTAACACAAACTGCAGGACAGCAGTGCTCAGTGAAACATTCAGTAATTATTTAATGCCAATATTAAAAAGTTGAGGCATTCTTACACAAAAACATATTACACAAACCCAAGCCTTTCATTTGCATTTAAAGTGAACTTTTCACCATTGGTAGTAAACAGGCAACGCAACAGGCATGCTGTCAGAACAGAGTGGAAAGTGGACAATAACATGAAATTATTATAAAGTTTATAGGAAATCTTACACTGTATAAAAGGATGTATAATATAGAAATGGATATCAAGTGGATGAACTCAAACCTTTGACTGGAAGAATAGCATACAGTATTTTATGATCATACTAAATGTGACTAATTGTTAATGTGCTCCAGAACTGCAACAATTAATTGATACAAAACAACATATATACAGTAATATTAGCAAAGACACTATTAAGACTTTCTAGAGTACCATATATAACTGGATTTTTTATGCTAAGGTCAACTATATACAAAGAAACATGCGGCCAGAGCTGCTCTGTGTGTGTGTGTCTGTCATCTTATTTGTACAGGAATTTTGCCCGTCTGTCCTTCTGAGTGGCAAACCTCTCAATGACCCTTTGATTAAAGTCAGGAATGTCCCTGACAAGTTTCTTCTCCATGGAGAGCATGGCCAGAGCGTTCAGGCGATCCTGTGTCATGCTGTTTCTCAGGAAGGTCTTGATCCTTTTCAGTGTAGAGAAGCACCTTTCTGACTCAGCAGTTGTCATGGGTGTGGTGATGAGGATCTTGAGGAGGCTGGCAGTCTCTGTGAAAGTGCTCTGAAGGTTGTTCTCCATGAAGAACTGGTACAGGGGCACTGCACCACTACAAGCCTTGAACTCACTGTTCTCATAGATGAGGGACAGTTCGGTTTTGAGCTTGGCCTTGTTCAACATGGGGTACGCCTCCACGGTTGTTTCAAGCGCTGTATCGGGGAACTTCACACTGTGTTGTGGGAACAACTCTCCGTGCAATAGTGTTGCGCTGATGAGGTGCTGGGTGAAGGAGAACCTCTCTTTGGCATGACTCAGGATGGTATCACATACCTGTAAAAGATACATCATCAGCTTTAATTTGCAATTAAGCTATTTTGATGCAAGTGATCCTGACTGACACATGCCTATGTCCAACTCAAGTATATGATTACCAAGGTGCTGATTGTTCAGGGTTTTGGCTACATACTACCAGGCCTGAAAAAAGTTCTAGGGGGAAACACTGACAATTACATCACAACTTACCTCTATAGCCAACCTCTGTTGTTCTCCTGGTCCCAGCATCCTCCGTCGCTTGATGGGCTGTTGCTGCTCGTCAGATGCGCTGTCCCCACACAAAGAGGGAATTGAGGCCCTGGGTCCAAAAAATAAAGTTTAATTTGATAACTTGCAATCAGACTTCTTAACTCACTGTAATTCCCCCTCAACACACAACCAGTGACTTTTATATATATATATATATATATATATATATATATATATATATATATATATATATATATATATATATAGACAGACAGACAGACAGACAGACAGACAGACAGACAGACAGACAGATAGTGTGTATATACACACAAACTATGTCTAGTAACTGCTTTTAACCTGTGATGTACATAATTAACTGATGTTATTACGTTTTAAAGCCTTTTTCTATTACATTTGTGAGAGGGATGCAACATCATTTTGTTCTGCTGTGCACTTAGCAATAAAGTTCATCTTCAATAACAACTAGGCCTCTTCTAGAAATTGACCTGGTGGACACCTGAATAATTATTACAAACTGTGTAGTACTTTCCTGCATTATTATCAACGTCTGATTGTGTCTTCTCTTTCCTTTTAAAATACTAAAACAAATATAATTGTGACGGCTCTATGATAATCACTCACTTTGATGACCAGACACGTTTAGGCTTTTAAACTGTTGTAAGTGAACTATTCATCTTTCTAACAACATCTTTATCAGCCAATAGTAAATATAGTTATTTACCTGATTGTTAGCATGCTGTCTGTGAACCTCTGGACAAGTGCTTTAATGAAGACAGGGTCGATGTTCCTCTTCTGCAGCTGGCTGAAAAGCATGTCCACATTTGGCATGATCTTGTGGAACAGTGCCAGGAAAAAACAGAAAGCCTCGTCTTCGAGCATCCTCACAAAGCCCCCCGCCTCTCTGACAGTCGGGGCATCAAAGTTCCCAGAGTCTCTGATGGTCTGGAAACACGTTAGGAGGTCATCCCTGTACTCGTACACAGTGTTTACAGCGCGACTGTGGAAGTTCCACCGTGTTGTAGAGGCTCTGGGAGTCTATGCGCAACCACTTCGTCAAGCACGGTGGTTCGCTTGGGAGACCTGGAGAAGAAAGCAGAAAATCCTGCAAGGTCGGAAAAGAAAGTGCCGATCCTGGGGATGCGTGAAGTAGCCTGCTGCATGATGAGGTTCAGCTGATGTGCATAGCAGTGGACGTAGTGCGCATTTTCGTACACATCCACTATTTTACGCTGCACTCCGCCGGTGGCTCCCCTCATCACACTTGCTCCGTCGTAAGCCTGGGCAATAAGTTTGGCCTTTTGTCCATGTGAGAGTATGGTGCTGAGCCTCTCCAGCAGCGCTGTAGCGATGGTGTCGGCGGTTGCGTTCTCGATCAAAATGAACTCGAAAAAACGCTCTTGGACGTTACTTTTAGCATCGATGTAGCGTATCACAAGCACCAACTGGCAGTGGGTGGAAACGTCAGTCGTCTCGTCAGCTTGAATGGCGATAAAATCAGCACTCTTTACTTCCTCCAGGATGTAATCCTTAAGCACTGACAGCATACAGTCCAACAGCTCGTTCTGTATTGTCTTTGACGTGCCCTTAAAAACGGTAGCTGTCTTCAGGTGCTCCTCTAGCACACTGTCGAGGGAGGCAACAAAATCCACTAAGCCCCGGAAAATGCCGGGGTTGTCCGAGGAGTCAGTCTCCTCGTGCACACGCAAGGCCAACTCAAAAGCCCCACAGAACTTCACACAATCGATAATTTTGGATAGAATGTGCCTGTTTTTATCCACCTCCTCATTGTGTTTCCTCACCGCAATCCTGTGGCCGTCATCCAGCTGCGTAGCAATGTTCACCCTTCCTAATACAGCTAGCTTTACAGAGTTGTCCATGTGTGCCCTGGTGTTCTCATGTTTCTTTACCTTCTCTGACAGGTGCTTCATATCCCTCACTCCGGTACCTGTCCATGCTGAATCTGACCCCGTCGTTTTAAAAAGCAAGCACGGAAAGCAAAATAAAGCATTAGCATCAGTGCACCCAGCTAGCCAAGCCTTCCTGGTGTACCAGCTACGGGAGAAGCCGCGCATATACTGCTTCCCTTTCTCGCTAGCCTGCTGTCTGATTGAGAGGTCAGGTTGATCTGGGCCCAGCTCTTTCACCCGAACTTTCTCTGACAAAGTTCTCCTCTCAAACGGATCTTGGAGGAGAGATTTCACCGAGTTAGGGTTGGGTCTTGGAGGAGTAACGTTTGCGCTCGCCATTGTCGTCTAGTAAAAATGGCGCCACTGGAGCCCGGTCCTTATTTTATCAGGGGCGAGCTTGGGGCGATAAAATAATCGCCCTCCTTGGATTCGAATTAAAATCGCTGATTAGCTACATTTTATGTCATACATTCATATCTTAAATTAGCAATTGGCTTAACTGCTACGTAGACCCGCCTCCTCGGGGCACTTTCTGTATCGCCCAGAGCTGACGAGGCGTTTGACAGGCAGAGGAAAGGTTGCGAATATGATTTTCTATCATATCTTACACATATTACTGTGTGCATTCCATATTTCAAACACACAAATATTGACATACTGATGTTTTTATTATTATTATTATTATTTTTATTTATTTTTTATTTTATTTTTTAAAATAATTTTATTTAAGGGGGCGGCGCCCTAGCGCCCTCTATCGGCCAGCCGCCACTGGCTAAATGACTAAAACGTAAATGTAATACCACACCTCCTCGGGCCTTATGATTTAAATATCCATGAAGAGTCCTCTATCTATCTCTATGGTTCTCACTCTAGTTTACGGCACCACCTGAAAGCACACGTGTTTTCGTCGCGTGGAACCTGTGTGTAGCACTCTTCACTCCAGCAGCTGAGCTTATTTGTTGTACAAAGGTATGTCAGTCAAATATATATTTTTGTGTATTTCATCAGTTTAGCGACGCGACCATAATGTGCTCAGCAAAGCATAACGTGATACTGTAGTATTTTGATACGTTGTAAATAAGTAATCGAGCTGGCTAGCTAACGTTACCTTGTTCCATTGATCCCTTGCAAGTTGCTGTACTGATATAGTTCATAAACGTGAAATCATGCATTGATCAAGTCATTAGTTAACTTAATCCATTTAATGTTTGTTGGCTACCTAGATAGTATTTTGATACGTTGTAAATAAGTAATCGAGCTGGCTAGCTAACGTTACCTTGTTCCATTGATCCCTTGCAAGTTGCTGTACTGATATAGTTCATAAACGTGAAATCATGCATTGATCAAGTCATTAGTTAACTTAATCCATTTAATGTTTGTTGGCTACCTAGATAGTTTTATCGTGGTATTTACCTAGCAAAACATGTTCAAACATTCACTAACGTTACTGACTATGTTCGAAGAACATTGCTAGTTGTTTAGTATTTGAAAGTGAAATCTTATCTCCCGTCCTCCAACTATCTCAGGCGCACTAGAAAATGTCCTTCCGAGGAGGAGGTGGAAGAGGGGGCCGTGGTGGCGGATTCAACCGTGGTGGAGGTGGAGGAGGATACGGTGGTGGTGGAGGAGGATATGGTGGTCGAGGTGGCGGCGGCGGTTTCCGAGGTGGTGGACGAGGAGGTCGAGGAGGCTTCCAAGACTATGGCCCTCCAGAATATGTTGTTGGTAAGATGAATAAGACCGCCATGTGATGTTCCAGTGATGGAGAGGGCATTGTCTTTACATCTTGAATTTACACTACACCAGTTGCACATCTAGAGATGTCCATATCGTCTGCCTGGCATTGTAACATCAGTTGGCCTATTTGTACTAGCACATACTGATCCCAGTTCAATTTTTTTCCTGTACTGACCAGATGTCATTGCTCTTGTCTCTGCAGCATTAGGAGAATTCATGCACCCCTGTGAGGATGAAATTGTGTGCAAGTGTGTAACTGAGGAGAACAAAGTTCCCTACTTCAACGCACCCGTGTACTTGGAAAACAAGGAGCAGATCGGGAAAGTGGACGAAATCTTCGGCCAGCTACGTGACTTTGTATCCTTTCAATCTTTCGTTGTCTAACCAGAGTCATCTCTGAAGTGGTTGGGAACATGTTCATGTTTTCCTGATCTTATTAATACCTTCTTCGTGGTGATACAACATAACACTCAGTGTAAAACATGTATGCTATAATTCATTTTTTACTGGTTAACACGGAGTTTCATGTCATTTGTGACACTGGTTTGCCCCTTAACCTGAAGCTGCAGTATTTCTCTGTTAAACTCTCTGATAATATGAAGGCATCCTCGTTCAAGAAACTACAGAAGGTAAGCTATATCCGTGTATTACATGTAGCAGAGCTGATGGTAGTTAGTGCTTTTATGGTCGACGAGACCCAAACTGGCATCCGTGGTGTTAACAGAGAATGCAAGATACCAGAAACACCTCTCCCAACTCGCTTGTTAACCAATCATCATCTCTAAATCGAACGCGGAGGCCTCCGTGGAGGTAAACTTTTTATGGAGGTGCACTGAGCCCCGCGCGAGACCTCCACACAGCCCCGCGCGAGACCTCCACACAGCCAACGTGTACTTCCATTTTCTTGTGGATTTGCTTTAGTTATAGATGGGTTGGTTGTTTAGCAACAAAACTGACAAGTGCAAAACAGACAGGGTTGGCTTAGACTGTTGACAATAAACATCCAATGTTTATTGAAAACAAATACATTTGCACAATGAGCACTTGTTGTCTCAAATACATCGTTAGTTGTTTCTGTGCTAGCTAGTGAATTTAAGCCTTATTAGCATTGACTTGAAATCAGTCAAAACAACTCAAAACAAGACACGGTATCAAGAACAAGCTGCAATGAAACGCTTAAGATTCCCTACATGGCAGTTTCTTGTCATTCTTGCTAGCAAACTGGACATCCAGAATCACAACACGCTGACTTCTGTCCCATGGAAGCATGCACATTGTTTTTGTGATTTTTGTCAGCTAACCCATCTATTGCATAAACATTCCTACAGCATGTATTCTGTAACTCTCTCATCATATTCTGGTCCACAGTTCTACGTAGACCCAATGAAACTCCTACCACTCCAGAGGTTCCTTCCCAGGCCCCCGGGTGAGAAGGGTCCCCCAAGAGGAGGCAGAGGGGGTAGAGGTGGAAGAGGAGGTCCCCGCGGAGGTAAGAGAAAAATGTCAACAGCACAGGCCCCATGGCTGTGTGTTTTTTTTTTTTTTGTGGAGGAATGTTAGTCAATTTTTATACAAAAATATATATTTTGCCCTCCCAGGTGGATTCCGTGGTGGCAGGGGTGGTGGTGACCGTGGCGGATTTGGCAGAGGAGGTTTTAGTGGTGGACGAGGAGGGGGAGGATTCAGAGGTAGAGGAGGTGGCGGTGGACGAGGATTCAGAGGTAAGTCCAAATCCTGGAAAAGGAAATTGAATTAACGTGAATAGACAAGTTGTAAAGCTGCTATGCATTTTGTGTTTCTGTGGTGTTGATATGCCTTTTTCTATCATCAAGGTGGGAGATGATGACAAACTGTTTGCTTCGGGGATCCTCACCAAGTGTCAATACCGGCAGGAAGCAAATCGGCGCGATGCCTGAGCTTGGCTCTGTTGAACTTGACTTATGGAGAACAGACATTGCATATTTTTATACTGCTCATCTGTCAATTTGTTTTGTTTTTGTACACCAATCTTTGATGAATAATGTGTGAATTCTTGGCTTTTATTTAATGACCTTTGAATGCACTCTGCTATCACAGGGAATGGTATCATTAATAGCCCAGTTGCTGTTGCAACTCTTCAACATTGTTCACACTGGATGGTTTTTGGGTACATTTTGGATATGGTGTTATTATTATTATTATTATAATACTGTTGGATATGATTCAGAGCTTTCAGTTAGACCAAAATATGGGCCCCTTGGGGGAACTGGGCCTTTTTATCAATGTCATGTTGGAGTGCAACAGTCATTTCGATGTTGATGAAGCCAGAAATCGTTGAAACCCTGATGTTTGTAAGTGGATGATATGATGGACATGAGTTAATTTGTTATCATCACAAATAAGTGGAAAATATTGTAGGAACCCCAGATAATCCAGAACGGTTACAGAGTACTGCCATCTTTTGTAAAGAAAAGCCTTTGATTAAACGGTGCTCTGTAGGTATCTCCAGTTTTTTTACTTGGTGTCTTATTTCTACTAATGTAACGTTAGCCTAGTGTTCCAGAAGAACATCCTTCAAATTCAGGGTGCTTGTGTGTGTTTTCAACACCCTTTTGTTGAAACTGTTCAGATACTGAAATAAATATTGCTAGTACAACTGTCAAAGCAAATAGTCCAGCAGCTCTCTACAAAGGCATGCCCCATCGCTCTGATAAAGGCTGCGTAAAAATATTGAAGTTTGTTAGCTGCTATTGTGGATTAAATGTGTGCATTTGAATTGTCACACCATACACGTTCGTTAGGGTCTCATTTCTGTCCAGCTTATTGATGGCCTATATCAGGCCATAATGGCTACTGTGACTACTCTTGGGTGATACTTCTTGCTTTAATAACATCTGTGTGGTCAACATATTAGAGATACTCCACACACTTAAAGGTTGCTTCTGAGAGAAGGGGTAGTAAAGCCCCCCCCATATGTGAATACTATCAGCCAAGAAGCCAGGCTTTTTTTTGGGCACAGCTAGGTGGGTAATCCACTTGCCTTAAACCACAGGGTTGCTGGTTCAATTATCTCCTCCCCTCAATATGTTACAAATGTACCAATTGACAATGTGATGTTATCCTTTAGAAGATGTTTGCTGGAATTGTATTTAGCCCACAATTAATTTCATGCCCATTCACTTCATATGTGGTTGACTGTGGATTTCATAGGTTTGCACAAATCATGGAACTCCGCGTCAACATGCCAACGTTCTTGATTGGTCAAAACGGTAGTTTTTGAGCTGCCCGCAAGTTTACTGACTTTTCGACTCGTTCAACTAATTTTTTTTCATTTAAGTCAGTAATGCCCAGAGCATGCAGGACCCCCTACTGGCTAACAATGAATGGGAATCTCAAAATAGTCATGATTCTACAAGCCTCTCGTTCACCATAAGGGGCTTATTGGAGCTGTCATTTGTGACAGACTTGTATATGTGTGCTTTAAACAATGCACGTGTTGATTGCTAGGCATACAAATGTGATTATTTCTTGGTACATTTGAAACGAGGTCTAGTTGTGGCCGTAATTGGACTAGATTGTGAACTACTCTTGGCGGAATGCATTGCTTGACTGCTCTGCCGTGAGGGTGATGAGCACAATATTGTTTGTGAACTGCAGCACCCCAAACGATTCGTTCTCGAGTTTGTTGAGCAGAGGCTGTGTATGTTTTGGTTCCTCAAAGCTGTGTCCATCATAACATTCAATAATCATTTAAATGCATTAATCCTAGCATCATGTGATCAATTATCAGTTCTAAACATGTATTTTTCTCTTTTATGTTGCCTGCAGCATGATCTATTTTGCTTGCGCCCATATACAGTATGACAGACAGTTCAGACAGAAGGAATATGTTATTGAGGAGTCTGTGAATGTAAAATGTTGCAATTGTGGTGGGGATCAGATTCCTGAGTGCCCTGTTAGGGTGAAAGAGTTTGAGGTGTCAAGGATCAGGGCTTGACACCTCAGCAAATCTCCTATGTGGAGGCGGTGAAGACAGTTGAAGGGGCAAGAGGCCACAGTGCTGAAGAACATATGGCGGTGGGATGCACCGCAAACAGTTGCAAATGTTATACGTCAATCAAGTGATCTGGATACACTTATTGTGAAGGTGGATTTTGTAGCATTTATAGCCACATTTATTAATTGTACTGCACAAGTGTCCAAGAAGCCGAGATGTTTTTGGGCTTCCAAGACTTCAGTGCAGAAGCACTGCAAGGACTACTGTCGCCATAAAATGTCCCACCCTCAAAGGATCCTTCTGAGACTGTAGGGACCCGATTAGAATGTTGTTAGGAAAGCAGGGTGATTTCGTATATATATATACAAACTATTTCAAGTTTTGTTTTTTTACTCCGCATTATGTCATTTTGGGAATCTTTATTATACACCCGCACAGTAGGTGGCGGAATGCACATATAGTTGTTGCGAACGCCATTATACCAAAGAAGAATAAAACAGTTGTTGGTCAAGGCACGTCACTGTATGAGCGTGTGTTAATCCTGCTGTAGATTTCCTTGCGGCCAGCAGGAGGCAGTGAAGAAAGTAGAGCAAGATGGGTGTTGGGTGAAAGGGGAGGAGTGGTGAGAGTAGTCGATATGTACCAGTACAGAGGGATAGGCAAACAAGTGATATAAGTTTCAGTAAGATTAGATTTTTAGCATTTATAGCAATGGTTATTCATTGTACTGCAGGGATGGAACGTAAATCGAAGAAAATTGAGGTTGTGGTGGCAGCTGCAGAGAGATATTTGGGTGTGCGAGACTTGACATCAGAAGAGTTACAGGGAGTGTTAAGTGGTGATGTCCCATCATTTCAGGTTGAGGGCATGAGGTACGAATGAATATATTTAAATAGTGGAGTAGGGTGGTGTTAATTATTAATAATATTTTTGAATTTGTGAGTGTATTGTTAGATGGTAGGGTATTTCTTTATTTTATTTTTCAAGCAAATATAAGGGAGTTGTACTCCAGTCTAGTAGGTGGAGGTAATACAAGAAATTGGATGCCAACCGCCGTTAAACCTCATCGAAGAAGAAGATTGCGGCCAGCAGGTCAAACGAACGACTAAAATGAATGAGTCACTCATAAAAAGGAACATGACTCGAGTAGGTAAAAAGAGTCCTTAAAAAAGAACGAATCGTTCGAGAACTGCACATCACCCTTTCTCTCGTGCTGAAGAAATAACATGGAAACAGCTGGAAAAGTAAGTTCCAAGTAGGCTACTTCTTACAAATACTACTACTCAACTTTGTTCACATGCTCCTGGTTAAATTGTGCAATGTTTCCATTAATTCTGTCGTTGAAACGACATCAAAGCGTGTATTTTCCTCGCAAAGGCAGATTTTGTGGACAGTGACCTGGGCATAGAAGTTGCACGTCTAGCCAGCGAGAGAGCGATACAAAGAAACAGTGTATTGACTGTAGTATGTTCAATTTTCACTGTCTCAATAGTGAATGAATAGCAAGCTGAAATCATCGTTATGTATTGACGGGTCGTGGGATTTAAATGAATGTATGCCTCCTGTAGTGCGTTCGACATGTCTTTACTAACTAACTAAAACGAAAGCTGTCAAATAGGCTGCAGTTTCAGGAAATCCGTTATATGAGCTACAATTTCGGACTTTGTGAGCATAAAGAAAGAGTAGAGACTAAATTATACTGATCAAATATAAACGCAACCTGTAACGTGTTGGTCCCATGTTTTATGAGCTGAAATAAAAATATCCCAGAAATATTCTATATGCACAAAAAACTTATTTCTCAAATGTTTTGCACAAATTTGTTTAGGCCTACATCCTTGTTAGTGAGCATTTATCATTTGCCAAGGTAATCCATCCACCTGACATGTGTGACATATCAAGAAGCTGATTAAACAGCATGATCATTACACAGGTGCACCTTGTGCTGAGGACAATAAAAGGCCACTCTAAAATGTGCAGTTTTGTCACACAACACAATGCCACAGATGTCTCAAGTTTTGAGGGAGTGTGCAATTGGCATGCTGACTACAGGAATGTCCACCAGAGCTGTTGTCAGAGAATTTAATGTTTTTCTCTACCATAAGCCGTTTTTGAGAATTTGGCAGTATGTCCAACTGGGCTCACAACCGCAGACCACGTGTAACCAACCACGCCAGCCAAGGACCTCCACATCCGGCTTCTTCACCTGCGGGATTGCCTGAGACCAGCCACCCAGACAGCTGGTGAAACTGTGGGTTTGCACAACCGAAGAATTTCAGAAACAGTCTCAGGGAAGCTCATCTGCATGCTTGTTGTCCTCACCAGGTTATTGAACTGACTGCAGTTCAGCGTTGTAACTGACTTCAGTTGGAAAATGCTCACTTTCGATGGCCACTAGCACGCTGGAGAAGTGTGCTTTTCACGGATGAATCCCGGTTTCAATTGTACCGGGCAAATGGCAGACAGCGTGTATGGCGTTGTGTGGGCGAGCGGTTTGCTGATGTCAATGTTGGGGTTATGGTATGGGCAGGCATAAGCTATGGACAACGAACACAATTGCATTTTATCGATGGCAGTTTGAATGCAAAGAGATACCGTGACGAGATCCTGAGGCCCATTGCCGTGCCATTAATTCGCCGCCATCACCTCATGATAATGCACAGCCCCATGTCGCAAGGATCTGTACACAATTCCTGGAAGTTGAAAATGTCCCAGATCTTCCATGGCCTGCATACTCACCAGACATGTCACCCATTGAGCACGTTTGGGATGCTCTGGATCGACGTGCACGACAGCGTGTTCCAGTTCCTGCCAATATCCAGCAACATCGCACAGCCATTGAAGTGGAGTGGGACAACATTCCACAGGCCTGATCAACAATGCGAAGGAGATGTGTCGCGCTGCATGAGGCAAATGGTGGTCACACCAGATACTGACTGGTTTTCTGATCCAAACCCCTACCTTTTTTGTAAGGTGTCTGTGTACCAACAGATGCACATCTGTATTCCCAGTCATGTTAAATCCATAGATTAGGGCCTAATGAATTGATTTCAATTGACCGATTTCCTTATATGAACTGTAACTCAGTAAAATCTTTGAAATTGTTGCGTTGTTGTTCAGTGTACTTTGGCCCCAGTACAGCAATGATCATGGTTCCTTGCTGTTTTCAAGTTTTCTCTTGTCTGAACCAGTCCTCTCAAGAATAACTTACACAGGCAGCCCAATTCTGATCTTTTGCCCAATCATTGGCAAAGGAGTTGATCCTAAGATATGTAGGTTATAGGTGAAACTGGTTGTAGTAGCTAGACTACAGATCAAAGTCCTTCCAACTGTGAAGAGGCCTAGTGCACATTACATATCCAATCACTGACCAGCACTCCTCTCCAACTGCACTCACCACAGACAGACACCACAAACAATCTTCTAAATCATATTTTCTGTGTATGAAATGGACAGTTGACACATTGCGGTTGTCTTCCAGGTGATGAAGTGCAAGGCAGCTGTAGCCTGGGAGGCTGGGAAACCCTTGTCCATTGAGGAGGTGGAGGTGACCCCACCGAAGGTCCACAAAGTGCGCATCAAGGTAACAGCCCCTTCCCTACGCCAAAAATGTTATAGGTATTTTTCCATTACATATATTATAAAAGCATTTAACAATTAGCAGAATCATTATGGGTTTAAAAGAGGATTAGTGACTACACCTGTCTATGATGTATGAAACATATTTTGTAATCCAGATGCATGACCGGACAACCACATTGTGACTGCAGTAATCAATGTACTATATAATTATCATCAGGTGTGTATGTATATTATTTTTAAAGGAACTGTCTTTATCATGCCACCAATAGCCAGGCAAGAGGACGGGAAACCAAGCAGACATGGGCATAGACAGGAAAGAGTCTAGACAAAGAAACCATAGTGGCTCAAGGTCAAGGGAGGGTGGCTGTTTGGATAAAGAGGGTGTTCTGATATGATATGAAAAGATTAAGCTGTATAATAAGAGAGATCCAAGTCTGGGACTGGCAGTTGCTCCGCGGACCAGCTCGGCTTGTTACTTTGTAATAAAGTATATTCTGAACTCACAAGCTCCAGTTTCTGAGAGATATCGTTGAGAAGTATTTCCACGACAATGTCTCAGACAAATGCTCCTGTATTGTACTTGCACTCCCATGACAATTCCAGGAACAGCATAACCAACAACCCCAGCCTGCAGCAGACCTTTGTTTTGTGTGCAGTATCTTTGGTTTGTATGTGTGATACAATATATCCTCCCCCTAGAATAATATGTCTGAGTTCTTTTGCTCTGTAAAACAAAAGGACATACTGTTTGAGGCAGGCTGCTTTTCGGTGGGGATGAACTGTTCAGCTGCTTGAATACTGTGGGGAGCATCAAGTGTTGTCCTGTGTTCCTGCCCAAATGGATTTAGTGAGCCAGCTGTGAGGAAACCATCTTTGGAATGTGTTCAACAGGGCCGATCTGGTCCAGTGTTTAGAAAACGTAGTTATGGCATATTCTAGGCATTTTACCATGTTCCTCTATTGTACTAGCTAGCTGTCTGTCTTGCAACATTGAGACACAACCTTGTTTCTATTATCCACATAGCAGGTGCAGTAGTTGGTATTGTAGGAATAGTCCTAGAGGGTTGGGACTTGGTTGAACCATTTAGGATGTTTTAGGCTAGTTGGCACCACATGCTTCATAGCTTATTGGTTGTATTGAATGAGAGAACTTAATTGCAATGTTGTGCGTTTCAGGTCTTTGCGACCGGGGTGTGTCACACGGATGCCGACCCTGTGGGACTCTTCCCTGTCATCCTGGGTCATGAGGGCGCCGGGACGCATGGGCGAGGGAGTCACCAAGTTCAAGCAAGGTGAAGACTATGAATATCAACAAATGTATTCTCCCTAAAACAGTGTTTTCCTGTCCCTGGGACCCACAGGGGGAACATGTTTGTTCTAGTCCAGGACTAACACGCCAGAATCAAATAATGCAATGACTTGATCAGTTGAATCAGATGTTTGCTGAAAGTCTATTTTCTCTCCCAAGGTGACACCGTCATCCCATTGCATGTGCCACAGTGTGGTGAGTGCAAATTCTGCAAAAAGACCAACCTCTGCCAGAAGATCTGGTAATTAGAATGCAATCTCGCATGTCATCAATAATAGCTTGGAAGGTTGTGGTCAGGATTAGGGTTGCAAAATTCAATAAATTCCCTGGTTTTCCAGAAATCCCAGTTGGAGGATTCTGAATTTCCTGCTTATTCCGGGAACCTCCAACTGGGATCTCTGGAAAATCAGGGCATTTATTTACAGTTCCCGGCATTATGCAACCGTAGTCAGGATCATTCATTATTGACTCCCCATTTTCAGTCAGCCAAGTAGGCAGTGAGCATATCTATAATGATAGTTAGATTAATCTCAGCAATAGTAGGACAATATTCTACTCCAGTCTTGGGATTGCAGTTGGCGCTGTGCAAGTGAAGAAGCAACCAGGGTTGCAAACACCAACATTGCAACTTAAACCAAATCAAGGCCAAATTCTGTCAGGCAGGTAGCCTAGCGGTTAAGAGCGTTGGGCCAGTAACCGAAAGGTCGCTGGTTTGAATCCCTGAGCAGACTAGGTGAAAATAAATCTCTGTACCCGTGAGCAAGGCACTTAACCCTAATTGTTTCTGTAAGTCGCTCTGGATAAGAGTGTCTGCTAAATGACAAAATACATGAATGAAATAGCCTCCAAAATAGTTGGCTAAAGCATATAGAGATCACTGGCTGTTATCCTTGCCTGTTATTGATCATCATCCTTCATCTCATCAGGATAACCATGGGTCGGGGTTTGATGCCTGACAACACCTCGCGGTTCACCTGCAAGGGCAAGCAGCTGTTTCACTTCATGGGGACTAGCACCTTCTCCGAGTACACTGTGGTAGCCGACATTCCAAGGTGGATGAGAAGGCCCCCCTGGACAAGGTGTGCCTGCTGGGCTGCGGCATCTCCACGAGCTACGGAGCTGCCCTCAACACTGCCAAGGTGGGTGGGTGATGCCAGGCTGCAAGACAAAATACCCTGTCTAGAAGTGGAAAGCACAAGCAAAGAGCCACAGCTTTATTGTCATTTGGTTCTATCTTTTTATGTTTTATTTCCTGTGAATTAACTTTCCACTGGTGCAAATACTTAATCTATTAATTTGCTTTCCTAAATTTGCTATGATCATGATAACACACATCTTACACAACAATTATATCATCATTTTACTGACAAAAGCCATTCTGTAACTGGTTTTATCAACCTACTCTCACAGGTACCTACCTACAGGTTGAGCCTGGCTCCACCTGTGCTATTTTCGGCATGGGTGCCGTCGGCCTTGCCGTCATCATGGGCTGCAAAGTTGACAGGGTGACCAGGATCATCGGCGTGGACATCAACCGGGACAAGTTTGACAAGGCCAAGGAGTTTGGGGCCACTGAGTTTGTGAACCCCAAGGAACACAGCAAACCTATTCAGGAGGTGCTAGTGGTGATGACCGACGGAGGGTTTGACTACTCCTGTGAATGCATTGGTGACGTGGGAATCATGGTAAGACTGGTCAGGGGGAGTGGAAAAAGCAGCTTGGGCTAGAGCATCCAGTCCTAGTTCTGTACTGAGCTCAGGGGGCTGTTCAGAATGGCGCAATGTTACAGAATGTTTAGATATCCATGTCGTCAGTGGCACATTTCTAACATACAGCTGGCGGGATATACGCTACATCGGCAGGATAGAACGGCTGACTCCGGTAAGACAAGGGGTGGCAGTCTGTGTATATTTGTAAACAAAAGCAGGTGCACGAAATCTAATATTAAGGAAGTCTCAAGGTTTTGCTTGCCTAAGGTAGAGTATCTCATGATAAGCTGTAGACCACACAATTTACCAATATATTTTTATTGTATATTTTTCTTAGCTGTCTATTTACCACCACAAACCGATGCTGGCACTAAGACTGCACTCAGTGAGCTGTATAAGGCCATAAGCAAACAGGAAAACACTCGTCCAGAGGCAGCGCTCCTAGTAGCCGGGGACTTTAATGCAGGGAAACTTAAATCCGTTCTACCTAATTTCTACCAGCATGTTAAATGTGCAACCAGAGGGGAAAAAAAAACTCTAGACCACCTTTACTCCACACACAGAGACGCGTACAAAGATCTCCCTCGCCCTCCATTTGGCAAATCTGACCATAATTCTATCTTCCTGATTCCTGCTTATAAGCAAAAACTAAAGCAGGAAGCACCAGTGACTCGGTTAATAAGGAAGTGGTCAGATGACGCAGATGCTAAGCTACAGGACTATTTTGCTAGCACAGACTGGAATATGTTCCGGGATTCTTTCGATGGCATTGAGGAGTACACCAGTCACTGGCTTCATCAATAAGTTCATCGATGACGTCGTCGCCACAGTGACTGTACATACATACCCCAACCAGAAGCCATGATTTACTGGCAACATCCACACTGAGCTAAAGGGTAGAGCAGCCGCTTTCAAGGAGCGGGACTCTAACACGGACGCTTATAAGAAATCCCGCTATGCCCTCCGACGAACCATCAAACAGGCAAAGAGTCAATACAGGACTAAGATTGAATCGTACTACACCGGCTCCGACGCTCGTCGGATGTGGCAGGGCTTGAAAACTATTAGACTACAAAGGGAAGCACAGCCGTGAGCTGCCCAGTGACACGAGCCTACCAGACGAGTTAAATCACTTCTATGCTCCCTTCGAGGCAAGTAACACTGAAGCATGCATGAGAGCATCAGCTGTTCCGGATGACTGTGTTATCACGCTCTCCGTAGCCGATGTGAGGAAGACCTTTTAAACAGGTCAAGGCATTCATAAGGCCGCAGGGCCAGACGGATTACCAGGACGTGTACGCCGAGCATGCGCTGACCAACTGGCAAGTGTCTTCACTGACATTTTCAACATGTCCCTGACTGAGTCTGTAATACCAACATGTTTCAAGCAGACCACCATAGTCCCTGTGCCCAAAAACACGAACATAACCTGCCTAAATGACTCACGGCTGTAGCCATGAAGTGCTTTGAAAGGCTGGTCATGGCTCACATCAACACCATTATCCCAGAAACCAGACCCACTCCAATTTGCATACCGCCCCAACAGATCCACAGATGATGCAATCTCTATTGCACTCCACACTGTCCTTTCCCACCTGGACAAGAGGAACACCTACGTGAGAATGCTATTCATTGACTACAGCTCAGCGTTCAACACCATAGTGCCCTCAAAGCTCATCACTAAGCTAAGGACCCTGGGACTAAACACCTTTCTCAGCAACTGGATCCTGGACTTCCTGACAGGCCACCCCCAGGTGGTAAGGTTAGGTAAGAACACATCTGCCACGCTGATCCTTAACACGAGGGCCCCTCAGGGGTGCATGCTCAGTCCCCTCCTGTACTTCCTGTTCACCCATGACTGCATGGCCAGGCACGACTCCAACACCATCATTTAAGTTTGCAGATGACACAACAGTGGTAGGCCTGATCACTGACAACAATGAGACAGCCTATAGGGTGGAGGTCAGAGACCTGGCCGTGTGGTGCCAGGATAACAACCTCTCCCTCAACGTGATCAAGACAAAGGAGATGATTGTGGACTAAGCACGCCCCCATTCTCATCGATGGGGCTGTAGTGGAACAGGTTGAGGGCTTCGAGTTCCTTGGTGTCCACATCACCAACAAACTATCATGGTCCAAACACGCCAAGACAGTTGTGAAGAGGGCACGACAAAGCTTATTCCCCCTCAGGAGACTGAAAGGATTTGGCATGGGTCCTCAGATCCTCAAAAAGTTCTACAGCTGCACCATCGAGAGCATCCTGACTGGTTGCATCACCGCCTGGTATGGCAACTGCTCTGCCTCCGACCGCAAGGCACTACAGAGGGTAGTGCGTACGGCCCAGTAAATCACTGGGTCCATGCTTTCTGCCATCCAGGACCTCTATACCAGGCGGTGTCAGAGGAAGGCTCTTTAAAATTGTCAAAGACTCCTGCCACCCTGGTCATAGACTGTTCTCTATGCTACCGAACGGCAAGCGGTACTGGAGCGCCAAGTCTAGTTCCAAAAGGCTTCTTAATAGCTTCTACCCCCAAGCCATAAGACTCCTGAACAGCTAATCATGGCTACCCGGTCTATTTGCATTGCCCCCCACCCCCTCTTTTACGCTGCTGCTACTCTGTTTATTATCTATGTATAGTCACTTTAACTCTACCCACATGTACATATTACCTCAATGACCTTAACTAACCGGTGCCCCCGCACATTGACTCTGTACCAGTACCCCCTGGATATACTGTTATTTAATTTTACTGCTGCTCTTTGCTATTTTTTACTTAACACTTTTTTTTCCCTACTCTTCACCAACAGAGGTCACTGTAGTTGGCACTTCAGGCTTGGACCACAACAGCAAAATACCTTTCACTTTACTACATTTCCCCCCTAAATACCTGTCTTCTGATGATACTCAATTTGTTGTTTCAGAGGGTGGCTCTGGAGGCGTGCCACAAAGGCTGGGGCTAGAGCATCATCATCGGGGTGGCAGGTGTGGGACAGGAGATCTCCACACGTCAATTCCAGCTGGTTACCGGCCTGTGTGGAGGGGCACAGCATTCGGAGGTCATTGTCGTGGATGATTTTGATGAGGAACCTTGACTATTCTGACGTCAATATATTTTTCACTGCAAGTCACCTATTTTTGATTAATGAGCAGCAATGTGGCACTAGTTATAATACTAGTAATAAAAAAACTTTTTTGGAAGTATGGTAATGCATAGATTACTCATGTTTTCCTGTTCCCCTATCCCAGGCTGAAAGAGTGTGGAGAGCGTCCCCAAACTAGTGACCGACTACATGAACAAGAAGCTGAAGGCGGATGAGTTTGTGACCCATACATTGCCCTTTGACCAGATCAATGAGGGCTTTGACCTCCTGCATGCCGGAAAGAGGTGAATAGATCAAGTGTTGCATCATATAACATCAATTAATGATGTTAGTCTATTCACATCTTTGTTCAAATTGAAAATAGTTTCCAACACAGTTTATTAAAGGCCTTTTAAAGTTGCATGCTAATTTGTCTATTCCAGGATCCGTGCCATCCTGAAGTTCTGAAGTGCCTGCCTGCCTGCCATGTTGAGCCTCACACTCCCATCCGGCTTTTATAAAACAATCACCTTTCAATCGCTATAGCACTTAACTTTCAGAATTAGATCCCCAGTCTGTACATATGTGGCTCTGTCCATGTCAATTAGGATAATTAAAATGTCAAAGGAATAAAATTGACTCTTACGTTTTATTTCCAGTTTAAAGTTAAATGTCTCATAGGTATTGGCTATACATTTGAAATTATACTTATTTTTTCCCATTTCATATTGATCACAATGATTGTTGCCAAAGTATGGAGAGGATGACTCAAATTGTAACAAACGGCTTTCCAGACTAAAGTTCAGCCATTTAATCCTATTGAAGCCTAACAATCATTCAAAGCTACACAAACAAATGCATCATGATTTGATTGATCATGGGGAAATCATTTAAAGGGACAGCAAAACTACAGCATGTATGACAATCGTGATTGAGCTGTATTTTGAGTATCTGCGTGCTATGACTAAGCCCCAACCCTAGCCCCTGCCCTGGAACACAGCTGTGAATAGACCTTTTAGAAAACATGGGACAAAATAGCCCAAATTAGGACATGTAATTTAAGAGCATGTTTATAAATACCCCAATCAGATCCCAGTGAAGGCTAAACTTAGACTGATGTAGTCAGATTGTTATGGTGTACTCCTGGTATCAAAGCATATGAAAATACATGCTCTCTTGCATAATGAGAATCTAAATAAAATGTACATTTTGAACTGATGAAGTGGTAATAAAATAGGTGGGTAAACCCTAATATCTTGATTTATATATTAGGGTAAATGTGTGTGTGTGATATATATATATATATATATATATATATCACACACACTTACCCTAATAAAAATATATTTACACACACACATACAGTACCAGTCAAAAGTTTGGACACACCTACTCAGTGCAGGGTTTTTCTTTTCTTTTTACTATTTTCTACATTGTAGAATAATAGTGAAGACATCAACACTATGAAATAATACACATGGAATCAGGTAGTAACCAAAAAAAGTGTTAAACAAATCAAAATATATTTTAGATTCTTCAATGTAGCCACCCTTTGCCTTGACAGCTTTGCACACTCTTGGTATTCTCTCAACCAGCTTCATGAGGTAGTCACCTGGAATGCATTTCAATTAACAGGTGCGCCTTCTTAAAAGTTAATTTGTGGAATTTCTTTACTTCTTAATGCATTTGAGCCAATCAGTTGTGTTGTGACAAAGTAGGGGTGGTATACAGAAGATAACCTTATTTGGTAAAATACCAAGTCCATATTATGGCAAGAACAGCTCAAATAAGCAAAGAGAAACAACAGTCCGTCCATTACTTTAAGACATGAAGGTCAGTCAATCTGGAAAATGTCAAGAACTTTGAAAGTTTCTTCAAGTGCAGTCGCAAAAACCATCAAGTGCTCTGATGAAACTGGCTCTCATGAGGACCGCCACAGGAAAGGAAGACCCAGAGTTACCTCTGCTGCAGAGGATAAGATAATTAGAGTTACCAGCCTCAGCTTGCAGCCCAAATAAATGCTTCGCAGAGTTCAAGTAACAGACACATCTCAACATCAACTGTTCAGAGGAGACTGCATGAATCAGGCCTTCATGGTCGAATTGCTGCAAAGAAACCACTACTAAAGGACACCAACAAGAAGAAGAAACTTGCTTGGGCCAAGAAACACGAGCAATGGACATTAGACCGGTGGTTCCAACCTCGGTGTCTTTGTGAGACGCAGAGTAGGTGTACGGATGATACAGTGCTATGAAAAAGTATTTGCCCCCTTTCTAATTTTCTCTACTTTTGCATATTTGTGATACTGAATGTTATCAGATCTTCAACCAAAACCTAATATTAGATAAAGGGAACATAAGTGAACAAATAACACAAAAATTACATATTTATTTCATAAACAAAGTTATGCAACACCCAATTCCCTTGTGTGAAAAAGTAATTGCCCCTTACACTCAATAACTGGTTGTGCCATCTTTAGCTGCAATGACTCCAACCAAATGCTTCCTGTAGTTGTTGGTCAGTCTCTCAGGTCGCTGTGGAGGAATTATGGCCCACTCTTCCATGCAGAACTGCTTTAACTCAGTGACGTGTGGGTTTTCAAGCATGAACTGCTAGTTTCAAGTCCTGCCACAACATCTCAATTGGGATTAGGTCTGGACTTTGACTAGGCCATTCCAAAACTTCCAATTTGTTTCTTTTTAGCAATTTTCATGTAGACTTGATTGTGTGTTTTGGATCATTGTCTTGATGCATGACCCAGCTGCGCTTCAGCTCACAGACGGATGGTCTGACATTCTCCTGTAGAATTCTCTGATACAGAGCAGAATTCATGGTTCCTTCTATTAAGGCAAGTCGTCCAGGTCCTGAGGCAGCAAAGCATCCCCAAACCATCACACCACCATCACCATGCTTGACCTTTGGTATAATGTTCTTACTGTGAAATGCAGTGTTTGGTTTTCGCCAGGCATAATGGGACCCATCTCGTCCAAAAAGTTGACTCAAGTTTGCCAAAAAGCACCTGGATGATCATCAAGACTCTTGGAAGAACGTTCTATGGACAGATGATTCAAAAGTATAACTTTTTGGACGACATGGTTACAGTAATGCCTGGCGAAACCAAGGCACACTTAACCAGCATGGCTACCACAACATTCTGCAGCGATATGCCATCCCATCTGGTTTGCGCTTAGTGGGACTATCATTTGTTTTTCAACAGGACAATGACCCAAAACACACCTCCAGGCTGTGTAAGGGCTGTTTGACCAAGAAGGAGAGTGATGGAGTGCTGCTTCAGATGACCTGGCCTCCACAATCTCCTGACCTCAACCCAATTGAGATGGTTTGGGATGAGTTGGACCGCAGAGTGAAGGAAAAGCAGCCAACAAGTGCTCAGCATATGTGGGAACTCCTTCAAGACTGTTAGAAAAGCATTCCAGGTGACTACCTCATGAAGCTGGTTGAGAGAATGCCAAGCGTGTGCAAAGCTGTCATCAAGGCAAAGGGTGGCTACTTTGAAGAATCTAAAATATATTTTGATTAGTTTAACACTTTTTTAGTTACTACATGATTACATGTGTTATTTCATAGTTTTGATGTCTTCACTATTATTCTACAGTGTAGAAAATAGTAAAAATAAAGAAACCCTTGAATGAGTAGGTGTGTCCAAACTTTTGACTGGTACTGTATATAAGTGTAAAAAAAGAACAGGTTTAGTTAATGTACTTTGTTTTATAAAATGTGTTTTATCACAAAGTGCTTATACAGATACCCAGCCTAAAACCCCAAAGAGCAAGCAATGCAGATGCAGAAGCTCAGTAGCTAGGAAAAACTCCCATGAAAGGCAGGAACCTAGGAATAAACCTAGAGAGGAAGCAGGCTCCGAGGAGTGGTAGCCCTCTTCTGTCTCTGCCTGCGGGTGGAGATACGAGTACATAGCCATTAAGGTCAATTTACTAGACTAGGCTAAAATGTTTATTAGCCTACCATGAACTTCAAATAGGCCTACCGGTAGCCAGTGATAGTGTTAAAAAAAAAAAAAAAGGTGGGTAAACTGCCGGTGAAAATGGAACACTCCCTATACGGGGCGGCAGGTAGCTTAGTGGGTAAGAGCGTTGTGCCAGTAACCGAAAGGTCGCTGGTTCTAATCCCCGAGCCGACTAGGTGAAAAATCTGTCGATGTGCCCTTGAGCAAGGCACTTAACCCTAATTGCTTCTGTAAGTCGCTCTGGATAAGAGCGTCTGCTAAATGACTAAAATGTAAATGTATACTTTCAATGCATAAAAAAAAAGATGGTTATGCCTAAACAGCATTTACCCTCCACCACTGCCAGTGGCCAGTCCTCTATTGGCTGTGCTGGGTGGAGATTATAAGAGTACATGGCCGTAAGGCCAGATCGTTTTTAGATGTTCAAACGTTCATAGATGACCATGCAGGGTCAAATTATAATCATAGTGGTTATAGATGGTGCAACAGGTCAGAACCTCAAGAGTAAATGTCAGTTGGCTTTTCGTTGAGCATTGATATTGAGACAGGTGGGTAGAGAGAGAAAGGGTCAAAACAGCAAGTTTGGGACAAGGTAACACTTCCAGTGAACAGGTCAGGGTTCCATAGCCGCAGGCAGAACAGCAGAAACTATATCAGCAGCACGACCAGGTGGACAGGGACAGCCAGGAGTCGTCAGGCCAGGTAGTCCTGAGGCATGGTCCTAGGGCTCAGGTCCTCCAGGAGGAGAGACAGAGAGAGGAGAATTAGAGGGAGCATACCTAATATCACACAGGACACCAGATATAAATTATATTAAAACTAAGTGTTCCAAGCAATTTAGAATTTGAAGGACTACATCTGAGCAAGCGCAGTTAGGTTTAGCATAGTTGGTTGTGTCAAATTCGAAAGACAGTCTAATCAGCTTTTATTTTTCATACTATAGACTGAGAGGAAGAGGCAAAGCGAGAGGATTAACTCTCTCCAAAATCTGTCCAAAATAAGCCAATGGTTTAAGTAGACCTACACTTGTTGCCTGCATAGACGTTAAAAAGATGGTATCCTGCTGGGACAACGACTCCTATTGTTCGGGCGGAGATATGAGCATCTTGTCATTATATCCAGACCTCGGCTACAGAAACAGTGTTGCCAACTTAGCGACTTTGTCGCTAAATTTAGCGAGTTTTCAGACCCCTCTAGCGACACATTTTTAAAAAAGTGACTAGCGACAAATCTAGCGACTTTTTCTGGTGTTATTGGAGACTTTTGGAGACTCTGATGTGAACGCATGTATCGTTCTTACTCTTCTCAATGAGCAGCGGGTGCTGCCGTGGACCCCACCCCCGTCCCAAAGCACTCACAGGCGGCCTAGTCCTCGCGCAGCAGTCCCTCCCAGCTGCAGTCAGAGCAGGAGATGTTCACCCCTCCGAGTGCAGACTGCAAATTAATCCCGCATGTGGGAAGCCGCCGCTGGCTGATCCCGCCCTGGCTTACATGTAAATGTAAAACATAAAAAAATTAAAAAGAATCGACAGAAGAAAGTTCATTTGTAGTTATAAACATATTTAGGGTGTTTTTTACTCACTGGTCCCAGACCCTTGGCGCTCCACTGTTGCACACTGTTGCCAGGCATAAGCTGTTATCATAACAACCTGTAGAGTCATCACCCATAGACACCATTCCACTGTACTCTAAGTACCTACGTTCAAGGACGGTTCACAGACAACAAAGAGGCAGTGTTCGTATCTGTAAGAAATACAAGTCTTATCTCATCCTACCCCCTAACGTTCCTCACATGAATCACAGCTTGTTATGTGAAACAATTCATATCAGTACAGTATAAACCTATGTTTAATCACCAATGCATTCCTTCTAAGCTATTCATCCCTCCAGTTATGAGAAAATAGATCCCCACAGCAGTCTTAGGTTACAGCTCTCCACAAATCAATCAAATGTGATATATAAGCTGGTAATACAAATGTACAGTGAGGGGAAAAAAGTATTTGATCCCCTGCTGATTTTGTACGTTTGCCCACTGACAAAGAAATTATCAGTCTATAATTTTAATGGTAGGTTTATTTGAACAGTGATAGACAGAATAACAACAAAAATATCCCGAAAAACACGTCAAAAATGTTATAAATTCATTTGCATTTTAATGAGGGAAATAAGTATTTGACCCCTCTGCTAAACATGACTTAGTACTTGGTGGCAAAAAACTTGTTGGCAATCACAGAGGTCAGACAATTCTTGTAGTTGGCCACCAGGTTTGCACACATCTCAGGAGGGATTTTGTCCCACTCCTCTTCTCCAAGTCATTAAGGTTTCGAGGCTGATGTTTGGCAACTCAAACCTTCAGCTCCCTCCACATATTTTCTATGGGATTAAGGTCTGGAGGCTGCCTAGACCACTCCAGGACCTTAATGTGCTTCTTCTTTTGAGCAACTCCTTTGTTGCCTTGGCCGTGTGTTTTGGGTCATTGTCATGCTGGAATACCCATCCACGACCCATTTTCAATGCCCTGGCTGAGGGAAGAAGGTTCTCACCCAAGATTTGACGGTACATGGCCCCGTCCATCGTCCCTTTGATGCGGTGAAGTTGTCCTGTCCCCTTAGAAGAAAAACACCCCCAAAGCATAATGTTTCCACCTCCATGTTTGACGGTGGGGATAGTGTTCTTGGGGTTATAGGCAGCATTCCTCCTCCTCCAAACACGGCGAGTTGAGTTGATGCCAAAGAGCTCCATTTTGGTCTCATCTGACCACAACACTTTCACCCAGTTTTCAAGCTGCTTGGCGATGGTCTTGTAGCCCATTCCAGCCTTGTGTAGGTCTACAATCTTGTCCCTGACATCCTTGGAGAGCTCTTTGGTCTTGGCTATGGTGGAGAGTTTGGAATCTGATTGATTGATTGCTTCTGTGGACAGGTGTCTTTTATACAGGTAACAAACTGAGATTAGGAGCACTCCTTTTAAGAGTCTGCTCCTAATCTCAGCACGTTACCTGTATAAAATACACCTGGGAGCCAGAAACCTTTCTGATTGAGAGGGGGTCAAATACTTATTTCCCTCATTCAAATGCAAATCAATTTATAACATTTTTGACATGCGTTTTTCTGGATTTTTGTTGTTGTTATTCTGTCTCACACTGTTCAAATAAACCTACCATTAAAATTATAGACTGATCATTTCTTTGTCAGTGGGCAAACGTACAAAATCAGCAGGGGATCAAATACTTTTTTCCCTCATTGTATGGTGTTGTTGCGAATGCATGACCCCAGACAATGATTATTGGAATGTTCGATTCACTTCGATAGCTTCTAAAATGCACGAGCCCTCGCTAGGTAATCAATTGTGCATGCTGGAGTTGTGCATACCTGGCTGATAGCAAGTCACAAGACGTCTTAATGTTACGTTAGTCACTATAGCTAACTTCATAAGTACTTAAAGTTGAAAATATCCATGCCCAGTTTCAACCGTTGACAGTACAAGGAACACCCAACAGGCATGCTCGCCCCTGCCCCTTCAAAAAGCTAGATAGCTAGCTAACCTTACCTTAGTTCAGGGTGCGTTCCAGGTCGCTTTTTGCAGTTGTACTGCATTTATCTGAAGAATGACATCTCTTCCCCATCTCTCAAGGAATCAATTTCGAATCCCCCAAATTCAGAGGAAGAAAAAAGTGAAACAACTGGTAAAGAATTTGTGAATCCTGAAGATTACATCAAACATCCACTACAAAATAAGTAAGCAGCTAGCTATCCATTTTAAATCAACCTATATCAGTGTGAACTAGCTAGCTAAGTTACAGTATGAAGATGGGCAGAAACTTCTTCTGGAATAGAAGTCCCCAATGTCATGGCGATGTTGGCTAGCTATGCTCATCCGCATTAACACATCGGGGTCTAACGGTCGTCTCGCACCAAACTGAACTGCGGCCGTCAAATCAAAGGCACTGCTTCGATATAAAGTAGATTTTGACATTTTAACAAGGTTAGAGTAACAACATGTTGAACAACTTAAGACATTGCCACAAATCTAGGTTGTGCCTTTAGATTTCGAGAAAATTAACAACTAAGGAAAATGTTTAACTTCTCAAACCCCGGCCTGGTCTGCTTGGTCTGTTTCGCAAGCATTCCCGGAAGTCTTGCGATGTTGCATCGCTGGGTTTAGACACTGGCTATATGCATTGGGATATCAATTATGCAATGTTAATGTTTGAAGATGACTGCTTTTACCAGTCTTGTCAGGCATGGACAGCTATAAATATTACAGAAAGCACTGTACATCCCTAAAAGTGTTCTATGGCCTCTGTTATGGACCATTAGGCACATAGAACTTGCCCTGTAACCACAAGCTCAAGTACTACTCTGGTTCCCCCTTAATCGCTACACAATTTGTAGGAAACATACATAGTAAACTGAAAGCTGTCATAAGGTTGACTGGGAATATATGCTTTGCCTGATGCATTGTCAATATAAGCTTGTAGGGCTATAGTGTTGACAAAGTCTTTGCATTTTGTTTGCAATGCAGATGGGCTCTGTGGTTCTTTAAGAATGACATCAAAAACCTGTCAAGCAAACCTCTGTCTCGTCTCCAAGTTTGACACAGTGGAAGACTTCTGGGCGTAAGTATTTCATTGTGGAAAATCGCCTACAACAGTGGTTCCCAAACCGGTTTTCAACTTACTCTTGAAAGTTGTAATAGCAGAATGCACAAGGTGCAATTTCGAAATTGGGTAGTGCATCATCAGTTTTCCTCTTGTCATGTCAGTCATTGCATACCTTAGAGAGCTATTTATAACTTGTCAGAAATGTCCAGATCAACTAGCCCATCAACACCGTTTTTTAGCTAGGTTTTTTTAGCCCATAGATTTTGTAGTAATTTTCGAGTCACTCAAATATCACATGAATACACATTAGACATGGCAAAATGTATAGAATTTAAAGAAAATGGGCTTCAAAACTGCACATTTGTCTCTGCACCTCCATGACAAAATGTGTAGAATTGCAGGAAATAAGCTTTAAACCTGCAACGTTTTCAGTTTGGGTCATGAGCAGTACTTGTGCCCATAGAAATAGATGTGGCGGGGGACGCAGGATGTTCCCCAATGCAGGAAGGGGGGCCTGGGAACCCCTGGCCTACATGCTACATTGATGACAAAGACTGTATTCTGACTTTTACTGCCTCTCACTACGATGCCTTTTCTCCTTTCCTCAGTCTGTATAATCACATCCAACTATCAAGTAACTTGATCTCTGGCTGGGACTATACACTTTTCAAGGTAAGGGTGATTTTCCCCATCTGTAATAATAATAATATAATATAATATATAATAATAATATAATAATCTCACACCTGCTCCTTTTTTGTTCCATACACTTTTCAACATCCATACCGGCACATTTTTGTCTGTTCAGGTTGTGGCCATTAGCAGCAACCAATTAATTGTCCATAACATTCCGTTAATTCACCGAAGTTCAGTTGAGTTCTTGACTTGCCCAGTGCCTTTTAGACAGAGGGCTACACTATGACAGGGAGTTGTCACATTTCCCACGGTCTCGTTTCAGCCTGTGGCTTTAGCTTTTACTGCAAGGGTTATGACTCCTCCCAAGGACGTCAGTCCGCCCCATATCGACTACTACTCAGACTGATGCAATTGCACAAGCCTCTCCCAGTGATAATTAAATGTCATGCTTAGCTACCAGTGTCACTTCAATCCACTTTCAGTTCTGTTCCTAGTGTCGAACTAGATTTCAATTCTAGGTTTCATCTATTCGTCTTTGAATAACAACCAAACATGCAGAAACTAACTGAGAACAGAGTTGTTCTTGGATATAGCTTAATCGCTTTATCTAAACACAGTTTAATCCAAAGCCCATCTCCTATCTTGTAGTATCAAGTTCTGCAACAAAAACAAGCAATTGTCGAGGTTCCTGCTCTACAGTTTGCTCTGCACAGATGGCAAGCAACCCCTGACCTATAAAGGCAAACATGGTGTAGGGCTAAAAAAAAGGTAATGTTCTTGACCTTTGCACCCTGATCCTGGTCTGTTTTTGTGCTGCAGGATGGTATTTAGCCCATGTGGGAGGACAAGAGGAACAAGCGTGGCGGCAGGTGGCTCATCACACTGTCCAAACAGCAGCACAGGGCCGACCTCGACCGCTTCTGGCTGGAAACGGTTAGTACCTCACCCCTACAGGTCTGATTACATACACGAGGTGCAGAACTACACTATTTGTATTTTACCATACTCTGTAAAAGCTGTGATGTATTTGTCATGTTAAGTGTGTGGGACATAACTGCTATCTAATGACCTCTCTCTTACACACAAAATCATTCTTAGACATTCACATACACAGCCTACATAGTACATCCACACATGTAATCCATGTCTCAGAAAGTTGACTATGTTTAGCTGTTCAAATGTTAAAAACATCTGGCTGTCCATGTGCGTTGCAGCTCCTGTGCCTTGTGGGCGAAGCTTTCGATGACCATAGCGACGATGTTTGCGGGGCAGTTGTCAACATCCGAACGGAGGAGGAGACAAACTCGCGATATGGACCACAGACTACGAAAACAAGGATGTCATTACACATATAGGGTGAGCTGGTGTCGCAATACCATTTAGTTAGCCCTGAAAGATGTTGACCATCTATTTTTATCCATATCCAGATATTCTGATGTTTACTAAACAATGTGTATTTGCCTTTCTCTGTAGGTGGGGGTGGAAGGACAGGTTAGGCGTGCCACGCAGGTGATCATCGGATACCAATCACACAAGGACACTGCCACTAAGAGTGGTTCCACCACCAAGAACATGTTTGTCGTCTGAGGAACCTCGACAAGCACCATGGGATTTATTTTATGTTTTTTTCTTTGTTTGCTTGGTAGTTTTTCCTTTCCGTTCTGCTTCCATGGCGTTCGTTGAAATGCTGTTGAATCTGTTACCCAATTGAAACCAAAGCTTCAACACAGGTAATTGGACTGCCTTCATTCAATCAATTGCAATATGATTCCAAGACAAAATGTTCTCATTCATATCTGCCCCGAAACAAACCTATACCTTACCTTCGATGAAGGTTGGAATAACCATGAGAATTGGAATACAACATTATTTGTTTAAATTTGATAAACATGTTTTTTTTTAAGGCACCATTTTACTATCTTCTTTATGGGGATATACTAAGAGTATTTTTGCTTCTGTATTTTATGTTAAAAAGCAGCACACTCGTGCTGTCCTTTTGCTTAATTTATTTTGCTTTACCCGATCTAAACAAGTGCTGTAGTTTCCTCCATTTATTATTTTCAATTGGTTTAGCCTAAAGAGGTCCAAGTTGACATACAATAATTTACCTTCAGTGAAATCTTTGTTCATTAAACATTTTGTGATGCAGTTTTATGTAGCATTCTGATGTTTATTTCTGTTACAATATTGTATTTTTCATGTAAATCTGTATATTCGTTTTTACATTTCCTCGCCAACCACATTAGAATGGTTTAATAAAGTGTATGTAAAACTCGATCATTGACGGTCTATTAGGTGTGACTGAATGCCTTGCTTTGGCACGCTGTCCCACTCCTATGAAAATGGTACATAAGATGACTGTAAATAAACATGTTCAGGATGTTGTCTTAACTCTGGAAGTGGAGAGATTCCTCTTAAATTTAAATAGATGTTGCTGCCTGTAGACCTTAAATACTGTTTCAGAGAAGCCTTTTAAATCTCAGTCTCAAGTCCCACCAGACTCATTCACAGTGCAATTGTATGCCTAACAAAGTGGTTAAAAAAAGAACGCATCAAGTGAAACCTCAATTCTCACTGCAGATGCTTAAGTCTACCAATTATCACCCCTGTGCTGGAATGCTAATTTCTGAGGTGTGGATGTATTGAAGCACTGGATATTTCTTGGTAGCCTTGGACACCTCAAATTCAAATAACATGAACTTTTTTTTAACGTCATTTAGCATACGGTCTTGTCCAGAGCGATTTACAGTAGTGAGTGCATATTTTTTGGGGAGGACCATGGGACACCATGACATAAGCCTTTTCGTGACATAACTACATGTTTGCATTATTGTAGCCATTTTCTGTAGCCTATCAACTATGCCTCTGTCTATCCCTGTTCTCTCCTCTCCGCACAGGCTATACAAACGCCTCACACCGCGTGGCTGCTGCCTCTCTAACCTGGTGGTCCCTGCATGCACGACCCACGTGGAGTTCCAGGTCTCCGGCAGCCTCTGGAACTACCGTTCTGCAGCCAACAAGGCAGAGTTCATCTCAGCCTATGCTACCCTCCAGTCCCTCGACTTCTTGGCGCTGACGGAAACATGGATTACCACTGAAAACACTGCTACTCCTACTGCTCTCTCCTCGTCTGACCATGTGTTCTCGCATACCCCGAGAGCATCTGGTCAGCGGGGTGGTGGCACAGGAATCCTCATCTCTCCCAAGTGGACAGTCTCTCTTTTTCCCCTGACCCATCTGTCTATCTCCTCATTTGAATTCCATGCTGTCACAGTCACTAGCCCATTCAAGCTTAACATCCTTGTCATTTATCGCCCTCCAGGTTCCCTTGGAGAGTTCATCAATGAGCTTGATGCCTTGATAAATTCCTTTCCTGAGGATGGCTCACCCCTCACAGTTCTGGGTGACTTCAAACTCCCTACGTCTACCTTTGACTCATTTCTCTCTGCCTCCTTCTTTCCACTCCTCTCCTCTTTTGACCTCAGCCTCTCACCGTCCCCCCCTACTCACAAGGCAGGCAATACGCTTGACCTCATCTTTACTAGATGCTGTTCTTCTACTAATCTCACTGCAACTCCCCTCCATGTCTCCGACCACTACTTTGTATCCTTTTCTCTCTCGCTTTCCTCCAACAGTACTCACTCTGCCCCTACTCAGATGGTAATGCGCCGTCGCAACCTTCGCTCTCTCTCTCCCGCTACTCTCTCCTCTTCCATCCTATCATCTCTTCCCTCTGCTCAATCCTTCTCCCTCCAATCTCCTGATTCTGCCTCCTCAACCCTCCTCTCCTCCCTTTCTGCATCCTTTGACTCTCTATGTCCCCTATCCTCCCGGCCGGCTCGGTCCTCCCCTCCTGCTCCGTGGCTTGACTACTCATTGCGAGCTAACAGAACAGGGCTCCGGGCAGCTGAGCGGAAATGGAGGAAAACTAGACTCCCTGCGGACCTGGCATCTTTTCACTCCCTCCTCTCTACATTTTCTTTATCTGTTTCTGCTGCTAAAGCCACTTTCTACCACTCTAAATTCCAAGCATCTGCCTCTAACCCTAGGAAGCTCTTTGCCACCTTCTCCTCCCTGCTGAATCCCCCCCCCCCCTCCTCCCTCTCTGTGGATGACTTCGTCAACCATTTTGAAAAGAAGGATGACGACATCCGATCCTCGTTTGTTAAGTCAAATGACACGGCTGGTCCTGCTCACACTGCCCTACTCTATGCTTTGACTTCTTTCTCCCCTCTCTCTCCAGATGAAATCTTGCGACTTGTGACGGCCGGCCGCCCAACAACCTGCCCGCTTGACCATATCCCCTCCTCTCTTCTCCAGACCATCTCTGGTGACCTTCTCCCTTACCTCACCTCGCTCATCAACTCATCCTTGACCGCTGGCTATGTCCCTTCCTTCTTCAAGAGAGCGAGACTTGCACCCCTTCTCAAAAAACCAACACTCGATCCCTCTGATGTCAACAACTACAGACCAGTATCCCTTCTTCCTTTTCTCTCCAAAACTCTTGAGCGTGCCGTCTTTAGCCAACTCTCTTGCTATCTCTCTCAGAATGACCTTCTTGATCCAAACCAGTCAGGTTTCAAGACTGGTCATTCAACTGAGACTGCTCTTCTCTGTGTCACGGAGGCTCTCCGCACTGCTAAAGCTAACTCTCTCTCCTCTGCTCTTGTCCTTCTAGACCTGTCTGCTGCCTTTGATACTGTGAACCATCAGATCCTCCTCTCCACCCTCTCCGAGTCGGGCATCTCCGGCGCGGCTCACTCTTGGATTGCATCCTACATGACCGGTCGCTCCTACCAAGTGGCGTGGCGAGAATCTGTCTCCGCACCATGTGCTCTCACCACTGGTGTCCCCCAGGGCTCAGTTCTAGGCCCTCTCCTATTCTCGCTATACACCAAGTCACTTGGCTCTGTCATATCCTCACATGGCCTCTCCTATCATTACTACGCAGACGACACACAACTAATATTCTCCTTTCCCCTTTATGATAACCAGAAGGTGGCGAATCGCATCTCTGCATGTCTGGCAGACATATCAGTGTGGATGACGGATCACCACCTCAAGCTGAACCTCGGCAAGACGGAGCTGCTATTCCTCCCGGGGAAGGACTGCCCGTTCCATGATCTCGCCATCACTGTTGACAACTCCGTTGTGTCCTCCTCCCAGAGTGCGAAGAGCCTTGGCGTGACCCTGGACAACACCCTGTCGTTCTCTGCTAACATCAAGGCGGTGACCCGATCCTGTAGGTTCATGCTCTACAACATTCGGAGAGTACGACCCTGCCTTACACAGGAAGCGGCACAGGTCCTAATCCAGGCACTTGCCATCTTCCGTCTGGATTACTGCAACTCGCTGTTGGCTGGGCTCCCTGCCTGTGCCATTAAACCCCTACAACTCATCCAGAATGCCGCAGCCTGTCTGGTTTTCAACTTTCCCAAGTTCTCTCATGCCACCCCGCTCCTCCGCACACTCCACTGGCTTCCAGTTGAAGCTCGCATCTGCTACAAGACCATGGTGCTTGCCTACGGAGCTGTGAGGGGAACGGCACCTCCGTACCTTCAGGCTCTGATCAGTCCCTACACCCAAATGAGGGCATTGCGTTCATCCACCTCTGGTTTGCTGGCCCCCCTACATCTGCGGAAGCATAGTTCCCGCTCAGCCCAGTCAAAACTGTTCGCTGCTCTGGCACCCCAATGGTGGAACAAGCTCCCTCACGACGCCAGGACAGCGGAGTCACTCACCACCTTCCGGAGACACTTGAAACCCCACCTTTTTAAGGAATACCTGGGATAGGATAAATTAATCCTTCAACCCCCCCTTACTCCACCCTCCCAAAAAAAAATAATAATAATAATAAAAAAAAAACATATTGTAAAGTGGTTATCCCACTGGCTATAAGGTGAATGCACCAATTTGTAAGTCGCTCTGGATAAGAGCGTCTGCTAAATGACGTAAATGTAAATGTTATCGTTAATAATTTCTGATCTGACAGATTGAGAAGAACAGAGAAAATAAGAGAGAATATGGTGTTACTCAGTGTGAACTTGTGTAATAAAGCAGTAGCGGGAAACCTTTATGTAAGTTTAACTGTAACAGGAAGAATGCGCTTGAATTTTCACCCTAAATTATACAGATTCAATTATTAAATCCTTTTCATTTGCAGATTAGCCAATAGACTATGAAACTTTCAGAATGTTTGAAATGTAATTAATAGATCTGACATGATTCCCTATTCTATATGAAAGACAGTTTTACTAAAAACATTTAGATCTGAATGTTGTGTGTTTGGTAATGGCAGTTCAGAGCGCATTGAGTTAAGATAGCACTACCACACAATCACTCTCTATACCAGTAGATGGCAGTAAGTATACTCTGAAGGCTACTCTGAGGCAATTTCCTGTTTGGAGTTGATCAAATGAAGTGTGTGTCTAGCCTCTCGGATTTGCCGCTTCTTGGTACCACGTGGTGAGAGAGATTGTCATTTTGTTGTGCGCCTACACATAGACACTAGAAGGACTAATGTGGGACTTCAGTCCCTTTGAAGGATCTTGTATTTGTGTCACCTCAACTTAAACCACTGAACTACCAGGCAATACTGGAGCAGGACGGTCTAGATAGACTGATCTACCAGGGAACGTTGGCGCTGGTTGGCCTAGAATGGACTAAACTACCAACCAAGCAACAATCGAGCTGACCGGCCTAGATGGACAGCGCTGCCAGTCAGAAGTGGAAGAAGGTAAACGGCTTAGCAGACATTTATAGCAGGTTACAACCCTGTTTAGGCAGGCCTAGGACCCCTAGACAGGGAGAGTATCATTAGGCTTACTAGTTTAGAAAAACTGAAATGGTTTGAAGAATCCAAGGTCCAGGGCACTCAGATTGGTTTTAAAGGTAAAAAGCCTTATTTACTAATCTTATGTTTTTTTAAAAACACATATGCGTTTCAGCATAGAGCCTTCATCAAGGCTGGCTGGCTAGCTGGTTATATCACTCCTGAACAGGCTCCAGTGGTGACATCCTCCTGGATCATGGGAAATTCACTGAAATCTAAACTTATTGCAATCATCCACAAGGGGGCAGTATTGGCCCACTCGATCAGCGTACACCTGTAGTCCGTATGACTCCATTGTGAAAACTTACTTTGAAAAAAGAAAATTAGGATTCCAATCCGACACTGTCTCCATCTCCAACATACACACACCGGGGGAAAGAGATATCTAGAAATAGCAGCTGGAGGTTTATTTATTTATTTTCCTACTTTTCAATTTTCCCCAATGCCTTCCTGCTCTGGCAACTTGTGTATCACATACAAAGGGGGACAGAGAGAGTCAAGCAGTGCACTGATTCTCAAGCTATGATGTTTTAACCCCATATACTCAACACTTGCTCCGGCACGCTCAACATGAGGTTCCAAGTAGTTCTAGTCTAGAGGTCCACAAGAGGTGTAGCCTAAATCCCCCTCCAGCTCCCATGATGGGATGTCACTGGCCTAGCCTCTCAGTTCGAGAGTGAGATGTTCAGTCCCACTGTGCTTGGTAAGCTGGAGTATGGTGGCTGGGGCCGGCACAGAGGGTCACCAGACATACTACTGTTATCCATGACAGAGCTTGCTGTTTCTCACATTTTCGCACAAGTTGTAATGATCTCGGCCTGTTTCTGTCTCACTCATAGTGGGACTACGAACGCATATCTACTCATTCATCTCGTAACTGAGACTTGTGGTGCTGTTCGGGGGCCTACATTTACAGTATATGTAATGGATGGTCTTGGGGGGGAAATGAGGCAGTCTATAAAATCCAAGACTTGTGTTTATGCTAATTACACTAACGCAGAGAGTTTATGCTGCCCCAAATCTTTAGAGTTCATATAGCATCCAAATTAGATAGACCTGCTATATGCAGCTCCCCCTCATCTCGGTCTCTCACCCTCTCTTCTCTCTCCCAGCCGCTCTTCCTCTCTCTTTCCCTGTTTCTTTTCCTCTCTTCCTATCTTTCTCTGACTCTCTCCCTCCCGCTTCCCACTCATCCTCTCTATTTACAACTGTACAGATTTGTGCATTAACTAACCCAGACTTCAGGGGCAGGCAGGGGAAATATTCCCTATCAATTACTTAGTTAAATGAGCTTCCATCGGTGTCTGTAGGCAGTAACTGCCTGGTGCCATGGTGTGGAAGGCTGGAAGCCAACTATCCCCATGTGTGAAATAGGGTATATTTTCCAAAGCTTCCCCTATCATCCATCTTTGAGCCTTTCTCGACAGGCAGGAGTTTCTGACCCACTTCTACACTGGTGTTGTTTGAAGGTGCTGCATATTTACATCAGGTAATACCTGGGATGATGCGGTGAAAATGCTTTCTGAACATCCCCCCGACCAGCTGGCGCAGTCAGATCTCTAGCCTAGATGGTGGTGGTGTTTCCCTGGCAACATATCCAGCACATAACCTACATACAATGACTTACTATGTGGTGGAACGTATGGGAGTAGTCTGGAGTTCAGTATCAGCCGGGGAGTGTAAATGTATGACTGTAGCATACATAATGCCCAGAAAGTTGAACATGATGTGGTCCTCTGTAGCTCAACTGGTAGAGCACGGCGCTTGTAACGCCAAGGTAGTGGGTTCGATCCCCGGGACCACCCATACACAAAAATGTATGCACGCATGACTGTAAGTCGCTTTGGATAAAAGCGTCTGCTAAATGGCATATTATTATTATTATTATTATTATTATTATTATTATTATTATGTTTATTGGATAAATCTGTGTGTTTTTTAAAAGTGTGTGTAGCGTTTTGGTGCCATTTATTGTAGCCTACTACTGTGCACTAAGTATTTGAACTGTTTTAGATAGTAAACATAGCCCCCGTGTGTGATGATATATATGCAGGATAAAACCTATGTAGGCTATAAACAGTCAAACATAGTGAGTAATCAAGGTCAAGAGAAAATCCATCAACAATAGTGTGTTAGACATTTTTTAATGGTACCAACACACTTGTAATCCAAGTCGGCAGTGTTTGGGAGGTTTATGTCGTATTATTGATTTGGAAATGCTGTAATCCCTGATTGGGACAATGGTCAGTGAGATTAGTGGGGACGACTGCTCCTTTTACACAGGTAATGGGGAAAAAACCGTCTTAATTGCCGTTGACTGGTTGAAAGTAAATTAGTTATTGATTGCCTTCTCGACGACTCTTCTGTACTTACATACCCTTACAAATCCTTTTATCTTCCTTCTGTGTGAGTACATTTCCTTATTCTCATTATTATGCAGGGAGGAAAGCCCACGGACCGCTAACCACCTCATTAGCCAGAATTGTGTTTATTTTCTGATGCTGTTTTCCTACATCGAGGAGGCTTTGAAAAGCACACTGAATGGCTTCTCTCTCCCCCCTTCTGACACAAGCACGCACGCACACCTGCACACTCAATCCAACCTCAGCACCAAGTAAATAAGAGAGCTGATGAATGAAATTAGTTTTGAGGTCCAAAGGCTGTGTTTTTAACTGATGATTCTGAATATAAAGGAAGAAAGGCAGTGCAGACAGGACTCACATCATTATTCTACCTATTGATTTTTCCCTTCCCCTCCAACACCTCTGAAAAGAAAGCCACCCAGTTTTTGAAATGAGCTATAAACAAAGAACAACATGATATAACTGGTTATTTATTCAGCTTTGCTAGACGGCAGGCCTCCTGGATTAAAGATTGAATGTGGAGGTGCATGGTGTGTGTGTGTGTGTGTTTTTATGAGCGCAAGCGTGTGTGTGTGGGTGCAAGTCTGCGTGTTGGTGCAAGTGTGTGTGTGCTTGTGAGTGCGAGACTCTGGGTGGGTGGTTGTGCGGGTGGGTGGGATGTGTGCTTGTGTGTTTGAGCGTGTTGGTGGGTGGGTGAGTTGGTTGTGGATGTGTGTTTGTGGATGGATCTATATATTTGAGGTCAGCCAGTAAACATACATTTTGTTGAAAGTCAGAATCAACAGCTTTCCTCTGCTATTGCTGGTGATAGATGTGTAGACAGTATTCTAGGACAAGTAATACTACAAAACAAGCCTATTTGTCTGGTTCAACTCTGTCAACTTTATAAACAAGATCCGACAGTTGCAGATCTAGAACTACAAGACATAAAGAAGAGTGAAATCCTATTGAAAGGGTAACTATGCGCCCGGGGCTATGCTGTATTGGCAATGGCAGTTCTGACCTTTTTAACTAGAATATTACTTTAAGCCAAAAGTGTTTTGCACTTTTCCAATGAGACATGACTTGATTATCCAAGAGCTGAAATGTGTGCTACACCTCTAGTTCATTTAAAAGCCACACAGAAAAGTTTTAAATTCCATTATCTTCTTCTTTGTCTACTAGGGAATTTCAACATGATACAAATTATTATCATCATTATATTATTAATATAATGACAATTATTTTAAAATAATAACATATTACCCTAATTAAATGTGTGAAAGCCAGACGTTTGATGTTGGTTGCAAGCAAGTTCAATAGTGCATGCAGTAAAGACAGTTGATCGTTTTTTTTATATATTTTCCATTATAAACTGGGTGGTTCAAGACCTGAATGCTGATTGGCTGAAAGACGTGGTACACTACATGATGAAAAGTATGTGGACAACTGCTCGTCAAACATCTCATTCCAAAATCATGGGTATTATTATGGAGTTGGTCCCCCCATTGCTGCTACAACAGCCTACACTCTTCTGGGAAGGCTTCCCACTAGATGTTGGAACATTGTTGCAGGGACTTGCTTCCATTCAGCCACAAGCGCATTAGTGAGGTTGGGCACTGATGTTGGGTAATTAGGCCTGGCTCCCAGTCTGCGTTCCAATTCATCCCAAAGGTGTTCGATGGGGTTGAGGTCAGGGCTCTGTTCAGGCCAGTCAAGTTCCTCCACACCGATCTCAACAAACCATTTCTGTATGGACCTCGCGTTCTGCACAGGGGCATTGTCATGCTGAAACAGGGAAAGTGCTTCCCCAAAGGGTTACCACAAAGTTGGAAGCACAGAATCATCTAGAATGTCATTGTATGCTATAGCATTTAGATTTCCCTTCACTGGAACTAAGGGGCCTTGCCCTAACCATGAAAAACAGCCCCAGACCATTATTCCTCCTCCATCAAACTTTACAGTTGGCACTATGCATTCGGGCAGGTAGTGTTCTCCTGGCATCCTTCAAACCCAGATTTGTCCGTCGGACTGCAAGATGCGTTTCCACTGCAGTCCAATGGCGGCGAGCTTTACACCACTCCAGCCGACGCTTGGCATTGCGCATGGTGATCTTAGGCTTGTGCTGCTGCTCGGACATAGAAACCCATTTCATGAAGCTGCCGACGAACAGTTATTGTGCTGACGTTGCTTCTAGAGAAAGTTTGGAACTCTGTAGTGAGTGTTGCAACTCGGTAGTGAGTCAGCACTCGGCGGTCCCGTTCTTTGAGCTTGTGCGGCCTACAACTTCGCGGCTGAGCCGTTGTTGCTCCTAGATGTTTCGGTTTCACAATAACAGCACTAACAGTTGACCGGGGCAGCTCTAGTAGGGCAGAAAATTGACGAACTGACTTGTTGGAAAGCTGGCATCCTATGACGATGTCACGTTGAACATCACTGAGCTCTTCATTAAGGACATTCTACTGCCAATATTTGTCTATTTTATACACCTGTCAGCAACGGGTGTGGCTGAAATAGCCGAATCCACTAATTTGAAGGGGTGTCCACTCAGATATAGATAATTTTGTATCTGTTTCCTCCAGCATCTTCACAAGGTCCTTTGCTGTTGTTCTGGGATTGATTTGCACTTTTCACACCAAAGTACGTTCATCTCTAGGAGACAGAACACGTCTCCTTCCTGAGCGGTGTGACGGCTGCGTTGTCCCATGGTGTTTATACTTGCGTACTATTGTTTGTACAGATGAATGTGGTACCTTCAGGCGTTTGGAAATTGCTCCCAAGGATGAACCAGACTTATGGAGGTCAAACATTTTTCTTTTCTTGGCTGATTTCTTTTGATTTTCCCATGATCTCAAGCAAAGAGGCACTGAGTTTGAAGGTAGGCCTTGAAATACATCCACAGGTACACCTCCAATTGACTAAAATGATGTCAATTAGCCTATCAGAAGCTTCTAAAGCCATGACATCATTTTCTGGAATTTTCCAAGCTGTTTAAAGGCACAGTCAACTTAGTGTATGTAAACTTCTGACCCAATGGAATTGTGATACAGTGAATTATAAGTGAAATAATCAGTCTGTAAACAATTGTTGGAAAAATTACTTTTGTCATGCACAAAGTAGATGTCCTAACCAACTTGCCAAAACTATAGTTTGTTAACAATAAATTAGTTTTAATGACTCCAACCTAAGTGTATGTAAACTTCCAACTTCAACTGTATATATATATATATATATATATATATATATATATATATATATATATATATATATATATATATACTATATCAGACCATATGCCACGGGTATGACAAAACATTACTCTGCGCTGCGCTGTGCCTAAGAACAGCCCTTAGCCATGGTATATTGGCAATATAACACACCCCATCTGGCCTTATTGCTTAATTAGACACCATGTCTTGGATTTGTTTACAAAATATGTGACACTGATGTAATACAGTGGGATGACAACTTTGTATATCTGTAGAGGCTTAACCGGCTGCAGTAGATGCTGACATGCAAATACTGTAGATTGCCTGCAAAAACAGGCATATACAGTGAGCTCCATTGTAATGAAGAGGTTAGCATGTCTTGGGGGTATGATATGTGTGCGTCTGTAACGTTCTCACTCATCACTAATCAAGATTCATTCAGGATTATCCGTAATCATGGTAGCATCCACATTCATGTAGAAGTTTCTAGGAACATATTCTATTCTTATTTACAATAATTTCTAAACAGTTCACCCGATATGGATCAAAATACCCTCAAATTAAAGCTGAACGTTTTCACTTTAACCTCATAGTCATTGTATCAATTCAAATCCAAAGTGCTGGAGTACAGAGCCAAAACAACAAAACATTTGTCACTGTCCCAATACTTTTGGAGATCACTGTATTTACAATTTGTAATCAACTGTACATGTACAGTTACCATAGAAAAGTAGAGGGAGTATGGGCCAATAATCCAAGGCATGTTTGCTAGAGAGTGGCCTCCCCATGCAAAATGCTATGTTTTTATTGTTAGCTCAGCACCTTGGGTAGCACAAGCAGCCATAAAGTCAAATGACGAGAGAAATTGGTTATTGTCACCAATTCTCAGAGGTCTGATCACCAATTGTCAGAGGTTTTGTTTGTTGTATAAGTTTACAATATTCCAAGTTGCTTTTCTTTTGTTATATGTAAAAATTGACATTGTGGGTTCAGACTGTCCTCGCTCCTAAAGCCTTCCTTTCAACTTTTTGTCATTACAATCCACTTTGAATGTACTAACTTGGTAATGTACTAACTTGGTTGGTGTTTGTTATATATTGACTCAGAGACAGACCAAGCCCCGCTCAGCTAATACGTCCAATCCTCTCTAAGCATTATTGTCATACTGTTGTCTATACTGCCAGGGGTATTGTCAGTTGTAATCTTGTACCCATTCGTTTGAACTCTACTTTTACATCTCAAAGGAGGAGCCTGCTGTGGTCTGCTCACCCAGTGCTTTTAGTTCAAATGTGAATTCCATACATTTGAATAGCCCCTCGGTTTTCAAATCACGTAGAGGGCTTGAGCTATTGGTATTTTGGTATTTTATTAGGATCCCCATTAGCTGTTGCGAAAGCCGCAGCTACTCTTCCTGGAGTCCACACAGAACATGAAACATGACATAATACAGAACATTAATAGACAAGAACAGCTCAAGGACAGAACTACATGCATAGCCTACATATCAGTACATACACACAAAATATCTAGGTCAAATAGGAGAGCGGCGAAGTGCCGTGAGGTGTTGCTTTATCATTTTTTTTTTTTAAACCAGGTTTGCTGTTCATTTGAGCAATATGAGATGGAAGGGAGTTCCATGTAATAATGTCTCTATAGTGGCTTGCGAAAGTATTCACCCCCCTTGGCATTTTTCCTATTTTGTTGCCTTACAACCTGGAATTAAAATAGATTTTTGGGGGGTTTGTGTCATTTGATTTACAAAACATGCCTACCACTTTGAAGATGCAAAATATTTTTTATTGTGAAACAAACAAGAAATAAGAAAAAAAAAACAGAACTTGAGCGTGCATACAAGTGAGGGAAAAAAAGTATTTGATCCCCTGCTGATTTTGTATGTTTGCCCACTGACAAAGAAATGATCAGTCTATAATTTTAATGGTAGGTTTATTTGAACAGTGAGAGCCAGAAAAATCCAGAAAAACGCATGTCAAAAATATTATAAATTGATTTGCATTTTAATGAGGGAAATTAGTATTTGACCCCCTCTCAATCAGAAAGATTTCTGGCTCCCAGGTGTCTTTAATACAGGTAACGAGCTGAGATTAGGAGCACACTCTTAAATGGAAGAAACACAAAATAACTGTCAATCTTCCTCGGCCTGGGGCTCCATGCAAGATCTCACCTCGTGGAGTTGCAATGATCATGAGAACGGTGAGGAATCAGCCCAGAACTACACAGGAGGATCTTGTAAATGATCTCAAGGCAGCTGGCACCATAGTCACCAAGAAAACAATTGGTAACACACTACGCCGTGAAGGACTGAAATCCTGCAGCGCCCGCAAGGTCCCCCTGCTCAAGAAAGCACATATACAGGGCCGTCTGAAGTTTGCCAATGAACATCTGAATGATTCAGATGAAAACTGGGTGAAAGTGTTGTGGTCAGATGAGACCAAAATGGAGCTCTTTGGCATCAACTCAACTCGCCGTGTTTGGAGGAGGAGGAATGCTGCCTATAACCCCAAGAACACTATCCCCACCGTCAAACATGGAGGTGGAAACATTATGCTTTGGGGGTGTTTTTCTTCTAAGGGGACAGGACAACATCACCGCATCAAAGGGACGATGGACGGGGCCATGTACCGTCAAATCTTGGGTGAGAACCTCCTTCCCTCAGCCAGGGCATTGAAAATGGGTAGTGGATGGGTATTCCAGCATGACAATGACCCAAAACACACGGCCAAGGCAACAAAGGAGTGGCTCAAGAGATGCACATTAAGGTCCTGGAGTGGCCTAGCCAGTCTCCAGACCTTAATCCCATAGAAAATCTGTGGAGGAAGCTGAAGGTTCGAGTTGCCAAACGTCAGCCTCGAAACCTTAATGACTTGGAGAAGATCTGCAAAGAGGAGTGGGACAAGATGTGTGCAAACCTGGTGGCCAACTACAAGAAACGTCTGACCTCTGTGATTGCCAACAAGGGTTTTGCCACAAAGTACTAAGTCATGTTTTTCAGGGGGGATTTTTGTCCATTCTTCAAGGCAAAACTGCTCCAGCTCCTTCAAGTTGGATGGGTTCTGCTGGTGTACAGCAATCTTTAAGTCATACCACAGATTCTCAATTGGATTGAGGTCTTGGCTTTGACTAGGGCATTCCAAGACATTGAAATGTTTCCCCTTAAACCACCCGAGTGTTGCTTTAGCAGTATGCTTAGGGTCATTGTCCTGCTGGAAGGTGAACCTCCGTCCCAGTCTCAAATCTCTGGAAGACTGAAACAGGTTTCCTTCAAGAATTTACCTGTATTTAGCTCCATCCATCATTCCATCAATTCTGACCAGTTTCCCAGTCCCTGCCGATGGATAAACATCCCCACAGCATGATGCTGCCACCACCATGCTTCACTTGGATGGTGTTCTCGGGGTGATGAGAGGTGTTGGGTTTGCGCCAGACATAGCATTTTCCTTGATGGCCAAAAAGCTCAATTTTAGTCTCATCTGACCAGAGTACCTTCTTCCACATGTTTGTGGAGTCTCCCACATGCCTTTTGGCGAACACCAAACGTGTTTGCTTATTTTTTTCTTTAAGCAATGGCTTTTTTCTGGCTACTCTTCCTTTTTTTCTGGCCACTCTTCCGTAAAGCCCAGCTCTGTGGATTGTAAGGCTTAAAGTGGTCCTATGGACAGATACTCCAATCTCCGCTGTGGAGCTTTGCAGCTCCTTCAGGGTTATCTTTGGTCTCTTTGTTGCCTCTCTGATTAATGCCCTCCTTGCCTGGTCCATGAGTTTTGGTGGGCGGCCCTCTCTTGGTTCGTTGTGATTGCCATATATATATATATTTTATAACCCAACCCTGATCTGTACTTTTACTTTTACATTACATTTACGCCATTTAGCAGACACTCTTATCCAGAGCGACTTACAAATTGGTGCATTCACCTTATAGCCAGTGGGATAACCACTTTACAATGTTGTTGTTATTTATTTATTAATTTTTTGGGGCCAAGCCAACAGCGAGTTGCAGTAATCCAGACGGGAGATGACAAGTGCCTGGATTAGGACCTGTGCCGCTTCCTGTGTAAGACAGGGTCGTACTCTCCGAATGTTGTAGAGCATGAAACTACAGGATCGGGTCACCGCCTTGATGTTAGCGGAGAACGACAGTGTGTTGTCCAGGGTCACGCCAAGGCTCTTCGCACTCTGGGAGGAGGACACAACGGAGTTGTCAACCGTGATGGCGAGATCATGGAACAGGCAGTCCTTCCCCAGGAGGAAGAGCAGCTCCGTCTTGCCAAGGTTCAGCTTGAGGTGGTGATCCGTCATCCATACTGATATGTCTGCCAGACATGCAGAGATGTGATTCGCCACCTGGTTATCAGAAGGGGGAAAGGAGAAGATTAGTCGTGTGTCGTCTGCGTAGCAATGATAGGATAGGCCATGTGAGGATATGACAGAGCCATGTGACTTGGTGTATAGCGAGAATAGGAGAGGGCCTAGAACTGAGCCCTGGGGGACACCAGTGGTGAGAGCACGTGGTGCGGAGACAGCTTCTCGCCACGCCACTTGGTAGGAGCGACCGGTCAGGTAGGACGCAATCCAAGAGTGAGCCGCGCCGGAGATGCCCAGCTCGGAGAGGGTGGAGAGGAGGATCTGATGGTTCACAGTATCAAAGGCAGCAGACAGGTCTAGAAGGACAAGAGCAGAGGACTTCTCCACAACATTGTCCCTGACCTGTTTGGAGAGCTCCTTGGTCTTCATGGTGCCGCTTGCTTGGTGGTGCCCCTTGCTTAGTAGTGTTGCAGACTCTAGGGCCTTTCAGAACAGGTGTGTGTATATATACTGAGATCATGTGTCATGTGACAGATCATGTGACACTTAGATTGCACACAGGTGGACTTTATTTAACTCATTATGTGACTTCTGAAGGGAATTGGTTGCACCAGATCTTATTTAGGGGCTTCATAGCAAAGGGGGTGAATACATAGGCACGCACCACTTTTCTGTTATTTAATTTTTTTAGAATTCTTTGAAACAAGTTATTTGTTTCATTTCACTTCACCAATTTGGATTATTTTGTGTATGTCCATTACATGAAATCCAAATGAAAATCCATTTAAACTTGGTTGATGAATACTTTTGCAAGGCACTGTATATAATACTGTATGCTTTCTTAAATTTGTTCTGGATTTGGGGACGATGAAAAGACCCCTGGTGGCATGTCTGGTGAGGTAAGTGTGTATGTCAGAGCTGTGCGTAAATTGACAATACACACATTTTTCTTAAAAAAATAAGAATTGATGCAGTCAGTCTCCCCTCAAATTTTAGCCAAGAGAGACTGGCATGCATAGTTTTTAAATTAGGCCTCTGATTACAATGAAGCGGAAGATGTGCCGCTCTGTTCTGGGCCAGCTGCAGCTTAACAATGTATTTCTTAGCAGGACTTGACCACATGGCTGGACAATAATCAAGATAAGACAAAACTAGAGCCTGCAGGACTTGCTTTGTGGAGTGTGGTGTCAAAAAAACAGAACATCTCTTTATAATGGACAGACCTATGGTTCTACCTGTCAGAGCTGGCGTAGGTGTGGTGTGGGAATCAGATGCAGGATGCAGAAGTAGTCCCAAATACTTTAATAGAGTCCACAGAATGAACGGCTATAAACAGAGCCGGAGGCACAAGAAAAATAACGCACTCAGCGTAATAAACAAACACGCACAATAGTGCGGACTCTCTACAGAAAAATTAGCACAAACTTGACATGGAAACACCTGCTGACAAAGAACAACTACACACAACCACAAGACAGAAACAACGAGAACTTAAAGGACACATAATCAAGACAAAATGAGAAACAGGTGTACCAAAACAGACCAAACCAAATGAACACAGAAACAACGAACGGTGGCAGCTAGTACTCCGGGGACGACGACCGCCGAAGCCTGCCCGAACAAGGAGAAGGAGCAGCCTCGGCAGAAACCGTGACAGTACCCCCCCCCTTGACGCCGACCCCGGCCTCGGGGACGACCAGGAGGACGCGGAGCAGGGCGCGTGGGATGACCACGATGGAACTCAGTCAGAAGAGACGGGTCTAAGATATCTCTCCTCGGCACCCAGCACCGCTCCTCCGGAGCGTACCCCTCCCACTCCATGAGATATTGGAGACCCCCCATCCGGCGTCTCGAATCCAGGATGGACCGAACTGTGTACGCTGGAGCCCCCTCGATGTCCAGCGGGGGCGGAGGAGTCTCTGCTATCTCACAGTCCTGGAGTGGACCAGCTACTACCGGCCTGAGGAGAGACACATGGAACGAGGGGTTAATATTCTTATAATCAATAGGAAGTTGTAATCTGTAACACACCTCGTTCAACCTCCTCAGGACTTTAAAAGGCCCCACAAACCGCCGACCCAGCTTCCGGCAGGGCAGGCGGAGGGGCAGGTTTCTGGTCGAGAGCCAGACTCGATCTCCCGGTGCGTACACCGGTCCCTCACTGCGGTGGAGATCGGCGCTCGCCTTGTGTCGACGGATGGCCCGCTGCAGATGTACGTGAGCAGCGTTCCATGTCTCCTCCGAGCGCCGCATCCACTCATCCACCGCAGGAGCCTCGATCTGGCTCTGATGCCAAGGTCCCAGAGCCGGCTGGTACCCTAGTACACATTGGAAAGGAGTGAGTCTGGTGGAGGAGTGGCGAAGGGAGTTCTGGGCCATCTCGGCCCAGGGAACATACCTCGCCCACTCCTCCGGCCGGCCCTGGCAAAACGACCTCAGAAACCTACCCACATCCTGGTTTACCCGTTCAACCTGCCCATTGCTCTCCGGGTGGTACCCCGAGGTAAGGCTCACCGAGACCCCCAAGCGCTCCATGAACGCTCTCCAGACTCGAGAGGTAAACTGGGGGCCTCGATCAGACACTATATCCTCGGGTACCCCATAATGCCGGAAGACGTGAGTAAATAGTGCCTCAGCGGTCTGTAGGGCAGTGGGGAGACCCGGCATGGGAAGGAGACGACAGGCCTTCGAGAACCGATCCACAACGACCAGGATGGTGGTATTTCCCTGGGAGGGGGGAAGGTCAGTAACGAAATCCACCGAGAGGTGAGACCAGGGTCATTGTGGAACGGGCAGGGGTTGTAGCTTACCCCGGGGCAGGTGTCTGGGTGCCTTACACTGGGCACACACCGAGCAGGAGGAAACATAAACCCTCACATCCCTGGCTAACGTTGGCCACCAGTACTTAGTGCTAAGGCAGTGCACCGTCCGGCCAATCCCTGGATGTCCAGAGGAGGGTGACGTGTGAGCCCAATATATAAGTCGATCCCGAACCTCGAGCGGAACGTACGTCCGACCCACAGGACACTGTGGAGGGCTAGGATCGGTACGCAACGCCCGCTCGATTTCGGAATCGACCTCGCACACCACCGGTGCCACCAGGCAAGACGGCGGGAGTATGGGCGTGGGCTCAACGGACCTCTCCTCCGTGTCATACCGCCGGGACAGGGCATCTGCCTTACCGTTCTGGGACCCAGGGATGTACGTGATCTTAAAAACGAACCGGGCCAGAAACATGTTCCACCTAGCCTGGCGAGGGTTCAGTCTCCTAGCTGCCCGGATGTACTCCAGGTTTCGGTGGTCAGTCAAAATGAGGAAAGGGTGTTGAGCCCCCTCAAGCCAATGCCTCCACACCTTTAGGGCCTGGACCACGGCTAGCAACTCCCTGTCCCCCACGTCATAATTTCGCTCCGCCGGACTGAGCTTTTTAGAGTAAAAGGCACAGGGGCGGAGTTTCAGGGGCGTGCCAGACTGTTGCGAGAGCACGGCCCCTATACCGGCCTCAGACGCGTCTACCTCGACCTGGAATGGTAGCGCGGGATCCGGATGAGCCAGCACCGGCGCTGAGGTAAACAGGTCCTTCAGTCTCCCAAAAGCCCTATCAGCCTCAGCAGACCACTGCAAGCGCACCGGACCTCCCTTTAGAAGAGACGTTATGGGAGCTGCCACCTTTCCAAAACCCTGGATAAACCTCCTGTAGTAATTCGCAAAGCCCAAGAACCGCTGCACCTCTTTAACAGTGGTTGGAGTTTGCCAATTACGCACGGCCGACACACGGTCAACCTCCATCTTTACCCCTGACGCAGACAACTGATAACCCAAAAAGGAGACAGACTCCTGGAAAAACAGACATTTCTCTGCCTTGACATATAGGTCATGCTCCAACAATCTCCTCAACACGCGGCGCACCAGGGCTACATGCTCGGCTCGGGTAGAAGAATACACCAGAATGTCGTCAAAGTGTACACGACCACTCCTTGCCCCTGCATATCCCGGAAGATCTCATCTACGAAGGATTGGAAGACTGAAGGAGCATTCATTAACCCGTATGGCATGACGAGATACTCGTAATGACCCGAGGTGGTACTAAATGCTGTCTTCCATTCGTCTCCCTCCCTAATACGCACCAAGTTGTATGCGCTCCTGAGGTCCAATTTTGTGAAGAACCGCGCCCCGTGTAAAGACTCCGTCATAGTCGCAATCAGAGGGAGTGGATAACTGTATTTCACAGTAATCTGATTGAGACTGCGGTAATCAATACACGGGCGCAAACCTCCATCCTTTTTCTTCACAAAAAAGAAACTCGAGGACACAGGGGAAGTGGAGGGCCGTATGTATCCCTGTCTCAGAGACTCGGCTATGTAAGTCTCCATAGCTCTCTTCTCCTCTTGAGACAAAGGATACACATGGCTCCGCGGAAGCGCAGCTCCTACCTGGAGGTCTATCGCACAATCCCCCTGTCTATGTGGTGGCAATTGCGTCGCCTTCGCCTTACTAAACACAAGTGCTAAATCCTCATACTCGGGGGGAATGTGCAATGCGGGCACTTGGTTTGGACTCTCCACCGAGGTCGCCCCTACGGAAACGCCCAGACATCGCCCTACACACTGGGCAGACCACTCCTTAAGAGCCCTCTGTTGCCACGAAATAGAGGGATTATGGGTAATCAACCAGGGAAGCCCCAGCACCACCGGATACGCAGGAGAGTCAATAAGATATAGCTGTATAGTCTCCTCATGACCCTCCTGCGTCCCCATCCTAAGTGGAGCTGTGACCTCCCTAATCAACCCCGATCCCAACGGACGGCTATCTAGAGCATGTACAGGGAAAGGATTTTTGACAGGAAGGAGGGGAATCCCTAACTCTGCACAAAATCTCCGATCTATAAAATTCCCAGCTGCGCCTGAATCTACTAGCGCATTATGCTGGGAACGAGGTGCAACCTGTGGAAAGCAAACAGGTATGGTTAGGTGCACAACAGAGAGCTCTGGGTAAGTGGGGCGCCTACTCACCTGGAAGGACTCCCCAGTGCGTGGCCTGCCGTCTCGTCCCCTAGGAGACCCCCCCAGCACCTGGCCGCAGTGTGTCCTCCACGGCCACAGTTGGTACAGGGGTTGGTCCCCCGGGGCTCCTTCTCCTCTCCTCTCTAGCGCCAGCACCCCCGAGCTCCATGGACTAGGCTCGGAGGTGCTGGAGGGTGGAAATGGACGACCCCCACTCAGGACGTCCGTGGGTGGCCAGCAGGGTGTCTAGGCGAATGGCCATATCCACCAACTGGTCAAACGTGAGGGTGGTGTCCCTGCAGGCCAACTCACGACGGACGTCCTCCCGTAGGCTGCAGCGGAAGTGGTCTATGAGGGCCCGCTCATTCCACCCTGCGTCTGCCGCTAGAGTCCGGAACTCCAGTGCAAACTCCTGGGCGCTCCTCTTCCCCTGTCGGAGGTAGAATAGACGTTCTCCCGCCGCCTTCCCCTCATGTGGATGGTCGAATACAGCCCTGAAGCGACGGGAGAACTCCGCATAGGTGATCGTCGCGGGGTCTATTCTCCTCCATTCGGCGTTGGCCCACTCCAACGCCTTGCCGGTGAGACAGGAGATGAGGGCGGAAACGCTCTCGTGTCCCGAGGGCACCGGGTGTACGGTGGCGAGGTAGAGTTAAACTTGTAGGAGGAAACCTTGACACCCGGCAGCGGTACCATCATACGCCCTCGGGAGCGAGAGCCGAATCCCACTGGGTTCCGGAGCGTGGACAAAGGGACTGACCGGTGCTGGTGGTAATGTGGGAGGAGGCGTGGGTGCCCAACTGGTCTCCAGGCGATGCAGGGTATTCATGACTCCCTGAAGAGCGTTGGTGATTTGAGCTATCCTCTCATCCTGTCCGCGGACGCGCTCCTCCCATGACTCGGTCGCTGCTGCTGCTCCTGCTGATTCCATGAGTGGTGTGTAGTTCTCTCAGAGCTGGCGTAGGTGTGGTGTGGGAATCAGATGCAGGATGCAGAAGTAGTCCCAAATACTTTAATAGAGTCCACAGAATGAACGGCTATAAACAGAGCCGGAGGCACAAGAAAAATAACGCACTCAGCGTAATAAACAAACACGCACAATAGTGCGGACTCTCTACAGAAAAATTAGCACAAACTTGACATGGAAACACCTGCTGACAAAGAACAACTACACACAACCACAAGACAGAAACAACGAGAACTTAAAGGACACATAATCAAGACAAAATGAGAAACAGGTGTACCAAAACAGACCAAACCAAACAAACACAGAAACAACGAACGGTGGCAGCTAGTACTCCGGGGACGACGACCGCTGAAGCCTGCCCGAACAAGGAGAAGGAGCAGCCTCGGCAGAAACCGTGACACTACCCATCCGTTCTACCTAATTTCTGGCAGCATGATAAATGTGCAACCAGATAATTTTTTTGCTAGCACAGACTGGAACATGTTCCGGGATTCTTCAGACAGCATTGAGGAGTGGCCCTCAAAATTGTCAAAGACTCCAGCCACCCTAGTCATAGACGGCAAGCGGTACCGGAGTGCCAAGGCTAGGTCCAAAAGACTTCTCAACAGCTTCTACCCCCAAGCCATAAGACTCCTGAACAGCTAATCATGGCTACCCAAACTATTTGCACTGCCCCCGCACCCCCACCCCCACCCCATCTTTTTACGCTGCTGCTACTCTGTTAATTATTTATGCATAGTCACTTTAACTCTACCCACATGTACATATTACCTCAACTACCTCAACTAGCCGGTGCCCCCGCACATTGACTCTGCACCGGTACCCCCCTGTATAGTAGGGAGGCTATATGTTATTTTATTTTACTTCTGCTCTTTTTTTCTCAACACTTTTTTGCTGCTGTTTTATTTTACTTTTTTTTATAAAAAAATAAATGCATTGTTGGTTAAGGGCTGTAAGTAAGCGTTTCACTGTAATGTCTACACCTGTTGTATTTGGCGCATGTGGCCAATAAGATTTGATTTGATTTGAATGTTATCAGATCTTCAAACAAAACCTAATATTAGATAAAGGGAACCTGAGTTTACAAATAACATTTTATTTTATTGATACTTTATTTATTTATTTAATTAACAAAGTTATGCAACACCCTATTCCCCTGTGTGAAAAAGTAATTGCCCCCTTACACTCAATAACTGGTTGTGCCACCATTAGCTGCAATGACGGCAACTAAATGCTTCCTGTAGTTATTGATCAGTCTCTCACATCGCTGTGGAGGAATTTGGCCCACTCTTGCGTGTAGAACTGCTTTAACTCAGTGACATTTGTGGGTTTTCAAGCCTGAACTCCTCATGTCAAGTCCTGCCACAATATCTCAATTGGGATTAGGTCTGGACTTTGACTAGGCCATTCCAAAACTTCAACGTTGTTGTATTTTAGCCATTTTCATGTAGACTTGATTGTGTATTTTGGATTATTGTCTTGCGGCATGACCCAGATGCGCTTCAGCTCACAGACGGATGGCCTGACATTCTCCTGTAGAAATCTCTGATACAGATCAGAATTCATGGTTCCTTCTATTAAGGCAAGTCATCCAGGTCCTGAGGCAGCAAAGCATCCCCAAACCATCACACTGCCACCACCATCCTTGATCGTTGGAATGAGGTTATTTTCGCCAGACATAATGGGACCCATCTCGTCCAAAAAGTTGACTCAAGTTTGCCAAAAAGCACCTGGAAGCCTTGCCATTAACTTTTTGTCATTACCATCCACTCAGTCATTTCTGTGAAGGTCATTTTGGGCAACTAATAATAATATGATATGCCATTTAGCAGACGCTTTTATCCAAAGCGACTTACAGTCATGTGCGCATAAATTTTTACCTATGGGTGGTCCCGGGGATCGAACCCAATTGAGCTACAGAGTCTCCCATGTCACCACTTTCCTTTTATACTTTTCCATTACATGTCACATTAATTATGCATGGTCTACCAACATGTTTGTTCCAAATACGGCAGCCATTCATATTTTATATCTGCTTTATCCCAAATCCTCCTCTCTGAAACACCCAGTCGGATCATGCTGCACTGGATTTTATCATTGGGAAGATTGTGTCATGTAGGCATTTTCCAACCTGCCAGCGTTAGTCATGAATTGTGGATGCGCCGCCACTGATGGCATTTCGATGCATGAGCGACTCTGGGCGACCTGGCGAATGTCATGTTAGCTCATAACATCACATCACTTCACGCTGTAAGCAGAAGTGTTCAAGGAGCCTATTTAAATAGCAAGTTATAATGAGTCTCAGTATTTTTCGTTTATAGTAACTTAATGCAAGACAGTAAGTGACCTGAAATGCCATTTCATTTGACAAACCTGACATAAAATAGCCTCAGTTCTTATCAATACGAGTAACAGAAAAACAGTTTGAGCATTAATGAAGGATGTGATGCTTGTATTGTATGATGATGCTTGTATGAAAAATGTATGCACTCACTAACTGTAAGTCACTCTGGATAAGAGCGTCTGCTAAATGACTAAAATGTAATGATGCCGTGGTTGAGTCAGCCTCATTAAGGCACTTACTGTAAGTTGCCCTAGATAAGAGTGTAAATGTTAAAAAGGCCTTATGTAAGGGTGTACACTATCACAGGGGAGCATTTGTGTGTGCGTGCGTGCTTCATCCGTGTGTGTGTGCATTTGTGTGAGTGTGTAAGGGGCGAAGGTAGCCAAGCATTTACAGTTCTTCTTACACCTTGGATGCAGTGATTTCCTGACCCTCCCTTATGAAGACTCCTATCACCCCAGCCTCCTGCACTCTAAGCTAGCCTCACTATCATTCTCCAACTCCTTCAATCCTCTTTCTGCACGCTCCACATCTTTTCTGTCTCTCCCTCTTATCTCGCTCTCCCTGTCTCTTCCTCTCTTTATCTGACTTCCTCCCTCGCTCAACCTTTATCTCTCTCTGTTTCTCTCTCTCGCTCTGACACTCTCACACTTAACTATGCCAGGTGAGACTGGCAACCTCATTTAGCAAAGGCTTTTTTTTTCAAAAGCTCCGGCTCTCCTTGCTCTCTCTCTTTCACACCTCCCTCCGTAACACATAACTCATCCCTTTTATCAGCACTCGATATGGCCCAGCCACCACATGCACATTTTAGAGGATGACACCAAATGAGTGTTTGCGATAAGCACCTCACAATGAGCGACACCTTTTTCTCTTACCAGGTTCCAATAAGCGTGTGGAGGAGAATGCGAGGGAGATATTGTTTCGCCGGATTTTGTTGATTTCACGGCCATACAATGAGATTAAACCTACAAAACCTTAATAATTTGTCCCATGGTAGGCACGTTCATGGTTTTGGCTTCATGCAATGTTCCTGGTTTTCCTTAAAGGAGCACTCTGTAGATTTTCCTCCCCTGATTTATTACATATGCATACACAGTAAATCCGTTGACACACACACACACACACACACACACACACTGTTGTTTTGTTCGCCATTAGGGATGCCCTCTTTAATTTGACACTTGAAAAACACAAAATATCCTCCCCCTATTTCAGTGTACCTTCAAAACTAATGATGGAGGATGGCTGGAATGACTCTGGCCTTTACAACCTCACTACATCACATAGACACCAAGCACAGTAAAATACCCAATTAAACTAACACCATATCCCAAGATCCCTCTTTGTGGTAATAATACACAACAGACAAATATTGTCATGATATTCCATCACTAGTAAACAATAACAGAGTTGGTTAACAGTAGGGGGCTCTGTAGCCTAGCATTGGACGGCAACACAACTCTTTAGCATGCATGCTTTGATTGCCGACTGGGCAAGTGTTTATCATATGAAATGTATTAGTAATTTCCCAGGCCTGCAAAAATATTGAGCCTGGTATTTGTCTAACCTAATCAGGCTTATGCCTGCAGCGTGTATATCATGCCAAATCAGCTTTTAATTACGGAGAAGTGCGTTTGCGTCTGGTATAGCGAGGATTAGATTTACTTTTGCTTTCGTTTTGTTTTACAGCTGCGTGTTTACAATCTTATCAGATGGAAGCAGATCATTTGTGCTTGTAGAACATAGGCCTACAGGATTATGTGTGGGTACATTCGGACATGTCATAACACAGAGGCAAAAAGAAAAAGGGTGGGAGAAATGCTATCACTTACAGAAACTCTAGTAATATCTGGACTACTATTAATAAGGTACATGATTTTACGTGCTGGGTACATACAGAGTTGGAAGTGTCATAACACAGAGGCAGGAGAAACATCAGATAATTGATGCCACCTACAGAAATTCCAGTATTATCTGGTATTACTATTAAAGGTTCGTCATATGCAGATTTGTCTGTCCATTTCCTATTACTTATCATCTACATATTCCTGATTACCCACACCATTAGGCATAATAAAATGTTAATAACATATAATCTGTCATCATAGGAAATAATTTGTCAAAAAGTCATATTAAATGGACAGAAAAATCTGCAAATGACGAACCTTTAACAGTAATACCAGATATTACTGGAATTTCTGTAGGTGGCATCATTTCTCTGATGTTTCTCCTGCCTCTGTGTTATGACGTTTCCAACTCTGTATTTACCAAAAGCATAGCTGTATTGCTTTAGGTCTCACAACAACTTGCAGCAGATGCACATTTAAATGTATGCATGGGAGATCCAATGTCTTAATGTAGACAATCTGTACATACAAACGCCCCAAGTAAAAGTCATACGATATTGTCATTCTATAAATTAAACGAGGGAAGACTATTTATCGTCTACATATTCCTAATCACCCACACCATTAGGCATAACAAAATGTTAATAACATATCATGTGTCATCATAGGAAATAATCTGTCAAAAAATTGTCTTCCCTCGTTTAATTTATAGAATGACAATATCTTATGACTTTTACTTGGGGAGTTTGTATGTACAGATTGTCTACATAAGACATTGTATCTCCCATGCATACATTTAAATGTTAAGATGCTGCAAGTTGTTGTGCGACCTAAAGCAATACAGCTATGCTTTTAGTCACTAAATCTTGTCATACTTTACCTGTTTTTAGTCACAAAACCTTGTCCCACTTTACCTGTTGTAAGTCAGATAAGTACAGTTAAGTATATCAGATAAGTACAAATTCTGTTTATGTGCAATACAGATTACCAGTCCCAAATCAGATAAATGTTTTATATTTTCTCCGGCTAGCTGCATGCTTTAGTTTAGTACGCATGCTCATGATAGTTCCCAAGCCATTACATTTATCAGGAGCAGACAGGTTTATATAATCTTTTATTTTGGTTGGCCATTTCTTTGGGCAGCCTTTTTAAGGGTGTTGGGCTACATGACTGTGTTCAGAGAGCTGCTTAGCGTTAGCTTTATTGGGTGGCTTACAGAATAAGCCAGTCAAAATGTAGTTACTGTCTGATAGGCACGCTGCATACACAGCCCACTCCATCATTCTCAATTCTTGGCAGACAATGTCGTCCAGGGTGACTTGCATGGGCTTGGGAGTTGGTTCCTACGCAAGACTAATATCCCCAATTTGACACATTCAGAGACAATTCAGGGTAAATGTCTCGCTCAGAGGCACAGAGCAGCGCCTCACAGGGTATTGAAATCTGCTGCCAGGCTTTAACTGATTTTCTTAACCACTACGGAGTGTCCTGCACAGCAGGCAAGTGAGCACCCAGCAATGGTTTAGCGCAGAGGTGGCTTGTGTGTGTGTGTATGCCTGCATGTGGGTCCATGCTGAAGGCTGTGGTGACGGTGAGGGAAGTCTACTACAGTAAAGTCCATGCTCTGTTGGACCACTCCTTTCTTTGTGCATCTTAAAGAGCGACTGCCCCTATAAATAACCTAATCCCTTTCAAAATGGCCTATGTGGCATCATTTATTCTAGTGTCAAAATTGACTACAAAGTGTAAATAGGGTAAATTTGGTCATAAAGTCAGTCTCGTCTAAAACGGAGTTTGGAACCTATGCGTCACAACGAGTAAATGAAGGTTGGGTTTGGATTACAATTGTCAACAATTCATGCCCCCTTTTGCCAAGCTCCACGTGCAAATCGCCCCACTGCCGACTTCGCTTCCCTTCATTGAATGGGGCTCCGTTGTTTCATTCCTGCCAACGCGTTCAAAGGATCACGGGCCCTATACGGGTTGACCATGCTTCCACAGCCAAAGTTCTATGGCAGGGGTAGGCAACCCTCGTCCGGGAGTGCCGCAGGCACTTTATGTTTTTGATTTAACCGACCTGGAAGACCAAGTGTGTTGAATTTGAACTGATCAATTAGCTCGGTTGGTCAGTTGTGGTGCCTAGTTGGAACAAAGTCCTGCAGTACCTACAGCACTCCAGGAACAGTGTTGCCTACATCTGTTCTATGGTTTGAATGCCCTGCCGAAGGACCCTAGTAGTATGAGGAATAGGTGCTTTGGAGTTCGTCGGTCCCCAAGTCTGCACCAGTAATGCTAGCTTGGTGTGCAACGACCGGTGGTGGTGGTGAGTATAACCAGAGATACTGGAATATAATAACCTCTCTGGTATAACTTAGCTGACAACGTTAGGTAACATTATAGGTGGTTAATAGGTAGCTATCTTTTGAAAAAGCAAGGCAGGCTAGCGAACGTTAGCTAGCAAGGCAGGCTAGCTAAAGTTTTAGCTAACATTAGCATATCTCGTTAGATAACTAGCTAGCTAGCTACCGGATTACAATTTAGTTGGGTCGTAGCACATACAAGTTCATTGTGTATTATATAGATACTGCTGGTTATGTAACATTATCATTTGATAATGCTAGCAAGGCAGGCTAGCTAGCTACAGGCTAGCTAACATTAGCCTACAAGTCAGATTGGCAAGTTAGTTCATAGCTCATAGATGTGTATTGTCTAGGGAAAAACTAAATCATGGCTGCAGCAATGGTGGTAGCTAACTCATGTCTGAGTCTGACTAATACAGTGAACTAGGAGCAACAAACCATAACGGCGTCACCGGCCTGAATCTAATCGGGAGCTACAGTCAGTCTACATCTGTAAAGCATAGAATTAGGGTTTCCACTAGTTACCATAGCCACAAAAAATTAATGGCTATATTGTACAAATTCATGAAAACAAAAATAAGCATTTTGGTCTTAATTTAAGGTTAGAGTTAGACATAAGGTTAGCAGTGTGGTTAAGGTTAGGTTTGAAATCTAATTTTAAGAAAATAAATTGCACAGTCGTGGTCAAAAGTTTTGAGAATGACACAAATATTTATTTTCACAAATTCTGCTGCCTCAATTTTTATGATGGCAATTTGCATATACTCCAGAATGTTATGAAGAGTGATCAGATGAATTGCAGACTTTTGGAGGATGGCCTGGTGTCAAGAAGGGAAGCGAGGAAGCCACTTCTCTCCAGGAAAAACATCAGGGACAGACTGATATTCTGCAAAAGGTACAGGGATTGGACTGCTGAGGACTGGGGTAAAGTCATTTTCTCTGATGAATCCCCTTTCCGATTGTTTGGGGCATCCGGAAAAAAGCTTGTCCGGAGAAGACAAGGTGAGCGCTACCATCAGTCCTGTACCAACAGGTTTCAAGCAGACCACCATAGGCCCCGTGCCCAAGGACTCTAAGATAACCTGCCTAAATGACTACCGACCCGTAGCACTGACGTCTGTAGCCATGAAGTGCTTTGAAAGGCTGGTCATGGCTCACATCAACAGCATTATCCCAGAAACCCTAGACCCACTCCAATTTGCATACCGCCCCAACAGATCCATAGATTATGCAATCTCTATTGCACTCCACACTGCCCTTTCCCACCTGGACAAGAGGAAAACCTACGTGAGAATGCTATACTTTGACTACAGCTCAGCATTCAACACCATAGTGCCCTCTAAGCTCATCACTAAGCTAAGGATCCTGGGACTAAACACCTCCCTCTGCAACTGGATCCTGGACTTCCTGACGGGCCGCCCCCAGGTGGTAAGGGTAGGTAACAACACATCTGCCACACTGATCCTCAACACGGGGGCCCCTCAGGGGTGCGTGCTCAGTCCCCTCATGTACTCCCTGTTCACCCATGACTGCATGGCCAGGCATGACTCCAACACCATCATTAAGTTTGCCGATGACACAACAGTGGTAGGCCTGATCACCGACAACGATAAGACAGCCTATAGGGAGGAGGTCAGAGACCTGGCCGTGTGGTGCCAGGATAACAACCTCTCCCTCAACGTGACCAAGACAAATGAGATGATTGTGGACTACAGGAAAAAAAAGAGGACTGAGCACGCCCCCATTCTCATCGACGGGGCTGTAGTGGAACAGGTTGAGAGCTTCAAGTTCCTTGGTGTCCACATCACCAACGATCTATCATGGTCCAAACACACCAAGACAGTTGTGAAGAGGGCACGACAAAGCCTATTCCCCCTCAGGAGACTAAAAAGATTTGGCATGGGTCCTCAGATCCTCAAAAAATTCTACAACTGCACCATCGAGAGCATCCTGACTGGTTGCATCACCGCCTGGTATGGCAACTGCTTGGCCTCCGACCGCAAGGCACTACAGAGGGTAGTGCATACGGCCCAGTACATCACTGGGGCCAAGCTTCCTGCCATCCAGGACCTCTATACCAGGCAGTGTCAGAGGAAGGCCCTCAAAATTGTCAAAAACTCCAGCCACCCTAGTCATAGACTGTTCTCTCTGCTAACGCACGGCAAGCGGTACCGGAGTGCCAAGTCTAGGTCCAAAAGACTTCTCAACAGCTTCTACCCCCAAGCCATAAGACTCCTGAACAGCTAATCATGGCTACCCGGACTATTTGCACTGCCCCCCCCACCCCATCCTTTTACGCTGCTGCTACTCTGTTAATTATTTATGCATAGTCACTTTAACTCTACCCACATGTACATTTTACTTCAACTACCTCAACTAGCCGGTGCCCCCGCACATTGACTCTGCACCTGTACCCCCCTGTATATATAGCCTCCCTACTGTTATTTTATTTTACTTCTGCTCTTTTTTTCTCAACACTTTTTTTTGTTGTTGTTTTATTTTTACTTTTTTGTTAAAAATAAATGCACTGTTGGTTAAGGGCTGTAAGTAAGCATTTCACTGTAATGTCTGCACCTGTTGTATTCGGCGCATGTGGCCAATAAAATTTGATTTGATTTGATTTGCCAACAGTAAAGCATCCTGAGACCATTTATTTGTGGGGTTGCTTCTCAGCCAAGGGACTAGGCTTACTCACAATTTTGCCTAAGAACACAGCCATGAATAATGAATGGTACCAACACATCCTCCAAGAGCAACTTCTCCCAACCATCCAAAAGTGATAACTAAGTGGCTCGGGGAACAAAACATCGACATTTTGGGTCCATGGCCCAAAATATATATATATATATATATATATATATATATATATATATATATATATTTTTTTACCAATACTTGTGTCATTCTCAAAACTGTAGAAATAGGTGGGCTTTATGACTGTGGCTGTGGTAAATAGTGTCGACCTAGAATTAGCTTGACCCGAGTTACTGTCCTGATGACACAGATGGCTTCAAATCAAATCAAATCAAATTTTATTGGTCACATGCGCCGAATACAACAGGTGCAGACATTACAGTGAAATGCTTACTTACAGCCCTTAACCAACAGTGCATTTATTTTAAACAAAAAAAGTAAGAATAAAACAACAACAAAAAAGTGTTGAGAAAAAAAGAGCAGAAGTAAAATAAAGTGACAGTAGGGGAGGCTATATATACAAGGGGGTACCGTTGCAGAGTCAATGTGCGGGGGGCACCGGCTAGTTGAGGTAGTTGAGGTAATATGTACATGTGGGTAGAGTTAAAGTGACTATGCATAAATACTTAACAGAGTAGCAGCAGCGTAAAAAGGATGGGGTGGGGGGCAGTGCAAATAGTCCGGGTAGCCATGATTAGCTGTTCAGGAGTCTTATGGCTTGGGGGTAGAAGCTGTTGAGAAGTTTTTGGACGTAGACTTGGCACTCCGTACCGCTTGCCGTGCGGTAGCAGAGAGAACAGTCTATGACTAGGGTGGCTGGAGTCTTTGACAATTTTGAGGGCCTTCCTCTGACACCGCCTGGTATAGAGGTCCTGGATGGCAGGAAGCTTTGCCCCAGTGATGTACTGGGCCGTACACACTACCCTCTGTAGTGCCTTGCGGTCGGAGGCCAAGCAGTTGCCATACCAGGCGGTGATGCAACCAGTCAGGATGCTCTCGATGGTGCAGTTGTAGAATTTTTTGAGGATCTGAGGACCCATGCCAAATCTTTTTAGTCTCCTGAGGGGGAATAGGCTTTGTCGTGCCCTCTTCACAACTGTCTTGGTGTGTTTGGACCATGATAGTTCGTTGGTGATGTGGACACCAAGGAACTTGAAGCTCTCAACCTGTTCCACTACAGCCCCGTCGATGAGAATGGGGGCGTGCTCAGTCCTCTTTTTTTTCCTGTAGTCCACAATCATCTCCTTTGTCTTGGTCACGTTGAGGGAGAGGTTGTTGTCCTGGCACCACACGGCCAGATCTCTGACCTCCTCCAGATAGGCTGTCTCATCGTTGTCGGAAATCAGGCCTACCACTGTTGTGTCGTCGGCAAACTTAATGATGGTGTTGGAGTCATACCTGGCCATGCAGTCATGGGTGAACAGAGAGTACAGGAGGGGACTGAGCACGCTCCCCTGAGGGGCCCCCGTGTTGAGGATCAGTGTGGCAGATGTGTTGTTACCTACCCTTACCACCTGGGGGCGGCCCGTCAGGAAGTCCAGGATCCAGTTGCAGAGGGAGGTGTTTAGTCCCAGGATCCTTACCTTAGTGATGAGCTTAGAGGGCACTATGGTGTTGAATGCTGAGCTGTAGTCAATGAATAGCATTCTCACGTAGGTGTTCCTCTTGTCCAGGTGGGAAAGGGCAGTGTGGAGTGCGATAGAGATTGCATCATCTGTGGATCTGTTGGGGCGGTATGCAAATTGGAGTGGGTCTAGGGTTTCTGGGATAATGCTGTTGATGTGAGCCATGACCAGCCTTTCAAAGCACTTCATGGCTACAGACGTCAGTGCTACGGGTCGGTAGTCATTTAGGCAGGTTATCTTAGAGTCCTTGGGCACGGGGACTATGGTGGTCTGCTTGAAACATGTTGGTATTACAGACTCAGTCAGGGACATGTTGAAAATGTCAGTGAAGACACTTGCCAGTTGGTCAGCACATGCTCGGAGTACACGTCCTGTTAATCTGTCTGGCCTTGCAGCCTTGTGAATGTTGACCTGCTTAAAAGTCTTACTCACATCGGCTACGGAGAGCGTGATCACATAGTCATCCGGAACAGCTGGTGCTCTCATGCATGCTTCAGTGTTGCTTGCCTCGGGCGAGCATAGAAGTGGTTTAGCTTCGTCTGGTAGGCTTGTGTCACTGGGCAGCTCGTGGCTGTGCTTCCCTTTGTAGTCTGTAATAGTTTTCAAGCCCTGCCACATCCGACGAGCGTCAGAGCCAGTGTAGTATGATTCAATCTTAGACCTGTATTGACTCTTTGCCTGTTTGATGGTTCGTCGGAGGTCATAGCGGGATTTCTTATAAGTGTCCGGGTTAGAGTCCCGTTCCTTGAAAGCGGCAGCTCTACCCTTTAGCTCAGTGCGGATGTTTCCTGTAATCCATGGCTTCTGGTTGGGGTATGTACGTACGGTCACTGTGGGGGACGACATCATCGATGCACTTATTGATGAAGCCAGTGACTGATGTGGTGTACTCCTCAATGCTGTCTGAAGAATCCCGGAACATGTTCCAGTCTGTGCTAGCAAAACAGTCCTGTAGCTTAGCATCTGTGTCATCTGACCACTTTTTTATTAACTGAGTCACTGGTGCTTCCTGCTTTAGTTTTTGCTTATAAGCAGGAATCAGGAGGATAGAGTTATGGTCAGATTTGCCAAATGGAGGGCGAGGGAGAGCTTTGTATGCGTCTCTGTGTGTGGAGTAAAGGTGGTCTATAGTTTTTTTCCCTCTGGTTGCACATTTAACATGCTGGTAGAAATTAGGTAGAACGGATTTAAGTTTCCCTGCATTAAAGTCCCCGGCCACTAGGAGCGCTGCATCTGGATGAGTGTTTTCCTGTTGATTAATGGCCTTGTACAACTCATTCAGTGCAATCTTAATGCCAGCATTGGTTTGTGGTGGTAAATAGACAGCTATGAAAAATATAGATGAAAACTCTCTTGGTAAATAGTGTGGTCTACAGCTTATCATAAGATACTCTACCTCAGGTGAGCAAAACCTCGAGACTTCCTTAGTATTTGATTTTGTGCACCAGCTGTTGTTTACAAATATACACAGACCGCCACCCCTTGTCTTACCGGAGTCAGCCGTTCTGTCCTGCCGATGTAGCGTATAGCCTGCTAGCTGAATGTTATCATTGTTGTCGTTCAGCCACGACTCCGTGAAACATAAGATATTACAGTTTTTAATGTCCCGTTGGTAGGATAACCGTAATCTTAAATCGTCCACTTTATTTTCAAAAGATTGAACGTTGGCTAATAGGATTGATGGAAGAGGCAGTTTACTCGCTCGCCGTCGGATCCTTACAAGGCACCCCAATCTACGTCCCGCGATATCTCCGTCTCTTCCTCACGCGAATGACGGGGATTTGGGCCTTGTCGGGTGTCTGTATGATATCCTTCGCGGCCGCCTCGTTGAAGAAAAAATCTTCGTCCAATACGAGGTGAGTAATCGCTGTCCTGATATCCAGAAGCTCTTTTTGGTTATAAGAGACGATGGCAGAAACATTATGTACAAAATAAATTACAAATAACGCGGAAAAACACACATAATAGTACAATTGGTTAGAGGGCTGTAAAACGGCAGCCATCTTCTCCGGCGCTGTTGGGTTATGCCAACGGTAATGTGTGTTATGCCAAAAGTTATGCCAAAAGTTGTTTAAATATAAAAACTGTTTGATAAATTAGTAGGTTAATTACCCAGCCAAGCAGATACAAGTAGTAGAGTCATTTTGGTAGTGAAGTGCATTATAACAAAATGCAATTTACCACGGTCTATTGTATCACCCTGTCACAGCGTGGGACTGAATGGGATTACTAATAATACAGTACAGCAGAAATGTCCAGTATTTGCAACATCCTTTTCATTCCATGTGTCACTGATGAACTCTGCCTCAACTCTACAGATGGAGTGGACTGTAGATGCTTTGGGCAGACACCAGCCTCTGCCGTTTGATGGGGAGACCATAATTGGGTAGGTTTTATCTGACCTGTTCAAACTTCAACATAGTACCTGTTTGTGTGTCAGATATTACCTATCCTAACTACCATTGGTAATATAACCGTGACTATGTGTGTATGTCTTAATAGAAACATGTGGAGCAAGCACATGGAGACTTGCAAGATGATGTGATGAAGTCCAGACAGGCTTGATACTGATGTCTCTAAAGCCCCCCTGTAGCTCAGTTGGTAGAGCATGGCGCTTGCAACGCCAGGGTTGGGGGTTCGTTTCCCACGGGGGGCCAGTATGAAAATGTATGCACTCACTAACTGTAAGTCGCTCTGGATAAGAGCGTCTGCTAAATGACGTAAATGTAAATGGAGAGAAACCTGGCAAATGTTACTAGACACAACTTTTACTTATATTGTCTTTTCTTAAATGTTGAATTGAATGGTATCAGTCAATATATGGAGGAAAAAACCCCATGTATTCTGCACCAGGACCAGGAAACTCCACACAGGAAGGTATGACCACTCTGACATGTTTGCCAAGGTAGCCCCATTACCACCAGACAAAAAGCTGATAGGCACAGTATCTGTATCGGCTGGGAATGACAATTTAAGGTGAAAGGTGCACATTGCTATATTAGCAGAACAATGCTTTGGGCAATGTTCTGACAGATGGGTGTGTCTTTGTGGTGGCAAGGAAACACCCTAGAAACACCTACATCAAACCACACCCCCAAGCCAACTAATGTTTGGCTTCTGTCATGGCCGCCAGAATTTCTTGAGGAGCAAGCCAAAAAACAAGGCCAAATCAGCGGGTGCATTTCCCCTTTAACCTTAAACGCCCAGCAGGAACAAATCTCTGTTTCCCTTCCTTCTCACCCCCTTTTCTGGGTCTCACGAAGGGTTGGTATTCATGTCAGAGCACTCAGGTGGAAGCCTCTCGCCGGGCAAGGAGGGCCGGGGCCGAGAAATAGGGCACGTCAATACACATGCCCTTTATTCCCCTAGACTGGCCAATATTGAATATGCCAGACACATTTTTAGGAGTGCCGCAGAGTCCATCCTGGCACCTCAGGGTTGTATCCTGACTAGCCTCAGACCAGATCACGCCACGATATTGTAATGCAAAGCCACAAAGAGATAGAAACAAAGATGACCCCTGTCTGAACTGTTGAGTTATTGTGTTTTACATTGGTAGGTTATGTTGGCGTATTAGCAGCCCTATGTTTTGATGTGTGGAAAGTGAAAGGAATTGATGTCACACAAAACCGCTGACAGTGTTTACCCCTAATTGTCCATTCCACATGCCACAAGCAAGTAGAACAACTGTGGGACACAGAGTTGAATGTCAGTTTGCAACGTTAATGGAACTTAGCAGCTTGGCTCGCTTTGTGTGTGTGTGTACAGAATGGTAGTGTTTGACACAATGCAATAACAAGTGAGTGTGTGATATTTTGTGTCTGCCTGTGTGTATATTCATGCAAGGGTGTGTACCCATGTGCATGTGAGTGTATTTGTGTTTGCCAATGTTTAGGATGAGCAGTGGTGTGCTGTCAAGGTTGGCACCTGTAATGTAATGGAGAACAGTAGCATGATGGACTGCAGCAAGAGCAGCCGGCAGCGTTTCACCTTGAGACAAGGGTCACACTCCTCCCTCATAATCCATAAAGCAGACCATAATAGCTTTTCTCCCAGACGTAACCCTGCTCAAAATCAAGTAGAGCAATATGGCCGGGGTGGACCCCTCGACATTGGACGTCTACATAGGCATGACCTGGGGAATACACACATACGTTGGAACGGATACACATGCATGCACACACACACACACACACACACACACATACACAGTTATTTAATCGTGTCAAACACTGTCATTGTGTTAGACATTTATGTGACCATCGAATAAGGAGACAGTGTTGCACTTGATACCAATTTAAAAAAGAAAAATCACAATTATGCAGAGAGGAGAGAACATATATTATATCCAAGGGCAAGAACCTATCCTCTAACTGAATAAAAATTCTCATTAGAGAATAGTCTGAGACAGGAGCATTTGTCCCTCATAGGTTGCATTGCAACTCAGATTCCACGTCCATGCCTGCATCCTAGTTTGCCTATCACCGGCTTCACCACATCTCTTCAACTGATTCCTCATAGTAATCTGATAAAATAACTGCATATAATGTAAGTACTGGCTCCCGATTTGATGCAGAGGTTATTTTAAGAAGTTATCTGAAATCTGCAGTTGCCCACTGTCTATCTGCTTTTGCCGGCCACAGACTGAGGGCCATTATAAAGGGAGAGAGCGAGAGAGCTTCTGCCAAACTGTCCAGAGGCCTGATGTTAAATGAGCTCGGTGGCCCCTGTGTCAGTTCTCGTCCTCATTCTCCCCCTATCCATCCGTATCTCTACAGACATCCCTCCGCCGAGCACACATCCCCTGTCTGAAAATGGGGCACTGAGACACTCTTTTTGTCATCAAATCATATTACATCCTCTCTCTCTCTCTCTCTCTCTCTCTCTCTCTCTCTCTTCTCTCTCTCTGTCTCTCTGTCTCTCTGTCTGTGGGTTCGCTGTCCCAAAATAATGGGCATCCGGAATTGAAGACTGATGCCGGGGGCGATGTCGGACTAAAGATGCTACGAGTCTGGCTGCACTTCGTCAAAGCACTGCTGTTTCCTGACGTTCCGACTTACCTTTGTAGTAGTGCCCGAAAAGAGCAAAGACAATGAATACTCAGTACCGCCATGTGGAAACCCTGAAGGACATTTCAATGTCAACAGAACTGGAAACCTGGAAAACGTTCAACATGCTCTTGGCTAGTCTGGACCTCCTCATTTATGATGTGTAGCAAACACCCCCAAAGTAATACCTTTCATCATTTAAAAGGAACATACACTGAACAAAAATATAAACGCAACATTTAAAGTGTCGGTCCCATGTTTCATGAGCTGAAATAAATGATCCCAAACATTTTCCATATGCACAAAAAGCTTATTTCTCTCAAAGCTGATTAAACGGCATGATCATTACACAGGTGTACCTTGTGCTGGGGACAAGAAAAGGTGCAGTTTTGTCACTTACAGTGAGGGAAAAAAGTATTTGATCCCCTGCTGATTTTGTATGTTTGCCCACTGACAAAGATATGATCAGTCTATCATTTTAATGGTAGATGTATTTGAACAGTGAGAGACAGAATAACAACAACAAAATTCAGAAAAACGCATGTCAAAAATGTTATAAATTGATTTGCATTTTAATGAGGGAAATAAGTATTTGACCCCTCTGCAAAGCATGACTTAGTACATGGTGGCAAAACCCTTGTTGGCAATCACAGAGGTCAGACGTTTCTTGTAGTTGGCCACCAGGTTTGCACACATCTCAGGAGGGATTTTGTCCCACTCCTCTTTGCAGATCTTCTCCAAGTCATTAAGGTTTCGAGCCTGATGTTTAGCAACTCGAACCTTCAGTTCCCTCCACAGATTTTCTATGGGATTAAGGTCTGGAGACTGGCTAGGCCACTCCAGGACCTTAATGTGCTTCTTCTTGAGCCACTCCTTTGTTGCCTTGGCCGTTTGTTTTGGGTCATTGTCATGCTGGAATACCCATCCATGACCCATTTTCAATGCCCTGGCTCAGGGAAGTAGGTTCTCACCCAAGATTTGACGGTACATGGCCCCGTCCATCGTCCCTTTGATGTGGTGAAGTTGTCCTGTCCCCTTAGCAGAAAAACACCATCAAAGCATAATGTTTCCACCTCTATGTTTGACGGTGGGGATGGTGTTCTTGTGGTCATAGGCAGCATTCCTCCTCCTCCAAACACGGCGAGTTGAGTTGATGCCAAAGAGCTCGATTTTGGTCTCATCTGACCACAACACTTTCACCCAGTTCTCCTCTGAATCATTCAGATGTTCATTGGCAAACTTCAGACGGGCCTGTATATGTGCTTTCTTGAGCAGGGGGACCTTGTGGGCGCTGCAGGATTTCAGTCCTTCACGGCGTAGTGTGTTACCAATTGTTTTCTTGGTGACTATGGTCCCAGCAGCTTTGAGATCATTGACAAGATTCTCTCATGTAGTTCTGGGCTGATTCCTCACCGTTCTCATGATCATTGCAACTCCACGAGGTGAGATCTTGCATGGAGCCCCAGGCCGAGGGAGATTGACAGTTATTTTGTGTTTCTTCCATTTGCTAATAACGCACCAACTGTTGTCACCTTCTCACCAAGCTGCTTGCCGATGGTCTTGTAGCCCATTCCAGCCTTTTGTAGGTCTACAATCTTGTCCCTGACATCCTTGGAGAGCTCTTTGGTCTTGGCCATGGTGGAGAGTTTGGAATCTGATTGATTGATTGCTTCTGTGGAAAGGTGTCTTTTATACAGGTAACAAACTGAGATTAGGAGCACTCCCTTTAAGAGTGTGCTCTTAATCTCAGCTCGTTGCTTGTATAAAAGACACCTGGGAGCCAGAAATCTTTCTGATTGAGAGGGGGTCAAATACTTATTTCCCTCATTAAAATGCAAATCAATTTATAACATTTTTGACATGCGTTTTTCTGGATTTTTTTGTTGTTATTCTGTCTCTCACTGTTCAAATAAACCTACCATTAAAATTATAGACTGATCATTTCTTTGTCAGTGGGCAAACGTACAAAATCAGCAGGGGATCAAATACTTTTTTCCCTCACTGTAGCACAATGCCACAGATGTGTCAAGTTTTGAGGGAGCGTGCCATGCTGACTGCAGGAAGGTCCACCAGATCTGTTGCCAAATAATTTAATGTTCATTTCTCTACCATAATGTTGTTTTAGAGAATGTGGCTGTACGTCCAACCGGCAACCACAGACCACATGTAACCACGCCAGCTCATGACCTACAGATCCGGCTTTTTCACCTGCGGGATCGTATGAGACCAGCCACCCGGACAGCTGATGAAATTGTGGGCAAATGCTCACCTTCGATGGCCCTGGAATGCTTTAGAAGCTACCTCTTCATGGATGAATCCCGGTTTCAACTTTACCGGGCAGATGGCAGACAGCGGTTTGCTGATGTCAACGTTGTGAACAGAGTGCCCCATAGTGGCAGTGGGGTTATGGTACAGGCAGGCATAAGCTACGGACAATGAACACAATTACATTTTATCGATGGCAATTTGAATGCACAGAGATACCGTGACGAGATCCTGAGGCCCATTGTCATGCCATTCAGCTGACGCCATCACTTCATGTTTCAGCATGATCATGCACGACCCCATATCTCAAGGCTCTGTACACAATTCCTGAAAATGAAAAATGTCCCAATTCTTCCATGGCCTGCATACTCACCAGATATGTCACCCATTGAGCATGTTTGGGATGCTCTGGATCGACCCTGAGGTGCCAGGATGGACTCTGCGGCACTCCTAAAATCTATCTGGTCACGGTATCTCTGTGCATTCAAATTTCCCCGTACAAGCACACCTGATTCAACTTGTCAACTAATCATTAAGCCCTCAATGAGTTGAATAAGGTGAGTTTGTCCAGGGCTACAACAAACATGTGTGGTGGTGTTGGGTGTACTGGAGGACTGGAGTTGGGAAACACGGATTTAGCAGACGCTCTAATCCAGAGCAATTTAAAGTTTAGAACTATCTAGGTTTGTGAACATTACGCAGAGAATCACATATACAGTGGGGAAAAAAAGTATTTAGTCAGCCACCAATTGTGCAAGTTCTCCCACTTAAAAAGATGAGAGATGCCTGTAATTTTCATCATAGGTACACTTCAACTATGACAGACAAAATGAGAAAAAAAAATCCAGAAAGACAAATTGTAGGATTTTTAATGAATTTATTTGCAAATTATGGTGGAAAATAAGTATTTGGTCAATAACAAAAGTTTCTCAATACTTTGTTATATACCCTTTGTTGGCAATGACACAGGTCAAACGTTTTCTGTAAGTCTTCACAAGGTTTTCACACACTGTTGCTGGTATTTTGGCCCATTCCTCCACGCAGATCTCCTCTAGAGCAGTGATGTTTTGGGGCTGTCGCTGGGCAACACAGACTTTCAACTCCCTCCAAAGATTTTCTATGGGATTGAGATCTGGAGACTGGCTAGGCCACTCCAGGACCTTGAAATGCTTCTTACGAAGCCACTCCTTCGTTGCCCGGGCGGTGTGTTTGGGATCATTGTCATGCTGAAAGACCCAGTCACGTTTCATCTTCAATGCCCTTGCTGATGGAAGGAGGTTTTCACTCAAAATCTCACGATACATGGCCCCATTCATTCTTTCCTTTACACGGATCCGTCGTCCTGGTCCCTTTGCAGAAAAACAGCCCCAAAGCATGATGTTTCCACCCCCATGCTTCACAGTAGGTATGGTGTTCTTTGGATGCAACTCAGCATTCTTTGTCCTCCAAACACGACGAGTTGAGTTTTTACCAAAAAGTTCTATTTTGGTTTCATCTGACCATATGACATTCTCCCAATCCTCTTCTGGATCATCCAAATGCACTCTAGCAAACTTCAGACGGGCCTGGACATGTACTGGCTTAAGCAGGGGGACACGTTTTGCACTGCAGGATTTGAGTCCCTGGCGGCGTAGTGTGTTACTGATGGTAGGCTTTGTTACTTTGGTCCCAGCTCTCTGCAGGTCATTCACTAGGTCCCCCCGTGTGGTTCTGGGATTTTTGCTCACCGTTCTTGTGATCATTTTGACCCCACAGGGTGAGATCTTGCGTGGAGCCCCAGATCGAGGGAGATTATCCATTTCCTAATAATTGCTCCCACAGTTGATTTCTTCAAACCAAGCTGCTTACCTATTGCAGATTCAGTCTTCCCAGCCTGGTGCAGGTCTACAATTTTGTTTCTGGTGTCCTTTGACAGCTCTTTGGTCTTGGCCATAGTGGAGTTTGGAGTGTGACTGTTTGAGGTTGTGGACAGGTGTCTTTTATAATGATAACAAGTTCAAACAGGTGCCATTAATACAGGTAACGAGTGGAGGACAGAGGAGCCTCTTAAAGAAGAAGTAACAGGTCTGTGAGAGCCAGAAATCTTGCTTGTTTGTAGGTGACCAAATACTTATTTTCCACCATAATTTGCAAATAAATTCATAAAAAATCCTACAATGTGATTTTCTGGATTTTTTTTTCTCAATTTGTCTGTCATAGTTGACGTGTACCTATGATGAAAATTACAGGCCTCTCTCATCTTTTTAAGTGAGAGAACTTGCACAATTGGTGGCTGACTAAATACTTTTTTTCCCCACTGTAGCCTTTTCCCCCAGTCCTGTGGTCAGTCCTGTGGCCTTATTCTGAAATGGATTAAAAAAATAATAATGGAAAAGTGGTGCTTGCATATGTATTCACCCCCTTTGCTATGAAGCCCCTAAATAAGATCTGGTGCAACCAATTACCTTCAGAAGTCACATAATTAGTTAGATTGCACACAGGTGAACTTTATTTAAGTGTCACATGATCTGTCACATGATCTCAGGGACAAAGTTGTGGAGAAGTACAGATCATGGTTGGGTTATATAAAAAATATCAGAAACTTTGAACATCCAACGGAGCACCATTAAATCCATTATTGAATAAATGGAAAGAATATGGCACCACAACAAACCTACCAAGAGAGGGCTGCCCACCACTCCACAGAGCTGGGCTTTACGGAAGAGTGGCCAGAAAAAAGGCATTGCTTAAAGAAAAAAATAAGCAAACACGTTTGGTATTCGCCAAAAGCTGTGGGAGATTCTCCAAACATATGGAAGAAGGTACTCTGGTCAGATGAGACTAAAATTGAGCTTTTTGGCCATCAAGGAAAACGCTATGTCTGGTGCAAACCAACACCTCTCATCACCCCGAGAACACCATCCCCACAGTGAAGCATGGTGGTGGCAGCATCATGCTGTGGGGATGTTTTTCATCGGCAGGGACTGGGAAACTGGTCAGAATTGATGGAATGATGGATGGAGCTAAATACAGGGAAATTCTTGAGGGAAAGCTGTTTCAGTCTTCCAGAGATTTGAGACTGGGATGGCGGTTCACCTTCCAACAGGACATTGACCCTAAGCATACTGTTAAAACAACACTTGAGTGGTTTACGGGGAAACATTTAAATGTCTTGGAATGGTCTAGTCAAAGCCCAGACCTCAATCCAATTGAGAATCTGTGGTATGACTTAAAGATTGCTGTACACCTTCGGAACCCATCCAACTTGAAGGAGCTGGAGCAGTTTTGCCTTGAAGAATGGGGAAAACTCCTAGTGGCTAGATGTGCCAAGCTTATAGAGACATACCCCAAGAGACTTGCAGCTGTAATTTCTGCAAAAGGTGGCTCAACAAAGGATTTACTTTGGGGGGGGTGAATAGTTATGCACGCTCAAGTTCTGTTTTTTTGTCTTATTTCTTGTTTGTTTCACAATAAAACATATTTTGCATCTTCAAAGTGGTAGGCATGTTGTGTAAATCAAATGATACAACCCCCCCCAAAAAATCCATTTTAATTCCAGGTTGTAAGGCAACAAAATAGGAAAAATGCGAAGGGGGTTGAGTACTTTCGCAAGCCACTGTATGTGTGTAATTTTTATTTATTTAGAATGGACCATTATCATGCATATGTCTCAAAACGGACAGCGGGAAAAAAATACATGTTATCTATGCGCTGAAATAGCGTATGAAGGACGCTTTCCCCGTGTTTCATATTCATGCCAGCCAGGTAGGCTATACTCCTGTTATAAAGAGAAGCAATGTGCTTAATATTAGGAAAGTTGAGAAATAAATATAGTAGACCTAGCCTGTAGAAAGCTGATGGGATCATCCTTTTTTTAATAGAGGCCATCACTCTGTTTTGTCACGCAATTGCATAGCCTATAGAAATGTTGCGCAGCATGAGCTCATGGGCTCTCATGAAGTGTTTGAATAGATTTTTTATTACATTTGCATTGATGTCAGAGTGATTAGAGGGACAATAGTGCTGAGAACCAGGAAGTTAGTACGTTTGGTTAGGCTACTAATGACCAGCAGCAGCATCAGAGCTTGCAGAAGCCTAATTACCATGACTAAACTGTCATGTGGAATTTGACTCCCTTCAGGAGTCGTTACCGCCGGTGTGGCGGTAATACGGTCACTGCAACAGCCTTAGTCAACGCCATCATGAACTTTACCCAGTACAAGTGGTGGAAAAAAATTTAAATTGTCATACTTGAGTAAAAGTGAAAATTACTCAAGTAAAAGTGAAAGTCACCAAGTAAAATACTACTTGAGTAAAAGTATAAAAGTATCTGTTTTTAAATGTACTTACAGTTGAAGTCGGAAGTTTACATACACTTAGGTTGGAGTCATTAACTCGTTTTTCAACCACTGGTTTTTCAACCACAATTTCTTGTTAACAAACTATAGTTTTGGCAAGTCGGTTAGGACATCTACTTTGTGCAACAATTGTTTACAGACAGATTATTTCACTTATAATTCACTGTATCACAATTCCAGTGGGTCAGAAGTTTACATACACTAAGCTGACTGTGCCTTTAAACAGCTTGGAAAATTCCAGAAAATTATGTCATGGCTTAGAAGCTTCTGATAGGCTAATTGACATCATTTGAGTCAATTGGAGGTGTACCTGTCGATGTATTTCAAGGCCTACCTTCAAACTCACTGCCTCTTTGCTTGACATCATGGAAAAATCAAAAGAAATCAGCCAAGACCTCAGAAAAAAATCATAGACCTCCACAAGTCTGGTTCATCCTTGGGAACAATTTCCAAACGCCTGAAGGTACTACGTTCATCTGTACAAACAATAGTACGTAAGTATAAACACCATGGGACCATGCAGCCGTCATACCACTCAGGAAGGAGACGCATTCTGTCTACTAGAGATGAGCGTACTTTGGTGCGAAAAGTGCAAATCAATCCCAGAACAACAGCAAAGGACCTTGTGAAGATGCTGGAGGAAACAGGTACAAAAGTATCTATATCCACAGTAAAACGAGTCCTATATCGACATAACCTGAAAGGCCACTCAGCAAGGAAGAAGCCACTGCTCCAAAACCGCCATAAAAAAGCCAGACTACGGTTTCCAACTGCACATGGGGACAAAGATCTTACTTTTTGGAGAAATGTCCTCTGGTCTGATGAAACAAAAATAGAACTGTTTGGCCATAATGACCATCGTTATGTTTGGAGGAAAAAGGGGAATGCTTGCAAGCCGAAGAACACCATCCCAAACGTGAAGCACGGGGGTGGCAGCATCATGCTGTGGGGGTGCTTTGGTGCAGGGGGGACTGGTGAACTTCACAAAATAGATGGTAGCATGAGGAAGGAAAATGTGGTGGATATATTGAAGCAACATCTCAAGACATCAGTCAGGAAGTTAAAGCTTGGTCGCAAATGGGTCATCCAAATGGACAATGACCCCAAGCATACTTCCAAAGTGGTGGCAAAATGGCTTAAGGACAACAAAGTCAAGGTATTGGAGTGGCCATCACAAAGCCCTGACCTCAATCCTATAGAAAATGTGTGGGCATAACTGAAAAGGCGTGTGCGAGCAAGGAGGCCTACAAACCTGACTCAGTTACACCAGCTCTGTCAGGAGGAATGGGCCAAAATTCACCCAATTTATTGTGGGAAGCTTGTGGAAGGCTACCTGAAACGTTTGACTCAAGTTAAACAATTTAAAGGCAGTGCTACCAAATACTAATTGAGTGTATGTAAACTTCTGACCCACTGGGAATGCGATGAAAGACATAAAAGCTTAAATAAATCATTCTCTCTACTATTATTCTGACATTTCACATTCTTAAAATAAAGTGGTGATCCTAACTGACCTAAGACAGGGAATATTTTCCAGGATTAAATGTCAGGAATTGTGAAAAACTGAGTTTAAATGTATTTGGCTAAGGTGTATGTAAACATCCGACTTCAACTATATATATATATTTGTTTGCTCGCTCTGTGTGGCCATTTATCATAATTTAATTTTGATGAGGAGCTGTATTAGGGTTCAGATTGAGACATGGCATTGAGGTTAAATGTCAGAAGCAGGGTGAGAGATGGCTGAAAACACCTCAGAGAACTTGTATTAGTCATTAAAAAGGGTTAGAAAAACTGCTCAGGGGTGAACGCAAAACCATCAATATCCAAACACACCAAGACAGTCGTGAAGAGGGCACGACAAAGCCTATTCCCCATCAGGAGACTGAAAAGATTTGGCATGGGTCCTCAGATCCTCAAAAAGTTATACAGCTGCACCATCGAGAGCATCCTGACTGGTTGCATCACCACCTGGAATGGCAACTGCTCAGCCTCCGAATGCAAGGCACTACAGAGGGTAGTGCATACGGCCCAGTACATCACTGGGGCCAGGCTTCCTGCCATCCAGGACCTCTATACCAGGCGGTGTCAGAGGAAGGCCCTAAACATTGTCAAAGACTCCAGCCACCCTAGTCACAGACTGTTCTCTCTGTTACCGCACAGCAAGCGGTACCGGAGCGCCAAGTCTAGGTCCAATAGGCTTCTTAACAGCTTCTACCCCCAAGCCATAAGACTCCTGAACAGCTAATCATGGCTACCTGGACGATTTGCATTGCCCCACCACCCCACCCCACCCCAACCCCCTTTTTTACGCTCTGCTACTCTGTTTATTATTGATGCATAGTCACTTTAACTCTACCAACATGTATACATTACCTCAATTACCTCAACTAACCGGTGCCCCCGCACATTGACTCTGTCCTGGTACCCCCTGTATATAGCCTCCCTACTGTTATTTTATTTTACTGCTGCTCTTTAATTATTTGCCGTTGTTTTTATTTTTTACTTATATATTTTTTACTTAACACTTTATTTTTTCTTTATTTTCTTAAAAACTGCATTGTTGGTTAAGGGCTTGTAATTACGCATTTCAGTGTAATATCTACACCTGTTGTATACGGCGCATGTGGCAAATAACATTTAATTAGATTTAAATCAAGGTTGTGTGTGTGTGTGTGTGTGTGTGTGTGTGTGTGTGTGTGTGTGTGTGTGTGTGTGTATATATATATATATACACACACACATCGGAAAGCCTTAAAAGATGGATTTTCTGCTAAAAAGACTTTACCAATTTACCAGTTATTTGAGTTGGCATGTGAGGGAAAATGAGACAGAAAACCAGAGAGAAGGTAAATAATGAGATAGAAAATGGAGAAGTGAAATCAACGGGCATCAAAGGGATAGCTCCCTTCAATTTCAAACTCCTGGAATAATAGGTACCGGGGGGAAAAAGACTTGGAGTATAAGCTTGAAATTGATTTATATCACAAGGAGAGAGGGCTCTTCTTTTTCCGCTGACTCCATGACAACGGCTGAATGAAAGGTTATCAATGATAATGCTTTGTCGTGTGATGTGATTTTGTATACTTTCATTTAGAAGGTTTTGTCATTACCGACTATTTACATTTATGCCTTGAGAATACCCCAAAAGATCCCCTTCATGACAGATTTGGTGTCTCACAATAACATTTAAAAACAATTTAAACTCAAAGAAATGATAGGCGGGGATTATATAGATTGTTTTCTGTTGATGGAGGGGATTGATTTGAGTTTTGTTGTTGGATATTCCAAATCCATTTTGGCATTAAATATTTTTTCTTCTATTCACATGGTGTCAATCATCATCTGAAAGTTTGTGGACTGCGGATGGGTGATTGAGGGCGTTGCATTAAGTCTGGCGAAGTATCTGGGGAGGCAATATCCATTTCAGTATGCAAATGAGCTATAGTAATGCTCTTTAAGTTCCAATCCTTTCTTCTTATATTGGCCCAGAGCTAGCTGGTTCAAGGCTGCAGACAGTCTGCCTGTAGGAGGCAGATTCGAGCTACGATTCGGAGATATTATCACCTTGCTCTCAATTAAACAGGTTACCCCTGTGTTTCCGTCCCTGACCTCTCGTCTCATTGACCAACTTGGAGTAAAGGTTTTGAGCAACTTCTTCAACATCCCATTGCGCCATGCTTCTCAGGCTGCACCCCCCTCTTAATAGTTCTTCCCTCCCCCTTTTTCCTATGCCTGTGATAGAGTTTGAGTGATGCCTAGGAGATTCCCAGTTCATTCATTACAACTGACTTGATGCTGAAGCTTCTTCTCCGTGTGAATCATTTCCATAGTTCCCCTCTTTCAGGTACAAATTCATATTTAGAATGTTTTTGCTCATGTCAGAATGGTAGACGGTAATGTGTGTTATTTACTGGTTAGCAAATGTGTTTGAGTAACGATATCAATGTGTTATTTGAATGTTTAGCAACACTCTGAATGAGCTATTAGTCGTTTTGCTAGCTAGCTTGTACTCATGAGCTCACAAGGTGTCGGCGTGATCAAAGGGTTCCCCATGCAGCTGTGTGTGAAAGCCAATGTATTCTTGCTCCAGCGATGTGCGCCGGAGGCTCTGTACGGAGGTTGTGACACAATTGCGGAGCCTCCGGAGGCCTGTGAAGGCCAAATCGAGCTCCGTACCGCATCGTCGTGAGCATAATTCTTTGTAATAATACATATAATAATATTAACTAGAAAAGTTCATTTCCAGAAGAAAATGTGGTGTTCATGCTAGCTTGTGAAGGATCGATTGATTGATAGAATAACCTGAACATGTGAAAGTTGGTTTGGTGTCTGTAACTTGAATGGTTCAAGAATGACTGTTGATGGGTTATTTTTATGCTAATTTATATAGTTATAGTTCATACAAGTTTTTAAGAGTCTTATATTTGGATAGTCTGAATATGTGAAAGTTGGTTTGGTGTTTCTAGCTGGAATGGTTCAAGAGTTACTGTTGGTGAGTAAATGTATGCAAATGTAGGCTAATTTATATAGTTATAGTTGGTAAAAGTGTTAAATAATTGGATGTTAGGATAGCCTGAACATGTGAAAGTTGGTTTGGGGTCTCTGGCTTGAATAATAATAATAATAATAATAATAATATGCCATTTAGCAGACGCTTTTATCCAAAGCGACTTACAGTCATGCGTGCATACATTTTTGTGGATGGGTGGTCCCGGGGATCGAACCCACTACCTTGGCGTTACAAGCGCCGTGCTCTACCAGCTGAGCTACAGAGAGTGACTGTTAATGGGTTGTTTTATGCTAATGTAAGCTAATTTATATAGTTATAGTTATAGTGCATTCGAAAACTATTCATACCCCTTCACTTTTTCCACATTTTGTTACTTTCCAGCCTTATTCTAAAATGGATTAAATAAATACTCATCAATATACACACAATACCCCATAATGACTAATTGAAAACAGCTTTTTAGACATTTTTGCAAATTTATTAATAATAAAAAATGGAAGTGTCTTAATTACATAAGTATTCAGACCCTTTGCTATGCGAGTCGAAATTGAGCTCAGGTGCATCCTGTTTCCATTGATCATCCTTGAGATGTTTCTACAACATGATTGGAGTCCACCTGTGGTAAATTGAATTGATTGGACATGGTTTGGAAAGGCAAACACCTGTCTATATAAGGTCCCACAGTTGACATTGCATATCAGAGTAAAAATCAAGCCATGAGGTCGAAGGAATTGTCCGTAGAGCTCCGAGATAGGATTGTGTCGAGGCAAAGATCTGAGGAAGGGTACCAAAAAATGTCTGCGGCATTGAAAATCCCCAAGAACACAGTGGCCTCCATCATTCTTAAATGGAAGAAGTTTGGAGCCACAAAGACTCTTCCTAGAGCTGGCCGCCCGGCCAAACTGAGCAATCGGGGGAGAAGGGCCTTGGTCAGGATGTGACCAAGAACCCGATGGTCACTCTGACAGAGCTCCAGAGTTCTTCTGTGGAGATGGGAGAAACTTCCAGAAGGACAACCATCTCTGCAGCACTCCACCAATCAGGCCTTTATGGTAGAGTGGCCAGACGGAAGCCACTCCTCAGTAAAAGGCACATGACATTGCGCTTGGAGTTTGCCAAAAGGCACCTAAATGATTCTCAGACTATGAGAAACAAGATTCTCTGGTCTGATGAAATCAAGATTGAACTCTTTGGCCTGAATGCCAAGTGTCATGTCTGGAGGATCGGGGGAAAGATGAATGGAGCAATGTACATAGAGATACTTGATGAGTGCTCAGGACCTCAGACTGGGGGGCAAAGGTTCACCTTCCAACAGGACAACGACTCTAAGCACACAGCCAAGACAACACAGGAGTGGCGTCGGGACAAGTCTCTGAATGTCCTTGAGTGGCCCAGCCAGAACCCGGACATGAACCCGATCTAACATATCCGGAGAGACCTGAAAAAATTGCTGTGCAGCGATGCTCCCCATCCAACCTGACAGAGCTTGATAAACTCCCCAAATACAGGTGTGCCAAGCTTGTAGGGTCATACCCAAGAAGACTCAAGGCTGTAATCACTGCCAAAGGTGCTTCATCAAAGTACTGAGTAAAGGGTATGAATACTTATGTAAAAGTGATATTTCAGTGTTTTATTTTTAATACATTTGTAAACATTTCTGAAAACCTGTTTTTGCTTTGTCATTATGGGGTATTGTGTGTAGGTTGATGTGTGAAAAAAAACCTATTTATTCCATTTTAGAATAAGGCTGTAACGTAACAAAATGTGGAAAAAGTGAAGGTCTGAATACTTTCCGAATGCATTGCACATAAAAGTTAAGAATCTGAAATGAGGATAGCCTGAACATGTGAAAGTTGGTTCGGTGTCTCTAGCTTCTAAAGTTCAAGAGCTACTGTTGGTGAGTTATTTATGTACATTTGTATCGTTATAGTTGATAAATATTTTCAAGAATTTGAAGTTAGGATAGCCTGAACATGAGAAAGTTGGTTTGGTGTCTTTAGCTTGAACGGTTCAAGAGTTACTGTTGGTGAGTTATATGTATACATTATAATTACAAATGTATACATTATAATTGATCAACTTTTTTAAGAATTGGAAGTTAGGATAGCCTGAACATTAGAAAGTTGGTTTGGTGTCTCTAGCTTGAGTGGTTCAAGAGTTACTTTTATGCAAATGTATATAGTTATAGTTAATAAAGATCTTAAAGAATTTGAAGTTAGGATAGTCTGAATGTTTTAAAGTTGGTCTTATAGCTTAATTGGCTACTTTAAATAGCTACCACTGTATTACTGTGGTTCTAATTCAAACCCATGTTAATCTATGCAAATTTGAAATGGTTATAATAAAACTATTATAAATATCAAAATCATACAAGCTAATTAAGTTGGGTCAGTCTGGACATCTCAACGTTAGTTTGGCATTGATAGCTTAAACGGTGTAAGAGCAGAGGTGAATCCTAATACTTCCCATTCAAGCCTATGGCGCATTTATTAACATTTTAAAATGGTTATAGTTCAAAAAGTATAAATGTTATCAAAATTATAAACGCAAGCAATCTAAGTTGGGTCAGTTTGAACATCTCAACATTGGATTGCCATTGATAGCTTAAATGGTGTAGGAGGAGATACGCCCAAATTGTATTGCCATTGAAATGTATTGGGAGCTCAAGCAATCTAAGTTGGTGGAGTATGTAAGAAATGTAAGAAATCTAGAGTTGTGCATTGCTTTGCATGCACTCCTAATAACTTTATTTATAAAGCACTTTTCAATACAGGTAACAAAGTGCTTCACGTCATAAAATAATAAAATAAAATAACTAACAATGAAACAAATACAGGAGGAAGGAAATTGAAAAAAGATGGCTAATTAAAATCATACATTGAAATCAAGCATTAAAAGCATCTTTATAAAAGTGTGTCTTCAGCAGGGATTTAAAAAGAGGCACTGAATCTGCACGCCTGATCTCCTCTGCCAGACCATTCCAAAGTCTAGGGGCCCTAATAGCAAATGCCCGGTCTCTTTTGTTTTCAAACTAGACTTTGGAATGGTCAACAGTGCCCTGCCAGAGGATGTCAGGCTGCGTCCTGGTTTGTAAGGAGATAATTTATAGAAGGATACAGTGAGCACCATCATTCATTGGACAGTGACCATTTTTTTGTTATCTTGGTACTGTACTCTAGCACTTTGAGTTTGAAAGGATACAATGACAATGAGGGTGAAGTGCAGACTGTCAGCTTTAATTTGAGGGTATTTTCATACATATCGGATGAACCGTTTAGAAATGACAGCACCTTTTGTACATGGTCCCCCCATTTTCGGGCATCAAAAAACATTGGACAGTTTAACATAATGTAGAATAAAGTAATCATTGTTAATATTTGGTCGCATATCCTTTGCATGCAATGACTGCTTGAAGTCTGCGATGCATCGACATCACCAGACACTGACGCTGGGTATCTTCCCTGGTGATGCTCTGCCAGGCCTGTACTGCAGCCATCTTCAGTTCCTGCTTGTTTCGGGGACTTATTGCCTTCAGTCTCCTCTTCAGCATGTAAAATGCATGTTCAATTGGATTCAGATCCGGTGATTGACTCGGCCAGTCAAGGATTTTACACTTTTTGGCCATCAAAAAGTATGTTTAGGGTCATTGTCTTGTTGCATGATGAAGTGCCGTCCAATGAGTTTGGAGGCATTTGGTTTTATCTGAGCAGATAAAATATTTCTGTAGACTTCAGAATTCATAGTTCTACTTCTGTCTGCAGTCACATCATCGATGAAGACAAGTGAGCCTGTTCCACTGGCAGCCATACAGGCCCAAGTCATAACACCCCCTCCACCATGTTTCACAGATGAGGTGGTATGCTTTGGATCATGGGCATTTCTTTTTTTTCTCCACACTTTCCTCTTTCCATCACTCTGGTACATTTTTGTCTCATCTGTCCACAATACTTTTTTCCAGAACTTCTGGGGCTCTTTTAGGTGTTTTTTTAGCAAACTGTAATCTCGCCTTTCTGTTCTTCAGGCTTATCAGTGGTTTGCATCTTGTAGTGTACCCTCTGTAGTCCTGCTGGTGTAGTCTTCTACGTATGGTAGACTTTGACACATCTACACCTGCATCCAGGAGAGTGTTTTTGATCTGTTGGGCTGTTGTCAGGGGGGTTTTCTTCACCATAGAGAGTATTCTCCGGTCATCCACTACAGTGGTCTTCATCGGTGTACCGGGTCTTTTGACATAATTGAGTTCACCGGTTGTTTTTGTATTGTTAATGATGAACCAAACTGTTGACTTGGGCATGGTCAGGGTTTTTGCAATGTTCCTGATTGATTGATTTTCATTTCTGAGCCTTATGACGGCCAGCTTCATTTGCATCGACACTGCTGTCTTCCTCATGTTGTCACACCCCAACAACAACCTCCAAAAGGCAATAGCAAAGTGTAGAATCAATACTATTCATCAACAGCTCTCCTGCATTCACTAACGACACAAATGAATACACCTGCCTAATGACACACATCTGTGAAGCCAATTTAACAAATACTTGTAGTACCTTAAAATGGGGGGGCCATGTACAAAAGGTGCTGTCATTTCTCAACGGTTCATCCGATATGTATGAAAATACCCTCAAATTAAAGCTGACAGTCTGCACTTCATCCTTTCAAACTCAAAGTGCTAGAGTACAGAACCAAAATAACAAAACATGTGTCACTGTCCAATGAATTATGGTGCTCACTGTATGTGATGTATTTAAAAAGGTTAAAAGGGTTTTGTCATTTAATTCATAGAGTCAAGTTTTAAAGGAGTGAGTAAATAAGAATACATTATGCTATGGTAATTGATAGGGGTGTAACGATTCGTTTTAACAACGATTCGATTTGTATCACGATTCGTGGTTGTCGATACGATTCAAGGACGATATTGGTTCATTTAGAACGATACGATCCGAAACGATTCAGTGACTTGAAATCGATTCAGTAACCTTTTAGCCAAAAATTCAACCAGTGTGACTGAAATAAATACCTGGATACTGGACAGTGCAGGTGAAGTTTCCTAGATTCCTGTTTCTTGTAAGGACCGCAATGGTGGCTTGATCATTTCTCACTCGTCGGCTTCTCCTCTGTCGTCCGCCATGCTATGTTTTGTTGTCTTGGCGCCTTTGCGCTGCTGCTGGCGCGATGACGTCACGGATAGGCAGACTGAATCGAGTAATGTTTAAATCCTTTATCATTAAAAGTGCTAAGAAAAAACATCCATATAAAGTCTGACGTGCTTAAATCCAATGGGTTATTTCCTAGTATCGATACAATCGATTTATTACATTTTAAAACGATGTTAGATCGATATATGTTGTCCAAAAGGCCAACTCGCCGAGCACAGATCGATGTAGTTGGATCATAGGAATATAAATCGATACATTACATTTACATTTTAGACATTTAGCAGACGCTCTTATCCAGAGCGACTTACAGTTAGTGAATACATTTTTTATTTTTTTTTATACTGGCCCCCCGTGGGAATTGAACCCACAACCCTGGCGTTGCAAACACCATGCTCTATCAACTGAGTTACATCCCTGCCGGCCATTCCCTCCCCTACCCTGGACGACGCTGGGCCAATTGTGCGCCGACCATGAGTCTCCCGGTCACGGCCGGCTGCGACAGAGCCTGGATTCGAACCAGGATCTCTAGTGGCACAGTTAGCACTGCGATGCAGTGCCTTAGACCACTGCACCACTCAGGAGTGGTACATCGATGTAGTAGATGGATCGTTACACCCCTAGTAATTGATAAATGTACCATAATGGTTTATGGAACAATATGTAAGAGCTATGTAATTTTAAATAAGATATTTGAGCATTCGTAACATTATATTTTGTAACAATGTAAAGAGTTGATACAACTGACTTTAAGCTGAAGCTACATCTTTCACTGTGTGAATCATTTCTATATTTGCCCCCTTTTAGGGGTATAACACCTCGAACAACTACCAGGTCTAATTTCTAAGTCATATATTGAATGAAAAAGCCTCACATATCGACGTTATCAATAAAAACACAACAAATTTCAGCATTAAGCCTTCATGTGGGTGTTTTCTTGTTTGTACAGTTCCCGGGGAATGACAACTCAATATGAGGGAATAGTAGAATGAGGCCTTTGTAATATTCCGTTCACCACAACAACGCTGCAGTACATATTTACATGGAGTAACCTTTATATTATGGTTACTCTGTAACTGCTGTGGTAACTATAATAACACTTCTCGAAGTTGTGGTTCATGCCATGGTGACAGCAGGTAAGGCACCAGAAACAATGGTTGCAATTAATACACTGAGCTTATTAGCCCAGGCATGTCAAACCCTGCTCCTCCCTGTGTAGACCACTCCTAGCATCACTCTTATGGTGGAAGTATTCAACATTTTCACTCTGCTTGGTTGTGTTTCTCGGGACTAGATGTACTCTTGCCTCTGCAGTCGCTCTCACTCTCCCGTGGCTCGCCTTAGGCTGCCTAAGAGGGTAGTGTGTTTGTGTGAGGGTGAGTGATTGAATGAGTGTTGAGTGAGAGGTGGTTTTAGTCGGCTCAAAGCTCCATCTTTCTACACATGCCTCGTCTGTATTCCTCTCTCCCCTCAGCCATGTCTTTAGCCTCCTACCTAGACCCCACTGCCAGCCACTGCTGCCACAAATGATCCAGTGTTTACCATAAAGCTCTGACGCTGTCAGAGTCCGCGTGGATCGAGTACCTTCGAACCAAAGCGAAACTGTGTCTGTCTTCGCCTTTCCATTCAGCTGCGTGTTGCCTAGACGACGATGCCACAGTACTCTCTCTGTGTTTACTCATTCTAGCGTACAGTATTTGATCAAAGTCAGAGGTGTCCAATCACATTGACCCACATGAGAAATTGTTAAGCATTGAAATGCATCCTGACGAATGGAGAAAATATTGGGGGGAAAGTTCAATGTCAATTTAATTCAATTAAAATTAGATCCCTGCGAGACGTTGTGACATTTCAAAGAGACACAGCCAAGGTTTGGTTGCATAAGGCCACATGGCTCGGTGCATTGTTCTACCACAGATGGTAGATAGAGTATATGCGAACATCACTGCTTCACACGTGGTGTATGCGTATGTGCGTACACTTTTGGTCAAAAGTTTGAGAACACCTACTCATTCAAGGGTTTTTCTTTATTTTTATTTTCTACATTATAGAATAATAGTGAAGACATCAAAACTATGAAATAACATATATGGAATCATGTAGTAACCAAAAAAGTGTTAAACAAATCAAAATATATTTTATATTTGAGATTCTTCACATACCCACCCTTTGCCTTGATGACAACTTTGCACACTCTTGGCATTCTCTCAACCAGCTTCACCTGGAATGCTTTTCCAACAGTCTTGAAGGAGTTCGCACATATGCTGAGCACTTGTTGGCTGCTTTTCCTTCATTCTGCGGTCCGACTCATCCCAAACCATCTCAATTTGGTTGAGGTTGGGGAATTGTGGAGGTCAGGTCATCTGATGCAGCACTCCATCACTCTCCTTCTTGAAAAAATAGCCCTTACACAGCCTGGAGGTGTGTTGTGTCATTATCCAGTTTAAAAACAAATGATAGTCCCTCTAAGCCCAAACCAGATGGGAGGGCGTATCGCTGCAGAATGCTGTGGTAGCCATGCTGGTTAAGTCTAAATAAATCACAGACAGTGTCACCAGCAAAGCACCCCCACACCATAACACCTCCTCCTCCATGCTTTACGGTGGGAAATACACATACGGAGATCATCCGTTCACCCACACCACATCTCACAAAGACACAGCGGTTGGAACCAAAACTCTCCAATTTGGACTCCAGACCAAGGGACACATTTCCAACGGTCTAATGTCCATTGCTCATGTTTCTTGGCCCAAGCAAGTCTCTTCTTATTATTGGTGTCCTTGAGTAGTGGTTTCTTTGCAGCAATTCGACCATGAAGGCCTGATTTTCACGCAGTCTCCTCTGAACAGTTGATTTTGAGATGTGTCTGTTACTTGAACTCTGTGAAGCATTTATTTGCCTGCAATTTCTGAGGCTGCTAACTCTAATGAACTTATCCTCTGCAATAGAGGTAACTCTGGGTCTTCCTTTCCTGTGGCGGTCCTCATGAGAGCCAGTTTCATCATAGCGCTTGATAGTTTTTTTGCGACTGCACTTGAAGAAACTTTCAAAGTTCTTAATGTTCCGTATTGACTGACCTTCATGTCTTAAAGTAATGATGGACTCTCATTTCTCTTTGCTTATTTGAGCTGTTCTTGCCATAATATGGACTTGGTATTTTACGAAATAGGGCTATCTTCTGTATACCCCCTACCTTGTCATAACACAACTGATTGGCTCAAACGCATTAAGAAGGAAAGAAATTCCACAAATTAACTTTTAAGAATGCACACCTGTTAATTGAAATGCATTCCAGGTGACTACCTCATGTAGCTAGTTGAGAGAATGCCAAGCGTGTGCAAAGCTGTCATCAAGGCAAAGGGTGGCTATTTGAAGAATCTCAAATATAAATATTTGTTTAACACTTTTTTGGTTACTACATGATTCCATATGTGTTATTTCATAGTTTTGATATCTTCATTATTATTTTACAATGTAGAAAATAGTACAAATAAAGAAAAACCCTTGAATGAGTTTGTGTTCTAAAACTTTTTACCAGTAGTTTATGTGTGAGCATGTGTTGTTTGTGGGTGAATGTAAAAACATCAGGACCTTGGAGCATCTTTCTTTTCATGTGATGTGAGGCACAGTGCAACAATATGATGTTGAAAATTGCTAAGGCCCCTTAGAGGCACCAAGACAGGTGTTAATGAGCATTGCCTGTTGGCTGATGTATAAGTACATTAAATATTATCTGACTTGTTGCCAGCTGCCATACTATCCTACTATCCTTTCATTACTCACTGCCAATTCAAGCTCCTTTTGCATATTGGTTTATCTTCAAGTGGAAGCGCTAGCTATAGCTAACTATCTTACGATCCTTACAAGCAAGCTAATTGTGTTGTACACATTGATTGTTTAAGAAACAGCCTGTAGCAGCTGTAAAACTAGGGTGAGATCATGTTTCTGCCATTCTCTCTTTTTTAATTTAGATGGAGCATGTTATTTAGATAGTTGTTACTAGCTGGCAATAGTGATTTACTTGGTGTGAATGTGCTAACTTTAGTTTTAAAGGGATTTTCCATTTACCTCGGCTGAAGTCAATTCACCCCAAAAAAATCTGGATATGTATTTCCCTTTTTTAGATACTCAACAGGCATATGTTGCATTTCTAATAGACATCACATCAAAATTAATTTATCAAACTAATGATGAGACATATGATAATGTATGTAGATTGAGTGTGGCATTGTGTGCGAATGGTGCTAAAAAAGGTTCCATTTTGGGTTCTGACAAGACTGGGAATGAATTCACAATGGTACTCGGGGGCTATTATACCCAGGGGGTTTGATGCCAAAGCAGGGGGCTTGGGTGGCATTATCCTCAGCTAAGACCCCTAGGGAGATTGATGGGCATTCTAGCTCTTTCCCCAAATACGCTGAGACAGCCAGAGAATATTCCTTCAGGAATTGTTCAGAGGAAAAGCTTACAGGGAGAAAGGCAGTATGCTGTAGCACACGGCTAATATAAATATAATTCCGCATTGTGTTGTCCTTTTGGGAGTGGACAAAGGAATCCAGGTTTACAATACGAGGTGTAATTGATGTTATTTGGATGTTATGGGCTGTGCTTGAGAATACATGTTTCAGATTAATAGAATACTGCAGGTAATCGTCACGAGTTCCATTTTGCATTGAGATAGATACCTTACATTGTTTGAGGATAATTTGTCAATGAATGTGCACATATCCTCACATATGCAAGTGTATTCTATATTTTTATAGTGCAGCAATGACTTTGATTCATTTATTAAATCAATCTTAAAATCTAGCAAAGATATAGTAGTTAAAAGCAAAGACATACAAAAAAATTATAAAAAGCTGCAATTTTCTGTATTCTCAACAATAACAAAGTTGTTAAATTTTATGTTTGCCCAGACCAAATAAGATCTCTCAGGCAAAAACTCTAGAGATAGCAAAGCAATGCTATGTATTGCTGACATTCACCCCTCATCTGTCAACTTTTATAAGTCTCTTGTCGGTCAACACTTTCTTTGTGATATTACAAATACTGAGAAGTAGGTGGAGGAGGAAAAAATATTTTATTGGATTGCTCGCAGATCCTTGGTCAGTAACCTTACAGACCTCTCTTTATTACTCAGTACCTTCAGAAAGTATTCATACCCCTTGACTTATTCCACATTTTGTTGTGTTACAGCCTGAATTCAAAATGGTTTCTCAAACTTCTACACACAATACCCCATAATGACAATGAAATACAGAAATATGTCATTTACATAAGTATTCACACCCCTGAGTCAGTACTTTGTAGAAGCACCTTTCGGCAGTGATTACAACTGTGAGTCTTTCTGGGTAAGGCTCTAAGAGCTTTCCACACTTGGATTGCACAACATTTTCCCATTATTCTTTTCAAAATTATTCAAGCTCTGTCAAATTGGTTGTTGATCATTGCTAGACAACCATTTTCAGGTCTTGTCATAGATTTCCATGTAGATTTAAGTCAAAACTGTAACTTGGCCACTCAGGAACATTCACTCTCTTCTTGGTAAGCAACTCCTGTGTAGATTTGGCCTTGTGTTTTAGGTTATTGTCCTGCTGAAAGGTGAATTAATCTCCCAGTGTCTGGTGGAAAGCAGTGTGAACCAGGTTTTCTTCTAGGATTTTGCCTGTGCTTAGCTCCATTCAGTTTCTTTTTTAACCTGAAAAAAACCCCAGTCCTTAACGATTACAAGCACACCGATAACATGATTCATCCACAACTATGCTTGAAAATATGGAGAGTGGTACTCCGTAATGTGTTGTATTGGATTTGCCCCAAACATAACACTTTGTATTCACAACAAAAAGTTAATTGCTTTGCCACATTTTTTGCAGTATTACTAAAGTGCCTTGTTCCAAACGGGATGTATGTTTTGGAATATTTTTATTCTGTACAAGCTTCCTTCTTTTCACTGTGTCAGTTAGGTTAGTATTGTGGAGTAACTACAATGTTGTTGATCCATCCTCAGTTTTATGCTATCACAGCCATTAAACTCTGTAACTGTTTTAAAGTCACCATTGGCCTCATGGTGAAATCCCTGAGTGTTTTCCTTCCTCTCTGGCAACTGAGTTAGGAAGGACGCCTGTATCTTTGCAGTGACTGGTACACCATCCAAAGTGTAATTCATAACTTCACCATGCTCAATGGTACTGTATGTGTGTGTATGTACAGTGGGGAGAACAAGTATTTGATACACTGCCAATTTTGCAGGTTTTCCTACTTACAAAGCATGTAGAGGTCTGTAATTTTTATCATAGGTACACTTCAACTGTGAGAGAGGGAATCTAAAACAAAAATCCAGAAAATCACATTGTATGATTTTTAATTAATTTGCATTTTATTGCATGACATAAGTATTTGATCACATACCAACCAGTAAGAATTCCGGCTCTCACAGACCTGTTAGTTTTTCTTTAAGAAGCCCTCCTGTTCTTCACTCATTACCTGTATTAACTGCACCTGTTTGAACTCGTTACCTGTATAAAAGACACCTGTCCACACACTCAATCAAACAGACTCCAACCTCTCTACAATGGCCAAGAGCAGAGAGCTGTGTAAGGACATCAGGGATAAAATTGTAGACCTGCACAAGGCTGGGATGGGCTACAGGACAATAGGCAAGCCGCTTGGTGAGAAGGCAACAACTGTTGGCGCAATTATTAGAAAATTGAAGAAGTTCAAGATGACGGTCAATCACACTCGGTCTGGAGCTCCATGCAAGATCTCACCTTGTGGGGCATCAATGATCATGAGGAAGGTGAGGGATCAGCCCAGAACTACACGGCAGGACCTGGTCAATGACCTGAAGAGAGCTGGGACCACAGTCTCAAAGAAAACCATTAGTAACACACTATGCCGTCATGGATTAAAATCCTGCAGCGCACGCAAGGTCCCACTGCTCAAGCCAGTGCATGTCCAGGCCCGTCTGAAGTTTGCCAATGACCATCTGGATGATCCAGAGGAGGAATGGGAGAAGGTCATGTGGTCTGATGAGACAAAAATAGAGCTTTTTGGTCTAAACTCCACTCGCCGTGTTTGGAGGAAGAAGAAGGATGAGTACAACCCCAAGAACACCATCCCAACCGTGAAGCATGGAGGTGGAAACATCATTCTTTGGGGATGCTTTTCTGCAAAGGGGACAGGACGAATGCACCGTATTGAGGGGAGGATGGATGGGGCCATGTATCGCGAGATCTTGGCCAACAACCTCCTTCCCTCAGTAAGAGCATTGAAGATGGGTCGTGGCTGGGTCTTCCAGCATGACAATGACCCGAAACACACAACCAGGGCAACTAAGGAGTGGCTCCGTAAGAAGCATCTCAAGGTCCTGGAGTGGCCTAGCCAGTCTCCAGACCTGAACCCAATAGAAAATCTTTGGAGGGAGCTGAAAGTCTGTATTGCCCAGCTACAGCCCCGAAACCTGAAGGATCTGGAGAAGGTCTGTATGGAGGAGTGGGCCAAAATCCCTGCTGCAGTGTATGCAAACCTTGTCAAGACCTACAGGAAACGTATGAGCTCTGTAATTGCAAACAAAGGTTTCTGTACCAAATATTAAGTTCTGCTTTTCTGATGTATCAAATACTTATGTCATGCAATAAAATGCAAATGAATTACTTAAAAATCATACAATGTGATTTTCTGGATTTTTGTTTTAGATTCCGTCTCTCACAGTTGAGGTGTACCTATGATAAAAAGTACAGACCTCTACAGACATTGTCACCAGCAAAACTTTCAAAGTTCTTTAAATGTTCCGTATTGACTGACTGACCTTCATGTCTTAAAGTAATGATGGACTGTCATTTCTCTTTGCTTATTTGAGCTGTTCTTGACATAATATGGACTTGGTCTTTTACCAAATAGGGCTATATTCTGTATACCCCCCCTACCTTGTCACAACACAACTGATTGGCTCAAACGCATTAAGAAGGAAAGAAATTCCACAAATTAACTTTTAACAAGGCACCTGTTAATTGAAATGCATTCCAGGTGACTACCTCATGAAGCTGGTTGAGAGAATGCCAAGAGTGTGCAAAGTTGTCATTAAGGCAATGGGTGGCTATTTTAAGAATCTCAAATATAAAATATATTTTGAATTGAATATAAAATATATTTAGATTTGTTTAACACTTTTTTGGTTACTACATGATTCCATTTTTCCAAATTTCTAAGGGACCCCAAACTTTTGAACGGTAGTGTATGTTATTTCATAGTTTTGATGTCCACTATTATTCTACAACGTAAAAAATAGTAAAAATAAAGAAAAACCCTTGAATGAGTAGGTGTTCTAAAAGTTTTGACCGGTAGTGAATATAAACATAATTCCACTTTGACATTATGTGGTAGTGTGTCTAGGCCAGTGACAAAACATCTCAATTTAATCAATTTTATGGGCTGTAACGTAACAAAATTTGGAAAAAGTCAAGGGGTGTGAATACTGTCTGAAGGCACTGTATGTGGTCCTATCGTTTGACCCTTTCACCTAGTGATCTTACAATGTTAGAAAAGTAAACAGACATTCTGCAAATGTCAGTCTCTCTTGCACTGCCAGGCAGCTTTTCTTTGAATTGTGTGTTGTGTTCGGTACCATCTGGCACTCGACAGAAGCTACATTTCATTCGCTTTCATCTGCACTAATCAGCTTTCTGTTTTCCTCAGGTTTTATCCATTGTGATGGTGAGTTAATTGTGAATGAGTTATCATTACGTTCTGTTGTCACAGTAATGGAAATTACCTTGTTGTTCCCATATTTCAGACAAAAGGAATCCATACATGAAGCATAGTCCAGATGTTCCAACTTCATTATGGTTTTCTGAAAATAACCTGCCACTCCAAGGCTTTGCACATATCACAGAGGTTGAAATATATTTTCACGCTTTACTCTATTCCCTTAATTTGTCCATTGGCAAAAAAAGCGCAGCAATTTAACATCATGGCACAATCGCAATGCTGTCAACGGACTTGTATTAGAACAATTTAGCTATAACTATTCACTGTATTGATGTCAACTGGCGATTGGAATGTTCACTGCATTTGCCGTTAAGAAATATGAAAAAAACGAAGGCCAGGTAGCTTAGTGGTTAAGAGCGTTGTGCCAGTAACCCGAGCCAACTAGGTGAAAAATCTGTTGATGTGCCCTTGAGCAAGGCACTTAACCCTAATTGCTCCTGTAAGTCGCTCTGGATAAGAGCGTCTGCTAAATGACGTAAATGTAATTACATTTTAAGTCTACAAAGACAAAGAGTGGTTGATGGACAGCGTTGCAATAATTGCCCTGGCAGCAAGTTACTGCTGCTGCTGTGCTTGTGTTGAGCGCAGATCTGACTCATATGAAAAGCCTAGGCCTCATGTTGTTTGCTGTAGGGAGTGTATACATCAATGGCACCCCAGCAGACTAATGAACAAGATATTGGATTTCCCCCAACTTCTCTTTCTAAGGGGGCTTTGAAGTTGATCACTTTTGTTTTGTCAGTATCCACAAATCCCTCAGACCTTTCCTTCCCTTGACCTTCCAAATATGTATGGCCAAGGCTCTAAATTAACATTTTTCTACTTTAAAAGGTTAGGCGCACAACATACAATTTAGGAGCACCAGAAAAAAAGACTTTAAGGGCAATTTTCAACCTCATTTTGATAATCTTCAGCACAATACCAGTGTCTACATATGTCTATATAACTGCGCATTTCTACATTTTGTAGAAAATAAAGTAAAAAGGTTTGACCCGATGACATCAAAAGTTAAAACATTTTAAAAACAGTGATTTTCAAACCCTATGGCATTTGCGGTGACGTGGGGAGTAAGAAAATGAGGAGCAATAAACTTCTTGCACGTTTCGAAAATCAGTTTTTCTTACTTTTAACCGTGATGTCACAGAGAAGCATTTTTTTGGGGGACCTTATCTTTTTAACCACAGACCAAAGAAACGTGCCATTTTCAAATATGTAGACACTGGTATGGTGCTGGAGATAATGAATGAGGTTGAAAAGTGGTGGAATTGCCCTTTAAAATCGATTGAGATGTAGCCTATATGAATTCTGGCTACTTCTGAAGCACATGTTGTTATTTATGTTATAAGATACATTTGTTTATTATAAAAAGCTAAAATGTTGATACAAATACCTGTCATTGAACTTAAAAAGTCATTTGTGGAATATTAGGTCGTTACATGATGTAAAAGCACTATTTTCCTATTGAGATGCATTACATTGAAAATTGTACACTGTCTCTTTAAAGCTGAAATATGTAACTTTTTGGGTGACCTGACCAAATTAACATAGAAATGTGAGTTATAGATCTGTAATTCTCATTGAAAGCAAGTCTAAGAAGTGGTAGATCTGTTCTATGTGTGCCATTTCTATGCTTTTCATTCTTAAGTTTGGTTTTTGAATCTAACTTTTTGTACAAAAAACAACAACAATATTTATTGAACAGATATTTCAAAGCAGTTTAGATGGTACAATAATTCTCTACAATTGTTTTGTCACAACCTGAAATTAGGCAAACTATTAAAATTTTTGCAACCAGGAAATGGCAGAGCATCAAGTTTGTGATGACTACATGCAAGATATGTCATTCATTCATTGCTATGATCATTGCTCCTGAAGATGCGATACCTTTTCCTTTCTTTCTGTGCCCTCAAATGTTTGGATATACTGCTAAGGTCACCAGGTTGTTAGCTAGCTAGCTAATGAGGTAACAGACATGACTGAACAAGGTATAAAATACAGTAAATGGTTAACAGCCCGCGAATAGTTTTAGAATAGCCCGCAACATGGTTTATGATTGTAAAATGTGGCCACCAATCCTCGACAGGAATAAAAAATGTTGTGCTGGTAAAATATGGGTCAGATCATTTGAACTGTTTCCAAACAAACAATATTACGTTGTCACGACTTTCTGACGTCGTAACTTTTCGTACCACTTACGTAACAATCTTACGTATACCCGGAAGAGTGAAGTTCCTATTTTTGTTGCTACAATGTAACTTGCTTACGTTGTAATTTCGTCATCAGTACGTCATGACGTTATGTAATTAAGGTTGCCTATTCGTCATTTGCCAACTATTCCCAGCCTTTTAGGTGTTTGGTTATGCAATGTTTATTTTTGCACTTGCAAACCAGTCCATCCATTCAGCCTAGGTACCACAGCTAGTCTACCTGTTATACTTTCTGTCCACTCCTGGTCTTCTCTGCAGTATCAACTATATCAAATCCCATTTAGCGATTGTGCATGGTGTGGTTCTATATAGTTCTTAAATAAGAGAACACTTTGTAGAGAGTTAGCTAAAGGTGCAATATGCAGAAATCGCTCTGCCATTGCCTGGTTGCTAAATTTCTAATAGTTCGTCTAATTTCAGTTTGTGACAAAACAAGCAATGCAAAGTGTAGAGAATCAGTGTGCAATCTAAACCGCTGTGAAATATATTTTCAATAACCACACATTTAGCATTTTCTGCTGTTTGAAGCTAGTGTACAACACCGAAAGTAAAAGACGCAAATACTAAACTTGAGAATGGGAAGCATAGAAATAGTGCACATAGAACACATCTACTGCTTCTTAGACTTGCTTTCAATGACAGATCTGTAACTCACATTTCTTTGTGAATTTGGTCAGGTCGCACAAAATTATATATTGCAGCTTTAAGCCTAACCCAGACAAAGGGTTTAAGGAATTTAATATTGATACTGGGTTCTGGACTACATACTCCTTGACTGCAGTAAGCTATATTTTAAATCAAAATTGGATCGACTGTGTCCTGGTTTGCAGGTGCTTCAAAAACTTAGGATGGACCACAAATATGCAACCATTGTGTGTAATTTCATCAAGCAATCAAAATCAAACAATGGGAGGATATTAATTGCCATTTATACATTCAATGAAAGTGAAACCCACCTCCTACAAGGTATAGATTGTACCCCTACTTAGACCTGAAGTAGCAGACAGTCTAAATCCAAATTAGTGGCAATGTAGGACTACTAAAACCATTTGTAAGACATAATTTTAGTTAGTCCAGCATAAAGGTGCAGTTTAGTGTACGATAAGGCTTAATCTGTGTTTGGGAAAACATCCCAATATCTATTACCATTGCTTGCCAGAAGTAACTGTGTTGAAATTCAACTCACGTTTGATAACAATGTACACTGTTGGGTTTAACAGTGCCCTTTTCCCCCCTTTTCCTTGCAGTGCTTCCAAACATGGCTGGAAGCGATGGTCCTAATTGCCTGCCTCGCACAGTCTCCCGGGTTGGCCCCAACAATCAGGCTGAGATGGTGAGTCTGCAACGTAAGTAACACAGAAATTGAAACAATTATACTGTTGGGAAAGGGATGCATAGTCTTTAAGACAATAGGTGAGCTTTCACTGTTTACTCACTCATGAAATCGTCTTACCACCATAAAGCTTTGGCAGACACAATAGAGCTAAGTATCATGCAAGCCACACCTTCATGCACCTTGGCCATTGAGCAAGTAGATTAATGTAGATGGCATTGGGAAACCTAATTGATTTATTCAATTTTCAAAATAATGATTTGACAAAGGGGCGACTTGGGGATACAACTCAGTCAGAGCTACCTCTGTTACATGAGGAGATTGAAATTAATTACTGTGTCAATGCATTTAGAATATTTAGCTAGTCTACCTATACGCCATGTCGTTTTTCACTTTTGTAGGCTTTTGAATTGTCTTCAATTGGCAAAAACTTAGCGCTAAAATGCTCTGAAAAGGTGTAATGTTAACTTAGGTCAGAATTTGATAGAGACAATATGGAGAAATTATTATTGCCATTGTGAACTTTAAACATTCTTATTGTGTAAGTTAATGTTAGCTAGCTTAGCTAACAGTACTTAGGCCAACAGTTTAGCTAACGTAAGTAGCTAGCTACTAACGTTAGTGTTGTGACTTTGGCTATGAATATTCAATATCATTTATTGACTAATTACTGGAATAATTAATTGATCTAATGTATTATAATTCATTTGGTTATCCTATCCAAATTAATCAGGGGGGCACAATTAAGGGTTTTTATATAGAGAGACCCCTTTTAATTAACTATATCAGTAGTTATCATTAACCGTTGTACCAGTCATATATCAACAATAGTCTTAATCAACAGTAAATTACTATATTCTCACTCTGAAAGTTGTCGAGCTTGGAAACTTCAAGCACCCAATCACTTGTAAATGAACTCAAGACCACAGATAATTCATTTTAAGGTTTTATTTAATGGATTAAGTAAGTTGGAAAATGAGATAGTTAACAGATACGATGGTAAGGCAGGGTATAAGCTAATGGAATACAACACAGTTACTGAGTTGAGAATCTCCACAGGTCAATATAAAATAACTTCCGTACTCAAACTCAGCAAATACGACAGTACAGTCGTGGTCAAAAGTTTTGAGAATGACACAAGTATTGGTCTTCACAAAGTTCGCTGCTTCAGTGTTATAAGATATTTTTGTCAGATGTTACTATGGTATACTTAAGTATAATTACAATCATTCCATTAGTGTCAAAGGCTTTTATTGACAATTACATTAAGTTTATGTAAAGAGTCAATATTTGCAGTGTTGACCCTTCTTTTTCAAGACCTCTGCAATCCGCCTTGGCATGCTGTCAATTAACTTCTGGGCCACATCCTGACTGATGGCAGCCCTTCTTGCATAATCAATGTTTGGAGTTTGTCAGAATTTGTGGGTTTTTGTTTGTCTACCAGCCTCTTGAGGATCGACCACAAGTTCTCAATGGGATTAAGGTCTGGGGAGTTTACTGGCCATGGACCCATCATTTCGATGTTTTGTTCCCCGAGCCACTTAGTTATCACTTTTGCCTTATGGCAAGGTGCTCCATCATGCTGGAAAAGGCATTGGTCGTCACCAAACTGTTCTTGGATGGTTGGGAGAAGTTGCTCTCGGAGGATGTGTTGGTACCATTCTTTATTCATGGCTGTGTTCTTAGGCAAAATTGTGAGTGAACCCACTCCCTTGGCTGAGAAGCAACCCCACACATGAATGGTCTCAGGATGCTTTACTGTTGGCATGACACAGGACTGATGGTAGCGCTCACCTTGTCTTCTCCGGACAAGGTGTTTTCCGGATGCCCCAAACAATCGGAAAGGGGATTCATCCGAGAAAATGACTTTACCCCAGTCCTCAGCAGTCCAATCCCTGTACCTTTTGCAGAATATCAGTCTGTCCCTGATGTTTTTCCTGGAGAGAAGTGGCTTCTTTGCTGCCCTTCTTGACACCAGGCCATCCTCCAAAAGTCTTCGCCTCACTGTGCGTGCAGATGCACCTGCCTGCTGCCATTCCTGAGCAAGCTCTGCACTGGTTGTGCCCCGATCCCGCAGCTGAATCAACTTTAGGAGACGATCCTGGCCCTTTTCTGGACTTTCTTGGGCGCCCTGACACCTTCTTCACAACAATTGAACCTCTCTCCTTGAAGTTCTTGATGATCCGATAAATGGTGGATTTAGGTGCAATCTTACTAGCAGCAATATCCTTGCCTGTGAAGCCCTTTTTGTGCAAAGCAATGATGACGGCACGTGTTTCTGTCACGAACAGAAGAGGACCCAAGAGCGCAAGTTCAAATTCAGAGTTCTTTATTCAAGGTTACAGGCGGGAAGAGGAGTCCCAGGGGTGTCAGGGGTCTTTCAGGGTCCTCCTGTGGGTACCTGTGCTCCGGGGGTCACCAAATGTCCGGGGGTGTCCAGTCCAAGTGCTTAGTGTGTGTGTTCCCCAGTGATGGAGCGGCGTATCGGGCTGAGGGTGGTGAAACGTCTGGGCACGCTCATCTGGTGGTCGGAGACCTGGGGGAACACACACACACAACAGCAATATGAATGGCAGGCAGAAGTACAGATCAGGGCTGGGCAAATATCGTGGTGAGAGACAGAAGGCAGAAACGAGTTACCGGAGGGGCTGAAGATCGGAGAGTAGTCGAGGTCCAGAAGGCAGGTTGGGATAGACGGGGCAGTAGAACAAGGAGGCAGTCAAGAAAGGATCGGTATCACAAACAGGAGTCAGAGCGCAGACAGGCAGGTTACTGGTCCGGGTTTGAAGACGATCTGACAGGGCTTGGCTGAAAACCAGGGCTTGATATACTGGGAGAGGTAGTGGGGAAATGCAGTTCAGCTGGCAGAGTAATTAGAACAGAGTGAGGCAAGGTGAGGATGGTGAGTGGGAAATGCAGTGCAGCTGGCCAGGTAACAAGAGCAGAGCAGGGCAGGTGGAGCTAGTTAGGCTGAGTAGAGAGAGGGAGGTGAGCAGAGTGGAAGATAATTGAATGCAATTAATGTTGCTACCAGGGAGAGAGAGTGCTCATGACAGGACCCCCCCTCCAAGGGACGGCCCCAGAAGTCCCAAGAACAACATCATGCCGGGAGGGTGGAGGGGAGCAGGCGGCGGGTCAGAACTCCTCCGAGCGGTCCGAGTGAATCTCCTCATCCTCAGAAGGAGCTGGAGGGTCACGGTCGGGAGACAGGACAGGCACTGAGACAGGAGCAGGGCGGGCCGGACGGCTAGGAACCCCTCTTGGACGGCCCCTACGGATTGCAGGCTGATCAGGATGTAGTCGGTGGAAGTCAGTGATAAGGGTCCGGTCCACTATCCTCCTGGCCGGGATCCAGGTCCTCTCCTCTGGACCATATCCCTCCCAATCAACGAGGTACTGGAGACCCCTACCCCTTCGCCTAGAGCGGAGCAGCCGCCGGACGGTGAAGACAGGACCGCCATCTACGAGGCGCGGAGGAGGTGGCGCCGGAGCTGCAGGGACCAGGGGACTTTCATGGACCGGCTTGACCTTGGAGACGTGGAAGGTGGGGTGGACCCGCATGGAAGCGGGCAACTGAAGTCGGACCGCCGTTGGACTGATGACTTTCTGCACAGGAAAAGGACCAATGAAGCGAGGGGCCAGCTTTCGTGATACAACCCGCAGCGGCAGATCCCGGGCAGACAGCCAGACCTTCTGACCAACCCGGTAAGTAGGTGCTGGGGTCCTCCGTCGGTTGGCACCGACGGCGTAGCTGGTTCCAGACTTCAGGAGCACAGTGCGAGCCTGGGCCCAAGTGCGGCGGCAGCGGCGGGCATACGCAAGAGCAGACGGACAGGTGGCATCCGCCTCCTGGCTGGCAAACAGTGGAGGTTGATACCCGTAGACACACTGAAAGGGGGAGAGCCCGGTGGAGGAACTGGTGAGTGAATTATGGGCATATTCCACCCAGAGCAGGTGTTGAGCCCAGGCCCGGGGATTTTGGGAAGCCACACACCTCAGTGCCTTCTCCAGCTCCTGGTTCATGCGTTCAGTCTGGCCGTTTGACTGCGGGTGGAATCCAGACGATAGGCTGGCGGTGGCCCCAAGGAGATGACAGAACTCCTTCCAAAAGGTTGCTGAGAATTGCGGGCCCCGGGTCTGACACTATATCCTGGGGTAGGCCATGGATACGAAACACATGTTCCAGGACCACCTGGGAGGTCTCTTTAGCAGAGGGTAGTTTGGGAAGGGGCACGAAGTGGGTCATCTTACTAAAGCGGTCAACAATGGTAAGGATGACTGTGTGTCCGTCAGAGGGCGGAAGGCCCGTAACAAAGTCCAGTGAAACGTGGGACCAGGGCCTCTTGGGTATGAGTAGGGGTTGCAGCAACCCAGCAGGAGGCTGGTTGGGAGTCTTGTTTCGGTTACAAGTGGGACAAGCTCGGATGAATTCTCGGACATCCCGTCTCATCCCCCGCCACCAGAACCGCTGGCGGACCAGATGAAGGGTGCGAGTGATGCCGGGATGACAGGCCAGACGGGATTCGTGCCCCCCACTGAATCACAGGTGACCTGAGATTTGCTGGAACAAACAGACGGTTGGGGGCGCTGGTGCTTGGACCTGGCTGGTCCCGAAGAGCCTCCATGACCTGCTTCTCGATCTCCCAGGTGAGGGCCGCTACGACCAAGTGGCTGGGAAGAATGGGAGCTGTCATGGCGGTGGTCTCGTCCTTCTGAAACATCCGGGAAAGAGCATCAGGTTTGATGTTGCGAGATCCCGGGCGGTAGGAGAGCGTGAAATTGAAGCGCGTAAAGAACAGAGACCACCGCTGTTGACGGGAGTTCAGCCTCCTGGCTGTTTGGATATACTCCAGGTTCTTGTGGTCTGTCCACACTACGAATGGTTCCTTTGACCCCTCTAACCAGTGCCGCCATTCTTCAAGGGCGAGCTTGACAGCCAACAGCTCGCGGTTCCCAATGTCGTAGTTGCATTCGGCAGGGGTTAGCCGACGGGAGTAGAAGGCACAGGGGTGCATCTTGCCATCCTCAGCTGCTCTTTGAGAAAGCACTGCACCCACTCCCACGTCCGAAGCATCTACCTCCACCACAAACTGCCTTGCTGCATCTGGCATCTGGAGGATGGGAGCAGAAGTGAAACATGTCTTGAGGATATTGAAGGCCTTATCAGCAGCTGATGTCCATTGGTACGGTTGTTTAGTGCTGGTTAGCGCCGTGAGGGGTGCAGCCACTGTGCTATAGTTTCTGATGAATCTCCTATAAAAGTTGGCAAAGCCCAGGAACTGTTGCAACTTCTTCCGAGACTCAGGAACTGGCCAGGAAGTGACAGCCGACACCTTCGTGAGATCCATCTGAATGCTGCCCTCGGTCACCACATACCCCAGGAATGAAACGGTCTTGGCATGGAACTCGCACTTCTCTGCCTTCACGAAAAGAGAGTTCTCCAGCAGGCGGCGCAGGACCAACCGGACGTGGTGCGTGTGTTCTGACAGAGTCTTTGAGAATATTAAAATATCGTCAAGGTACACAAATACGAACGTATTTAGCATGTCCCTGAGGATATCATTCACTAGGGCTTGAAAAACTGCTGGGGCATTGGTGAGGCCGAAGGGCATGACGAGATATTCATAGTGGCCGGTAGGTGTGTTGAACGCTGTCTTCCATTCGTCTCCCTCCCTCATCCGCACCAGATGGTAGGCATTGCGAAGGTCCAGCTTAGTGAATACAGTGGCTCCCTGCAGCAGTTCGAAGGCAGACGAAAGTAAGGGCAGTGGGTAGCGATTCTTAACCGTGATGTCGTTCAGACCCCGGTAATCTATGCATGGACGAAGAGAACCGTCCTTCTTGCCGACAAAGAAGAATCCCGCTCCTGCGGGGGAAGACGACGGTCTAATTATCCCGGAGGCAAGAGAGTCATTAATGTAGTCCTCCATGGCCTTTCTTTCCGGGGCTGACAGTGAATACAGACGACCCTTGGGAGGTGCTGTGCCAGGCAGGAGATCAATCGCGCAGTCATAGGGTCTGTGTGGGGGGTAGAGATGTCGCCTTGGATTTGTTGAACACCTCTTTCAGGCTGTGGTAACAGGCCGGAACATTGGATATGTCGGAGGTAGCGCTAGATCCTTCCCGGTGAACGGGCAGGGTGGCCCCCCTTAAACAGGTCTGGTGACAACTCCTTCCCCACTCACGGACTGTTCCTGTCTCCCAGTCGATGTGGGGGTTGTGCTGACGGAGCCACGGGTATCCAAGAATGAGTGGTTGGCCAGGTGAGTGTAGGAGGTGAAACTGGATGGACTCCTGGTGGTTTCCTGACAGCAGGATTGTCACAGGGGCGGAGATATGAGTGACAGTGCCAAGATGATGCCCATCCAGGGCTCGTGCAGGAATGGGTTGTGTCAGTTGATGATGGTTCACGCCCAGTTGCTGTGCAAGCTCAGGGTCCATGATGTTTGCTTCGGCTCCGGAATCCACAAGGGCGGCCAATGTATGAGTCTTGTCAGAAAGCTGAAGGCGGAGATGAAGCAGGGTCTTTCGGATGGAGGGAGACTGAAGGCTTGTTGAGCTCACCCGGATCTCCCCTACACCTGGTGAGCTGCGGCTTTTGCCGGACAAGTAGCGACACGGTGATTCTCGCCACCACAGTAGAGGCAAAGGTTGGAGCTTAGACGGCGCCGACGCTCCTCGGGAGTCAGAGAGGCACGGCCAATCTCCATGGGCTCAGGCTGATTGAGTTGGCTATGGGACTTGACAGGCTGGGGCTGGACAGAAGCGGTATCGACCCGAGTACGGATGGCAGGTTGACTGAGACGGCCCTTCTCCCTCCTCCGGGTCTGTATACGGCGGTCAATGCGAACGGCAAGGTCAATGGCGGCATCAAGCGTTGAGGGGCGGGTCATGGGAAACAAGCTCGTCCTTGATATAGTCCGCCAGGCTATGGAGGAAGGCTTGCACCAGTGCCTCTGGGTTAAACGAGCTTTGACTGGCCAGGGTACGAAAGTCAATGGAGAAGTCTGCCACTGTCCGATTGCCCTGACGGATGGTGAGCAGAGCTTGTGACGCTTCGGCTGTTGGCGAGCCTAGGTCAAAGACCTTTAACATCTCCTCCTCAAAGGCACTGAAGGAGGCACAGGCTGGGGTTTGCCGGTCGAATTCCGCCGTTCCCCACAACCGAGCTCGACCGGTGAGATGTGTGATGACATACCCCACCTTGGCTCCCTCTGTTGAGAAAGTCCTGGGCTGTAGTGCAAACTGGATTCGGCAGCTGCTCAAGAATGGTCTTACTTGCTTCTGGTTGCCATCAAAACGTTCCGGGTTCCCAATCCTTGGTTCAGGAGCGTGGGGATCTGGTGGCAGCACTGCCGGGCCTGCAGCATTGGGACCTCCAGCGGAGGGATGAAGGAGTATCGGTGGTACAGGAACAAAAGGACCAGGGGGGTGCAGGTGGAGTAGCCGGGCTTGAGAGTAGTTGCAGGGCTTGGGCTAGCTGTTGTTGCTGCAGTTGGAACTGTTGTTGCTGCTGGTTGAATAGCTGGAGAAGGGAAGCGATGTCGCCAGCCATCCGATTTATGTCTCCCTCAGAGCGTTCCAGTCGCTGTAGGGCAGTCCTCTCTGGCTCTTCCTCCATCGTGGTCAGGGAGTGCGCTGGGTCCATGAGGGTCAGATCGTTCTGTCACGAACAGAAGAGGACCCAAGAGCGCAAGTTCAAATTCAGAGTTCTTTATTCAAGGTTACAGGCGGGAAGAGGAGTCCCAGGGGTGTCAGGGGTCTTTCAGGGTCCTCCTGTGGGTACCTGTGCTCCGGGGGTCACCAAATGTCCGGGGGTGTCCAGTCCAAGTGCTTAGTGTGTGTGTTCCCCAGTGATGGAGCGGCGTATCGGGCTGAGGGTGGTGAAACGTCTGGGCACGCTCATCTGGTGGTCGGAGACCTGGGGGAACACACACACACAACAGCAATATGAATGGCAGGCAGAAGTACAGATCAGGGCTGGGCAAATATCGTGGTGAGAGACAGAAGGCAGAAACGAGTTACCGGAGGGGCTGAAGATCGGAGAGTAGTCGAGGTCCAGAAGGCAGGTTGGGATAGACGGGGCAGTAGAACAAGGAGGCAGTCAAGAAAGGATCGGTATCACAAACAGGAGTCAGAGCGCAGACAGGCAGGTTACTGGTCCGGGTTTGAAGACGATCTGACAGGGCTTGGCTGAAAACCAGGGCTTGATATACTGGGAGAGGTAGTGGGGAAATGCAGTTCAGCTGGCAGAGTAATTAGAACAGAGTGAGGCAAGGTGAGGATGGTGAGTGGGAAATGCAGTGCAGCTGGCCAGGTAACAAGAGCAGAGCAGGGCAGGTGGAGCTAGTTAGGCTGAGTAGAGAGAGGGAGGTGAGCAGAGTGGAAGATAATTGAATGCAATTAATGTTGCTACCAGGGAGAGAGAGTGCTCATGACAGTTTCCATGCAGGTAACCATGGTTAACAGAGGAAGAACAATGATTTCACACACCACCCTCCTTTTAATGCTTCCAGTCTGTTATTCTAACTCAATCAGCATGACAGAGTGATCTCCAGCCTTGTCCTCGTCAACACTCTCACCTGTGTTAACGAGATAATCACTGACATGATGGCAGCTGGTCCTTTTGTGGCAGGGATTAAATTATTGTGGCAGCTGGTCCTTTTGTGTTTTTTGGGGATTAAGTTCATTTTCATGGCAAAGAGGGACTTTGCAATTAATTGCAATTCATATAATCACTCTTCATGACTTTCTGGAGTATATGCAAATTGCCATCATAAAAACTGAGGCAGCAGACTTTGTGAAAATTAGTATTTGTGTCATTCTTAAAACTTTCGACTGTACATACATTCACAAGACTTTTGAGGACAAGATGGTCTTATCAATTGAGAGGGAAAATATGCGAGGCTCCACCAACACTTCACAAGCGTGACATTATAGTTTCATCAACCAGGAATCGCCAGTGGGCTAGGCCATCAGTTCACATCCAAATGTGGACAATGCAGCGACAGTGTTAATCATGATATGTAATTAAGACTAACAGTCTTACAATAATCAGTTACTGCCATCACTTTTACACTGACACAGCGTCACACAAAAGGGGGATTGAATGCAATGGGGTATTTACGTAAATTCAAGTGTCGTCTGGTTCAGTTGAGTTTCCGTTATGATGGAGTGGTACACAGGCAAAAGGGGTCAGTGGTCCTGGCATTGGAGCTTTCGGTCAAAGAAGCTACTTCCCTCGTTGGATCTCATACGCAAGGAGCCCCCTTTGTCTCTCGGTTCAATTGTCAATTTGTTCAGTCCAAAGAGATAGGGTTTAAGGCACTAGGCTGCAATGTAAGGTTTCGGTTCCCTTTTTGGGAGAGATAAAGACTCAGCGGTTTGTCGTGAGCGATCAGTGTGTTTTTCTATTTCTATTTAATGAAGATACCAGTTGAGGACCTGTGAGGCGTCTGTTTCTCAAACTAGACACTCTAATGTATTTGTCCTCTTGCTCAGTTGTGCACCGGGGCCTCCCACTCCTCTTTCTATTCTGGTTAGAGCCAGTTTGCACTGTTCTGTGAAGGGAGTAGTACACAGTGTTGTATGAGATCTTCAGTTTCTTGGCAATTTCTCGCATGGAATAGCCTTCATTTCTCAGAACAAGAATAGACTGACGAGTTTCAGAAGAAAGTTCTTTGTTTCTGGTCATTTTGAGCCTGTAATCGAACCCACAATTGCTGACGCTCCAGATACTCAACTAGTCTCAACAAGGCCAGTTTTATTGCTTCTTTAATGAGCACAACAGTTTTCAGCTGTGCTAACATAATTGCAAAAGGGTTTTCTAATGATCAATTAGCCTTTTAAAATGATAATCTTGGATTAGCAAACACAACGTGCCATTGGAACACATGACTGATGGTTGCTGATAATGGGCGTCTGTACGCCTATGTAGATATTCCATTACAAATCAGCCATTTCCAGCTACAATAGCCATTTACAACATTAACAATGTCTAAATGTCTGTATTTCTGATCAATTTCATGTTATTTTAATGGACAAAAAAAAATGTTTCTTTCGAAAACAAGGACATTTCTAAGTGACCCCAAACGTTTGAATGGTAGTGCATAAGGAATCATGTAGTAACCAAAAAAGTGTTAAACAAATCAATATATATTTTATATTTCAGGTTCTTCAAAGTAGCCACCCTTTGCCTTGATGACAGCTTTGCACACTCTTGGCATTCTCTCAACCATCTTCATGAGGAATGCTTTTCCAACTAATCCCAAACCATCTCAATTGGGTTGAGGTCGGGTGATTGTGGAGGCCAGGTCATCTGATGCAGCACTCCATCACTCTCCTTGGTCAAATGGCCCTTACACAGCCTAGAGGTGTGTTTTGGGTCATTGTCCTGTTGAAAAACAAATGATAGTCCCACTAAGCGCAAACCAGATGGGATGGCAATTCGCTGCAGAATGCTGTGGTAGCCATGCTGGTTAAGTGTGCCAGCAAAGCACCATCACACCTCCTCCTCCATGCTTCATGGTGGGAACCACACATGCGGAGATCATCCGTTCACCTACTCTGCGTCTCACAAAGACACCGTGGTTGGAACCAAAAATCTCAAATTTGGACTCATCAGACCAAAGGACAGATTTCCACCGGTCTATTGTCCATTGATCGTGTTTCTTGGCCCAAGCAAGTCTCTTCTCCTTATTGGTGTCCTTTATTAGTGGTTTCTTTGCAGCAATTCGACCATGAAGGCCTGATTCACGCAGTCTCCTCTGAACAGTTGATGTTGAGATGTGTATGTTACATCAACTCTGTGAAGCATTTATTTGGGCTGCAATCTGAGGTGCAGTTAACTCTAATGAACTTATCCTCTGAAGCAGAGGTAACTCTGGGTCTTCCTTTCCTGTGGCGGTCCTCATGAGAGCCAGTTTAATGGTTTTTGCAACTGCACCTGAAGAAACTTTCAAAGTTCTTGAAATGTTCTGGATTGACTGACCTTCATGTCTTAAATTAATGATGGACTGTTGTTTTATTTTTGCTTATTTGAGCTGTTCTTGCCATAATATGGACTTGGTCTTTTACCAAATAGGGCTATCTTCTGTATATCACCCCTACCTTGTCACAACACAACTGATTGGTTCAAACAAATTAACTTTTAACAAGGTACACCTGTTAATTAAAATGCATTCCAGGTGACTACCTCATGAAGCTGGTTGAGAAAATGGCAAGAGAGTGCAAAGCTGTCATCAAGGCAAAGGGTGGCTACTTTGAAGAATCTCAAAAATGAAATATATTTAGATTTTTTTAACACTTTTTTTTGGGTTACTACATGATTCAATATGTGTTATTTCATAGTTTTGATGTCTTCACTATTATTCTACAATGTAGAAAATAGTAAAAATAAAGAAAAACCCTTGAATGAGTAGGTGTGTGCAAACTTTTGACTGGTACTGTATAAAAGGTCTCTAGCTAACGTTAACCTAAGTACACTAACTACTACTTACTTAACAGAAACGAACTTATTACTAACTATGCTAATTGACTATAATAATTTGTAAAAACTAAAGCTGATTGTTAGTTACTAAAAAGGCAGTCTGAAGCTGAGGTAAAGATGTTGAAGAATTGCAGCTAGTAGTAAAAACGTTTGCTACTAACTGACAAGAAATGGCTGGACTAGCTAGTTAATATGCGCGTGCGCAGTGACAATTTGCATTGAATATGCACTGAAGTGTGCTGCTGAATTGGTAGTGTAGTGTTGTCTAGATAGAATAGACTGGGAAAGGGTAATGTTGTTAGATGATATGAATATGGAAATTGTATTAATTGTAATGTCTGATTATTTATTGAGCAAACCTGAAGCTGATAATTTTGGCTAGGAAATGTGATGTGGAGCTATATCAGACTGTTGCACGGATCGTATGAACACCAACTCTTTCCCAAGAGTAGCTGTGGCCTGGACTCCAGAGGGTAGAATACAGGAGATGAATTGGGGATGTTACAATACTGACTCTCTCCCCCATCTACCTCCTTCCTCCCCGCTCTTTCTCCTCCCATCTACCCACCCTCTCCCTCCCCTTCTCTCTCTCTTCCTCTCTTCCTTTTCTCTCCTGCTGACACTGAGGAAGATCCAGGGGGAACATGGAGTGACTGGTTCCTTTAAGGACCGCCCCCTAGCTGACTGGGCTACAGAAACACAAACCCAAAGAGAATGAGTAAGAGAAGGTACAGTCACACACACACGGCCTGTGTTCTGATTGGTGTATCTCTGTATGTGTTTGATTTGTGATTGGCAGGGACTGTGCTCCGTTTGTGTTCACCTCTGACATTGCCTATATGTCATCAGAAAACCTTCCAGTCACTTCCATGACTTTGTGGACCTGTGCTGTGAGGCCTACAACCTACAAATATGTTTGATGCCCTGAGACCTCACTAGTCTGAGGCTGCCAGCACAAAGGACAGGCTACTTGGACTTCCCCAAGCTCTGGAAAAGAGCTTAACATTAAAGGGCAGCCAACGTGTCCTCCAGCAACGCAAGGTCAGTTGGCCTCTTCAGTCCACAGGTCAGTAAAATGGTCCGCATGACCACACAGAGGACAGGCCACATGGACTTCCCCAAACTCTTGAAAAGAGGAAGTCAACATTAAAGGACAGTTTCAGTGTCGAAGTCCGTCACCTGTTGAACCGGAAAACAATCCAGGGTTTCAACTAAGTTCTCCTTCAGTTGGTAGTAGAGATACGCACCGTTTTCAGGAGAGTGTGGGCAGTTGTGGATGGCAATGGCTTTGCAGCAATTTCAGTAACTTGTCCACAGCATTGTGCTTCACCTGGAACTCACTAATCCAAGCTGCCAGGTCTATGGCCAATGATGGATCCTCAGGGATGCTGTCTAGTTCTGAGTCACTACTCATGGCTGAAGCCCCTGCCATTCTGGGGGGTGACCCACCCCCATCCCCCCTTAGATCCACCCCGGCTCCCTTGGACACACCCATTGCCCTGGTAGGGCAAAGAGGAAGGATGTGCACCGGCAGTCCTTCCTGCCTCCAAGGCCTGCCCCAGAAAGTGCGGAGGTGAGTTTTACTATAATAAGAGAAGCTAATCTTGAGTCAACTGGAAATGTAATCTTAATTTTCTCTCTTTCTTTATCCCTTTCTCTCTCCCTCTCGTAAATGCAGCTGTTGATTCTAGAGAGATGGCTTGCCACTCAACAAGGATCAGTAGCGGTGGATTGGCCGGACGCTGTTTACCAAGAGCAGCACAGGAAGGTCCCAATTCATCATGGACAGGGGTATTCCAGGAGTAGCCCCTCGTTTATTGCCCTTGTTCACACTAAACATTTTCAGGTGAGTTGGTGAGAAATGACTGGAGCAATGTCAACGTCAAGAGGACTCTCTGAAAGAATCCCATTATCCGTTTACACTGTGCATTTGATATGCATTTTACATGCACTTTTCGTAGCATTTGCCAACGAAATGTGAAAATACTCTGGATACATTCAGTAACATAGTAAGAATATTCACGGTAAATTTGGGATAGGTGCAACATGAGACAAAACAATGAAAAGGGTTTGAGTAAGAGGTCTAAGAGGTCTAACTGGTTTATCCAAGTGGCTACAAACCTCTCCAAAGTGTGTAATTTCAATGCACTTTTATGACTCAAGGAAAGAGCCTTCAAGTATTAGGTGCGTGTTTTTAGCTCTCCTAGCTTTGCCGTTGAGGAAATGAAGCAAGCACACTTATAGTTTTTGTTTGAATTACAGCACTACATCCCCACCATCACACAATTACAGTTGTTGTTTACACAATCCAAAAACGTTCCATTATACAGTAGATTGCAATCTTTTTCAGGTGGGCATAATTTGAAAGCTTATTCTATTGCCAATATGACTAGCTAAGTTATAAAACATATTATAGTGTAAGGTTTTCACAAGTCACTTCAGAGAAACAGATTGTAACTTTGGTGCACATAGAATGGAGTCCATGGCTAATTTTCTTCACAAACAGTCTCATTTCTGTTGCTGTTCAGAACAACCCAGGGTAAGACGCCATGTCATCTTGTAACTGTACATCAATCATAGCGGTGATCAACATTGATACTGTAAATGGCATATGATATGGAAATGTGAAGTGCTCATGGCTGTGTGGTTTGCTTCTATGACATCAAAGCGGTATGTATTATAGTACTCAACATCTCATCTTTTCAGAACACATCGGCTCATCTTGATTTACAGGATTTCTCTCACTTAACAAAACATTTGCGAAAGTACCACAATTAGCGAGAGGGATGGGTGCATCTTCTTTTTGTTAAATGTGTTTTTTAAGTCTGTTTTATTGGATAGGATAGGGAGAGAGGAATTTAGGCGGTTACTTCAGTCTGTATAGGGGATGAGTGTAAAGGGTTAACATATTGTGAGAAATGTGCTTATTCTTTACATTGTGCTTCTGCAACTACATAAATAACACTTCATTCCTGGATAAGTTTTTAATTAAATGTTTCGTATGTGTCTTTATAGATCTTAAGATGGGCCACTGTACCGGCACTCTGGGATATAATGTGTAAACAAGTGCAAGGACCTGATACTCCTTTAAAAGCTCCAATCCGGAGTTGACGAAACGACGCCATTGCCGCCCCATGTTTGTCCTGTCCCATTTGATTTTCCCATCTAGTCATGTATTAGGCTTGGATAGGTGTTGTGATGCAATAGGAGGTTTAGAAGGCCTTTTCAAAGAATTACATTTTTAAGGAAATTATTTAATGGCATACATTTAAATGCATACATGCCAAACCATTTATCATTTCTATCAGTGCTGTATCAATTTTATGTTTGTCAAAGTCAGTATAGGGAAAAATAAGACTAGTCTATGTTCTACTCATGATAATTCACTCTTCCTTTGCCATCTTCATTCCCCCCAAATTAACTTTTAACAAGGCACACCTGTCAATTGAAATGCATTCCAGGTGACTACCTCATGAAGCAGGTTGAGAGAATGCCAAGAATGTGCAAAGCTGTCATCAAGGCAAAGGGCTCTCAAATGGCTACTTTGAATAATCTAAAATCTAACATATTTTGATTTGTTTAACACTTTTTTGGTTACTAAATGATTCCATATTTGTTATTTCATAGTTTTGATGTCTTCACTATTATTCTACAATGTAGAAAATAGTAAAAATTAAGAAAAGCCAAACCTTTGACTGGTACTGATTGTTTTGTTTTGTTGCACTGGTGCTCCCAAATAAAAACTGCAGGTCTCACAGCTAAATATTTAGTGTGACCAAATTGCTCGCACTTTAGAGCCCTGTGTATGGCTAAATGATGCATGCCGTGGCCTTGATGCATGTATGTGGTTCTGAAGGCAAGAACCTATGTATGTAAGATGGAGTTCAGGCAATTTAAACTTATCAACTCAAAGATCAGAGGAAAAGAGAAGAACACAAATTGAGGTGGTTTTGGTTGCTCTGGGAGGGTGTGGAAGATAGACCCTTGGTACAACTCATTTGTTTCATTAAGTCACAAGTCTAGTACTGTATTTTTGTACCATCTACTTGAAGTGTTGCCTGTCTTCCTAGTGGCCTACTTGGTGTGTGAACTGCTGACTGCTCATCATTTGCAGATAGTTGTTGACACATCAACCAGGATTAAGGGGCAGGGCAGTTTGTGACTTGTTTTGGTAATCAGTGGCTGTATTGGAGGGGAAGTGGTTTCACCTCTGCTAGGCAATTTGCAATTAGTGTTAGTACTTCAGTCTCCCCTGGTTTAGCAGCTGTAAGCGGCAGTAGCGGTTTTGTCGCAAAATTAAGACCGTTGCCAAAACAAAGACGGTTCTGTGGAGTTGTTCGAGGATGGAAAGAGCAGAAGGCTCCACAACACTCTCTCAACTTGAGTATCTTACCTAGTTATTTTCAGATCTCATTTCTGCTCTTTTTGTAGCTTTGGCAACTGTGTGTGTGTTTTCTATACCCGTTTGCTCATCTCTCTGCTTTACAGATGCTCCCCATCCCTTGGCTGCAACCCTTCTAATTTAGTGTACCCTGCGCGCACAACCCATGTGGAATTCCAGGTCTCTGGCAGCGTTTGAAACTCACGATCTGCGGTCAAGAACACAGAGTTCATCTCAGCCTATGCTGCCCTTCAGTCCCTTGACTTTTTGGCCCTGACTGAGACATGGATCACCGCAGAGAACACTGCTACTCTAGCTGTTCTCTCTTCATCTGACTATGTTTTCTCTCATAGTCTGAGATCATTTGGTCGTCGCCGTGGTGGCACAGGGCAACTCATTTCTCCTAAGTGATTTTATTTTCTCCCTCTCTCACCCGTCCATCTCATTTGAATACCATGCTGTCACTTGTCCATTCAAACTTAACATTGTGTTCATCTATCGCCCACTAGGTGCCCTTGAAGAGTTCCTCAATGAGCTTGACACCTTGTTAAGCTCATTTACTGACGATGGCTCACCACTCTTCATACTTGGTGACTTCAACCTCCTGACGTCTGCCTTCGATTAATTTCTTTCCAACTCTCTTTCCCCTCCTAGACTCTTTTCACCCTTTCCCAATCCCCTCCAACTCACAAGGCAGACACTATGCTTGACCTTATCTTTAAAAGAGGCTGCTCGCCTACTAATCTCACTGCAACCCCCTCCAGGTCTCTGATCACTACTTTGTTTCCTTTAGTGTCTCCCTTTCCTCCAACCCTAACCACTCAGCCCCTACACAGATGGTCATGCGCAGTCGCAATCTTCACTCGCTCTCTCTCCCACTACTCTCTCCTCTTCTATCCTATCATCTCCCCCTTTTGCTGAATCCTTCTCCCTCCGTTCTCCTGATTCTGCCTCTTCGACCCTACTCTCCTCCCTTTGCGCATCCTATGACTCGCACTGTCCCCTTTCCTCCCAGCTGGCTCATCCCTCCCCTCCTGCTCCGTGGCTGAATGACTCATTGCGAGCATACAGAACAGGGCTGCGGTCAGCTGAGCAAAAATGAGGGAAAACTAAACTTCCGGAGGACCTATCATCCTTTCACTCCCTCCTCTTGACCTTCTCTTCCTCTGTATCTGCTGCTAAAGCCACTTTCTACCACTTTAAATCTCAAGCTTCTGCCTCTAATGGTAGGAAACCTTTCCACCTTCTCCTCCCTCCCTCTTTGCGGACAACATTGTCAAACACTTTGAAAAGAAGGTTGACGACATCAGCCTATTGAGTCCACTGATCTCATTCACACAGAACTCTCTCCAGATGAAATCCTGCGACTAGTGAGATTTGTCTGCCCGACAACCTGCCTGCTCGAACCCATCCCCTCATCCCTTCACCAGACAATCTCTGGATATCTTCTCCCATTCCTCATTTCCTTCAGCAACTCATCCCTGACCACTGGCTGCGTCCCCTCTGACTTCAAAATGTCCTGAGTCGCTCCCCTCCTCAAGAAACCAACACATTTAACTCATCTGATGTCAAGAACTTTAGATATCCCTTTTCTTTCCAAAACACTTGCGTGCTGTCTCTGATCAACTTTCTCGTTATCTCTCTCAGAATGATCTTCTTGACCCTAACAAGTCAGCCTTCAAGATGGGTCACTCAACCTAGACTGCTCACGGAGGCTCTCCGCACTGCCAAAGCTGACTCTCTCCTCTGTTATCATCCTCCTAGATCTATCCACTGCCTTCGACACCGTGAACCATCAGATCCTCCTCTCCACCCTCTCAGGGCTGGGCGTCTCAGGCTCTGCACACTCTTGGATGGCGTCCTACCTGTCAAGCCACGCCTACCAGGTGACGTGGAGAGGATCTTTGTCTGCACAATCTATTCTCACTACTGGTGTCCCCCAGGGCTCGGTTCTAGGCCCTTTCCTCTTCTCTCTATACACCAAGTCACTCTGCTCCGTCATATCCTCAAATGGTCTCTCCTATCATTGCCATGCGGATGACACTTAACTACTTTTCTCCTTCCCCCTTCTGACACCCAGGTGGCGACACGCATCTCTGCGTGCCTGGCAGATCAATTTGGATGTCGGCCCACCACCTCAAGCTCAACCTCGAGAAGACGGAGCTGCTCTTCCTCCAGGGGAAGGCCTGCCCACTCAAAGACCTCTCCATCACGGTTGACAACTCCACAGTGTCGCCCTCCCAGAGTGCAGGTTCATGCTTTACAACATCCTTAGAGTACGACCCTACCTCACACAGGAAGCTGTGCAGGTCCTAATCTAGACTACTGCAACTCCCTGTTGGCTGGGCTCCCCGCTTGTGCCATCAAACCCCTGCAACTTATCCAGAACGCTGCAGCTCGCCTAGTTTTCAATGTTCGCAAGTTCTCTCATGTCACCCCGCTCCTCCGCACACTCCACTGGCTTCCAGTCGAAGCTCACATCCAGTACATGGTGCTTACCTACGTCCTTGCACCGCACCTGGCATAGAAAATGTGCTCTCTCGTCAGGACACTGTTGTTCAGAGGAGCTAGCCAACAACACAATCACTTCAAACTGAAGCTGGAAAGATCTCAAACTAGCTGCACTCGTTTTACCTGTTTTCTATTGATAGTTCTTTGCATATATCCAAAAAAAATGATGCCAGGTGATTCATAATTTAGACTGGCTGAGAAACGGTGTCTGTCTAGTCCCGACTCCCGACATGTTCATTACTATGGGACATCTGGAGATCGAATTTGAAAATTGAAACAATGTTGCAAATGTCGGAGAGACAGACAGCAAGGTCTATACAAATCTCTATACAAATGTTAGTCTAAAAGAAATGAGATAATGTCTAGATGCTTTTTAAAGTGGAGATCAAGTTTATAAATTACGTGGCTGGGCTGATGAGACAGTGGATTGTGCAGTCAGATGGAACAGAGTAAATAGGCATTTTAACGACATATATTTAGCCTGTGGTAACTTGTGGAATAGACACCGGTTGGAATGCGGTTTTAACCAATCAGCATTCAGGATTAGAACCACCCGTTGTATAACACACTATACGATATTTCCTAGAATCACTTACATGAATGCCAGATGTTCCTTTTGGTGTTGGTATGAGGTCTTCTCTCTTTTAGAGCAGTGTGGAGTAGCATAAAGTTATTCATCATATGATATTACAGCTGTGACAGGTCATCTATCAAGTGTAACCCACACATCTGGCCAAATTCATTCACAAACTTCCAATGCAAAGTATGAGACCGCTGTGTGCATGGATATGTTGCACGCAAATCATTGCGAATTAGCATAATTCACCCCATTTCGACCATATGGATGATTACTTATGGGAAAATATCAGCATCACAGAGAAGAGATTTAAGGCTCTGCAGTTTTTGCCCACACACTATGCAGTTGAGTGCTTAACAATGACATCTGGGAAGATTGGGATATTAATTGGTCCAGTACTCCGTCAATTTTCAGGGCAATATTACTATTATGCTGTGTTTTGAATGTGTTTATTCAGCCTATGCATTTAGCTAAATTGGGTAACGTCAAGTTGGCTGGGTGTCCTCTGTGTGATGGACCATTCTTGATAAACACGGGAAACTGTTGAGCGTGAAAAACACAGCAGTGTTGCAGTTTTTGTCACTCTAATAATGTTAACATATTTTTGCTTTACTCATCTCATATGTATGTATTCTATTCTACTGTATTTTAGTCTATGCCACTCCGACATTGCTCATTCTAATATTTCTAATATTTATATATTCCTTAATTCCATAAGTTTACTTTTAGGTTGTGTGTATTGTTGTGAATTGTTAGATATAATGCACTGTTGGAGCTAGAAACACAAGCATTTCGCTACACCCACAATAACATCTGCTAAACGTGTATGTGACAAATAAAATTTGATTTGATTTGAATTGTCTCAAGGATTAAAAATCCTTCTTTAACCTGTCTCATCCCCTTCATCTACACTGATTTGAAGTGGATGTAACGGGTAACATCTATAAAGGATCATAGCTTTCACCTGGTCAGTCTGTCATAGAAAGAGCAGGTGTTCCTGATATTTTGTACGCTCAGTGCATATCAAAAAGCCTATTACACATCTTTAAGCACATCACAAGCATTTCTTAGCTATTATTATCTATAGATAATGTCGGTATTCCACAAATACAGGGAATGTTCTGGGACCAGTTTACATGGTAAACGCTTAACTTAGGAAGTGGTAGTTTCTACAGTCAAGGGTCTGAGAGCCCATTTTATTCTATGAGTTCATTCAGTTTCTGCTGCTTCCTCAGACAGCTTGGCTGTAGTCTAATCCCTCCTGCAGGGACTGCCTGGGACTGACCTGCAAAACACTGACTCAGAAAACCCTAGTACCTCAGTAACCGTAACAGGAGCCACACACACACACACACGTACACGTTTGTTTTACTATCCTTGTGGGGACCGAACAATTGATTACCATTCAAAATCCTATTTTCACTAGCCCTTAACACTAGAACCGCCTGGCCTTTCAGCCTATAAGTACCTGCTAGAGAACATGGCCGGGTGTACTTTAACATATGCTTGAGATGCATATGAACCCGCAAGGTGCTCAAACATAAGCACCAACACTTGATAAATAGTGCATAAACTATTGTAAAGGATTAATTGCATTAAGAAATAATTGTGGAAATATATCAATTTAAAATAACAATAGTTATTTGTTTAGAGTCAAGGATAAGTTTTGTATATTTCTACAAAGCATAGGCCTATAACCTATTTCCGTTTCCCTTACAATAAAATCATTACAGTATAATCCATTTGATCAACTTTATTTGTAGATTATATTAGTAATAGAGTTATAGTAGTTTATAAAGTCCAGCTATAGCTTCTTTTGTCAAAGTAGAAACGACAAAGATAATATAAACTCAGCAAAAAAATATCATTTTTCAGGATCCTGTCTTCCAAAGATAATTTGTAAAAATCCAAATAACTTCACAGATCTTCATTGTAAAGGGTTTAAACACTGTATCCCATGCTTGTAAACAATTAATGAACATGCACCTGTGGAACGGTCATTAAGACACTAACAGCTTACAGACGGTAGGCAATTAAGGTCACAGTTATGAAAAATTAGGACACTAAAGAGGCCTTTCTACTGACTCTGAAAAACACCAAAAGAAAGATGCCCAGGGTCCCTGCTCATCTGCGTGAACATACTTTAGGCATGCTGCAAGGAGTCATGAGGACTGCAGATGTGGCCAGGGCAATAAATTGCATTATCCGTACTGTGAGACACCTAAGACAGCGCTACAGGGAGACAGGACGGACAGCTGATCGTCCTCGCAGTTGCAGACCACGTGTAACAAAACCTGCACTGGATCGGTACATCCGAACATCACACCTGCGGGAAAGGTACAGGATGGCAACAACAACTGCCCAGGTTACACCAGGAACGCACAATCCCTCCATCAGTGCTCAGACTGTCCGCAATAGGCTGAGAGATGCTGGACTGAGTGCTTGTAGGCCTGTTGTAAGGCAGGTCCTCACCAGACATCACCAGCAACAACGTTGCCTATGGGCACAAACCCACTGTCGCTGGACCAGACAGGATTTGCAAAAAGTGCTCTTCACTGATGAGTCGCGGTTTTGTCTCACCAGGGGTGATGGTCGGATTTGCGTTTATCGTCGAAGGAATGAGCATTACACCGAGGCCTGTACTCTGGAGCGGGATTGATTTGGAGGTGGAGGGTCCGTCATGGTCTGGGGCGGTGTGTCACAGCATCATCGGACTACGCTTGTTGTCATTGCAGGCAATCTCAACGCTGTGCGTTACAGGGAAGACATCCTCCTCCGTCATGTGGTACCCTTCCTGCAGGCTTATCCTGACATGACCCTCCAGCATGACAATGCCACCAGCCATACTGCTCGTTCTGTGCGTGATTTCCTGCAAGACAGGAATGTCAGTGTTCTACCATGGCCAGCGAAGAGCCCGGATCTCAATCCCATTGAGCACGTCTGGGATCGGAGGGTGAGGGGTAGGGCCATTCCCTCCAGAAATGTCCGGGAACTTGCAGGTGCCTTGGTGGAAGAGTGGGGTAACATCTCACAGCAAGAACTGGAAAATCGGGTACAGTCCATGAGGAGGAGATGCACTGCAGTACTTAATGCAGCTGGTGGCCACACCAGATACTGACTGTTACTTTTGACCCCCCCCTTTGTTCAGGGACACATTATTCAATTTCTGTTAGTCACATGTCTGTGGAACTTGTTCAGTTTATGTCTCAGTTGTTGAATCTTGTTATGTTCATACAAATATTTACACATGTTAAGTTTTCTGAAAATAAACGCAGTTGACAGTGAGAGGACGTTTCTTTTTTTGCTGAGTTTATAAACCAGCCAGGTGCACAGGTGAAATTAAAAGCACCAGTGCATGAACAATTGTAAAGGATGAATTGCAAAATAAATATTAGTGGAAATAAATTCTTGACAAGATATAAAAATTCATTTGTTGATTGTATCGTACACTGTATTGTGCCCTTATATGCGTGCCTTTAAGCATGACTCAATCTTCTCTTTATGCTTCGGGTCCACAGTCTGCAATCAACTTCAGGGCTTTGTGTGAGCAAGCCCCACAAATAAATAGATTGCACTGCACACAGTTTTCATGGCCTTGTTTCGTGTGCACCTGCCACAGGTGTCGCATAATCTCTCTGACGCGGTTGCATGACATGGTCTCTCTGAAGCGGTTGCGAGGCATGGTCTCTCTGAAAAAGTCCACCCCATAACTATCACACCAAAATGACTCCACATCCATGCTCTGTCCCACGTACTGTTTCCTTTTCTGTGCGCATGAGCAACAGTACAATCTCTGATGTGCTGCAATATCTGCATGTCACATAAACTCATCACCCTTCTCTACCCAAACTGTGCCATCCCTCCCAGACTCCTGTCTCACAGTGGCAGTTGGGATCACCATCTCAGTTGGCTCTGTTCTGTTTTTTTCTGCGGCAAGGCTCAGACGTTGGAGGCGGAGGCTCAAAGTCAACATCAGAATCAGATGAAGACCCTTCAACAGCAACGTTGATTTCAAGCTCAATATCCGGTCCTCTATTCAACTCCAACTCATCTAAATTCTGCAGCATTTGCAATGCTGTCAGTGCGTCCATGCGTTTGGTTCGGCTTGCCATTGTGAACTACACACATTGTATGTTGTTTTCAGTGTCTGATTTGACTCTCCGAGGGGAAATTATATACCATTTCCAGCCTAAAATAATTAGACCACCCACACTTCTTCATCATTATTACACGATTGTTCTAAATTCAATCATCCTCTTCACCCTCATCATTCAGATCAAATTCAATCACCCTCTTCACCCTCATCATTCCGTTCATTGAAGTCACATGCACCATTATCAGTTTATATGTGGTTTCTAAAGCCCATTCATCCATTGTCGACAGGGAGGGGGAGTGCTGAGGAGTATTTCTGTCTGTAATAAAGCCCTTTTGTGGGGAAAAACTCATTCTGATTGGCTGGGCATGTCTCCCCAGTGGGTGGGCCTGGCTGCCAAATGGGTCGGCCTATGCCCTCCAAGGCCCACCCATGGCTGCACCCCTGCCCAGTCATGTGAAATCCATAGATGGGGCCTAATAAATGTATTTCAGTTGACTGATTTCCTTATATGAACTGTAACTCAGTAAAATCTTTGAAATTGTTTCATGTTGTGTTTATATTTTTGTTCAGTATATATAGAAATCAAAATGTTTTACCTGCATGTGACTGGAGGAGGATTTGATAAAGCGATGCTCTTTTCTCTGCATCTGTCAATTACAAGATGCGCCCATCTCTTCATGTACAATTTGACAACTGATAAGCCTAATATTGTCACTCATCAGATTATTGTCAATTTAAAAAACAAACAATGCCAGCTTACTCTTATTATTTAGGTGTTGTTTCGATGGGCTGTCTGAACAGGCTGACTGGCATTGTTTGTTTGTTTTTTGGATTGAGCCAAGGATATGTTTTGCGTTATTCTTAAGGCCTACTGCAACACACCATGTTTTCGTTTCCCTTAAAATAAATATGATTAGTAATAGAGTTATAGTAAACCAAACAGTCCCATAACAGCTTCTCTTTACAAAGTAAACCGTAAAAGAGAATGGTATCAACCTGCAGTGAAATTATATATATTTCTTTGAACAACAACACTTAGGCCTCTACTTACAGCTTATACATACTATATACATTTTATGGACACAGTCAATTTTACAATAATTCTATTTGTTTGTTTTTACTCCTGAACTTCCTCTACCCTTAACCTCTCCGATCATTTTCATGATGTCCATCCGGTTTGCTTCTATATGCCATATCTTTCTAACTGTGCTCTTTCACAAAAGCGCTCAACCTATAACCTATATACTTATTATGGACACGGTATGCTTTACATTAGTTATCTTGTTGTTATTAGTTATTGTTAGTTGTTATTAGTCCCATCCTTCAACACCATTCACCATCACCCATCTATCTCTTAACACCATCCATATTGGATTTCTATTTGCCATATATTTTTCAACTGTACTATGATGTTTCACAAAAGTTTAAATTGAAAATAAACATTTTTGCTAAAAGTATTATTATATTATTGATCGATTGACTTTGACTTTTTAAATCACCCATTAGTGCTATCTGCAGGGTTAGCTCCAGGTAAATATTGCAATCCTTCAGCCATTCCTGAAGCTGTGACCAAAAACAAGCTACAAATGGACAGTACCAAAACAAATTATCTAATGATTCTGTCTCTTCGCAGCAAAATCTGCAGAGCTGGGAAGATTGTATCCCCCATAAATAACATTCTATTGGTAGCAAGAATTTTGTATAATAATTTAAATTGAAAAATTCTAAGTTTTGAATCCGGCGTCATTTTGCATCTCATTTCATAAACACTATGCCATGGAATCGGTATGTCAAAAATCTCTTCCCAACTAGTTTGCAATCTATATGGGACGGCTGTAAATCCTTTGGTCCTTAAATGAAACTGGTATACTTTTTTATTCATAACAATTTTCTTTAACCAATTATGTTCTTTAATGCATGGCCGACAGACAAGTTCCTTACTTTTTCACCCTTCCACTTTCCTCTTCCATTTTTGCGGTAACGCTGCAATTATTTGGTTGTAATTTTGGGTAGAGCAGACATTTCCATATGTTTTTGTTAGCTGCATGTGCGACATAACTCCACCAGTCCTACCTATAATATCATTTACGAAGATTATACTTTTTTATTTTATTTTATTAAAATAATAATGTTTTTTTCATCAATTATATATTTGAGTTTAACGACAATATTTGTTGCATTATTTGTTCTGTCGTTTCTGGAGGATTAAATTGAAATTGCAACCAACTTTCTATGGCTTGTTTTAGAAATAGTGATATTTGGGAGATTATTTCCTTTCCAAATAACTGAAAGTGAAAGATTGTAATCTGAATAAAGGGAAAAAGGCCATTCTTGAACATGGGGTGAGACAATCTTACTAATTTGCTAGAGAACCAGTTCGGATTTAAGTATAACTTTTGTCTGACAGAAGCTTTTAGTGATAGGTCTAATACTTTAATATTTAATAATTTCTGTCCTCCGAATTCATATTCATTATATAAATAGGCCCGTTTAATTTTGCCTGGCTTGCTGTTCCAAATCAAATTGAATCTTTTTTTCTCATATAATTAGAAAAACTGTTCGCTAGACGTAGGCAAGACCATAAGCAAATAGGTAAACTGGGATAATACTAAATTTTTCCACAAATAGACAGGTATTTACCTTTCAATGGTAGCAAGATCTTATCTTCTTTTGCTAACTTTCTATAAAGATGTATTGGAGTGAGATTATTTATTTCATTTGGGATATTTATTCAGAGTACAGTGGGGAAAATAATATTTAGTCAGCCACCAATTGTGCAAGTTCTCCCAATTAAAAAGATGAGTAATTGTGTAAATAAATGAGTAAAAGTGTAATTTTCATCATAGGTACACTTCAACTATGACAGACAAATTGAGAATTTTTTTCTCCAGAAAATCACATTGTAGGATTTTTTATGAATATATTTGCAAATTATGGTGGAAAATAAGTATTTGATCACCTACAAACAAGCACCATTTCTGGCTCTCACAGACCTGTAACTTCTTCTTTAAGAGGTTCCTCTGTCCTCCACTCGTTACCTGTATTAATGACAACTGTTTGAACTTTGTTATCAGTATAAAAGACACCTGTCCACAACCTCAAACAGTCACACTCCAAACTCCACTATGGCCAAGACCAAATAGCTGTCAAAGGACACCAGAAACAAAATTGTAGCCCTGCACCAGGCTGGGAAGACTGAATCTGCAATAGGTAAGCAGATTGGTTTGAAGAAATCAACCGTGGGAGCAATTATTAGGAAATGGAAGACATACAAGACCACTGATAATCTCCCTCGATCTGGGGCTCCACGCAAGATCTCACCCCGTGGGGTCAAAATGATCACACGAACGGTGAGCAAAAATCCCAGAACCACACGGGGGACCTAGTGAATGACCTGCAGAGAGCTGGGACCAAAGTAACAAAGCCTACCATCAGTAACACACTACGCCGCCAGGGACTCAAATCCTGCAGTGCCAGACGTGTCCCCCTGCTTAAGCCAGTACATGTCCAGGCCCGTCTGAAGTTTGCTAGAGTGCATTTGGATGATCCAGAAGAGGATTGGGAGAATGTCATATGATCAGATTAAACCAAAATTAAACGTTTTGGTAAAAACTCAACTCGTCGTGTTTGGAGGACAAAGAATGCTGAGTTGCATCCAAAGAACACCATACCTACGGTGAAGCATGGGGGTGGAAACATCATGCTTTGGGGCTGTTTTTCTGCAAAGGGACCAGGACGACTGATCCGTGTAAAGGAAAGAATGAATGGGGCCATGTATCGTGAGATTTTGAGTGAAAACCTCCTTCCATCAGCAAGGGCATTGAAGATGAAACGTGGCTGGGTCTTTCAGCATGACAATGATCCCAAACACACCGCCAGGGCAACGAAGGAGTGGCTTCGTAAGAAGCATTTCAAGGTCCTGGAGTAGCCTAGCCAGTCTCCAGATCTCAACCCCATAGAAAATCTTTGGAGGGAGTTGAAAGTCTGTGTTGCCCAGCGACAGCCCCAAAACATCACTGCTCTAGGGGAGATATGCATGGAGGAATGGGCTAAAATACCAGCAACAGTGTGTGAAAACCTTGTGAAGACTTACAGAAAACGTTTGACCTGTGTTTCCACCCCCATGCTTCACAGTAGGTATGGTGTTCTTTGGATGCAACTCAGCATTCTTTGTCCTCCAAACACGACGAGTTGAGTTTAACAAAAAGTTATATTTTGGTTTCATCTGACCATATGACATTCTCCCAATCCTCTTCTGGATCATCCAAATGCACTCTAGCAAACTTCAGAAGTGCCTGGACATGTACTGGCTTAAGCAGGGGGACACGTCTGGCACTGCAGTATTTGAGTCCCTGGCGGCGTAGTGTGTTACTGATGGTAGGCTTTGTTACTTTGGTCCCAGCTCTCTGCAGGTCATTCACTAGGTCCCCCCGTGTGGTTCTGGGATTTTTGCTCACCATTCTTGTGATCATTTTGACCCTACGGGGTGAGATCTTGCGTGGAGCCCCAGATCGAGGGAGATTATCAGTGGTCTTGTATGTCTTCCATTTCCTAATAATTGCTCCCACAGTTGATTTCTTCAAACCAAGCTGCTTACCTATTGCAGATTCAGTCTTCCCAGCCTGGTGCAGGTCTACAATTTTGTTTCTGGTGTCCTTTGACAGATCTTTGGTCTTGGCCATAGTGGAGTTTGCAGTGTGACTGTTTGAGGTTGTGGACAGGTGTCTTTTATACTGATAACAAGTTCAAACAGATGCCATTAATACAGGTAACGAGTGGAGGACAGAGGAGCCTCTTAAAGAAGAAGTTACAGGTCTGTGAGAGCCAGAAATCTTGCTTGTTTGTAGGTGACCAAATACTTATTTTCCACCATAATTTGCAAATAAATTCATAAAAAATCCTACAATGTGATTTTCTGAATTTTTTTTTTTCATTTTGTCTGTCATAGTTGACGTGTACCTATGATGAAAATTACAGGCCTCTCTCATCTTTTTAAGTGGGAGAACTTGCACAATTGGTGGCTGACTAAATACTTTTTTCCCCCCACTGTAATATAGTACATTTATCATAATTTGGTTGTAATTCAGAGAGGTTAGAACATGTATCTAGATCCTCTATGAGGCTGTGGAGGGATTCAAGTTGTGGATTTAAAAGAAAACATAAATCATCAGCGTAAAATGACACCTTTATGTTTAAGCCCTGGATTTCTAATCCCTTGATATTATTGTTGGATCTGATTTTAATAGCTAACATTTCGATGACCATAATAAATAGATATGCCGATAGTGGACAATCTTGTTTTACTTCTCTTGACAGTTTAAAACTTTCTGAGAAATAGCCATTATTTACTATTTTACACCTAGGGTTACTATACATGATTTTAACCCCTTTTTATAAGAGATTCTCCAAAATTGAAATGCTCCAGGCATTTATATATAAACTCCAGTCGTACTTTATCAAATGCTTTTTCAAAGTCTGCTATGAATAGTAGGCCTGGTTTCCCAGATTTTTCATAGTGTTCTATTGTTTCCAGTACTTGCCTTGTATTATTTCCAATGTATCCTCCATGTATAAAACCTGTCTGATTAGAATTAATAATGTCCGACAATACCTTTTTAATTCTATGCGCTATACATTTTGCTAGAATTTTAGCATCACAACACTGAAGTGTAAGGGGCCTCCAATTGTTTAAATGGACTGAATTCTGTTTCAGAAATAATGACATCAGACCTGTTAATTAATATCATCACCCCTTTTGAGTTTCTTTTCCCATTGAAGAAGTATATTTCGCCAGTCCTTTTCCACACAACTTCATCTAGAATTGTTGAATGAGTTTCCTGTAAACATTAGATATTATATGGCTTCTCTTTGAGCCATGTAAATATTGTTCTTCTTTTGTTATTATCTGCTAAGCCATTACAATTATAACTGGGTATACCTATTTCACCACTTACCATAATGAGATACAAGTTTCAAATCTATTTATCATAATATATGTTTGTAAATTTACCAATTGAGTGTCCATATAGCTGTACCATGATATTTGCATTGCTACTAAGTAACCCTCCAATTGTTCTCCACTATTCCCCCGCTAAAGCTCCTCCCCATCCCAAGTTGTGTTGTCATCCCAGCAATCGGCATACCACCTCCATCCCCCCGGATCCCTAGGCCCCCCGAGAGGCCAGGACCCATCCTTCGAAAACAGCACACAGTGCCACCCACAAAACAGAAGCTGGTCAACCGCCAAAAGCATTTCCAATGCTCTCAACTCAATATAAATATATATATATATATATATATATAGCTATAAAAATATATATATCCTTTCACATATCGGTATATCTTAATTTCCATCATTATCAATTAATATGCATAATAATGTTGGCAGTTCATGCGAAGGATTGTTACCTATAACCCGGATTGCCATTGTATTACATTACATTTTTATCAAGCAATTATTATTTTAGCAAACAATTATTGTGGTTCATCCTATATTCTCCCTAACATCCTTAAAACCCTTTGCAACAGATGTGGATACACACACACATGCACATACTCTAACACACTCAACCCCTTTCCCCCACAATCAACCATAAACTCAGATGCTCAACGGTTGTTACATCCCAGAGCCCAACTCAAGAAAGGACCTGATTTACAAATGCATATACAGTTACAGCTGTTTGAGAAAGCATGCAAGATTGAGCAAAAATTGACAAAAATGTGAGATTTGGTTAACCTATGACAAGTCCTAGGTGATGGAGATCAGATCCACCCTCTCCCCCTGAGACACAAACCCTCTGGTCCCCCGTTGTAACAATTTTTCCCAAGCATTGCTGTGCAGTCAGACCTTTGATTATTTTGTGCCACCAGGGCCACAATAATATGCCCCCTCTCTGATTGTCCGAGTGTGACCCCCTCCCCATGGGTTACTGCAGCCAGTGTTGCCAGCACCGCCACTACCTGGATGGGGGTACCCCACCGGAATCCCCACCGGCTAGGTACAAGGTCGTCAAGGTTCTCATTAGCAGCTTTGAGAATTTCCTTGTATATTATGCTCTCCCATTAGGGGGCTCTGGCTTTGAAGGACCAACCCTGCCAGGCAGGCTCAGAATCTTGAGGGAGGCGGTGCTGCTCTAGTAGGTCTCTGACCGCATTTATCGTTCTGTTTTGGCTGCATATAGGCAACTTACAGCAGGGCCATAAAACAGATGGGGACTTCTCTGTGTTGTACGGGTCGCTCAGGTGGGTGTCTAGGATATAGGGTTGGGGACCGTTCCATCATGATCGGACAAAAAAAAAGTCGATTAAATGTATACTTTATTTTAAAATGTATATCCCTCATCTGCACATAATTGAAAGCGCTCTCTCACAACCCCTGCTCACAGACACAAGTTGGTTCTGGGATATGCAACCATTTCCTTTCTCACTCACTTAACGCCACACTTTTCCAAAAACATAAATGCACACCACACGTTCCATCACAATACATCCACACATACCCACATACTGTTTTTATCTCCACTATGTTGGTTGAGTACTTGTGTTCTAACTAGTTATATTTGTGAAGATGTATTATTTCGCTTGTTATCCTTTCTTGTAATACTGACTTATTCCTTTATAAAATACTATAAATGTGTTTTATTATTACAATTATTACAAACCATGGCTAGTATTGGGTGTTCCATTACTCGACTCCTCTGTTAGAACTTTCAGAATAGCCATGGAGCAGTCTTTGTGTCGCGGAACATTTGGTTGTCATAATAATGTTTTTTTCATCAATTATATATTTGAGTTTAACGACAATATTTGTTGCATTATTTGTTCTGTCGTTTCTGGAGGATTAAATTGAAATTGCAACCAACTTTCTATGGCTTGTTTTAGAAATAGTGATATTTGGGAGATTATTTCCTTTCCAAATAACTGAAAGTGAAAGATTGTAATCTGAATAAAGGGAAAAAGGCCATTCTTGAACATGGGGTGAGACAATCTTACTAATTTGCTAGAGAACCAGTTCGGATTTAAGTATAACTTTTGTCTGACAGAAGCTTTTAGTGATAGGTCTAATACTTTAATATTTAATAATTTCTGTCCTCCGAATTCATATTCATTATATAAATAGGCCCGTTTAATTTTGCCTGGCTTGCTGTTCCAAATCAAATTGAATCTTTTTTTCTCATATAATTAGAAAAACTGTTCGCTAGACGTAGGCAAGACCATAAGCAAATAGGTAAACTGGGATAATACTAAATTTTTCCACAAATAGACAGGTATTTACCTTTCAATGGTAGCAAGATCTTATCTTCTTTTGCTAACTTTCTATAAAGATGTATTGGAGTGAGATTATTTATTTCATTTGGGATATTTATTCAGAGTACAGTGGGGAAAAGAATATTTAGTCAGCCACCAATTGTGCAAGTTCTCCCAATTAAAAAGATGAGTAATTGTGTAAATAAATGAGTAAAAGTGTAATTTTCATCATAGGTACACTTCAACTATGACAGACAAATTGAGAATTTTTTTCTCCAGAAAATCACATTGTAGGATTTTTTATGAATATATTTGCAAATTATGGTGGAAAATAAGTATTTGATCACCTACAAACAAGCACCATTTCTGGCTCTCACAGACCTGTAACTTCTTCTTTAAGAGGTTCCTCTGTCCTCCACTCGTTACCTGTATTAATGACAACTGTTTGAACTTTGTTATCAGTATAAAAGACACCTGTCCACAACCTCAAACAGTCACACTCCAAACTCCACTATGGCCAAGACCAAATAGCTGTCAAAGGACACCAGAAACAAAATTGTAGCCCTGCACCAGGCTGGGAAGACTGAATCTGCAATAGGTAAGCAGATTGGTTTGAAGAAATCAACCGTGGGAGCAATTATTAGGAAATGGAAGACATACAAGACCACTGATAATCTCCCTCGATCTGGGGCTCCACGCAAGATCTCACCCCGTGGGGTCAAAATGATCACACGAACGGTGAGCAAAAATCCCAGAACCACACGGGGGACCTAGTGAATGACCTGCAGAGAGCTGGGACCAAAGTAACAAAGCCTACCATCAGTAACACACTACGCCGCCAGGGACTCAAATCCTGCAGTGCCAGACGTGTCCCCCTGCTTAAGCCAGTACATGTCCAGGCCCATCTGAAGTTTGCTAGAGTGCATTTGGATGATCCAGAAGAGGATTGGGAGAATGTCATATGATCAGATTAAACCAAAATTAAACGTTTTGGTAAAAACTCAACTCGTCGTGTTTGGAGGACAAAGAATGCTGAGTTGCATCCAAAGAACACCATACCTACGGTGAAGCATGGGGGTGGAAACATCATGCTTTGGGGCTGTTTTTCTGCAAAGGGACCAGGACGACTGATCCGTGTAAAGGAAAGAATGAATGGGGCCATGTATCGTGAGATTTTGAGTGAAAACCTCCTTCCATCAGCAAGGGCATTGAAGATGAAACGTGGCTGGGTCTTTCAGCATGACAATGATCCCAAACACACCGCCAGGGCAACGAAGGAGTGGCTTCGTAAGAAGCATTTCAAGGTCCTGGAGTAGCCTAGCCAGTCTCCAGATCTCAACCCCATAGAAAATCTTTGGAGGGAGTTGAAAGTCTGTGTTGCCCAGCGACAGCCCCAAAACATCACTGCTCTAGGGGAGATATGCATGGAGGAATGGGCTAAAATACCAGCAACAGTGTGTGAAAACCTTGTGAAGACTTACAGAAAACGTTTGACCTGTGTTTCCACCCCCATGCTTCACAGTAGGTATGGTGTTCTTTGGATGCAACTCAGCATTCTTTGTCCTCCAAACACGACGAGTTGAGTTTAACAAAAAGTTATATTTTGGTTTCATCTGACCATATGACATTCTCCCAATCCTCTTCTGGATCATCCAAATGCACTCTAGCAAACTTCAGAAGTGCCTGGACATGTACTGGCTTAAGCAGGGGGACACGTCTGGCACTGCAGTATTTGAGTCCCTGGCGGCGTAGTGTGTTACTGATGGTAGGCTTTGTTACTTTGGTCCCAGCTCTCTGCAGGTCATTCACTAGGTCCCCCCGTGTGGTTCTGGGATTTTTGCTCACCATTCTTGTGATCATTTTGACCCTACGGGGTGAGATCTTGCGTGGAGCCCCAGATCGAGGGAGATTATCAGTGGTCTTGTATGTCTTCCATTTCCTAATAATTGCTCCCACAGTTGATTTCTTCAAACCAAGCTGCTTACCTATTGCAGATTCAGTCTTCCCAGCCTGGTGCAGGTCTACAATTTTGTTTCTGGTGTCCTTTGACAGATCTTTGGTCTTGGCCATAGTGGAGTTTGCAGTGTGACTGTTTGAGGTTGTGGACAGGTGTCTTTTATACTGATAACAAGTTCAAACAGATGCCATTAATACAGGTAACGAGTGGAGGACAGAGGAGCCTCTTAAAGAAGAAGTTACAGGTCTGTGAGAGCCAGAAATCTTGCTTGTTTGTAGGTGACCAAATACTTATTTTCCACCATAATTTGCAAATAAATTCATAAAAAATCCTACAATGTGATTTTCTGAATTTTTTTTTTTCATTTTGTCTGTCATAGTTGACGTGTACCTATGATGAAAATTACAGGCCTCTCTCATCTTTTTAAGTGGGAGAACTTGCACAATTGGTGGCTGACTAAATACTTTTTCCCCCCACTGTAATATAGTACATTTATCATAATTTGGTTGTAATTCAGAGAGGTTAGAACATGTATCTAGATCCTCTATGAGGCTGTGGAGGGATTCAAGTTGTGGATTTAAAAGAAAACATAAATCATCAGCGTAAAATGACACCTTTATGTTTAAGCCCTGGATTTCTAATCCCTTGATATTATTGTTGGATCTGATTTTAATAGCTAACATTTCGATGACCATAATAAATAGATATGCCGATAGTGGACAATCTTGTTTTACTTCTCTTGACAGTTTAAAACTTTCTGAGAAATAGCCATTATTTACTATTTTACACCTAGGGTTACTATACATGATTTTAACCCCTTTTTATAAGAGATTCTCCAAAATTGAAATGCTCCAGGCATTTATATATAAACTCAGTCGTACTTTATCAAATGCTTTTTCATTTTCTGCTATGAATAGTAGGCCTGGTTTCCCAGATTTTTCATAGTGTTCTATTGTTTCCAGTACTTGCCTTGTATTATTTCCAATGTATCCTCCATGTATAAAACCTGTCTGATTAGAATTAATAATGTCCGACAATACCTTTTTAATTCTATGCGCTATACATTTTGCTAGAATTTTAGCATCACAACACTGAAGTGTAAGGGGCCTCCAATTGTTTAAATGGACTGAATTCTGTTTCAGAAATAATGACATCAGACCTGTTAATTAATATCATCACCCCTTTTGAGTTTCTTTTCCCATTGAAGAAGTATATTTCGCCAGTCCTTTTTCCACACAACTTCATCTAGAATTGTTGAATGAGTTTCCTGTAAACATTAGATATTATATGGCTTCTCTTTGAGCCATGTAAATATTGTTCTTCTTTTGTTATTATCTGCTAAGCCATTACAATTATAACTGGGTATACCTATTTCACCACTTACCATAATGAGATACAAGTTTCAAATCTATTTATCATAATATATGTTTGTAAATTTACCAATTGAGTGTCCATATAGCTGTACCATGATATTTGCATTGCTACTAAGTAACCCTCCAATTGTTCTCCACTATTCCCCCCGCTAAAGCTCCTCCCCATCCCAAGTTGTGTTGTCATCCCAGCAATCGGCATACCACCTCCATCCCCCCGGATCCCTAGGCCCCCCGAGAGGCCAGGACCCATCCTTCGAAAACAGCACACAGTGCCACCCACAAAACAGAAGCTGGTCAACCGCCAAAAGCATTTCCAATGCTCTCAACTCAATATAAATATATATATATATATATATATATAGCTATAAAAATATATATATCCTTTCACATATCGGTATATCTTAATTTCCATCATTATCAATTAATATGCATAATAATGTTGGCAGTTCATGCGAAGGATTGTTACCTATAACCCGGATTGCCATTGTATTACATTACATTTTTATCAAGCAATTATTATTTTAGCAAACAATTATTGTGGTTCATCCTATATTCTCCCTAACATCCTTAAAACCCTTTGCAACAGATGTGGATACACACACACATGCACATACTCTAACACACTCAACCCCTTTCCCCCACAATCAACCATAAACTCAGATGCTCAACGGTTGTTACATCCCAGAGCCCAACTCAAGAAAGGACCTGATTTACAAATGCATATACAGTTACAGCTGTTTGAGAAAGCATGCAAGATTGAGCAAAAATTGACAAAAATGTGAGATTTGGTTAACCTATGACAAGTCCTAGGTGATGGAGATCAGATCCACCCTCTCCCCCTGAGACACAAACCCTCTGGTCCCCCGTTGTAACAATTTTTCCCAAGCATTGCTGTGCAGTCAGACCTTTGATTATTTTGTGCCACCAGGGCCACAATAATATGCCCCCTCTCTGATTGTCCGAGTGTGACCCCCCTCCCCATGGGTTACTGCAGCCAGTGTTGCCAGCACCGCCACTACCTGGATGGGGGTACCCCACCGGAATCCCCACCGGCTAGGTACAAGGTCGTCAAGGTTCTCATTAGCAGCTTTGAGAATTTCCTTGTATATTATGCTCTCCCATTAGGGGGCTCTGGCTTTGAAGGACCAACCCTGCCAGGCAGGCTCAGAATCTTGAGGGAGGCGGTGCTGCTCTAGTAGGTCTCTGACCGCATTTATCGTTCTGTTTTGGCTGCATATAGGCAACTTACAGCAGGGCCATAAAACAGATGGGGACTTCTCTGTGTTGTACGGGTCGCTCAGGTGGGTGTCTAGGATATAGGGTTGGGGACCGTTCCATCATGATCGGACAAAAAAAAAGTCGATTAAATGTATACTTTATTTTAAAATGTATATCCCTCATCTGCACATAATTGAAAGCGCTCTCTCACAACCCCCTGCTCACAGACACAAGTTGGTTCTGGGATATGCAACCATTTCCTTTCTCACTCACTTAACGCCACACTTTTCCAAAAACATAAATGCACACCACACGTTCCATCACAATACATCCACACATACCCACATACTGTTTTTATCTCCACTATGTTGGTTGAGTACTTGTGTTCTAACTAGTTATATTTGTGAAGATGTATTATTTCGCTTGTTATCCTTTCTTGTAATACTGACTTATTCCTTTATAAAATACTATAAATGTGTTTTATTATTACAATTATTACAAACCATGGCTAGTATTGGGTGTTCCATTACTCGACTCCTCTGTTAGAACTTTCAGAATAGCCATGGAGCAGTCTTTGTGTCGCGGAACATTTGGTTGTCAATATACAGTTTATCGACTACGAGAGCAACACGCTTCTCTTTTAATCTATTTTCCTTGAATATTGGGTACATTATTGCGGTCAAATTATTAACATGAGCGCCAACGCTGATAAATAGGCTTAACACAAACTCATTATTACACTATTGTCTTTCTAAATTAAATCAACCTCTTCACCCTCCTTATCATTCAGTTATGCCTAATTTAAATTAAATTGTGAAGTAAGGTGCACTATTATTGCCCATTCATCCATTTGTCATTCATTCAGTGAGGCGAGAGAGACGCATTAGCACCTCCCCCCAACAGAGACAGAACTACAGATTATACATCTCATCAGCACCTTCTCAGACACAAACAAACTCCTTCACTCCAGACTCAAAGCCTCATTCACCACACACAACATACATTCCCCCCACTCCAGGACTTCAGGCCTATATCAGCCTACCATAGAAACCCCAACCTGAGTCTATGCCAAATTTTCCAACAGACCCACCCCCAAACCACCTATTGAACAACAGTACTATAGACCACTCCCACATATTCCAAATCCACATGCACACACCTCCAGTCTTATCCCACAACTGATGACCATTCAGAGCACAAACATTGTCAATGCCATAATATGCATACTATGTCACAACATTTATATAGGAGAAACCAGCCACACCGTCTTGACACGCCTCAAACAACACCTCTACACAATTGAAAAAACCCACACTACAAACACACCTGGTCAAACAGAGAAGAGCAGCTGAATCCAGGTGGATAGCCAAACTTAAGACCTTGGCTGCACTTGTTCCCCCACCCTCTACAGACCAGACTGATTTGCAATATGCAGACCGAGCAGGAAGTTGCAATAGGCCCGTACAACCAAAGGTTTGATACCAGCACTAACAGAAACCCTCTTAAACCTAATTCTAACCCTAACCCCTAAGCCTAAAATGGGCTTTTCCTTGAGGGGACAAGCGAAATGTCCCCACTTGTCCGAATTTTCCTTGTTTTACTATCCTTGTGAGGACTTCTGATCCCCACAAGGATGGTAAAACCAAACACACACACACAGCCCTTGTGTGACCACGTAAGGTGGAGAAGACTCAGAAATGGGGTTGTAATAAGGTGTCTGCTTGGCTAAAGGCAAGAAAACTGGAGATTTGTTTGCCACCCCTGGAAATAACAAGTCTCTCTATCTCTCTCTCTCCTCCCCCTCCCCTCCCAGAGGACCTGAGCCATAGGACCATGCCTCAGGACTACCTGGCCTGATGACTCCTGGCTGTCCCTGTCCCTGTCCCCAGTCCACCTGGTCGTGCTGCTGACCGAGTTTCTGCTGTTCTGCCTGTGGCTATGGAACCCAGGCCTGTTCACTGGACATGCTACGTTGTCCCGGACCTGCTGTTTCGACCCTCTCCATCCCTCCCTCCCTCCCTCTCTCTATGGTCCTCTGTAGCTCAACTGGTAGAGCACGGCACTTGTAACGCCAGGGTAGTGGGTTCGATCCCCGGGACCACCCATACACAAAAATGTATGCACGCATGACTGTAAGTCGCTTTGGATAAAAGCATCTGCTAAGTGGCATATTATCATATTATCTCTCTCTCCATCTACTGCACCTGCTGTCTCAACCTCTGAATGCTCGGCTATGAAAAGCCAACTGACATTTACTCCTGAGGTGCTGACCTGTTGCACCGTCTATAACCACTGTGATTATTATTTGACCCTGCTGGTCATCTATGAACATTTACATTTTAGTCATTTAGCAGACGCTCTTATCCAGAGCGACTTACAGGATCAATTAGGGTTAAGTGCCTTGCTCAAGGGCACATCGACAGATTTTTCACCATGGGGCTACCCTAAAGGGTGCTGTTGAGGCTACCGTAGACCTTCATTGCAAAACAGTGTGTTTTAATTAGTTATTTGGTGACATGTTTAGCATAGTTTTATCTAAAAATGATAACTTTTTTAAATGGTTCACTTTACATTTTTCTGAAATTCACTGAGTATGATGGTCCTCCCGTTCCTCCTCTGAGGAGACTCCACTATGACACTACATACTGATAGCCATAATCACACTGTCATAATCCCAATACAGTAGACACACAAACACAGGACCATAACCCCCACCCCAAACACATACGTGCTGCAGATTCACCGCAGGAAACCAACCAAGTCGACTCAACGTTTGAACATTTTAAGTCAAAGGTATGAAAGAGGCTCTCAGGTGGAAGGACTACTCAGAGCTGGATCCCTCCAGGAGACATTTGAAATGTAATTGAAAAATACTAAACATTTAAGCGGATGTCAGTGACTGGTCTCACTTACACATGGTGGCAATTAGGCTACTCTGTGGAATTTGAACATGATTGAGAAGAGTGAGTGAATAACCCCGAAAAAGCACTCTCAAACAGTCCGTGCTAAATGCTTCATCCTGAGCATGTTATGCTTAGCAGAAGTCATTGTGGTCTTCCATCCTCATATTACACCACGGGTTAAGAACAGATTTAACAGAGAGAGACAACTCCGAAGAGACAACTCTCTCTTTAGTAGGTCTGGAAAGAGCTTAGCCATTGATTCGAGCCAACATATTCCCATTAACTAATGCAATTTATGTTTGAGAATAATAACCTAAATCAGATTACATCTTCATGGTTTAACACTAGAACCGCCTGGCCTTTCAGCCTATAAGTACCCACTGGAGAATTTTGCTGGGCGTCCCCTTTAGCATATGCATCAAATGCAGATCAACCTGCATGGTATGCAAACATAAGCACCAATGCTTGATAAATACTGCATAAACAATTGTAAAGGATGAATTGCATGAAGAGATATTTGTGCAAATATATCCATGTAAAAAGTCTACTCCGAGTGGCACAGTGGTCTAAGGCACTGCATCGCAATGCTAGCTGTGCCACTAGAGATCCTGGTTTGAATCCAGGTTCTGTCGTAGCCGGCCGAGACCGGGAGACCCATGGGGCGGCGCACAAGTCGTCCAGGGTAGGGGAGGGAATGGCTGGCAGGGATGTAGCTCAGTTGGTAGAGATGGCGTTTGCAACACCAGGGTTGTGGGATCGATTCCCACGGGGGGCCAGTATTACAAAATAAAATGTATGCACTCACTAACTGTAAGTCGCTCTGGATAAGAGTGTCTGCTAACTGACAAAAATGTAAAAATCCAACTAGTTATTTGTTGAGATAGTCAAGGATATGTACTAATGAAAAACGTAGTGCTAAAGCCTATTTTCATTTCACTTACAATAAAAACATGTAAGGTTAATCAACGAGGGGCTATGCGCGTTCTCTGGAAAATAATGAACAACGTGGAAGGTGTGTTCCACGACGCACTAGCGGAGTGGAACTGACCTTCCACAGAGTTGCCCTATTTTCCAGAACCCCAGGTTGATTATCCCTTTCATACCATGGCTATAATTTAAAAAATGTGCCACTAGAAATGTGTTCAACATCCACTGAAGTAGCTAGCAAGTTTACTAGATACAGTTGAAGTCAGAAGTTTACATACACTTAGGTTGGAGTCAATAAAACTCGTTTTTCAACCACTCCACAAATTTCTTGTTAACAAACTATAGTTTTGGCAAGTCAGTTAGGACAGCTACTTTGTGCATGACACAAGTAATTTTTCCAACAATTGTTTACAGACAGATTATTTCACTTATAATTCACTGTATCACAATTCCAGTGGGTCAGAAGTTTACATACACTAAGTTGACTGTGCCTTTAACCAGCTTGGAAAATTCCAGAAAATTATGTCATGGCTTTAGAAGCTTCTGATAGGCTAATTGACATGTATTTCAAGGCCCACCTTCAAATTCAGTGCCTCTTTGCTTGATATCATGGGAAAATCAAAAGAAATCAGCCAAGACCTCAGAAGAAAAAATGGTAGACCTCCACAAGTCTGGTTCATCCTTGGGAGCAATTTCCAAATGCCTGAAGGTACCACGTTCATCTGTACAAACAATTGTATGCAAGTATAAACACCATGGGACCATGCAGCCGTCATACCGCTCAGGAAGGAGACGCGTTCTGTCTCCTAGAGATAAACGTACTTTGCTGCGAAAAGTGCAAATCAATCCCAGAACAACAGCAAAGGACCTTGTGAAGATGCTGGAGGAAACAGGTACAAATGTATATCCTTAGTAAAACGAGTCCTATGTCGACATAACCTGAAAGGCCGCTCAGCAAGGAAGAAGCCACTTCTCCAAAACCTCCATAAAAAAGCCAGACTACGGTTTGCAACTGCACATGGGGACAAAGAATGTACTTTTTGTAGAAATGTCCTCTGGTCGGATGAAACAAAAATAGAACTGTTTGGCCATAATGACCATCGTTATGTTTGGAGGAAAAAGGGGAATGCTTGCAAGGCGAAGAACACCATCCCAACCGTGAAGAACGGGGGTGGCAGCATCATGCTTCACAAAAAGTTTTACTAGGATTAAATGTCAGGAATTGTGAAAAACTGAGTTTAAATGTATTCGGCTAAGGTTTATGTAATCTTCTGACTTCAACTGTAGCTACAGAATTTTCTGTGGTATTCAAACAAACAGACTTGCTAGTTTAGCTAACCAAACCATCAGTCCTAGCTTGCTATTATGAAAATCGAATTCAACAATACCAATATTGTTTTCAATTTGACTTTTGCTTTCAAAAGCAGCTCAAACAAAACTTGTAAATTAAAATATAGCCATTGAATTCTACTGTGAAAATATACAGTGCGTTATATGGAAATAATACACGCTCTAGAATGCCCTTCAAGCCAATCAGAAAGGAGTATTTAACAATGCCATGGTACAATACAGTGTAATCCATTTTGTCAACTATATTTGAAAATTTGATTAGTAATATAGTTATTGTAACTAAGAGTCCAGTTACAGCTTCTTTTGACAAAGTAGAAACAAAAAAAGGTAATAATAATATAACCAGCCAGGTTGTGATGTGTGATTTGAAGGAGTCAGGTGCAGGAGGGTAAATCACAGTATACAGAGTTTATTCCATTATCCAGCGTAACCAGTCCAGTGCGCAAAACAGGCGCACTGGAACAAACATGCACACAGGGAAAATACCCCGGCAATACAAAATACTGAGCTCCACCGAGCTAATAATCCTCACAATGAACAATCACACACAAGGACAAGGGGGCAGAGGGAACACTTAAACACGTACTAATGAGGGGAATATGAACCAGGTGTGTGTTATTGACAAGACAAGACAAATGGAATGATGAGATATGGAGCGGCAGTGGCTAGAAGACCGGTGACGACGAACGCCGAAGCCTGCCCGAACAAGGAGGGGAGGCAGCTTCGGAGGAAGTGACTTGCCGTATTCCTAAACAAAAGCACAAGTGCATGAACAATTGTAAAGGATGAATTGCATAAAGAAATATTAGTGGAAATATATCCATGATATATAAAAACAGTCATTTGTTGTATCGGACACTGTATTGTGCCCTTAAACCCATGCCTTTACACATTAATGAATCTCGTCTTCTCTTTATGTTTCTGGTCCAAAAATCAAACATCAGTCGCCGTTAGTCTATGGCGGCTCTATTGTTAACCACAGTTTTTGTTGTACTTTTTTATAAAATGAAATTGTGCCAATCATATGTTAGCGTGGGTCACCTGGCTAATAATGCACATTTGGCCCCGGTTCGCATAATCTCCCTCGAGGTTTCTAGACTGTGTCATCTCAAATGTAAACATAAACAATTTTAGCAAACAAATAAACAGATATGGAGTTGCATCACGCTAGCATTGCCATACGGAGCAGGACCCTCTGTTCCAACAGAGATGTGCAGATTGAATCATCCATATCCAAACTAAACTGTTTTTAAGATTTAATTGTTTGATATGCTTATGAGCAGGGTTGTTTTAGTATGTTAAGTAATTTGTATACTCAAAAATCGGCTGAATTCAGAAGTTCTGTTTACATCTTTTATATAGTGCACGCATAACGAAGAGTGAAATGTAGTTCTCAACTTAAAGCAATTACTTTTCTTTTCATTTTTTTTATTAAATAAGAGCACTAATATAATCTTCCCTTCTGCTAAGTAACTGCCCCAAAAGCAGCAACATCAATAGTATCTGCCCTTAGTAACTGCCCCAAAAGCAGCAACATCAATAGTATCTGCCCTTAGTAACTGTCCCAACGGCAGCAACATCAGGTTTTTCCTTTGTACAGTTCTCAGCTGCAAACCAATCAAACACCTTTTATCTAGCACATCAATGAATTAATTCAAATCACTACATCAAGCCCTATCCAAGCCTTAAGTCTATCCCTGGGTAGTGCTGGGGTATGACATGGCCTAAATCACAATGTTAGTACTATGTTATTATCATGTTCTTATAATATCCCAGGAGCAAATACCTACTAAGCGTGCTTTGACAACTCACTGAATCCCACTACAAACACCTCAGTGTTAGAACTCTCATAAAAGGGAGGCGCAGGAACATAGATTTAAAATACCCTGAAGGGGTTAGAGTTGGTTTAAATCTCTTAAGGTACCTCTTATTTTTAATCATTGGAACCTAGAAACCTAGAAAATCGTACATGAAATGTGCCTTTTTTGCTGCCCATTTTCAGTAGAAGAGCAGAGTAGAGTGCTTGCCACTGACATGATAACGAGCTCACATTGAAGGCACCTTTCTTCGATCAGCCTCTCTTATCAGCCATTACTGTGTACAGTGGGAGGGCAATCACTTCCCTTCAGCAGAGGGAAATGAAGGCGCTCTCACACATAATAGCAGCCTCTCATTTATCTGATAGTAATATTAGGTTGGGTATACGACCACAGAGATCTGATTATGTAATAAGGGGGCAGGGGGATGGGATAGGGGGGACGTTGCGATTACGGTTGGCTAAAGCAATTTCCGAAGCAAATAATTGGACATGGACTTCTTTTTTATGGATCAGCAAAAGCCCTAAAGCTCAGACAAACCAGTAGGATTGTCAAACGTTTGCCTGCCGACAGTACTTTGCACCTCTGAAAAGAGTGTCGGCAGTCAATCTCTTTTGTGTTCACACAGCAAAGACCTTGGAAGTCGGCAGCCACTCAGCCTTGTTAAAATACTCCAAACCAGGAAGGTGCTAGTAGCGTTGTTTGTCAATGCATATCCGTGTGTATTGCTTATGGTCTAGATTCCAAGCTATCTGCGCTTAATATTGTTATTTTGTAGAAAGCCCTTGTTGATACTAGCCGGATGGCCACAGCTAGATAACTACCTAGCAAGATGTTGAAGAAACAATTTAATTCACTCTCCATAATACTGTTCTGCCAGTGCCTACTGTGATAAGTACCTATCGGCAGTCTAACGGCAGTGAGATTCTCAATGCTTCATGATTAAAGCTCCAAACTCATTTATGGCATTTTTCAATCCACATTGTCAGGGTAACAAAGTCAGATGTTTTTTTTTTTCCCTAAATCTGCTTTGTGCACACCTAGTGCGTGAATCCTTGAATTGTGTCTGGTAAGAGTTAATATGACACGGGGAGAAGCTCTTGACATGATGGTAGACAAGACGTGCTGTTACTTGGCACGTTGTCTGAGTCAATGACGTCTTGAGGGAATGTAATTTTCACTCCAATTCATTGATATTAGATACTTTTCAGATAAGTACAGTACGTACTAGTACATTCACTGCATCAGTAACTGACTATTAGACTATATGCACTTCACATTTTTATGATGCCATAACTTCTATGCTTTCACTAGGGATATACAGTGAGGGAAAAAAATTATTTGATCCCGTGCTGATTTTGTACGTTTGCTCACTGACAAAGAAATGATCAGTCTATAATTTTAATGGTAGGTTTATTTGAACAGTGAGAGACAGAATAACAACAACAAAATCCCCAAAAACGCATGTCAAAAATGTTATAAATTTATTTGCATTTTAATGAGGGAAATAAGTATTTGACCCCCTCTCAATCAGAAAGATGTCTGGCTCCCAGGTGTCTTTTATACAGGTAACGAGCTGAGATTAGGCGCACACTCTTAAAGGGAGTGCTCCCCACAATCTCAGCTTGTTACCTGTATAAAAGACACCTGTCCACAGAAGCAATCAATCAGATTCCAAACTCTCCACCATGGCAAAGGCCAAATAGCTCTCCAAGGATGTCAGGGACAAGACTGTAGACCTACACAAGGCTGGAATGGGCTACAAGACCATCGCCAAGCAGCTTGGTGAGAAGGTGACAACAGTTGGTGCGATTATTCGCAAATGGAAGAAACACAAAATAACTGTCAATCTCCCTCGGCCTGGGGCTCCATGCAAGATCTCACCTCGTGGAGTTGCAATGATCATGAGAACGGTGAGGAATCAGCCCAGAACTACACGGGAGGATTTTGTCAATGATCTCAAGGCAGCTGGGACCATAGTCACCAAGAAAACAATTGGTAATACACTACGCCGTGAAGGACTGAAATCGTGCAGCGCCCGCAAGGTCCCCCTGCTTAAGAAAGCACATATACAGGCCAGTCTGAAGTTTGCCAATGAACATCTGAATGATTCAGAGGAGAACTGGGTGAAAGTGTTGTAGTCAGATGAGACCAAAATCGAGCTCTTTGGCATCAACTCAACTCGCCGTGTTTGGAGGAGGAGGAGTGCTGCCTATGACCCCAAGAACACCATCCCCACCGTCAAACATGGAGGTGGAAACATTATGGTTTGGGGGTGTTTTTCTGCTAAGGGGACAGGACAACTTCACCACATCAAAGGGACGATGGACGGGGCCATGTTCCGTCAAATCTTGGGTGAGAACCTCCTTCCCTCAGCCAGGGCATTGAAAATGGGTCGTGGATGGGTATTCCAGCATGACAATGACCCAAAACACATGTCCAAGGCAACAAAGGAGTGGCTCAAGAAGAAGCACATTAAGGTCCTGGAGTGGCCTAGCCAGTCTCCAGACCTTAATCCCATAGAAAATCTGTGGAGGGAGCTGAAGGTTCGAGTTGCCAAACGTCAGCCACGAAACCTTAATGACTTGGAGAAGATCTGCAAAGAGGAGTGGGACAAAATCCCTCCTGAGATGTGTGCAAACCTGGTGGCCAACTACAAGAAACGTCTGACCTCTGTGATTGCCATCAAGGGTTTTGCCACCAAGTACTAAGTCGTGTTTTGCAGAGGGGTCAAATACTTATTTCCCTCATTAAAATGCAAATCAATTGATAACATTTTTGACATGCGTTTTCCTGGATTTTTTTGTTGTTATTCAGTCTCTCACTGTTCAAATAAACCTACCATTAAAATTATAGACTGATCATGTCTTTGTCAGTGGGCAAACGTACAAAATCAGCAGGGGATCAAACACTTTTTTCCCTCACTGTATCCTATAGGGTAACATCATTTAATGATGGCAATGTGTCATTGTTTGTCTCAACATGCTTCTTTAAAGGCCCACCTCAGAAGGAATTTGCTGCACCTATTTCAAGTCATTCCTGTTCTTTTATTTTTCCTTTATTTAACTAGGCAAGTCAGTTAAGAACAAATTCTTATTTACAATGACGGCCTACACCGGCCAAACCCAGACGACGCTGGGCCAATTGTGTGCCGCCCTATGGGACTCCCAATCACGGCCGGTTGTGATACAGCCTGGAATCGAACCAGGAGGTCTGTAGTGATGCCTTAAGCACTGAGATGCAGTGCCTTAGACCACTGCGCCACTTCTAGAGCGGAAATTCTTGTTTAGGTTCCACCTTGAAGACTGACGCAGCACAGCAAAACCACCAGTGTTAAAATTCTGGTGTTAATGATTTTGGAGTCAGTGTTGAGGTTCCGGCTTTGAATTTTACAGGAGAAACACCACGAGTGTAAATTAACAATATAGTCTGGTGTTCAATCGCAGAGTTCAAGTTGTTCAGCTCCGAGCAAGGTTAATTGGAACATCCGGGATATTTTCATAAGGACCTGTTGAAATTATTTTGGATGCCATTTTTCTACCCTCCCATTGAGAAAGTGGCAGTGGTGAGGGAATGGTGAGTATTCTTATAATGAAATAGAGATTATTCATTATGAATTTGCATTGAAAGTAAAATCACTGGGCGAAAAGGGTCAATATCAGGGGATATCTTTATCAATATATTTCCGGATATCTGCAATTTTTTTTAAATAGAAGTAGTAGACATGCTCCAGATACGCATGTCCTTAATTTAAAATACGGAGCTAGGATATTCTCCGTAATGGGACAGTTTCTAAATGCATCCAATACGAACCTTAGAAATCCTCCTGCTACGTACAGTGGGGAGAACAAGTATATGATACACTGCCGATTTTGCAGGTTTTCCTACTTACAAAGCATGTAGAGGTCTGTAATTTTTATCATAGGTACACTTCAACTGTGAGAGACGGAATCTAAAACAAAAATCCAGAAAATCACATTGTATGATTTTTAAGTAATTCATTTGCATTTTATTGCATGACATAAGTATTTGATCACCTACCAACCAGTATGAATTCCGGCTCTCACAGACCTGTTAGTGTTTCTTTAAGAAGCCCTCCTGTTCTCCACTCATTACCTGTATTAACTGCACCTGTTTGAACTCATTACCTGTATAAAAGACACCTGTCCACACACTCAATCAAACAGACTCCAACCTCTCCACAATGGCCAAGACCAGAGAGCTGTGTAAGGACATCAGGGATAAAATTGTAGACCTGCACAAGACTGGGATGGGCTACAGGACAATAGGCAAGCAGCTTGGTGAGAAGGCAACAACTGTTGACGCAATTATTAGAAAATGGAAGAAGTTCAAGATGACGGTCAATCACCCTCGGTCTGGAACTCCATGCAAGATCTCACCTTGTGGGGCATTAATGATCATGAGGAAGGTGAGGGATCAGCCCAGAACTACACGGCAGGACCTGGTCAATGACCTGAAGAGAGCTGGGACCACAGTCTCAAAGAAAACATTAGTAACACACTACGCCGTCATGGATTAAAATCCTGCAGCGCACGCAAGGTCCCCCTGCTCAAGCCAGCGCATGTCCAGGCCCGTCTGAAGTTTGCCAATGACCATCTGGATGATCCAGAGGAAGAATGGGAGAAGGTCATGTGATCTGATGAGACAAAAATAGAGCTTTTTGGTCTAAACCGTGTTTGGAGGAAGAAGAAGGATGAGTACAACCCCAAGAACACCATCCCAACCGTGAAGCATGGAGGTGGAAACATCATTCTTTGGGGATGCTTTTCTGCAAAGGGGACAAGACGACTGCACCGTACTGAGGGGAGGATGGATGGGGCCATGTATCGCAAAATCTTGGCCAACAACCTCCTTCCCTCAGTAAGAGCATTGAAGATGGGTCGTGACTGGGTCTTCCAGCATGACAACGACCCGAAACACACAGCCAGGGCAACTAAGGAGTGGCTCCGTAAGAAGCATCTCAAGGTCCGGGAATGGCCAGCTTAATAGATCAATGTTTTTCCGTATAGTCACCATTAAGTGTAAATCAGAGCTAGATTTACCTAGAAGGGAAAGAAAGGTTATGAGGAAATTGTTGCAGACAAATCCGCATCTAAAACATATCTCTTTAAAGAGCATTGAAAATCAGACACCAAGTGACTGGATGTTAATTAAATTGGGGTTTTTCTATATGGAACCATATCTTAGTCATTTATCAGCATATATAATTGATAATACAGCCATAAGCAACCCGTAATGGGATGTAAATTATATGAAAGAGGTATATAAAGCATGGAATTGAATGTGTGCACAATGTATGGTAAATATAATTAGGACGGGAAAAAAGTATGTTAGGAAGTTGCGTAATTTGGCAATGGAACAACATAATATACCGTGTAAAACAAAGTCTGTCAATTGGCACTATTAAAGGTTCTGACAATGTGAAAGGAATCTATCCACAATTAGATAACTCTATTCAACCTCCAGCTTATAGTATTGACGTAGAAGAGGATAACGACATGTATGATTGGATATTTATAGAATCTTATGGAAGTCAGGCTAAAACAAAATGTATTCCTAAAATTAGGTCAACCTATATGTTTCCCATAATCAAAATAGATAATTTTGAGATCAAACGGTGGTGAGAGGAATGCAGGGACTTGGGTTTAAAGCGATTTGGTAAAGCATGCGAAACGGCAGAAAGAAGGTTTAAAGGTCAAAGAGGACGAATAAACATTTGTAAAAAATAGATACACTAGAGAGTGTGTGTAAAGTGAATATAAAATCATACTTACAATACTCAAACAAAACCGTAAGGTAGATTTTAACGATAGAATAGCAAATACCATTAGGAAATTTTTCGTTGAAGCAGGGGAACGATAATACTCAAGGTAGATAGAGAGAGGAAATTGGACTCCTGCCCAACGGCACCCTAATTCCCAGAATAAACCTAGAGAGTAGAAGAAGGGGGATCCATTCAACAGGATGGAAGGTGTCCTTTACAAAATCAGAAGGTTAAGTCTATCGGAAGTAGTGGAACTCCGCAAATTGATCCGATATGTATATACACTGCTCAAAAAAATTAAGGGAACACATAAACAACACAATGTAACTCCAAGTCAATCACACTTCTGTGAAATCAAACTGTCCACTTAGGAAGCAACACTGATTGACAATAAATTTCACATGCTGTTGTGCAAATGGAATAGGCAACAGGTGGAAATTATAGGCAATTAGCAAGACACCCCCAATAAAGGACTGTTTTTGCAGGTGGTGAACACAGACCACTTCTCAGTTCCTATGCTTCCTGGCTGATGTTTTGGTCACTTTTGAATGCTGGAGGTGCTTTCACTCTAGTGGTAGTATGAGACGGAGTCTACAACCCACACAAGTGGCTCAGGTAGTGCAGCTCATCTAGGATGGCACATCAATGCGAGCTGTGGCAAGAAGGTTTCCTGTGTCTGTCAGCGTAGTGTCCAGAGCATGGAGGCGCTACCAGGAGACAGGCCAGTACATCAGGAGACGTGGAGGAGGCCATAGGGTGCAACAACCCAGCAGCAGGACTGCTACCTCCGCCTTTGTGCAAGGAGGATAAGGAGGAGCACTGCCAGAGCCCTGCAAAATGACCTCCAGCAGGCCACAAATGTGCATGTGTCTGCTCAAACGGTCAGAAACAGATTCCATGAGGGTGGTATGAGGGCCCGACGTCCACAGGTGGGGGTTGTGCTTACAGCCCAACACCGTGCAGGACGTTTGGCATTTGCCAGAGAACACCAAGATTGGCAAATTCGCCACTGGTGCCCTGTGCTCTTCACAGATGAAAGCAGGTTCACACTGAGCACGTGACAGACGTGACAGAGTCTGGAGACGCCGTGGAGAATGTTCTGCTGCCTGCAACATCCTCCAGCATGACCGGTTTGGCGGTGGGTCAGTCATGGTGTGGGGTGGCATTTCTTTGGGGGGCCGCACAGCCCTCCATGTGCTCGCCAGAGGTAGCCTGACTGCCATTAGGTACCGAGATGAGATCCTCAGACCCCCTTGTGAGACCATATGCTGGTGCGGTTGGCCCTGGGTTCCTCCTAATGCAAGACAATGCTAGACCTCATGTGGCTGGAGTGTGTCAGCAGTTCCTGCAAGAGGAAGGCATTGATGCTATGGACTGGCCCGACCGTTCCCCAGACCTGAATCCAATTGAGCACATCTGGGACATCATGTCTCGCTCCATCCACCAACGCCACGTTGCACCACAGACTGTCCAGGAGTTGGCGGATGCTTTAGTCCAGGTCTGGGAGGAGATCCCTCAGGAGCCTCATTTTGACTTGTTTTAAGGACATTACATCAAAGTTGGATCAGCCTGTAGTGTGGTTTTCCACTTTAATTTTGAGGGTGACTCCAAATCCAGACCTCCATGGGTTGATACCTTTGATTTCCATTGATAATTTTTGTGTGATTTTGTTGTCAGCACTTTCAACTATGTAAAGAAAAAAATATTTAATAAGATTATTTCATTCATTCAGATCTAGGATGTGTTATTTTAGTGTTCCCTTTATTTTTTTGAGCAGTGTATATATATATATATATACACATAGGGCCTGTATTTCAAAAAGACTGATCCCTCTCTAACATATATATATATATCTCACATTACAAATTGATTGGGAGGATAGTGAGTTTCAATATTCATTTATAGTAAACGCTAAAACTACGATGGCATTCTTTGGAAGAAACCTTTTTAAGTAAACTCGACGCAACCATTTTTGTTCACCAGATGGCATCGAGGTATATGGAACAACATGGGCTATATTATGAACTAAGAGAAAAAAGCAATTTGAATCTGAAGGGGGCATAAGTTATAGGAATGGATATGGTAATTTGATATAAGTTTGGATAAGAAGTTACGATATATAAAATGAATAAGTCATAGAATATCAAGAAGTGGTATGGAGATTTTGATGCTGTTTTAGAGAGTTGTGGAAAAGTCTGTATTTTCTGGACAGGCAGGGCAGTGTCCTGAAGTTAGTCTATTTTTTTGGTTCCGTTGGGAGTATGTTTGTAGAAGTTGATTAGTGTCGATTGAGAATTGGTTAAACAGCATGACAGTATTCTTTAATGTGAGTACCTTGAAGTTTCTAACGTTCTATATGGAGTTTGTGACGTGGAAATAATATGTAGTTCAGTGTGGGTAATCGATTACTCTGAGTGTGAGGATCATAATTAGAGTGCTATGTCTGTATTAACTTGATCACCCAAAACGTAGACGTACGTCATGGGTGGAGAAGTAATTAATATGGGTTTTCTAGGTTGTATCGTTGTTAGATTATGTTATAGAGATAAGGAGTGGAATTTATAGAAGTAAATTATAATATTGTACAAAGCCAAGTTAGAGTTTCCATTAAACTAATTATTGTTGTGGAGCTAAGAACTTCATTTTGTATCAGAGGTTAGGATGACAAACCATTGTAATTGCACTATTTGTGGGATATTTGTGTCATTTCAATAGCATTGGGGTAGACCGAGTCGACTACAGTATTTGGTTTGGTGATGTAGAATGGAAGGCTTGTAGTGTGGTTTGGTTCAAATAGAAATAATCACTTATTTAACAGGAATAGTGAGACGATTTCGTGGTAGTCATTTTTTGGCGTTACCTAAGGGTTTGATAGATTAAACGATTGAGGTGCCGTAATGTCAATCCATGGAATGGATATTGATAATATGGATAACTAAAACAAGTGTTTGATTTATTGCTTGTCCCTACTTAGAAAGGAAAGTTACCTAGATCTGATAGCGGATTTATGGTCTCATGAGAGCGGTGGCTATTATCTTGGTTGATAACAGGAGGAATATAGGAACTTGTAAATGAGGTCACTACATAAGTATTGCTTACACAATATCGTAACAGATAAACTGAACCAAACATAAAGTTATTACAACTATTTAGGATTGTTAATGTTGTTAGTTAGTTTTTAAACCCTACGATAGAGGTAAATGCAGAACACTGTTTGAGAATGGTTTTTGTTTGTTGTCTGGAGAGTTTCTAGGTGTTGATCTGTGGGTGTTAGCAGCTGGGGCTCGCTGAAACGTGAGAGAGCTGTAAGTGTCGTGATGAGATAAATGAGGTGTAACCTGATCACTGGTTGCTGTGGAAAGGAAGGAAGTTAAAGGGTGATGAATGTTAGCAGTATGAAATGGCTAGTAGCGTTTAGTGGTGACCTGGAAGTCGTTGTTAAACTTTATTTGCAAGGACCGTGGATTTTGTGGAGCGACGGGTATCGGTGTGTTGAGGGTCGATGTTGTCGATGTGTGCAGAGGGTCCCTGGTTCAAGCCCAGGTAGGGAGGAAAGCAAAACTGTTACATTGATGCTATTGACCTAGATCACGAGGTGAATTGATAACATTATAGGAAAGGGATTGTATTACCAACACATAGCGGATAGTACAATATAGTAATTAAAGTAGCATCTCTGTGAATATATGTTTTCTTTGTTTTGACTATAATTTCAAAATAATCTGTCATCTGTTAAAGTACCGTTAGATGGAAAGTCAGCAATAGAGATTAACTAGGAGATTAGAAAGGTTGAATTGGATTGCTTGAAGAAGGAAGTATGTTAATTAGGAGATGAGAAATGTTGAATTGAATTGTTTGAAGAAGGAAGTATGTTAATTAGGAGATGAGAAATGTTGAATTGGATTGTTTGAAGAAGGAAATAGGTTAATTGGGTGATGAGGAATGTTGAATTGGATTGTTTAAGTAAACTGGTGTTAAAATAATTATTTATAGTAAAGTCTATGAAAATATGTCATTACGTAGTAGTGGTTTGTGGATAGAATTGACTAATGCCATGATTTAGTAAGAGGGTGAGAGAAAGTAGTGATAGTTGGGCTATATATTGGGATATAAAGGACGCAGAGGGTGATGTGAAGCACATACAGTGAGGGAAAAAAGTATTTGATCCCCTGCTGATTTTGTACGTTTGCCCACTGACAAAGACATGATCAGTCATTAATTTTAATGGTAGGTTTATTTGAACAGTGAGAAACAGAATAACAACAAAAATATCCAGAAAAACACATGTCAAAAATGTTATAAATTGATTTGCATTTTAATGAGGGAAATAAGTATTTGACCCCTCTGCAAAACATGACTTAGTACTTGGTGGCAAAACCCTTGTTGGCAATCACAGAGGTCAGACATTTCTTGTAGTTGGCCACCAGGTTTGCACACATCTCAGGAGGGATTTTGTCCCACTCCTCTTTGCAGATCTTCTCCAAGTCATTAAGGTTTCGAGGCTGATGTTTGGCAACTCGAACCTTCAGCTCCCTCCACAGATTTTCTATGGGATTAAGGTCTGGAGACTGGCTAGGCCATTCCAGGACCTTAATGTGCTTCTTCTTGAGCCACTTCTTTGTTGCCTTGGCCGTGTGTTTTGGGTCATTGTCATGCTGGAATACCCATCCACGACCCATTTTCAATGCCCTGGCTGAGGGAAGGAGGTTCTCACCCAAGATTTGACATTACATGGCCCCGTCCATCGTCCCTTTGATGCGGTGAAGTTGTCCTATCCTCTTAGCAGAAAAACACCCCCAAAGCATAATGTTTCCACCTCCATCTTTGACGGTGGGGATAGTGTTCTTGGGGTCATAGGCAGCATTCCTCCTCCTCCAAACACGGCGAGTTGAGTTGATGCCAAATACCTCCATTTTGGTCTCATCTGACCACAACACTTTCACCCAGTTCTCCTCTGAATCATTCAGATGTTCATTGGCAAACTTCAGACGGGCCTGTATATGTGCTTTCTTGAGCAGGGGGACCTTGCGGGCGCTGCACGATTTCAGTCCTTCACGGCGTAGTGTGTTACCAATTGTTTTCTTGGTGACTATGGTCCCAGCAGCTTTGAGATCATTGACAAGATCCTCTCGTGTAGTTCTGGGCTGATTCCTCACCGTTCTCATGATCATTGCAACTCCACGAGGTGAGATCTTGCATGGAGCCCCAGGCCGAGGGAGATTGACAGTTATTTTGTGTTTCTTCCATTTGCTAATAATCACACCAACTGTTGTCACCTTCTCACCAAGCTGCTTGGCGATGGTCTTGTAGTCCATTCCAGCCTTGTGTAGGTCTACAATCTTGTCCCTGACATCCTTGGAGAGCTCTTTGGTCTTGGCCATGGTGGAGAGTTTGGAATCTGATTGATTGATTGCTTCTGTGGACAGGTGTCTTTTATACAGGTAACAAGCTGAGATTAGGAGCACTCCTTTTAAGAGTGTGCTCCTAATCTCAGCTCGTTACCTTTATAAAATACACATGGGAGCCAGAAATCTTTCTGATTGAGAGAGGGTCAAATACTTCTTTCCCTCATTAAAATGCAAATAAATGTATAACATTTTTGACATACGTTTTTCTGGTTCAAATAAACCTAACATTAAAATTATAGATGGATCATTTCTTTGTCAGTGACGAATTCTAACTGTTTGTAAGTTCTGGAGTTATCAAACAATAGGGTGTTCTTTTAAAAACATAAATGCAACATGTGGCGATGATTACATTACCAAACAGATTTAGGCTTTTGATCATTATTATGAGAATTACAGAGGATGAAGTCTGAAGGGTAATCAATTAGCAAATTATCATTGCAAACTCAGAGAACATTGAGTGGTTTTCATCTTTTGAGACATTTTAGGTAATCTTCTTATGGAGTAGTTATGAGGAATTAAATTGATACAAACGATTAGTGATGTGAGATAGGACTGGGCGTATATTTGCATCATGTTTTGTGTGTAATTAATATTTTGGGATTGCTGATTATAACTAAATGTTAACGAAATGTATACTTTCTCTTCCAGGAGAATGGGGATTTCCTTACATCTCATTGGGATGTTTCAAAAGTCTGTGGGATTGGTGGAACAGTTAGTAAAATTAAGTATTCTTATTTTTAGGTCGTAAAAGGGAGCTACCAAATTAAATAAGGCCTGGCCATTTTTGTTTTTGTTTTCCAAATGGGTTTTTCAAATGACCACACACAACATACCTAGTACGATGTTTATAAAGGTTTGTTATTTAGATTATAAGGGGTAAATATGCAACTTATAGTAAGGCTATGAGTAGTAGTAATTCATGTGTTATGGGTTAGATTAAATGTTTTAGGTGAAAGGGCATTTGTGGTATAAGGTAGTATGTAGTGGAGGCCTTTCTAGGAAACTTGTGGACTATTGCTAAATGCTAAAATGTGTATCAATATCAAAGTTTCTACTGGATGATATGAGGACATGATACATTAGCATACTGCGTCTCACCTAACAATGTTCTGAAGATGGGTGAAGGCTTCTCTGCCTTCTCTCATGGTATGAGCCTTGGAGGCTTTGTGGCAGTAAAGGATTAAATAAGTAAGAGCGGGACAGAATCAAGGTGGAAAGGTCAGTACTAGGTGTTGCTGACTACCTCGATGGAGGGGAAAATAGTAGAGACAGATTTATACATCTATGTGTCCCACTGTAACACTATTCTAACTCAGAGGAGGAAGATGGTACTACCACTGTGGAGTATTGTTTTTGTGTCTGTGTGTTTTTGCAGAAGTCAATCTCAACTTCCCTATTGGTAAGATGCAAGAAGGACACCCTACACAGAGCTATGTTAATAGAAATTGGGAAGTATATTAGAAAATGGTATTAAGAATAATTAGTAACAAGTTAAAATTTAAATTTAAATTATTAAGTAATAATTTCTTATATAGTCAAATTATTATTTTGTAATATTGGATTAGAAATGAAATCAATTAAACTGTTATGTTTTGTCTTCTATTGAGGTAAATACAGATGCTGTCTTGATGCATAGCAGGGATAATTTGGACTAGTATGGTGTAAAAAAAAGAAAAGAAAAGAAGCAAACTCTGTACCGGCTGAAGATTAATATCAGAGGCGTTGAAGACGTTTTTGTAAAGCACCACTTCTACAGGCAACCGGGGTAAAACAGCCAATTGAAGCTATCAATGGATTTGATCATGTTTTTATATCAAGAGAGTGGAACAAGAGTCCACCAATGAGTGAGAATGGAGAAGGATTGGTTCAAATACAACATTTCTCATGTTGTTGGTATAATGGTTGGCAAATGGACAAGACAATGGGGTGTAGTGATGGTGGTGACTGTGATGAGACATTGAAGTTGGGACATTGTCATGGGCAATTCATTTTGAAATATGAAGATAACAAGGAAGAGATGCCAGAAGAAGGGGTTGCTTAGCTATGTTCATAATAAATGTGGATTTATCAAAAATTGCTAACGTGAATAGGAGGTATATACACTGCTAAATTCATAGTATTGAGAATGCATTCAAATAATGATCTGTATTTTCAGGATGAGGAAAGTCATAAAATATTATGAATGTTTATACTGTATGTTAATATAAGTGTACATTCTGACAGTTGTAATGAGTGATAAAGTTGAGGGTTTTAATTTTGAGTGATAGGAATAATGTGAATCACTAAGAATTGTCATTTTAAATTTGGTGGAGATAAGTAATTTGGTTGGTTATAATTTATAAGATGAATTCATCGTTTAAGTAAATCATTAGTATATATTATTAACTAACTATTTTCAGCATGAAGGATATTGATTGTACAATTGAGATAACTGTCATATATAGATATTGTGGTTGAATTTCTCTATCATAAATAGTTCAAGGATGTAGTGATATAACAGGGAATGAAAACAGAGTGTTATACTGTGTATCTCTCCTCATGCATATTATAAGAGCAGAGTAACAATCATGGGTTTTTAAGCAATTGGGTTTGAAATGTCAATCATTGGACACAGTGTAATTGATAATCGCATAGCATTGGATGCTATTATAGTAGATAAGGGGGAATGTATGTGTTTATAAGGGGGAGAATCATGTTGTACATGTTTGACATAAGGATTAGGAAGGTCTTGGGAATTTAACTAAAGCTATGGGAAGTATTAGAGACATACATATTATGTTACTCCAGTGTAGAGTTCAGTGATAATGTTCAGTTGGAACTGTATAATGTGGAATTTAAGGTTTATAGGATTGAAGATGTGGAAATAATACTATATCAGTTGATCAGATAGTGACCCAAGTGATCAGAGAAAAGATTGGGTCTACTATGAATGAACATTGGTCACCATAGCAGCACCCACCCGTAGTCCGCGCTCCAGCAGGTATATCCCCATAGCTGGTCATCCCCAAAGCCAACACCTCATTTGGCCGCCATTCCTTCCAGTTCTCTGCTGCCAATGACTGGAACGAATTGCAAAAATCTCTGAAGCTGGAGACTATTATCTCCCTCACTAACTTTAAGCATGAGTTGTCAGAGCACCTTACCGATCACTGCACCTGTACACAGCCCATCTGAAATTAGCCCACCCAACTACCTCATCCCTATATTGTTATTTATTTTTCTCTTTTGCACCCCAGTATCTCTATTTGCACATAATCTCTTGCACATCTATCATTCCAGTGTTAATACTAATTGTAATTATTTTGCACTATAGCCTATTTATTGCCTTACCTCCATAACTTGCTACATTTGCACACACTGTATATATATATTTTCTGTTGTATTTTTGACTTTATGTTTTGTTTTACCCCATATGTAACTCTGTGTTGTTGTTTTTATCGCACTGCTTTGCTTTACAGTGGGGGAAAAAAAGTATTTAGTCAGCCATCAATTGTGCAAGGTCTCCCACATTAAAAGATGAGAGAGGCCTGTAATTTTCATCATAGGTACACGTCAACTATGACAGACAAATTGAGAAAAAAAATCCAGAAAATCACATTGTAGGATTTTTAATGAATGTATTTGCAAATTATGGTGGAAAATAAGTATTTGGTCACCTACAAACAAGCAAGATTTCTGGCTCTCACAGACCTGTAACTTCTTCTTTAAGAGGCTCCTCTGTCCTCCACTCGTTACCTGTATTTGTCATGAGCCCTCTCACTCCACCGGGTTACCACCTTAATTGGTTTCCACTATCTTCCACTCTGCTCACCTCCCTCTCTCTACTCAGCCTAACTAGCTCCACCTGTCCCTGCTCTGCTCGGCTCTAATTACTCTGCCAGCTGCGCTGCATTACCCACTAACCTCTCCCAGTATTTAAGGCCCTGTCTTTCAGCTCTCCGGTGTCAGATCGTCTGCAAAGCTCACACCCGGAACCTGTTTGCTCGCGCTTCTGGCTCACCCTGGTTTTGTGACCCCGGACCTGCCTGTTTTTTGGATACTCTTCTGCCTCAGGAGATCCAGACCTGCTTCTGCCATTACGACTCCTGACTACTCTTCAATCCCGGTAACTCTGACCAGCCTTCTGCCTTGCTACTACGTATTTTGGATTTCCCTTGAACTGTACTGCTGCCTGGTTTCATTCCGCCCTGTTGTGTCTGTGTCTCCCCCCAGGACTTCTGGACCACCCACCACCGGCTTCATAGGACGCATCGCTGCCACTGGGGGGCACAGACCCAGCGCATTGGACGGGATCCCTGTTACCCCTGGAGCCTTCATTCACTCCCTACTTCCCTTTTCCCTTAAGTTTAATAAACTTTCTGGTGTGACGCAATTGTGGTCCTCTGGTCGTCTGTCTGAATCGTGACAGTACGATCTGACCATTATGGACTCAGCGCACACTTTCCCGACATGGAAACCGATGAGCATGAGCAGCAGTTCCAGCAGCAGCAACAACAACTTCGCCATGATCATTCAACTCCTCACCAACCTTACCCCAGCCAGTCTGCCCACCAGCCCAGCCCCCGAGTTACCTGCCCCGGTCATTGCAGCCGCTGCTCCGGAACCCAAGATTGGAAACCCCGAGCGGTTCAACGGCGATTCAACCCAGGTCCGGCCATTCCTGACTAGCTGCCGACTTCAGTTCTCCTTGCAGCCAAGGACCTTCGCCACGGAGGGGGCTAAAGTTGGGTATGCCATCACTCACCTGACGGGCCGAGCTCGACTCTGGGGAACAGCAGAGTTCGAACGTCAAACCCCCGCATGTGCAACCTTCGACCTGTTTGCTGAGGAGATGCTGAAGGTGTTTGACCTGGATTCACCCACCGCAGAGGCGTCTCGTGAACTGTTCAGTATTCGACAAGGCAGACGTACAGTCGCAGACCATTCCATCGACTTCCGAACCCTGGCTAGACGAAGTTCTTGGAACACACCATCGTTGGTGGACGCGTTCTTCCATAGTTTGGCTGACTATATCAAGGACGAGTTGGTCTCCCATGAACTGCCTTCCACTCTTGATGAAGCCATCGCACTGACTGTCAGGATCGACAGAAGGATACAGACCCGTCGTCGTGAGAGGGGGCGCCAAGGTCCACCTACTACCGGCATTCGGAGAGATCCGACTGGGCTCCTGTCATCTACTGCCACTCACCCAGGTCAGCTTGATCAGTCTGAGCCTATGGAGATTGGGCGAGCCTCCCTCACTCCTGCAGAGCGCCAGCGCCGCTTCACCTCAAACCTCTGCCTCTATTGTGGAGGTGATGGACATCGTGTGGTAACCTGCCCTTTAAAGGGCCGAAGCTCACCGGGCGTAGGGGAGTCCGGTTGAGTTCAATGACCATCCAGTCCTCCGACCGCAAACCCCTGCTGCAAGTTCACCTCCGCCTCTCTGACTCAACTCACACCCTGGCTGCTCTGGTGGATTCTGGCGCCGAAGCCAACATAATGGACATCAAGCTGGCACGCCAACTGGGACTGGAGAACCTCCGTTTGACACCTCCTATTCCTGCCCGGGCACTGGACGGACACTTACTCGGATCGGTCACTCATGTCACGGCCCCGGTCTCGATGGGTCTGTCCGGAAACCATCAAGAAACTATCCAGTTTCACCTGCTCCCCTCTCCAGGCCAACCCCTCATCCTGGGTTACCCATGGCTCCGCCCGGCACAACCCTCAGCTCGACTGGGTGACCGGGGTGATCAGGGAGTGGGGAGAGGACTGCCACCGAACCTGCCTGCTTGCTGCCGCACTACCCCCTCGGCCAGTACCTACTAACTCCGCTCCTGACCTCTCCAATGTCCCAGAATGCTACCATGGTCTCAGAGAGGTGTTTAACAAAGCAAGAGCCACATCTCTGCCCCCTCACCGACCGTACGACTGTGCCATCGACCTCCTCCCTGGAACAGCTCCTCCAAGGGGTCGTCTTTATTCGTTGTCTGCTCCTGAAAGAAAGTCCATGGAGGACTACATCAATGGCTCTCTGTCCGCAGGATTAATCCGTTCATCTTCATCTCCTGCTGGTGCTGGCTTCTTCTTTGTGGGGAAGAAGGACGGATCTCTTCGCCCCTGCATCGACTACAGGGGACTCAACGACATCACAGTGAAAAACCGTTACCCTCTGCCTCTGCTCACCTCTGCTTTTGAGTTGCTCCAGGGAGCCACTGTTTTTACCAAGTTGGATCTCAGAAACGCTTACCACCTAGTGCGGATCCGGGAGGGAGATGAATGGAAAACCGCATTCAATACACCAACAGGCCACTACGAGTATCTGGTTATGCCTTTTGGCCTCACCAATGCTCCTGCTGTGTTCCAGGCTCTAGTGAATGATGTACTGCGGGACATGTTAAACAAGTTTGTCTTCGTTTACCTGGATGACATCTTAATTTACTCCAGAAACCTGTCTGAACACACCCGCCATGTCCAGCAAGTCCTTCATCGTCTTCTGGAGAATTCCCTCTACGCCAAGGCAGAGAAATGTGAGTTTCACGTCAAGACAGTGGCCTTCCTGGGGTACATAGTGGCAGAAGGAAGTATCCAAATGGATCCTGCCAAAGTATCAGCAGTCACTTCATGGCCAGTTCCGGAGAACAGAAAGAAGCTGCAACAGTTTCTGGGGTTTGCTAACTTCTATAGGAAGTTTATCCGGAACTACAGTACCGTTGCTGCCCCTCTCACTGCTCTAACCAGCACCAAGCAACCCTTCACCTGGACCCCAGCAGCCGACAAAGCCTTCAGTACCCTCAAGGTGAGGTTCACCTCCGCTCCCATCCTCCAGATGCCTGATGTGGACCGGCAATTCATTGTGGAGGTGGACGCCTCGGATGTGGGAGTTGGTGCTGTGATTTCTCAGTGGGCTGCGGAGGATAGGAAGCTCCATCCCTGTGCCTTTTTCTCACGTCGGTTGTCCCCCTCTGAGTGCAATTACGACATAGGGAACCGTGAGCTGCTGGCTGTGAAGCTTGCCTTGGAGGAGTGGCGTCACTGGCTGGAGGGGTCCACCATTCCATTTCTCGTTTGGACCGATCATAAGAACTTGGAGTACATCCGCACGGCCAAACGGTTGAACTCCAGGCAGTCCCGCTGGGCCCTGTTCTTCACCAGGTTTAATTTCACTCTGTCATACCGGCCTGGATCACGCAACACCAAGCCAGACGCCCTCTCCCGTCAATTCCAGAAGGATGACACCCCCTCCAAGGACCCTGTGTCGATTCTGCCAAGTCCCTGCATCGTTGCAGCTCTGACCTGGGCTGTTGAGGAACAGGTGCTGGAGGCTCTCCGTAACCAGCCAGGTCCCAGCACTTGCCCAGCTGACCGCCTTTTTTGTCCCCGAAGACCTGAGGTCCCAGGTCATTCAGTGGGGACATGACTCCCGCCTAGCTTGTCACCCTGGCTCCACCCGCACTTACAACCTGCTCGCCCAGAGGTTCTGGTGGCCCTCTCTGAGGAAGGATGTACGGGAATTCGTCCAAGCCTGCCCCATCTGCAACCAACACAAGTCGTCCTGCCAGCCCCCAGCCGGATTGCTGCAGCCCCTGCCTGTGCCCAGACGTCCCTGGTCTCACATCGCCCTTGACTTTGTCACGGGGCTGCCCCCCTTCAAGTGGCATGACCGTCATTCTCACCATCGTTGACCGTTTCAGCAAGATGGCACACTTCATTCCCCTCCCCAAGCTCCCAACCGCCAAGGAGACCGCCCAGGTGGTCCTGGAACACGTCTTCCGGATCCACGGACTGCCAAGGGATGTTGTTTCTGACCGTGGTCCACAATTCTCCTCCGCTTTTTGGAAGGAGTTCTGTCACCTGCTGGGAGCCACAGTCAGTCTGACTTCCGGATTCCATCCCCAATCCAATGGGCAGTCAGAGCGGGCTAATCAGGAGCTCGAGAAGGCACTGCGATGCATGACTTCACGCAACCCCCACTCCTGGTCGCAGCAATTGACATGGGTGGAGTACGCACACAATTCTCTGACCTGCTCTGCCATCGGTATGTCCCCTTTCCAATGTGTTTATGGATACCAGCCTCCTCTATTTGCCAGCCAGGAGGAGGAGGTTACTTGCCCATCTGCACTTGCTTTTGCCCGTCGATGTCGCCGCACCTGGTCACAAGCCCGAGCCACACTCCTCAGGTCCGTTGCCAGCTACACTACCGGGGCCAACCGTCGGAGAATTCCTGCTCCCACCTACCATGTTGGTCAAAGGGTGTGGTTGTCATCGAAGAACCTGCCACTCAGGGTGGAGTCGCAGAAGCTGGCACCTCGGTTCATTGGCCCATTCCCTATCATAAGAGTGATTAGCCCAACTGCTGTCCGGCTCCAACTGCCTAATTCCCTGAGGGTGCACCCCACTTTCCATGTGTCTAAGATTAAGCCCATCCATGAGAGTCCGCTGGTCCCTGCTGCGCCTGGTCCTCCTCCTCCACGGCTCGTCGATGGTGGTCTGGTTTACACCGTCCGCCGCCTGCTTCGGTCCAGACGGAGGGGTAGGGGTCTCCAGTACCTCATTGACTGGGAGGGCTATGGACCTGAGGAAAGGACCTGGGTGCCAGCTAGTCGGATTGTGGATAGGACTCTCATCACCGCTTTCCACCAACGGCATCCTGATCAACCTGCAATCCGTAGGGGCCGCCCCAGAGGGGTCCCTAACCGTCCGGCCCGCTCGGCTTCCTGTCCTGTGCCTGATCCTGTCTCGGGACCTGTCCCATCTCCCCGACCACGGCCCTCCGGCTTCCTCCGAGGATGAGGACGTTCACTCGGACCGTTCGGGAGGAGTTCTAGCCCTCCTCCGGCTCCCCTCCTCCCGCCCGGCGTGGTGTTGCTCTTGGGACTTCTGGGGCCGTCCCTTGGGGGGTTCTGTCATGAGCCCTCTCACTCCACCGGGTTACCACCTTAATTGGTTTCCACTATCTTCCACTCTGCTCACCTCCCTCTCTCTACTCAGCCTAACTAGCTCCACCTGTCCCTGCTCTGCTCGGCTCTAATTACTCTGCCAGCTGCGCTGCATTACCCACTAACCTCTCCCAGTATTTAAGGCCCTGTCTTTCAGCTCTCCGGTGTCAGATCGTCTGCAAAGCTCACACCCGGAACCTGTTTGCTCGCGCTTCTGGCTCACCCTGGTTTTGTGACCCCGGACCTGCCTGTTTTTTGGATACTCTTCTGCCTCAGGAGATCCAGACCTGCTTCTGCCATTACGACTCCTGACTACTCTTCAATCCCGGTAACTCTGACCAGCCTTCTGCCTTGCTACTACGTATTTTGGATTTCCCTTGAACTGTACTGCTGCCTGGTTTCATTCCGCCCTGTTGTGTCTGTGTCTCCCCCCAGGACTTCTGGACCACCCACCACCGGCTTCATAGGACGATCGCTGCCACTGGGGGGCACAGACCCAGCGCATTGGACGGGATCCCTGTTACCCCTGGAGCCTTCATTCACTCCCTACTTCCCTTTTCCCTTAAGTTTAATAAACTTTCTGGTGTGACGCAATTGTGGTCCTCTGGTCGTCTGTCTGAATCGTGACAGTATTAATGGCACCTGTTTGAACTTGTTATCAGTATAAAAAACACCTATCCACAACCTCAAACAGTCACACTCCAAACTCCACTATGGCCAAGACCAAAGAGCTGTCAAAGGACACCATAAACAAAATTGTAGACCTGCACCAGGCTGGGAAGACTGAATCTGCAATAGGTAAGCAGCTTGGTTTGAAGAAATCAACTGTGGGAGCAATTATTAGGAAATGGAAGACATACAAGACCACTGATAATCTCCCTCAATCTGGGGCTCCACGTAAGATCTCACCCCGTGGGGTCAAAATGATCACAAGAACGGTGAGCAAAAATCCCAGAACCACACGGGGGGACCTAGTGAATGACCTGCCGGGGGGACCTAGTGAATGACCTGCCGGGGGGACCTAGTGAATGACCTGCAGAGAGCTGGGACCAAAGTAACAAAGCCTACCATCAGTAACACACTACGCCGCCAGGGACTCAAATCCTGCAGTGCCAGACGTGTCCCCCTGCTTAAGCCAGTACATGTCCAGGCCCGTCTGATGTTTGCTAGATTGCATTTGGATGATCCAGAAGAGGATTGGGAGAATGTCATATGGTCAGATGAAACCAAAATATAACTTTTTGGTAAAAACTCAACTCGTCGTGTTTGGAGGACAAAGAATGCTGAGTTGCATCCAAAGAACACCATACCTACTCTGAAGCATGGGGGTGGAAACATCATGCTTTGGGGCTGTTGTTCTGCAAAGGGACCAGGACGACTGATCTGTGTAAAGGAAAGAATGAATGGGGCCATGTATCGTGAGATTTTGAGTGAAAACCTCCTTCCATCAGCAAGGCCATTGAAGATGAAACGTGGCTGGGTCTTTCAGCATGACAATGATCCCAAACACACCGCCCGGGCAACGAAGGAGTGGCTTCGTAAGAAGCATTTCAAGGTCCTGGAGTGGCCTAGCCAGTCTCCAGATCTCAACCCCTTAGAAAGTCTTTGGAGGGAGTTGAAAGTCCGTGTTGCCCAGCGACAGCCCCAAAACATCACTGCTCTAGAGGAGATCTGCATGGAGGAATGGGCCAAAATACCAGCAACAGTGTGTGAAAACCTTGTGAAGAGTTACAGAAAACATTTGACCTGTGTCATTGCCAACAAAGGGTATATAACAAAGTATTGAGAAACTTTTGTTATTGACCAAATACTTATTTTTCACCATAATTTGCAAATAAATTCATTAAAAATCCTACAATGTGATTTTCTGGATTTTTTTTCCTCATTTTGTCTGTCATAGTTGGCGTGTACCTATGATGAAAATTACAGGCCTCTGTCATCTTTTTAAGAGGGAGAATTTGCACAATTGGTGGCTGACTAAATACTTTCCCCCCCACTGTATCTTGGCCAGGTTGCAGTTGTAAATGAGAACTTGTTCTCAACTGGCTTACCTGGTTAAATAAAGGTGAAAAAAAAAAAAATAACATTGATGAAGAACATTTAAGTTATTTTAGTGGGATATATTCATTTGAATATATTATAATTTCCATGTAAATTTGAAATGTTTATGAATCAATGTATTTTCTGGATAATGTCCGGATGTTAGGAATTTATTTGTATGTTTTGAATTGTTTGATTTAAGAAATTGAATTCTCTTTGCAAAAATAAAAATAAAAAGATGGATTGATATGACGAGTGTTTGATCCAATACTATATAGATTGTAAATCGTATGAGAGAGCGAGGAAAGCCATGTGTTCGTAGCATCACAAGTGAGTACTAGAAGGTCAGTGTGCCAAGATAGATTGGGGGGCCACTGGTGCTAATCTTAGGAATGGTGCGTGATGAAATGTCATGACTAGTGTGCCACACGAAACCAAGGAAAGAAATGATATGGGCGTAGTTGAGTGACAACTCAATTATGGTTAGCAACTGGATAAGACAAAAGTAGACTGGAAGAGCACTATATAGGCTGAGAGAGAGTCTATGTAATTCAGTCACATGATAAGAGTCAAAGCACGTTCATCTTATTATGTGATCCAGTACTGAATAAATATAGAGTCAAACTTCCATCTGAGTGTCTGCTGCTTTCTCTTACATCCTGAACTTCTCCATACCAGAAACTCATAACAACATGATAGATTGCCTCAAAAGAAAAAAAGTGTTGTAGACAAGACAACATCAAGACAGGACAGAGAAAATATGTTTTCCATGCAATTTGTTTTTTTGGGGTACATGAATTCTGCTGGAGGATTTAGCATAGGCTGTTAGCTAGCTAGCTAGGTAGCAAACGTAGGCTGGCATTTTTGTTAGGCCTACAAACTAGGCTAGCTAGAAAGCTAGTTACCATAGCACATTCTACAGAAAATACTTTCTATGCAATCTAGCGAGCTAGTTTTCTAACATTGACTAGTTAGCTAGCTACTGTAAGTTAACTAACCTAAAGCTGGCAAATAGCTATGCCACAACAACGATTAGCCACAACAGTATAATTTATGGTTCGCCTTCATAATAAAAGTCCCCAATTTGAAAGTGATGCAAACAGAGCACACCCAACATGTTAACGTTAGCTAGCTAAATGTGTCAACACAAACTATGAGTAACATTAGTTTATTTTCAATGTAGCTAACCACTCTCTAACCTATTAGTGTTAGCACAGATGGAACAATGGCCCAGATGTTTCACCAGAAGTATAAATGTGAAGCATCCGGTTAGAGTTTCCTCTCCCCATTAAATATGGTGGGGAGCAGTGGGAGAGCTCAGTGGCCAGCAGTGGGAGAGTTTCGAGCGAGATGGAACTTGGCTGACATTCTGAGGATGTTGTCATCTATGAAACATTTGATCTCATTACAGTTTTCTGTTCCCAAAACTAGAATATTTTATGAACAGAGTGGACTCCCTTTGCCAAAGTTTATAAAAATGGTGATGTTTAGAAGGAGTGCAAGGGCAAATTGAGTTTTTGCACATGCGCACTTCACAGACTTTCTCTAACGAAAATATGCAAATACATGCTAGAACGTGCCAATAGGATCTTGCTAGCTCATGCTTGGCTTTGCCCACCTCCTTGCTTGTTTTGCCCACTCAACTCACTAACTTCCCATTGGAAACAACAGGGTGTGGTTTATTTTGGGTTAGTTATAAAAATCTTTGGTGTTGGCATGCAATTTTATAGCTAGCTGGTTAACACAAGAACTAGCTAGGTAGCCATACACTAGGCCTAAACTATAAAAAGCATGATGATGATAACTAGTATAGGGTAACGTAGTGTCTAATGCTAAATTGTCATACATTCTTCTTATCTACCACGCATTTCCATAAGGTCTCAGATTCCAGGATGAGAAAATATTTACAAGAAATAAACATTAGACAGAAACAGAGTTGTTGATTTCCATTGTTACTTATAACATTAAAAAGGTGAGAAAAAGACAGTCCCATTTTTCTAAATTAGCTTTCTAGGCTACTCACCATTCTATAGGCTACAGATTTGAGTCACCACTAGAATAGTTATTTGTATGTTATCATTGTTTAATCCAATTAATCCTATTATTAATCTAGCAATACAAATCTGTATTATTTTGTAAGAAATGTATGGTCTTTTTACATGTTGCAATAAAGTTGACTAAAGTAGAAGCTCATACATTGTTTGTAGATATTTTCACTTGGTAATCAGTAGTAGGCCTAACTAAATATACAGAAATCGCTAAATCCTGTGTAACACCTAGTAACTACATTGTATTTATGCAGATATATTACATGTACTCTGTGGTGTACTAGTGTGTTTATTTCTCACTTTCAGAAGCTGACGAATAGATTGTTAGGATGGGTAACATACTTTGTAGGTAAACTATAATTACAAGTAAGTACCCCTCAAGATACACTATCACTTGTGAAGATATTACATGTCCACTAATGTGTTTATGTCCCACTTGGATGGCACTTTCAGAAGCTGATGATTAGTTTGTCAGGATGTGTAACATACTTTGTAAGTACCTTATAATTACAGGTAAGTACCCCTCAAGATACACTTCATTTTAACTAGCTAAATCCTGTGTAACAACTAGTAATTGCATTGTACTTATGTGAATATTACATGTTCCCTATGGTGTACTAGTGTGTTTATTCTCCCACTTGGATGGCGCTTCCAGAAGCTTTAAAAATGAGGGCCAGGTTGTCAGGATGGGTAATTTACTCTAGAAGTACACATTAGTTACAAGTAAGTACCCCACAAGATACACTTCATTTTAACTAGCTAAATTCTGTGTAAGAACTAGTAATTACATTGTACTTACACAAACAATACATGTACTATACTTTGAAATAGTGTCTTATTCCTCATCCGGAATGACACTCGTATTAGATCTGTTTTCGTAAACTCAACCAAGTTAACCCAGATGGTAAGCTTTATTTTGGGGGCAAGTGCTAGCAACAACATTGACTGGAGATACACTGAACAAAAATATAAACACAACATGCACCAATTTCAAAGATTTTCCTGAGTTACAGTTCATATAAGGAAATCAGTCAATTGAAATCAATTCATTAGGCCCTAATCTATGGATTTTACATGACTGGGAATACAGACATGCATCTGTTGGTCACAGATACCTTAAAAAAGGTAGGGGTGTGGATCAGAAAAACAGTCAGTATCTGGTGTGACCACCATTTGCCTCATGCAGCGTGACACATCTCCTTTGCATAGAGTTGATCAGGCTGTTGATCGAAGGTAAGCATTTGCTCACTGAAGTCGGTAACGACGCCAAACTGCAGTCAGGTCAAGTGAGGACGACAAGCACGCAGATTAGCTTTTCTGAGACAGTTTCTGACAGTTTGTGCAGAAATCTTTCGGTTGTATAAACCCACAGTTTCATCAACTGTCCAGGTGGCTGGTCTTCGGCGATCCCGCAGGTGAAGAAGCCGGATATGGAGGTCCTGGGTTGATGTGGTTACACGTGGTCTGTGTAGGTCTTGTGAGGCCGGTTGGACGTACTGCCAAATTATCTAAAACGACGTTGGAGGCAGCTTAAGGTAGAGAAATTCACATGTATTTATCTGGCAACAGCTCTGGTGGACATTCCTGTAGTCAGCATGCCAATTGTACACTCCCTCAAAACTTGAGACATCTGTGGCATTGTGTTGTGTGACAAAACTGCACATTTTAGCGTGGCGTTTTATTGTCCCCACCAAAAGGTGCACTTGTGTAATGATCATGCTGTTTAATCAGCTTATTGATATGCCACACCTGTCAGGTGGATGGATTATCTTGGCAAAGGAGAAATGCTCACAAATGTGCAGAACATTTGAGAGAAATAAGCTTTTTGTGGGTATGGAACATTTCTAGGATCTTTTTATTTCAGCTCATGAAACATGGGACCATCACTTTACATGTTGCGTTTATATTTTTGTTCAGTGTATATTTTGAACAGTGCACATTCATGGTTATATAAATACAGCCTATTGAGCATAGCCTATAATCTCTCAGACACCCAGCGCATCCACAAGGGATCCCAACCTTTGTCACAGTTGTTAATGGATGCAGCTGAGAAGAAGCAAAACAATAAGTTGGTGTATTTAGTGGAAACTGTCCATTTGTAACAAGCATTTGTTATTACATTTCTGCAATTACATACCACAATTACTACCAGTTACATGTTATTACACTGTATCTATGAGTACAGTGAACTGCAATACGTGTTACAGTGTAATTACACTGTAAAAGGAAGTGTTACCAAAGTTTTCCATTCCCATGGATAAAACAGTCACAGTGGAAGATGGGACATGCACAGAGGTGGATGAGGATGTCAATCCAGAGCTAGTGACCTCAAAAGACGTCCTGTTATCCAGGATGATGATGAAAATGACAAAGGTAAGTGTAAAGTTTCATGTTGAATTGAAACTGTGCTTCACAGCTATAATGTACTGCAACAAAACTGCAGACAATGGGTGTAATTTTGACTGATAACTTTGGTCTTTCAGACACACCCAGCATCAAGTCAGCACCCAGCTTGACAGATACACTGTCCCGGATTTCTAGCAGTAAAGAGAGTGACAGTGATGAGCCTGAAACAGATAAGAAGAGAAGAGGTGTTGCAGAGCTCACCTGCCAGAGACGTAAGGGTACCATTTTTTAAAATTCTAAATGATCGTTCACCAACTTTGTTATGGATATCACAAGTGCCATTATCCAGCAAATCATCATCAGTGTCATTATCCAATAGATTGCTAATTCTTTATTTTGACACAGCCCTTTGGCTTTGACTCCTTGCTAATCAAGAATGGCTGTGCTGTTTGTTTTAATCTGTTTAGTGGATCAAAGAGATTCTGCTGACGAAACCAGGAGATGCAGCAGTGCTGAAGGAGTATGAGGACACCGGGATAATCAAGAAGGCAGATGGTGAACATCCTTACATCACATAATGTATGACTGAGTCTGAGGGGTATGTTTATGATGTGAACTTTTAGGATTAGCTGTCCATCTTACATTGTTCTTCCATATCTGTTCTTATTCAGATGAAGGGGCGAATAAATGGGGGAAAAAACATTGTTTTTCTCAGCGTTTTACCAAGGAGAAGTATGCCCTGGGGATTATCACCTTGTTTCCTGCACTTAAAGATCTGCTCTCCAGGAAAGGATATGTAAGTTATTATTGAACATTATCAAGGTGACATAGACAAACTTCAAAATCTGGCAAAGGTGGACATCCAAACCAAAGGAGACATGAATACAAGATCTGAATCAAATATTGTTAATCTAATGAAGCTGATTGGAAAGAGATCCTTCCTTCCTATATATTCTCTTTGTTTAGGAGCACTTCTATGACCGTCAGAATGGTTCTGGATTTTTGGCATGGCGTCTGAAGACCTTTCAGAGAAAGACCAGACTTGCTGTGTGTCCAGACACTCCAAAAACCAAAGCGACAGGAGGCCCAAAGAGATATGAGACACCTTCTGACCAGCTAGAAGAGGAGAGCTGTCAAGAGAACATATCAACAATGACACATTTGAGCACAGACAGCGCCTCGTCCACAATCCCGATACGTCCTCTACAGTCCTCTCTGTGTTCCCACGGCTGTTGGCTACAAATGGATTGGTAAGTTTGCAATTAGTCATAGTATTGCTGTCCTGCAACACAATTTAATGGTCCTACAGCATGAATGCTTAAAATGCATCCAATTATCATCCAATTCAAATTACTGTACTTTATTTTTCCGCAAAGAACTTCATTTGTAAAATGATGCATTACACATGACATGACACACGACACAGGCACATACAACACATAGAAACACATTCAGTGCAATAAATATATTTAAAATCAGAGTAGTAAGACACTCTTTTGAGGTAGATGGTGTTCACAAATATCCTTAAAAGTCTACAGTGCCTTGCAAAAGCATTCATCCCCCTTGGCGTTTTTCCTATTTTGTTGCATTACAACCTGTAATTTAAATGGATTTTTATTTGGATTTCATGTAATGTACATACACAAAATAGTCGAAATTGGTGAAGTGAAATGAAAAAAAAAAATGTTTCAAATAATTATAAAAAATAAATAACGGAAAAGTGGTGCGTGCCTATGTATTCACCCCCTTTGCTATGAAGCCTCTAAATAAGATCTGGTGCAACCAATTACCTTTAGAAGTGAGTTAAATAAAGTCCACCTGTGTGCATCTAAGTGTCACATGATCTGTCACATGATCTCAGTATATATACACCTGTTCTGAAAGGCCCCAGAGTCTGCAACACCACTAAGCAAGGGGCACCACCAAGCAAGCGGCACCATGAAGACGAAGGAGCTCTCCAAACAGGTCAGGGACAAAGTTGTGGAGAAGTACAGATCAGGGTTGGGTTATAAAAAAATATCAGAAACTTTGAACATCCCACGGCGCACCATTAAATCCATTATAAAAAAATGGAAAGAATATGGCACCACAACAAACCTGCCAAGAGAGGGCCGCCCACCAAAACTCACAGACCAGGCAAGGAGGGCATTCATCAGAGGCAACAAAGAGACCAAAGATAACCCTGAAGGAGCAGCAAAGCTCCACAGCGGAGATTGGAGTATCTGTCTGTCACGCCCTGGCTCTGGGGACTCTAGTATGTTGAGCCAGGGTGTGAGTTTTCATTTGTTTTCGTTATAGTTTAGTATTTCTATGTTGGCCAGTGTGGTTCTCAATCAGAGGCAACGTGTATCAGCTGTTGCTTGTTGTCTCTGATTGGGAACCATACTTAAGCAGCCAGTTTTCCCACAGTGTTTGTGGGATCTTGTTCCTGTGTAGGTTTGTGTTTTGCACCTTTGGACGTCACGTATCGTTTGTTGTTTTGTTCGTGTATCATTATTTAATAAATATGTTCACCTTCCACGCTGCGCCTTGGTCCTCTGTACCCGACGATTGTGACAGAAGATCCCACCAACACTGGACCAAGCAGCGTGTCCAGGAGCCAGCGCCAGAGGTATCGCTAAAGGACATCAACCTCGACTGGGCCTGGCCCACGGGGAGGAGAGACCCCCAGAAAATGTTTAGGGGGGGGCTCACGCCGTGGACGACGGGGCAGCAGGAGGCCGCGATAGAGCGGTCCAGCGGGTTTGCAGAGGAGGCCGCCAGGTTAAGGGGGCCACTGGTCACAGAGGAGAGGGAAAGTGTAGAGGCACGGCGAGAGGTACTGGGGTGTGTTACCAGTCCGGTCCGGCCCGTTCCTGATCCCTGCGTAGGGCCAGTGGTGTGTGTCCCCAGTACGGTCCGGCCTGTTCCTGTTCCTCGCATCGAGCCTGTGGTGCGCGTCGTCAGCCCGGCCCGGCCTGTTCCTGCTCCACGCACCAAGCCTATGGTGCGCATCGTCAGCCCGGCCCGGCCTGTTCCTGCTCCACGCACCAAGCCTATGGTGCGCATCGTCAGCCCGGTTCGGCTCGTTCCTGCTCCCCGCACCAAGTCAGTGGTGCGCTTCGTCAGCCCGGTCCGGCCCGCTCCTGCTCCCCGCACCAAGTCAGGGGTGCGTTTCGTCAGCCCGGCTCGGCCCGTTCCTGCTCCCCACACCAAGCCAGTGGTGTGCGTCGTCAGTCTGGCACAGCCCGTGCCTGTTCCACCGGTGCCTGGTTCGGCACGGGTCAGCTGCTTCACGCCGGAGCTAGAGCAATCCGCTCCACCAGTGTGCAGTCCAGCTCCGGTCAGCAGGGCCAGACCGGACCAGGGGTAATTTGGGGGGTTAGAGAGGGAGTGGGGATCATGCCCGGAGCCGGATCCGCCGCCAAGGCGGAGTGCCCACCCGGTCCCTCCCCTGTGGTGTTTGGTTGGCGCGGTCGGAGTCCGTGCCTTTGGGGGGTACTGTCACGCCCTGGCTCTGGGGACTCTAGTATGTTGAGCCAGGGTGTGAGTTTTCATTTGTTTTCATTATAATTTAGTGTTTCTATGTTGGCCAGTGTGGTTCTCAATCAGAGGCAACGTGTATCAGCTGTTGCTTGTTGTCTCTGATTGGGAACCATACTTAAGCAGCCAGTTTTCCCACAGTGTTTGTGGGATCTTGTTCCTGTGTAGGTTTGTGTTTTGCACCTTTGGGCGTCACGTATCGTTTGTTGTTTTGTTCGTGTATCATTATTTAATAAATATGTTCACCTTCCACGCTGCGCCTTGGTCCTCTGTACCCGACGATCGTGACACTGTCCATAGGACCACTTTAAGCCGTACACGCCACAGAGCTGGGCTTTACAGTAGAGTGGCCAGAAAAAAGCCATTGCTTACATAAAAACATAAGCAAACACGTTTGGTGTTCGCCAAGAGCCACATGGGAAACTTGTGGAAGAAGGTACTCTGGTCAGATGAGACTAAAATTGAGCTTTTGGGTCATCAAGGAAAACGCTATGTCTGGCGCAAACCCAACACCTCTCATCACCCCGAGCACACCATCCCCACAGTGAAGCATGGTGGTGGCAGCATCATGCTGTGGGGATGTTTTTCATTGGCAGGGACTGGGAAACTGGTCAGAATTGAAGGAATGATGGATGGCGCTAAATACAGGGAAATTCTTGAGGGAAACCTGTTTTGAGACTGAGATGGAGGTTTACCTTCCAGCAGGACAATGACCCTAAGCATACTGCTAAAGCAACACTTAAATGGTTTAAGGGGAAACATTTAAATGTCTTGGAATGGCCTAGTCAAAGCCCAAACCTCATCCAATTTCGAATCTGTGGTATGACTTAAAGATTGCTGTACACCAGTGGAACCCATCCAACTTGAAGGAGCTGGAGCAGTTTTGCCTTGAAGAATGGGCAAAAATCCCAGTGGCTAGATGTGCCAAGCTTATAGAGACACACCCCTAGAGACTTGCAGCTGTAATTGCTTCAAAAGGTGGCTCTACAAAGTATTGATTTTTGGGGCGGTGAATAGTTATGCACGCTCAAGTTTTCAGTTTTTTTGTCTTATTTCTTGTTTGTTTCACAATAAAACAATATTTTGCATCTTCAAAGTGGTAGGCATGTTGTGTAAATCAAATGATACAAACCCCCCAAAACTTCATTTTAATTCCAGGTTGTAAGGCAACAAAATAGGAAAAATGCCAAGGGGGGTGAATTCTTTCGCAAGCCACTGTATAATCCATAAGAATCGACAATCCATAAGAGCAGACAATCTCGACATCTTTGCCTGCAATGAGTCTTGACTTGGGGTTCTTGTAGAGAACTTAAAAAACTTGAACATATTGTTGGTGATGAGTTAATTTGATGCTGGGCAAAACTAATATCAGCAATTCTTGTTTACAGAGTGCGACAGTGACATGTCTTCCCTCCTACTCATTTTGCACATGTTATCAGGAAGCCTGCTGGAACGAAGAAAACACAGAAGATCAGCATTTCTTTTTTTTTCTTTTTTCTTTCAACTTTATTTAACCAGGTAAGCCAGTTGAGAACAAGTTCTCATTTACAACTGCAACCTGGCCAAGATAAAGCAAAGCAGTGTGATAAAAACAACAACACAGAGTTACATATGGGGTAAAACAAATCATAAAGTCAAAAAATACAACAGAAAAATATATATACATTGTGTGCAAATGTAGCAAGTTATGGAGGTAAGGCAATAAATAGGCTATAGTGCAAACTAATTACAATTAGTATTAACACTGGAATGATAGATGTGCAAGAGATTATGTGCAAACAGAGATACTGGGGTGCAAATCAGCAAAATAAATAACAATATAGGGATGAGGTAGTTGTGTGGGCTAATTTCAGATGGGCTGTGTACAGGTGCAGTGATCGGCAAGGTGCTCTGACAACTGATGCTTAAAGTTAGTGAGGGAGATAAGAGTCTCCAGCTTCAGAGATTTTTGCAATTCATTCCAGTCATTGGCAGCAGAGAACTGGAAGGAATGGCGGCCAAAGGAGGTGTTGGCTTTGGGGATGACCAGTGAGATATACCTGCTGGAGCGCATACTACGGGTGGGTGTTGCTATGGTGACCAATGAGCTAAGATAAGGCGGGGATTTGCCTAGCAATGATTTATAGATGGCCTGGAGCCAGTGGGTTTGATGACGAACATGTAGTGAGGACCAGCCAACAAGAGCGTACAGGTCACAGTGGTGGGTAGTGTATGGGGCTTTGGAGACAAAACGGATGGCACTGTGATAGACTACATCCAATTTACTGAGTAGAGTGTTGGAGGCTATTTTGTAAATGACATCGCCAAAGTCAAGGATCGGTAGGATAGTCAGTTTTACGAGGGCATGTTTGGCAGCATGAGTGAAGGAGGCTTTGTTGCGAAATAGGAAGCCGATTCTAGATTTAACTTTGGATTGGAGATTCTTAATGTGAGTCTGGAAGGAGCATAGCTCAGGCCATTGACCATCTGGTTGTATTTCACAAGGTATGTGGCAGATGTAAACTTCTTTGAGCTCAGTTTGTGAATCAAATTCCAACAAGAAAGTGGAACAAGGCAATAATTTCTATAATGTTTTGTATGCATGTGTGTCAAATTGGATATGACACCCTTTATCCTAACACACGATAACAATCTCTTCTGAACTTTCTTTACCTCAGTAGAACAACAGTGTTGAATGTATTTTTTTATTATTTTTCTTCAGTCCTGTAGGAGCCTCGATGAGTACCTGGAGATGGAGGGAAGACGGCAGCCATACCTACTCGCCTCAGGACCCAGCAAGCAGGCCATCAGCAACTTCTATATTGTCATGGTTAAGAAAATCATTCCATGCCAGGGGAGCACCACATTGACAGCATTTGACTACATTTTCAAAGCTAATTTTGTTTTCAGTGTAAGCTACAATGAGTCACTCAGTAGCAGGTACACATTTCTCCAGACAACAGTCTACTGCATTGATGTTGGCAACACCAGAGCGAGCCCTAAGGTGAAAAAGCTTAGAGCTAAGTTTATAAACAGTTTATTAGGTACACCAATCTAGTACCGGGTATGACCCCGCTTTGCCTCCAGAACAGGCTGAATTCTTCAGGGCAATTGTACAAGGTGTCCAAAGGGATGTTGGTCCATGCTGACACGATTGCATCACACAGTTGCTGCAGATTGGACGGCGGTACATTAATGCTGCGAACAGCCCATTCCATCTCATCCCAAAGATGCTCTAATGGGTTGAGGTCTGGGGACTGCGCAAGCCACTCAAGTAAACTGAACTCGCTTTCATGTTCCAGGCAATGTTTTTCCACTCCTCAGTTGTCCAGTGTTGGTGATGGCGTGCCCACTGGAGCCTTTTCTTGTTTTTAGCTGGTAGGAGTGGAACTTGTGTGGTCATCTGCTGCAATAGCCCATCCATGACAAGGATCAACGAGTTGTGCGTTCCGAGATGCTGTTTTGCACACCACTGTTGTACTGCTCCGTTATGTGTCTGTTTGTGGCCCACCTGTTAGCTTGCACAATTCTTGCCATTCTCCTTGGACCTCTCTCATCAATTAGCTATTTTTGGCCACAGGACTGCCGCTGAATGGATGTTTCAGTAAACCCTAGACACTGTCGTGCGTGAAAAGCCCAGGAGGACAGCCGTTTCTGAGACACTGGATCCAGCGTGCCTGGCACCAAAGATCATACCACACTCAATGATGGTTAGGTAAGTAGTTTTGCCCTCATTCAATCGAACAGTAACTGAATGCCTCGATTCCTGTCTGTCAGCTTTATATACTCTCGCAAGCCACGACCACGTGACTCATTTTCATTAGCGGGGTGGTGGACCTAACAAACTGTCCGGTGATTGTAGATGTTACATTTGTAGATCGTTGCATGATGCGGCTGCAGTAGCCGTTTGCTCTATAACCTGTTACAGTTTTTTCCGACTGCTTACACACAAAATCTTTTCATGTCACACGATTTTTGAAACCTCTCACTCAAAGTGCAAAACTACACACCAAATCTCCAAAACCATAAGCTATTTCTCAGCCTTTGACTCAGTTGTCAATTGCATAAAACACTTTTTTCAAAACACTACACACAATTCTCTACCTAAAACACAAAAATCTAACAGGAAGTGACTTGCTTTCCTTTTCCAAACACAACCATTCAAAATGCTACACTTATTCACCAGGTCACACACACACTCTTCACATGTGCAAACACTAATTGCTTAACTGATCACTAACCAATCACTGCTTTACTGTAGTATAGGCCTATAAATAGGTCAAAGGTCAGATTACCTGTTTTGAACAATGGATGCCAACAATGGACAGAGAGCAAGAGGAGTAGGAGGGAGAGGCAGGGGACAACAACGAGGACAAATTCAAAGACGAAGTGTTGGAAGAGGAGGAGGAGGAGGAAGAGGAAAATGAAGAGGAAGAGGAAGAGGAAGAAGAGGACGAGGGCAAAGAAGAGAAGGAAGGAGATTTATTTATGTGGATGAGGTTGGCTTCAACCTCACCAAAACCAGGCGCCGCTGAAGAAATGTAAAAGGACAGAGGGCAATTACCAATGTCCCTGGACAGCGTGGGGGTAATATAACTATGTGTGCTGCCATCACTCAAAACGGGGTCCTCCATCACAATGCCATAAGACCGGCCATAGGCTCACTTTTCTGGATGCAATTTACACAATGCTTGTCCCTGATCCAGATCAGGAGCCTGCTGGATTTGTGGTTATATGGGACAATGTTAGTTTTCACCGGGCTGTTCTGGTCCAAAACTGGTTTGCCACCCATCCACAATTTGTAGTTTTGTACCTACCCTCATATTCACCTTTTCTAAATCCCATAGAGGAATTCTTCTCAGCCTGGCGCTGGAAAGTGTATGATTGCCAACCCTATGCCCGCATGCCGCTTCTCCAGGCAATGGAGGACGCATGTGGGGACATAGAGGTTGCCTCTGTCCAAGGTTGGATACACCATGCTAGGAGATACTTCCCTCGATGTTTGGCAAGAGAAAACGTATCTTGTGATGTGGACAAAGTATTGTGGCCAGACCCAGCCCGGAGAAGAGATGAAGCGTAGCTTAGCACTGGTGACTGCCCACCCCCCTACCAATTCCTGGACTGCCCCCCGGGACCCCACACACACAATAGTGTTCTTTACTGTATTCTAAAGAATATACTTTTGGTTTACATATGTTTATGGTTTTGTTGTGTGCTACTGTATACAACAGTAATGTTTGGCCTAATAAATATTTTCTGTTTCTACATTGCATTGGTGTTTACAGTGTCCTTGTTACCTCTCTCAGCAGATTACTTTCACTGTAGAACATTGTATTGAAATGTAGATATAAGCCTATGAAAGACCAAAGAGCTTTAGATTTAGAACAACAGTGTTTACATGGCATATCCAAAAATGTACTATTATGAAAGAAGTGTTTGCCATTTGATGCAAATGCTTCATTCTGACATGTGTTTACGGCATTTTGAATGCAGTGTTACATTTTGAAGGAGATGTGAGGCATTTTGCATTTTGTGTGTGCAGTTTTGGGAATTGTGTGTAGAGTTTTGAAAAAAGGAGACATAGTTTTGAAAACGTGTGTAAGCAGTTGGAAAAAACTGTAATTCATATGCCTTGCGACCGTGATAGGCCAAGACAATAAGACACAGTGGCAGAATAAATTCAACCACACCTTTGTTTTATCACAAAACTGGATAGCAACCTCTGTCCAGTGAAGTCCACAATGCATATTGCATGTACTGTAACAGACAGTTACATGACCTACAGAATGGTCAAGCAAGTTAATGTTTCTGCCATTTTCGGACCACTAAACAACTATTGATTTAGAAAAACAGAGAGTTACCGCAAGTCACAAAGAAAACAGGAGCTGCCTCCATTATTCCAGCACCATTTCAACGTCAACATTTCAACATAATCAAATCACCTCTGCTTAGTCTAATCAACGTAAGCTAAATATGATGTGGCTGTCCATACTTCTGATTTCTGTGTGCGTGTGTGTGTGTGCGTGTGCACCAACGCCATCCTCCTCTCTTTCATGCTGATGAAACGGTCTATCTCTCTGTCATACAGTACATGCTTTTATTTTTTGTTGTCCTAGGCTACCTGGCTAAAATGCTTGCTCACTAGCTTAACTTCCATTCATGGGCAACATTAGCTAGTTAACATTAGCCTTCTACATCTAATTACATATTGAACTTCCATCCTCCTAGGACAGGGCACAACAATGTATGAATTAATGACTGGATCAGAATCACTGTTATAGTCATTGGCCAGTACGGAGAATTAAGTAAAACCACAAGTCCAAATCCCTATCTCCATCCATGGCTAATTTAGGAAAGGGCACATTTTACAACACAACAATTCATGTTTTTCTGTCAATGACATTTGTTCTCAGTGGTATTTGATAGGAGTGACACCATATCCAAGCTGGCTTCCCTTGAAACTTTTTTTGGGTGCGCCAGGACCATTCACAGTTTAGCTCAACGCTGATTGACACATTTTTTATACTTTTTTGTCAAGGGAGGCCAGATGCCTTCGGGTGGCAACAATGTCATTCTCGATTGGACCAGACAGCATCAGATAGATGGCCTACACATAGAGAGACAGAGCGCCTCTCAGGTCCTCAACTGGCAGCTTCATTAAATAGTACCCACAAAACACCAGTCTCAACGTCAACAGTGAAGAGGCGACTCTGGGATGCTGACCTTCTAGGCAGAGTTGCAAAGAAAAAGCCATATCTCGGACTGGCAAATAAAAAGAAAAGATTAAGATGGGCAAAAGAACACTGACACTGGACAGAGGAAGATTGGAAAAAAGTGTTATGGACAGACGAATCGAAGTTTGAGGTGTTCGGATCACAAAGAAGAACATTTGTGAGACGCAGACCAAATGAAAAGATGATGGAGGAGTGCTTGATGCCATCTGTCAAGAATGGTGGAGGCAATGTGATGGTCTGGGGGTGCTTTGGTGGTGGTAAAGTGGGAGATTTGTACAGGGTAAAAGGGATCTTGAAGAAGGAAGGCTATCACTCCATTTTGCAACGCCATGCCATACCCTGTGGACGGCGCTTGATTGGAGCCAATTTCCTCCTACAACAGGACAAGGACCCAAAGCACAGCTCCAAACTATGCAATAACTATTTAGGGAAGAAGCAGTCAGCTGGTATTCTGTCTATAATGGAGTGGCCAGCACAATCACCGCATCTCAACCCTATTGAGCTGTTGTGGGAGCAGCTTGAACGTATGGTACGTAAGAAGTGCCCATCAAGCCAATCCAACTTGTGGGAGGTGTTTCAGGAAGCATGGGGTGAAATCTCTTCAGATTACCTCAACAAATTGACAACTAGAATGCCAAAGGTCTGCAAGGCTGTAATTGCTGCAAATGGAGGATTCTTTGACGAAAGCAAAGTTTGAAGGACACAATTATTATTTCAATTAAAAATCGTTATTTCTAACCTTGTCAATGACTACATTTCCTATGCATTTTGCTATATTTCCTATTCAAACTCATTTCATTAATGTTTTCATGGAAAACAAGGACATTTCTATGTGACCCCAAACTTTTGAATGGTAGTGTACATTCAGCCTCTTCGAATTGAAGAAAGATTATGAAACTCTGTAAACAATCTATGAAACACAGAGAGACCCCAAAAAAAATATTGGCAATTTTGGGGGGGGGGAGCCTGGCTTCCCTTGGCATCCATGAATGCATGGCCGAAATTGTCATATGATCCAAGATGGCGTAGCAGTGCGGTCGCGTTTATTTTTCGTCCTGTGTAAATATCCCGTTTCTTGTTTTTGTCTATATTTCTCAATTGTTTTACTTTCATTCTTTAACTAAATATACTTTCCTGCAACCCGCCTCACCCAACGTGGAAAGGATTCTATTATTTCTTTATAACTTTCATCAAGAATCGTAAGCTGATTCTAGTGTAGCCGCAACTGAATGGCTACCTGTTATTAGTCACCGTTAGCGTCTTCCCCACTGTCCGTGGCCTACACTATCCACCAGCCAGCTCTAGCCTGGACAATTCGTCGGCCAGTCTGCACAGCGTGCTATCGACCCAGCGTGCTATCGACCCAGAGCTTATTGGACTTTCTGCCGGAATCACTGGACCCTAGCGCCGGATCATCACAACCAGCTAGCTAGCTAGCTTCAACCTGTTGTTGGCTGATTACCATTACCATTGCCCTATAGCAAGCACCAGTTAGCCTTGAGCTAGCCTCAGGCCCATCTCCCGGCTATCTACCTCTCTGTCAACCGGACGGGACCTCCTGGTGTTGACACTGAGCCCCGCCGATCCAACACGACTGGTTTGCCGACGAAATAGTCTGATGTGGTTTCAACAGGCTTCCCGTTGCGACGACCACGAAGATCCATCTGCCACCCCCGGCCCGCTAGCACACGCAAACCACAACTGTGCTCCCTGCTAGCTGTGCCGAAGCACCAATTTGAACTGCTCTCGGACTCACATATTGCTGTTCACTGGACCTTATGATCACTCAGCTGCACAGCTGATGCCTGCTGGACTGTTCCTTTACACGGTACCCTGTCCTGTTTATTCTGTTTTAGCCCAAACGTTATCGCTATTTCCAGTTGTGTCTTAGCTCTCTCTAATAACACATGTGACTGCTTTATGCCTCTCTCCCATGTCAATTATGCCTTGCCTATTGCTGTTTGGGTTAGTTCTTATTATACAATTTCAATGTAGAACCCCTAGTCCCTCTCAAACTGCCTCATACAGTTCCTTTGTTCCCCCCCCCATACACGCCGAGACCGGCTCAATCGATGCCTCCAATGACGCTATCTCTTTCATTGTTACACAACGCTTAGGGTTACCTGAACTGTACTCATATCCTTCCATATCCTTTTCTGTACATAATGCCCTGAATCTTTTCTACAACGCCCGGAGAACTGCCCCCTTTATTCTATGTACCCAACGCACTAGAAGACCAGTTCTTAAAGCCTTTAGTCATATCCTTATTCTAGTCCTCCTCTGTTCCTCTGGTGATGTAGAGGCTAACCCAGGCCCTGCAGCCCCCAGTATCACTCCTACTCCCCAGGAGCTATCATTTGTTGACTTCTGTAACCGTAAAAGTATTGGTTTTCTGCACATAAATATCAGAAGCCTCCTTCCTAAGTTTGAGTTATTCACTGCGTTAGCACACTCCGCCAACCCTGATGTTCTAGCAGTGTCTGAATCCTGGCTTAGGAAGGCCACCAAAAATTCTGAAATTTCCATCCCCAACTATAACATTTTCCGTCTAGATAGAACTGCCAAAGGGGGTGGAGTTGCAATCTACTGTAGAGATAGCCTGCAGAGCTCCATCATACTATCCAGGTCTGTGCCCAAACAGTTTGAGCTTCTACTTCTAAAAATCCACCTTTCCAGAAATAAATCTCTCACTGTTGCCGCTTGCTACAGACCCCCTCAGCCCCCAGCTGTGCCCTGGACACCATATGTGAATTGATCGCCCCCCATCTATCCTCAGAGTTCGTACTGCTTGGTGACCTAAATTGGGATATGCTTAACACCCCGGCCATCCTACAATCTAAACTAGATGCCCTCAATCTCACACAAATTATCAACGAACCTACCAGGTACAACCCTAAATCCGTAAACATGGGTACCCTCATAGATATCATCCTGACTAACTTACCCTCTAAATACACCTCCGCTGTCTTCAACCAGGATCTCAGCGATCACTGCCTTATTGCCTGCGTCCGTAACGGGTCCGCGGTCAAACGACCACCCCTCATCACTGTCAAACGCTCCCAAAAACACTTCAGCGAGCAGGCCTTCCTAATTGACCTGGCCCAGGTATCCTGGATGGATATAGATCTCATTCCGTCAGTAGAGGATGCCTGGTTGTTCTTTAAAAGTAATTTCCTCTCAATCTTAAATAGACATGCCCCATTCAAGAAATACAGAACTAAGAACAGATATAGCCCCTGGTTCTCCTCAGACTTGACTGCCCTTGACCAGCACAAAAACATCCTGTGGCGTACTGCATTAGCATCAAATAGCCCCCGCGATATGCAACTTTTCAGGGAGGTTAGGAACCGATATACACAAGCAGTTAGGAAAGCAAAGGCTAACTTTTTCAAACAGAAATTTGCATCCTGTAGCACTAACTCCAAAAAGTTTTGGGACACTGTAAAGTCCATGGAAAATAAGAGCACTTCCTCCCAGCTGCCCACTGCACTGAGGCTAGGAAACACTATCACCACCGATAAATCTACAATAATCGAGAATTTCAACAAGCATTTTGCTACGGCTGGCCATGCTTTCCACCTGGCTACCACTACCCCGGCCACCAGCTCTGCACCCTCCGCTGCAACTTACCCATGCCCCCCCGCTTCTCCTTCACACAAATCCAGACAGCTGATGTTCTAAAAGAGCTGCAAAATCTGGACCCCTACAAATCATCTGGGCTAGACAATCTGGACCCTTTCTTTCTAAAACTAGCCGCGAAATTGTCGCAACCCCTATTACTAGCCTGTTCAACCTCTCTTTCGTAACGTCTGAGATCCCCAGAGATTGGAAAGCTGCCGCGGTCATCCCCCTCTTCAAAGGGGGGTGACACTCTAGATCCAAACTGTTACAGACCCATATCCATCCTGCCCTGCCTTTCAAAAGTTTTTGAAAGCCAAGTCAACAAACAGATCACCGACCATTTCGAATCCCACCGTACCTGCTCCGCTATGCAATCCGGTTTCCGAGCTGGTCATGGGTGCACTTCAGCCACGCTCAAGGTCCTAAACGATATTATAACCGCGATCGATAATAGACAGTACTGTGCAGCCGTTTTCATTGACCTGGCCAAGGCTTTCGACTCTGTCAACCACCGCATTCTTATTGGCAGACTAAATAGCCTTGGTTTCTCAAATGACTGCCTCGCCTGGTTCACCAACTACTTCTCAGATAGAGTTCAATGTGTCAAATCGGAGGGCCTGTTGTCTGGACCTATGGCAGTCTCTATGGGGGTGCCACAGGGTTCAATTCTTGGGCCAACTCTTTTCTCTGTGTATATCAATGACGTCGCTCTTGCTGCTGGTGACTCTCAGATCCACCTCTACGCAGACGACACCATTTTGTATACATCTGGCCCTTCATTGGACACTATGTTAACAAACCTCCAAACGAGCTTCAATTCCATACAACACTCCTTCAGTAGCCTCCAACTGCTCTTAAACACTAGTAAAACTAAATGCATGCTCTTCAACCGAACGCTGCTTGCACCCGCCCACCCGACTAGAATCACTACTCTAGACGGGTCTGACCTAGAGTATGTGGACAACTACAAATATCTAGGTGTCTGGTTAGACTGTAAACTCTCCTTCCAGACTCACATTAAGAATCTCCAATCCAAAGTTAAATCTAGAATCGGTTTCCTATTTCGCAACAAAGCCTCCTTCACTCATGCTGCCAAACATGCCCTCGTAAAACTGACTATCCTACCGATCCTTGACTTCGGCGATGTCATTTACAAAATAGCCTCCAACACTCTACTCAGCAAATTGGATGTTGTCTATCACAGTGCCATCCGTTTTGTCTCCAAAGCCCCATATAATACCCACCACTGTGACCTGTACGCTCTTGTTGGCTGGTCCTCACTACATATTCGTCGCCAAACCCACTGGCTCCAGGCCATCTATAAATCACTGCTAGGCAAATCCCCGCCTTATCTTAGCTCATTGGTCACCATAGCAACACCCACCCGTAGTCTGCGCTCCAGCGGGTATATCTCACTGGTCATCCCCAAAGCCAACACCTCCTTTGGCCGCAATTCCTTCCAGTTCTCTGCTGCCAATGACTGGAACAAATTGCAAAAATCTCTGAAGCTGGAGAAACTTATCTCCCTCACTAACTTTAAGCATCAGTTGTCAGAGCACCTTACCGATCACTGCACCTGTACACAGCCCATCTGAAATTAGCCCGCCCAACTACCTCATCCCTATATTGTTATTTATTTTGCTCATTTGTACCCCAGTATCTCTATTTGCACATCATCTCTTGCACATCATTCCAGTGTTAATACTAAATTGTAATTATTTTGCACTATAGCCTATTTTATTGCCTTACCTCCATAACTTGCTAAATTTGCACACACTGTATATATATGTATTTCTGTTTCTGTATTTTTGACTTTGTTTTGTTTTACCCCATATGTAACTCTGTGTTGTTGTTTTTTATCGCACTGCTTTGCTTTATCTTGGCCAGGTCGCAGTTGTAAATGAGAACTTGTTCTCAACTGGTTTACCTGGTTAAATAAAGGTGAAATAAAAAAAAATTAAAAGAAATTAAATGGCACTGTGCGGCTGGTACATTGATTCGGCACCTTTTTTTCATGGCTTGTATTGTGGGATTATTTTTTTGTCTATGGGCTCAAGATGGATGTTCATTGCAATTCAAAAGTTTGGCACGTTTTAGAACGGACTTGATAAAAAACTATGAGAATGATAGTCAGCGTCATCAAGTAATGATGGCAACACGCCCACAACTCAACAATCTGAGAATTTGATTGAAGAGACTTCGCAAGAGGGTGACTCTGATTCAGACCTAGATTTGTCAAATCAACCTGCAACGTCTCATATCTCAAAAGACCAGTCTAAAGAAATGTGTGCATCTATTATTGCTAAGTTACTGGGCAGTGGTGTTGCTAAAAATGTTGTACTGTCTGTTGTTGAAAGCACGGAAGAGTATGTGAATGAAGATCACGCAAGTCTCAGGGAACAAGTACTGAGTGTGGTCCCTCCTAACAATCACAGTAGAAGCTAAGTAGAATAACTATTTAACAATGTGCATAATCCTTTCACTGACTTAAACACGTATGCTAAATAGAGGAAGTATTTCATTGAAAAATGTGGGGTTGTCGAACCTGTAAAAGTGCATTTAGAAGTGAGATATGATTCAAAGAGAAACAAAGTATCTGGAATATATGAACAGGTACCAGTAAATGACACTTTCATCTACATACCACTATTCAAGAATTAAGAGTTAATTTTCAAGAATGAGGATTTATGCAGTCACATTCAGTCATCTTTTCGTAGTGACATGTATCAGGATTTTTGTGATGGAAAGTACTACCGAAACCATCCATTGTATTCAAAGTATGAAAATGCCCTGCAAATTCAAGTTTGTTATGACTTTGAAACTTCAAACCCATTGGGGTCTAAACATGGCATCCATAAACTTGATGTCTATATTTCACTCTCCGTAATTTACCGACACCCCAGAATTAATCTCTGATGAATATCCATCTCATTGCATTGTTCCACTCTCAAGATGGGAAATAGTATGGTATTGACAGAATTCCATTTGTTGAATACGTAAAAGTATTGGAACAGAGTGGATTGAAAGTGTTGTTCACTGATCAACCTATCAATGGTACCATTGCACAGATTACGGGTGACAATTTATGTTTAAATTGCATTCTTGGTTATGTGGAACCTTTCAGTGGCAACTACTACTGCAGGATATGCCTCACTGACAAGGCCACAGCTCAGACGGTATTCAGTCCGCACCAAAACATTGAATGAGGAGCATTACAGTCATCTTGCATAGAATCCAGGTGACGGTTCTTGTTACGGAATCAAACACAACAGTTCACTCAATTCCTTGACATCAATGTATCAGATAACTTTGTGTTGGACATAACAAATTACATTTTAGAGGATGTAGGACAGTATGAGATCAAGCTGCTCTTTGAATATTTTAGTGAGAACTTTATTTCCATTGAAAACAATTATTTAACAAGTTTATGCATTCAACAATGGCTATATGGACAAAAAGAACTGTCCGACAAAGATAAACCTACAACACAGTGGTAATAGCATCGGGCTCAATGCCAGTCAAACAATGTGCCTTATTAGGAACATTCCTTTTATATTTGGTGACGTTGTCCCAGAAGGAGACAGACACTGGCATTTGATGTTGCTGCTGTTGGACATCATCAACATTTTCTCCCAGCATCACAGAGGGGATGACTGTATTTTTTAAAGCATCTTATCGCAGAGCATCATAGATTGTTTACAGAGTTGTATTCTCTGAATAATCTGATTCCTAAGCATCACTTCATGATCCACTAGCCAGAATCTATATGCAAAATTGGTCCTTTGGTACATGTTTGGAACATGAGGTATGAAGCTAAACACACTTTTTTCAGGTCTAGTATGAAACATTTCAAGAATGTAACCAAATCCCACGCTAGGAAACACCAAGTGGCCATTGCATATCATTGGGAATCAAATCAAATCAAATCAAATGGTATTTGTCACATGCCATGAATACAACAGGTTTAGACCTTAACAGTGAAATGGTGTACTTACAAGCCCTTAACCAACAATGCATTTTTAAGAAAAATATGTGTTAAGTAAAAAATAGATAAAATAAAAAATTATTAAAGAGCAGCAGTAAAACAACAGTAGTGAGGCTATATACAGGGGCACAGGTTAGTCGAGGTAATTGAGGTAATATACACATGTAGGTAGAGTTAAAGTGACTGTGCATAGATAATAAACAGAGAGTAGCAGCAGTGTAAAAGAGGGGTAAACAGTCCGGGTAGCCATTTGATTAGCTGTTCAGGAGTATTATGGCTTGGGGGTAGAAGCTGTTAAGAAGCCTTTTGAACCTAGACTTGGTGCTCCGGTACTGCTTGCTGTGCGGTACCAGGAAGTGATGCAACCAGTCAGGATGCTCTCGATGGTGCAGCTGTAGAACATTTTGAGGATCTGAGGACACATGCCAAATCCTTTCAGTCTCCTGACGGAAAATAGGCTTTGCCGTGCCCTCTTCACGACTGTCTTGGTGTGTTTGGAGCATGATAGTTTGTTGGTGATGTGGACACATCTCAACCTGCTCCACTACAGCCCCGTCGATGAGAATGGAGGCCTCTCGGTCCTCTTTTTCCTGTTGTCCACAATGTGAATGTGGCCATGTGAATGTTGCCATGTGAATGTTGACCTGTTTAAAGGTCTTAATCACATCGGCTACGGAGAGCGTGATCACACAGTCGTCCGGAACAGCTGACACTCTCATGCATGCATCAGTGTTGCTTGCCTCGAAGCGAGCATAGAAGTAATTTAGCTTGTCTTGTAGGCTCGTGTCTTTGGGCAACTTGCAGCTGTGCTTCCCTTTGTAGTCTGTAATAGTTTGCAAGCCCTGCCACATCCGACGTGCGTCTGAGCCGGTGTAGTACGATTCAATCTTAGTCCTGTATTGACGCTTTGCCTGTTTGATGGTTCGTCGGAGGGCATAGCGGGATTTCTTATAAGCGTCTGTTTTAGAGTCCCACTCCTTGAAAGCGGCACCTCTACCCTTTAGCTCAGTGCGGATGTTGCCTGTAATCCATGGCTTCTGGTTGGGGTATGTATGTACGATCACTGTGGGGACGTTGTCATCGATGCACTTATTGATGAAGCCAGTGACTGATGTGGTGTACTTCTCAATGCCATCGGAAGAATCCCGGAACACATTCCAGTCTGTGCAGTCTGCACACAACAGCTCAATAGGGTTAAGATCCGGTGACTCTGCTGGCCACTCCATTATAGACAGAATACCAGCTGACTGCTTCTTCCCTAAATAGTTCTTGCATAGTTTGGAACTGTGCTTTGGGTCATTGTCCTGTTGTAGGACAAGCGCCGTCCACAGGGTATGGCATGGTGTTGCAAAATGGAGTGATAGCCTTCCTTCTTCAAGATCCCTTTTACCCTGTACAAATCTCCCACTTTACCACCACCAAAGACACCCCAGACCATCACATTTCCTCCACCATGCTTGACAGATGGCATCAAGGACTCCTCCAACATCTTTTCATTTGGTCTGCGTCTCACAAATGTTCTTCTTTGTGATCCAAACACCTCAAACTTCGATTCGTCTGTCCATAACACTTTTTTCCAATCTTCCTCTGTCCAGTATCTGTGATCTTTTGCCCATCTTAATCTTTTCTTTTTATTGGCCAGTCTGAGATATGGCTTTTTCTTTGCAACTCTGCCTAGAAGGTCAGCATCCCGGAGTCGCCTCTTCATTGTTGACGTTGAGACTGGTGTTTTGTGGGTACTATTTAATGAAGCTGCCAGTTGAGGACCTGTGAGGCATCTGTTTCTCAAACTAGACACTCTAATGTATTTGTCCTCTTGCTCAGTTGTGCACAGGGGCCTCCACTCCTCTTTCTATTCTCGTTAGAGACAGTTTGCGCTGTTCTGTGAAGGGAGTAGTACACAGCGATGTACGAGATCTTCAGTTTCAAGGCAATTTCTCACATGGAATAGCCTTCATTTCTCAGAACAAGAATAGACTGACGAGTTTCAGTAGAAAGCTATTTGTTTCTGGCCATATTGAGCCTGTAATCAAACCCACAATTGCTGATGCTCCAGATACTCAACTAGTCTCAAGAAGGCCAGTTTTATTGCTTCTTTAATCAGCACAACAGTTTTCAGTTGTGCTAACATAATTGCAAAAGTGTTTTCTAATGATCAATTAGCCTTTTAAAATGATAAACTTGGATTAGCAAACACAACGTGCCATTGGAACACAGGACTGATGGTTGCTGATAATGGGCCTCTGTACGCCTATGTAGATATTCCATAAAAAATCAGCCGTTTCCAGCTACAATAGCCATTTATAACATTAACAATGTATACACTGTATTTCGGATCAATTTGATGTTATTTTAATGGACAAAAAAATTGCTTTTCTTTCGAAAACAAGGACATTTCTAAGTGACCCCAAACTTTTGAACGGTAGTGTATATCTGAGAGATTAGATTTATTTTGTGGTGTCAGACATGGAGACTACATTTGTTGAGCACTTTCATGCATTTCAATCACTTTCATGTGCTTTCATGTTTGATTCCTTTGATTCCTTTGAATTTGACATCCTTTGATTCCTTTGAATTCATTTTTAGAGTTCATTTTTAGAAACACGAGCTTGGCCAGTCTGTGGCTTCAGGCTCATGCAATGGTGCCTGGAGAGCAGGCCAGCAGTGGAGAATATCCTCTCCACCCCTTGCAGAGCCACTGGGGACGCTAAACACCCTTTTGGCCACTCTTGCCAGGCTGGGCAGAGATGCAGATATATTTTTTTTCTATAGGTAGGCCTGAAGTTTTTTAGGCAAAATAACCCAATCAAAACGGAAAGCTCCTTGAACGTGGGAATATGCCTGGCCTATTGGGCCAAAATCAATGATGGCCTATTGTATAGATAATAGAACAAAAATGAACGAAATGTTTAAGAGATCTGTTTTTTGGTTTACAAATACTTTGCTACAATGACACACTTAGTTATCTACCCACCTCATTCCTTTCTTTTAGCATGTGCATGTAATAAGTACACCATGCTTTCGGGATTGGTGTCTTTTCAGACTCCACAGTGATTTTTTACTTGTGGACACTACATCACCACACTCCCTCTCTTGCTCTTGGTCCTCATCTTTGTGAGTCACCTTGATTTTGCACCTGTGTGTTTTATCAGTTTCTTCATTAAAATATTTAACGAACTGCATGACAGTAGATAAAGTGAGGGGGCTATAACAGCACACAAGTAGACTACAAATGCATGCTGGACCGGGCACGCCATTTGAGCTGGTGAAGTGAGTGCTACTGGAGCGCTACTTGAGCAAAATTGGAGCAGGCGAGAAGACAGACGCTCCATCCTTTGGGAATCTCGCTACGCGCTCCAGTCAAATTGGGCACGCTCCTCACTCTTATCCAGCTCTGATCCACACACATACTCTGGTTCAGTGTAATAATCATCACTACAAAAGTGTTAGTTCAACACCAAGGTAGTGTTGAATTTTTAAGTCCACTCTAAATTCCAAGCATCTGCCTCTAACCCTAGGAAGCTCTTTGCCACCTTCTCCTCCCTGCTGAACCCCCCTCTCTGTGGATGACTTCGTCAACCATTTTGAAAAGAAGGTTGACCACATCCAATCCTTGTTTGTTAAGTCAAATGACACTGCTGGTCCTGCTCACACTGCCCTACCCTATGCTTTGACTTCTTTCTCCCCTCTCTCTCCAGATGAAATCTTGCGACTTGTGACGGCCGGCCGCCCAACAACCTACCCGCTTGACCCTATCCCCTACCCTCTTCTCCAGACCATCTCCGGTGACCTTCTCCCTTACCTCACCTCGCTCATCAACTCATCCTTGACCGCTGGCTATGTCCCTTCCGTCTTTAAGAGAGCGAGAGTTGCACCCCTTCTCAAAAAACCAACACTCGATCCCTCTGATGTCAACAACTACAGACCAGTATCCCTTCTTTCTTTTCTCTCCAAAACTCTTGAGCGTGCCGTCTTTAGCCAACTCTCTTGCTATCTCTCTCAGAATGACCTTCTTGATCCAAACCAGTCAGGTTTCAAGACTGGTCATTCAACTGAGACTGCTCTTCTCTGTGTCATGGAGGCTCTCCGCACTGCTAAAGCTAACTCTCTCTCCTCTGCTCTTGTCCTTCTAGACCTGTCTGCTGCCTTTGATACTGTGAACCATCAGATCCTCCTCTCCACCCTCTCCGAGTTGGGCATCTCCGGCGCGGCTCACTCTTGGATTGCGTCCTACATGACCGGTCGCTCCTACCAAGTGGCGTGGCGAGAATCTGTCTCCGCACCACGTGCTCTCACCACTGGTGTCCCCCAGGGCTCAGTTCTAGGCCTTCTCCTATTCTCGCTATACACCAAGTCACTTGGCTCTGTCATATCCTCACATGGCCTCTCCTATCATTGCTACGCAGACGACACAGAACTAATCTTCTCCTTTCCCCCTTCTGATAACCAGGTGGCGAATCGCATCTCTGCATGTCTGGCAGACATATCAGTGTGGATGATGGATCACCACCTCAAGCTGAACCTCGGCAAGACGAAGCTGCTCTTCCTACCGGGAAAGGACTGCCCGTTCCATGATCTCGCCATCACGGTTGACAACTCCGTTGTGTCCTCCTCCCAGAGTGCGAAGAGCCTTGGCGTGACCCTGGACAACAACCTGTCGTTCTCCGCTAACATTAAGGCGGTGACCCGATCCTGTAGGTTCATGCTCTCGGAGAGTACGACCCTGCCTTACACAGGAAGCGGCACAGGTCCTAATCCAGGCACTTGTCATCTCCCGTCTGGATTACTGCAACTCGCTGTTGGCTGGGCTCCCTGCCTGTGCCATTAAACCCCTACAACTCATCCAGAATGCCGCAGCCCGTCTGGTGTTCAACCTTCCCAAGTTCTCTCACATCACCCCGCTCCTCCGCACACTCCACTGGCTTCCAGTTGAAGCTCGCATCTGCTACAAGACCATGGTGCTTGCCTACGGAGCTGTGAGGGGAACGGCACCTCCGTACCTTCAGGCTCTGATCAGTCCCTACACCCAAACAAGGGCATTGCGTTCATCCACCTCTGGCCTGCTGGCCCCCCTACCTCTGCGGAAGCACAGTTCCCGCTCAGCCCAGTCAAAACTGTTCGCTGCTCTGGCACCCCAATGGTGGAACAAGCTCCCTCACAACGCCAGGACAGCGGAGTCACTCACCACCTTCCGGAGACACTTGAAACCCCACCTCTTTAAGGAATACCTGGGATAGGATAAAGTAATCCTTATAATAGTACACCTAATTTCAGTTTTTGACAAAACAAGCAATGTATAGTGTAGAGAATCATTACACCTTCTAAAACACTGTGCAATATATTTTCTATAACCACAGATATTGTATTTTCAGGTGTTTGAATTTAGTGTACAAAACCGAAAGTAAAAAATTAAAAACTAACTTAATAACGGGGAGCGTACATAGAACAGATCTACCGCTTCTTAGACTTGCGTTCAATGACAATGAAAGATCTATAACTCACATTTCTACATTCGTTCATATGGGCAGAATATTGTATACATATTTGTTCATATGGTTATATAAAGGCTGAAGGCAAAAACAGATTATACTATATCTAGGCCTATATCTAGTTTCTACAATGTTTTTTTGTTTTAAAGAAATTGGTTCAGTTATGGCCTAAAATAAATAAAAATAAACGACATAGGCCAAATGGATGTTGTGATGTTGTCCTATATTAAAATGACTTATTAGACTGTTTAAATGTAGGGGAAAAGGCAGACATTTTATATAAACATTGGATATCTGTGGTCTGAATTTTATAATTTTCGTTTCAGACATTTTCCGTTGGTCGGCCTACCCATGTGTCTCTCTTCACTCGGAAAGCATGCTCACTGATATCAATATCAAAACTGATAATTGTGACTTGATTGAATTGGAATGATCTGAATAATGATAATGATGATGACGGCCTATAGCCTAACCCTTTAATCATAGGCTATTGCTACTTTCCCTAAAATCAATATTTCCATCTCTATAGTCATGTGACAAAAAGTATATTTTAACAGAAAAGTTCAAATGTCCGCCTTTTACCAGTGTCAAGGTTGAGTGTAGATGTGGTGTGGAATCAAGCGCAGGACACACAGAGGCTTCGTACTGACGTCTTTAGTGAAGACAAAAAGAACAAGCCAAACACGGCTACATGCAACCAGGCAGGCAAGCGAACTTACGCAACCCGGTAAAGTGCAAAACAAAGGCACACAAAGTCCGGAACTCTCTTCAAAAACAATACAGAGAGAATAAACGAACTAGCACATCAACGTGACAATGAACAATTACACACAACACATGAAAAAACCCAAGAGAACTTATAGGACGCATAATTAACACTAACAAGGAACAGGTGTAACAAAACAGACAAAACCAAACAAACATCGAAACATAGAACGGTGGCAGCTAGTACTCCGGAGACGACGACCGCCGAAGCCTGCCCGAACAAGGAGGAGGAGCAGGCTCGGCCGAAACCGTGACAGTACCCCCCCCTTGACGCGCGGCTCCAGCCGTGCACCGACCCCGGCCTCGAGGACGACCAGGAAGACGCGGAGCAGGGCGCGTAGGATGACCACGATGGAACTCGGTCAGAAGAGACGGGTCTAGGGTGTCCCTCCTCGGCACCCAGCACCGCTCCTCCGGGCCGTACCCCTCCCACTCCACGAGATATTGGAGACCCCCCATCCGGCGTCTCGAATCCAGGATGGACCGAACAGTGTACGCCGGAGCCCCCTCGATGTCCAGCGGGGGCGGAGGAGTCTCTTCTATCTCACAGTCCTGGAGTGGACCAGCTACCACCGGCCTGAGGAGAGACACATGGAACGAGGGGTTAATATTCTTGTAATCAATTGGCAATTGTAACCTGTAACACACCTTGTTCAATCTCCTCAGGACGTTAAAAGGCCCCACAAACCGCCGACCCAGCTTCCGGCAGGGCAGGCGGAGAGGTAGGTTTCTGGTCGAGAGCCAGACTCGATCTCCAGGTACGTACACCGGCCCCTCACTGCGGTGGAGATCGGCGCTCGTCTTATGTCGACGGATGGCCCGCTGCAGATGGACGTGTGCAGCGTTCCACGTCTCCTCCGAGCGCCGCACCCACTCATCCACCGCAGGGGCCTCGATCTGGCTCTGATGCCAAGGTGCCAGAGCCGGCTGGTACCCTAACACACACTGGAAAGGAGTTCGTTTAGTGGAGGAGTGGCGGAGAGAGTTCTGTGCCATCTCGGCCCAGGGAACATACCTCGCCCACTCCTCTGGCCGGCCCTGGCAATACGACCTCAGAAACCTACCCACATCCTGGTTTACATGTTCGACCTGCCCATTGCTCTCCGGGTGGTAACCCGAGGTAAGGCTCACCGAAACCCCCAAACGCTCCATGAACGCTCTCCAGACTCTGGAGGTAAACTGGGGGCCTCGATCAGACACTACATCCTCGGGTACCCCGTAATGCTGGAAGACGTGGGTGAATAGTGCCTCAGCGGTCTGTAGGGCAGTAGGAAGACCCGGCATGGAAAGGAGACGACAGGCCTTCGAGAACCGATCCACAACGACCAGGATGGTGGTATTCCCCTGTGAGGGGGGAAGGTCTGTAACAAAATCCACTGAGAGGTGAGACCAGGGTCGTTGTGGAACGGGCAGGGGTTGTAACTTACCCCTGGGCAAGTGTCTGGGCGCCTTACACTGGGCACACACCGAGCAGGAGGAGACATAAACCCTCACATCCCTGGCTAACGTTGGCCACCAGTACTTTGTGCTAAGGCAGTGCACTGTCCGGCCAATACCTGGATGCCCAGAGGAGGGTGACGTGTGAGCCCAATAAATGAGTCGATCCCGAACCTCGAGCAGAACGTACGTCCGACCCACCGGACACTGTGGAGGGCTAGGGTCGGTGCGTAACGCCCGCTCGATCTCCGTATCGACCTCCCATACCACCGGTGCCACCAGACAAGACTTCGGTAGTATGGGAGTGGGCTCAACGGACCTCTCCTCTGTGTCATACCGCCGAGACAGGGCGTCTGCCTTTCCGTTCTGGAACCCAGGGATATATGTGATCTTAAACACGAACCGGGCTAGGAACATAGTCCACCGAGCCTGGCGAGGATTTAGTCTCCTAGCTGCCCGAATGTATTCCAGGTTACGGTGGTCAGTCAAAATGAGAAAAGGGTGTTGAGCCTCCTCAAGCCAATGCCTCCACACCTTTAGGGCTTGTACCACGGCTAACAGCTCCCTGTCCCCTACGTCATAATTTCGCTCCGCCGGACTGAGCTTTTTCGAATAAAAAGCACAGGGGCGGAGTTTAGGTGGTGTGCCGGACCGTTGCGAGAGAACGGCCCCGATACCGGCTTCTGACGCGTCCACCTCCACTTGGAATGGTAAAGCGGGATCCGGGTGCGCCAGCACCGGAGCCGAAGTAAACAGGTCCTTCAGTCTCCCAAAAGTCCTGTTCGCCTCAGCTGACCACCGCAAGCGCACCGGACCCCCCTTCAGAAGGGACGTTATGGGAGCTGCCACCTGTCCAAAACCCCAGATAAACCTCCGGTAGTAATTTGCAAAGCCCAAGAACTGCTGCACCTCTTTAACCGTGGTTGGGGTTTGCCAATTACGCACGGCTGACACACGGTCAGCCTCCATCTTCACCCCTGACGCAGACAACTGATAACCCAAAAAGGAGACCGACTCCTGGAAGAACAGACATTTCTCTGCCTTGACATACAGGTCATGCTCCAACAGCCTCCTCAACACTCGGCGCACCAGGGCTACATGCTCGGCTCGGGTAGAACTGTACACCAGAATATCGTCTATGTACACGACTACTCCCTGCCCCTGCATGTCCCAGAAAATCTCATCCACAAAGGATTGGAAGACTGATGGAGCATTCATTAACCCGTATGGCATGACGAGATACTCGTAATGACCCGAGGTAGTACTAAATGCTGTCTTCCATTCATCGCCCTCTCTAATGCGCACCAAGTTGTATGTGCTCCTGAGGTCCAATTTTGTGAAGAACCGTGCCCCGTGCAATGACTCCGTCATAGTCGCAATCAGAGGGAGTGGATAACTATATTTCACAGTAATCTGATTGAGACCGCGGTAATCAATACACGGGCGCAAACCTCCATCTTTTTTCTTCACAAAAAAGAAGCTCGAGGACGCAGGGGAAGTGGAGGGCCGTATGTATCCCTGTCTCAGCGACTCGGCAATGTATGTCTCCATCGCCCTCTTCTCCTCTTGTGACAAAGGATACACATGGCTCCGTGGGAGCGCAGCTCCTGCCTGGAGGTCTATCGCACAATCCCCCTGTCTATGAGGTGGCAATCGCGCCGCCCTCGCCTTGCTAAACACGAGTGCCCTCTCTCGCCACGAAATAGTAGGATCATGAGTAATCAACCAGGGAAGCCCCAGCACCACCGGATACGCAGGAGAGTCGATCAGATAGAGCTGAATCGTCTCCTCATGACCCCCCTGCGTCTCCATCCTAAATGGCACTGTGACCTCCCTAATCAACCCGGATCCTAACGGACGGCTATCTAGGGCATGTACAGGGAAGGGATTATTAACCGGAAGGAGAGGGATCCCTAACTCTACACAAAATGTACGATCTACAAAATTCCCAGCTGCGCCTGAATCTACTAGCGCCTTATGCTGGGAACGAGGTGCAACCTGTGAAAAACAAACAGGTATGGTTATGTGCACGACAGAAAGCTCTGGGTAAGTGGGGCGCCTACTCACCTGGGAGGACTCCCCAATGTGTGGCCTGCCGTCTCTTCCTCCAGGAGACCCTCCCCAGCACCTAGCCGCGGTGTGCCCTCCACGGCCACAGTTGGTGCAGGGGACGGCCCCCCTCGGGCTCCTTCTCTTCCGTTCTCTAGCGCCAGCACCACCGAGCTCCATAGGACTCGGCTCGGAGGTGCTGGAGGGTGGAATGGGCGACCCCAACCCGGGACGCCCGCGGGTGGCGAGCAGGGTGTCTAGCCGAATGGCCATGTCAACCAATTGGTCAAACGTAAGCGTGGTGTCCCTGCATGCCAACTGTCTACGGACGTCCTCCCGGAGGCTGCAGCGGAAGTGATCTATGAGAGCCCGCTCATTCCACCCTGCATCTGCCGCTAGAGTCCGGAATTCTAGTGCAAACTCCTGAGCGCTCCTCATCCCCTGCCGGAGGTAGAATAGACGCTCCCCCGCCGCCTTCCCCTCAGGTGGATGGTCGAACACTGCCCGGAAGCGGCGGGAGAACTCCGCATAGGTGAATGTTGCGGCGTCTATTCTCCTCCATTCGGCGTTGGCCCACTCCAACTCCTTGCCGGTGAGACAGGAGATGAGGGCGGAAACGCTCTCGTGTCCCGAGGGCGCCGGGTGTACGGTGGCGAGGTAGAGTTCGACTTGCAGTAGGAAACCCTGACACCCGGCAGCGGTGCCGTCGTACGCCCTCTGGAGCGAGAGCCGAATCCCACTGGGTTCCGGAAGTTGGACAGGTGGACTGACCGATGGTGATGGTGTGGTAGGTGGGGGCGTGGGTACCCCGCTGGTCTCCCATCGATGGAGGGTGTTCATAACTCTATCCAGAGCGTGCCCGATCTGGTTGATCCTGTCCTCCTGTCCACGAAGGCGCTCCTCGATAATCTCGGTAGGTGCGGCTGCTCCTGCTGATTCCATGGTGGAAGGTGTGTAATTCTGTCAAGGTTGAGTGTAGATGTGGTGTGGAATCAAGCGCAGGACACACAGAGGCTTCGTACTGACGTCTTTAGTGAAGACAAAAAGAACAAGCCAAACACGGCTACATGCAACCAGGCAGGCAAGCGAACTTAAGCAACCCGGTAAAGTGCAAAACAAAGGCACACAAAGTGCGGAACTGTCTTCAAAAACAATACAGAGAGAATAAACGAACTAGCACATCAACGTGACAACGAACAATTACACACAACACATGACAAAATCCAAGAGAATTTATAGGACGCATAATTAACACTAACAAGGAACAGGTGTAACAAAACAGACAAAACCAAACAAACATCGAAACATAGAACGGTGGCAGCTAGTACTCCGGAGACGACGACCGCCGAAGCCTGCCCGAACAAGGAGTAGGAGCAGCCTCGGCCGAAACCGTGACAACCAGATCACATTCTTTCCACATTAAATATTTTATTTTCATAACTGATAAAAAATCTGTATGCTATAACCTATAGATAATATTCGGCCCATATGAAAACATTTATTTTAGGCCATATTAAAAACAACTATGCATGATTTAATGAAAAGTATTAAACAGACACCATTGTTTCACATTTTCCCTGCCAAACAGGCCTACAAGGAAACTCTATGTACAGTGGGGAAAACATGTATTTGATACACTGCCGATTTTGCAGGTTTTCCTACTTACAAAACATGTAGAGGTCTGTAATTTTTATCATAGGTACACTTCAACTGTGAGAGACGGAATCTAAAACAAAAATCCAGAAAATCACATTGTATGATTTTTAAGTAATTAATTTGCATTTTATTGCATGACAGAAGTATTTGATAACCTAAAAACCAGTAAGAATTCCGGCTCTCACAGACCGATTAGTTTTTCTTTAAGAAGCCCTCCTGTTCTCCACTCATTACCTGTATTAACTGCACCTGTTTGAACTCGTTACCTGTATAAAAGACACCTGTCCACACACTCAAGGCTGGGATGGGCTACAGGACAATAGGCAAGCAGCTTGGTGAGAAGGCAACAACAGTTGGCGCAATTATTAGAAAATGGAAGAAGTTCAAGATGACGGTCAATCACCCTCGGTCTGGGGCTCCATGCAAGATCTCACCTCGTGGGGCATCAATGATCATGAGGAAGGTGAGGGATCAGCCCAGAACTAGACGGCAGGAACTGGTCAATGACCTGAAGAGAGCTGGGACCACAGTCTCAAAGAAAACCATTAGTAACACACTACGCCGTCATGGATTAAAATCCTGCAGCGCACGCAAGGTCCCCCTGCTCAAGCCAGCGCATGTCCAGGCCCGTCTGAAGTTTGCCAATGACCATCTGGATGATCCAGAGGAGGAATGGGAGAAGGTCATGTGGTCTGATGAGACAAAAATATAGCTTTTTGGTGTAAACTCCACTCGCCGTGTTTGGAGGAAGAAGAAGGATGAGTACAACCCCAAGAACACCATCCCAACCGTGAAGCATGGAGGTGGAAAAATCATTATTTGGGGAAGCTTTTCTGCAAAGGGGACAGGACGACTGCACCGTATTGAGGGGAGGATGGAAGGGGCCCTGTATCGCGAGATCTTGGCCAACAACCTCCTTCCCTCAGTAAGAGCATTGAAGATGGATCGTGGCTGGGTTCTTCCAGCATGACAACGACCCGAAACACACAGCCAGGGCAACTAAGGAGTGGCTCCGTAAGAAGCATATCAAGGTCCTGGAGTGGCCTAGCCAGTCTCCAGACCTGAACCCAATAGAAAATCTTTGGAGGGAGCTGAAAGTCCGTATTGCCCAGCGACAGCCCCGAAACCTGAAGGATCTGGAGAAGGTCTGTATGGAGGAGTGGGCCAAAATCCCTGTGCAAACCTGGTCAAGACCTACAGGAAACGTATGATCTCTGTAATTGCAAACAAAGGTTTCTGTACCAAATATTAAGTTCTGCTTTTCTGATGTATCAAATACTTATGTCATGCAATAAAATGCAAATTAATTACTTAAAAATCATACAATGTGATTTTCTGGATTTTTGTTTTAGATTCCGTCTCTCACAGTTGAAGTGTACCTATGATAAAAATTACAGACCTCTACATGCTTTGTAAGTAGGAAAACCTGCAAAATCGGCAGTGTATCAAATACTTGTTCTCTCCACTGTATCTCGACAGTTGATTGTGTGAGGGGCTCTGTGTGCTACGTAGTAACTTCCACAGAAACACGTAAGAAGTGAAACTAGCTAGCATGCTAAGCTAACCAGCCAATGAAATATATGTGAGCACCATAAAATCAAATCAAATTTTATTTGCCACATGAGCCGAATAAAACAGGTGTAGACCTTACAGTGAAATGCTTACTTACAAGCCCTTAACCAACAATGCAGTTTTATCCAGTTTACTCCAATTAGGGAAGGGGTGGTGGCGTTGGAAAGGGAAATATATTTTTTAAAAGGATATGTATGTATATGTATTTTTGTGTATATGTACAGCTCTGGAAAAAAATAAGAGATCACTGCAATTTTTCTTAAATGAGCATCTCTACATGTATGACAGCCATTCCATTCCAGTGTCTGTTGAATTCCAACACAGGCACACCTAATTCTATTGAATTAGGTACTGATTAGGTGATCACCTGAACCAAATCTTATTTAACGAGGAAAAGTATACAAACCGATGCTGTGGTCATCACTATCCTCTTGCAATAGGACCAGCTGGATGGCAAAAACAGTGCTAATAGTTGTCTCAAAAGTAATATTAATAAAAAAGTAACTATTGACCATGCCAAAAGAGTTGAAAAGGAAAGTTTTGAGTGAGGAAAAGAAGGGTTCAATTATGGTGTTACTGGCAGAGGGATACAGTGAGCGTCAGGTTGCTTCCATCCTTAAAATTTCAAAGATGGCGGTTCATAAGAACAAGGTCAAGCAGCAGACATTGGGGACAACAAAGCTACAGACCGGCAGAGGGCAAAAACGACTCTCTACTGACCGGGATGACCGCCAACTCATTCGAATGTCACTCAACAACCTTAGGATGACATCAAGTGACCTATAAAAAGAATGGCAAACAGCAGCTGGGGTGAAGTGCACGGCGAGGACGGTTCGAAACAGGCTCCTAGGGGCAGGACTAAAGTCGTGCAAAGCTAGAAAAAAGCCCTTCATCAATGAGAAGCAGAGAAGAGCCAGGCTGAGGTTTGCAAAATACCATAAGAATTGGACCATAGAGGACTGGAGTAAGGTAATCTTCTCTGATGAGTCCAATTTTAAACTTTTCCCAACACCTGGTTGTCTAATGGTTAGACGGAGACCTGGAGAGGCCTAAAAGCCACAGTGTCTCGCACCCACTGTGAAATTTAGTGGAGGATCGGTGATGATCTGGGGGTGCTTCAGCAAGGCTGGAATCGGGCAGATTTGTCTTTGTGAAGGATGCATGAATCAAGCCACGTACAAGGTTGTCCTGGAAGAAAACTTGCTTCCTTTTGCTCTGACATTGTTCCCCAACTCTGAGGATTGGTTTTTCCAGCAGGACAATGCACCATGCCACACAGCCAGGTCAATCAAGGTGTGGATTGAGGACCACCAGATCAAGACCCTGCCATGTCCAGCCCAATCTCCAGACCTGAACCCCATTGAAAACTTCTGGAACGTGATCAAGAGGAAGATGGATGGTCACAAGCCATCAAACAAAGCCGAGCTGCTTGAATGTTTGCACCAGGAGTGGCATAAAGTCACCCAACATCCATTTGAAAGACTGGTGGAGAGCACACCAAGACGCATGAAAGCTGTGATTGAAAATCAGGGTTATTCCACAAAATATTGATTTCTGAACTCGAGGTCTAACAACACTGCATCTTTTTTGCCCACTCCCTTGGCTGAGAAGCAACCCCACACATGAATGGTCTCTAAATGACAATATTTTTATTTGGAATTTGGGAGAAATGTTGTCAGTAGTTTATAAAATAAAACAAAAATATTAATTTCACCCAAACACATACCTAATAAATAGTAAAACCAGAGAAACTTATAGTTTTGCAGTGGTCTCTTAATTTTTTCCAGAGCTGTATGTGTATGAATATACAGTATATACAGTGGCTTGCGAAAGTATTCACCCCCCTGGCATTTTTCTTATTTTGTTGCCTTACAACCTGGAATTAAAATGGATTTTCTGGGGGTTTGTATCATTTGATTTACACACCACTTTGAAGATTCACAATATTTTTTGGGTGTGAAACAAACAAGTAATAAGACAGAAAAAACAGAACTTGAGCGTGCATAACTATTCACCCCCCCAAAGTCAATACTTTGTAGAGCCACCTTTTGTAGCAATTACAGCTGCAAGTCTCTTAGGGTATGTCTCTATAAGCTTGGCACATAAAGCCACTGGGATTTTTGCCCATTCTTCAAGGGAAAACTGCTCCAGCTCCTTCAAGTTGGATGGGTTCCGCTGGTGTACAGCAATCTTTAAGTCATACCACAGATTCTCAATTGGATTGAGGTATGGGCTTAACTAGGCCATTCCAATACATTTAAATGTTTCCCCTTAAACCACTTGAGTGTTGCTTTAGCAGTATGCTTAGGGTCATTGTCCTGCTGGAAGGTGAACCTCCGTCCCAGTCTCAAAGCTCTGGAAGACTGAAACAGGTTTCCCTCAAGAATTTCCCTGTATTTAGCGCCATCCATCATTCCTTCAATTCTAACCAGTTTCCCAGTCCCTGCCGATGTAAAACATCCCCACAGCATGATGCTGCCACCACCATGCTTCACTGAGGGGATGGTGTGCTCGGGGTGATGAGAGGTGTTGAGTTTGCGCCAGACATAGCGTTTTCCTTGATGGCCAAAATGCTCAATTTTAGTCTCATCTGACCAGAGTACCTTCTTTCATATGTTTGGGGAGTCTTCCACATGCCTCTTGGCAAACACCAAACATGTTTGCTTATTTTTTTATGTAAGCAATGGCTTTTTTCTGGCCACTCTACTGTAAAGCCCAGCTCTGTGGAGTCTACGGCTTAAAGTGGTCCTATGGTTATCTTTGGTCTCTTTGTTGCCTCTCTGACTAATGCCCTCCTTGCCTGGTCCGTGACTTTTGGTGGGCAGCCCTCTCTTGGCAGGTTTGTTGTGGTGCAATATTCATTCAATTTTTTAATAATGGATTTAATGGTGCTCCGTGGGATGTTCAAAGTTTCTGATATTTTTTTATAACCCAACCCTGATCTGTACTTCTCCACAACTTTGTCCCTGACCTGTTTGGAGTGCTCCTTGGTCTTCAATGTGCCGCTTGCTTGGTGGTGCCCCTTGCTTAGTGGTGTTGCAAACTCAGGGGCCTTTCAGAACATGAGGCAGATCATGTGACACTTAGATTGCACACAGGTGGACTTTATTTTACTAACTATGTGACTTCTGAAGATAATTGGTTTTTGAAATAAGTTATTTTTTTCATTTCACTTCAGCAATTTGGACTATTTTGTGTATGTCCATTACATGAAATCCAAATTAAAATCCATTTAAATTACAGGTTGTAATGCTACAAAATATGAAAAACGCCAGGGGGATGAATACTTTTGCAAGACACTGTATATATACACTACCGGTCACTTAGAAATGTCCTTGTTTTCAAAAGAAAATACAATATTTTGTGCATTAAAATAACATCAAATTGAAATACAGTGTACAGTCGTGGTCTTGAGAACGACACAAGTATTGGTCTTCACAAAGTTTGCTGCTTGTCACGGATTCTGCCGAGGCTGCTCCTCCTCCTTGCTCGGGCAGGCTTCGGCGTTCGTCGTCCCCGGAGTACTAGCTGCTGCCGATCGATGTTATCGGTGTCTGTCTAGTTTTGTCTGTATTGTTTACACCTGTTCCACATTATGTTTGATTGTTGCCCTATAATTACCCCTGTCTCTCATCGGGATCTTGTGTGTGATTGTTTCCCTTCACGTATGTCGTTTGTGAGCGGGTTATTTCCTCCCTGTGTGGAGTTATTCTGTGTTAATCTTTTCAGTATCGGTTTAAAGTACGTTTCCGAGAGTTCTGTGTCCTGCGCCTGACTTCTTCAACCGCATCTCACTGACAGTCGTGACACTGCTTCAGTGTTTTCAGATATTTTTGTCAGATGTTACTAAGGTATACTGAAGTATAATTACAAGCATTCCATAAGTGTCAAAGGCTTTTATTGACAATTACATTAAGTTTATGCAAAGAGTCAATATTTGCAGTGTTGACCTTTCTTTTTCAAGACCTCTGCAATCCGCCCTGGCATGCTGTCAATTAACTTCTGGGCCACATCCTGACTGATGGCAGCCCATGCATAATCAATGCTTGGAGTTTGTCAGAATGTTTGGGTTTTTGTTTGTCCACCCGCATCTTGAGGATTAACAACAAGTTCTCAATGGGATTAAGGTCTGCGGAGTTTCCTGGCCATGGACCCAAAATGTTGATGTTTTGTTCCCCGAGCCACTTAGTTATCACTTTTGCCTTATGGCAAGGTGCTCCATCATGCTGCAAAAGGCATTGTTCGTCACCAAACTGTTCTTGTATGGTTGGGAGAAGTTGCTCTTGGAGGATGTGTTGGTACCAGTCTTTATTCATGGCTGTGTTCTTAGGCAAAATTGTGAGTGAGCCCACTCCCTTGGCTGAGAAGCAACCCCACACATGAATGGTCTCAGGATGCTTTACTGTTGGCATGACACAAGACTGATAGTAGCACTCAACTTGTCTTCTCCGGACAAGCTTTTTTCCAGATGCCCCAAACAATCGGAAAGGGGATTCATCAGAGAAAATTACTTTAGCCCAGTCCTCAGCAGTCCAATCCCTGTACCTTGTGCAGAATATCAGTCTGTTCCTGATGTTTTTCCTGGAGAGAAGTGGCTTCCTCTCTGCCCTTCTTGACACCAGGCCATCCTCCAAAAGTATTCACCTCACTGTGCATGCAGATGCACTCACACCTGCCTGCTGCCTTTCCTGAGCAAGTTCTGCACTGGTGGTGCCCCGATCCCGCAGCTGAATCAACTTTAGGAGACGGTCCTGCCGCTTGCTGGACTTTCTTTGGCGCCCTGAAGCCTTCTTCACAACAATTGAACCTCTCTACTTTAAGTTCTTGATGATTCGATAAATGGTTGATTTAGGTGCAATCTTACTAGCAGCAATATCCTTGCCTGTGAAGCCCTTTTTGTGCAAAGCAATGATGACGGCACGTGTTTCCTTTCAGGTAACCAAGGTTAACAGAGGAAGAACATTGATTTGAAGCACCACCCTCCTTTTAAAGTTTCCAGTCTGTTATTCTAACTCAATCAGCATGACAGAGTGAACTCCAACCTTGTCCTCGTCAACACTCTTACTGTGTTAACGAGAGAATCACTGACATGATGGCAAATAGGGATTATGCAATGACTAAAATGTAAATGTAATTGCAATTCATCTGATCACTCTTCATAACATTCTGGAGTTTATGCAAATTGCCATCATAAAAACTGAGGCAGCAGACGTTGTGAAAATTAATATTTGTGTCATTCTCAAAATTTTTGATTACGACTGTAGACATTGTCAATGTTGTAAATGGCAATTGTTGCTGGAAACTGCAGATTTGTAATGGAATATCTACATAGGCGTACAGAGGCCCATTATCAGCAACCATCAGTCCTGTGTTCGAATAGCACGTTGTGTTTGCTAATCCAAGTTTATCATTTTAAAAGGCTAATTGATCATTAGCAAACCCTTTTGCAATTATGTTAGCACACCTGAAAATTGTTGTTCTGATTAAAAAAGCAATAAAACTAGCCTTCTTGAGACTAGTTGTGGATCTGGAGCGTCAGCAATTATGGGTTCGAATACAGGCTAGAAATGGCCAGAAACAAATAACTTTCTTCTGAAACTCGTCAATCTATTCTTGTTCTGAGAAATGAAGGCTATTCCATGCGAGAAATTGCTAAGAAACTGAAGATCTCGTTCAACGCTGTGTACTACTCCCTTCACAGAACAGCGCAAACCAGAATAGAAAGAGGAGTGGGAGGCCCCGGTGCACAACTGAGAAAGAGGACAAATATATTAGAGTGTCTAGTTTGAGAAACAGACACCTCACAGGTCTTTAACTGGCAACTTCATTAAATAGTACCCGCAAAACACCAGTCTCAACATCAACAGTGAAGAGGGATCTCCGGGATGCTGACCTTCTAGGCAGAGTTGCAAAGAAAAAGCCATATTTCAGACAGCCCATCTTAATCCTTTCTTTTTATTTGCCAGTCTGAGATATGGCTTTTTCTTTGTAACTCTGCCTAGAAGGTCAGCATCCCGGAGTCGCCTCTTCACTGTTGACGTTGAGACTGGTGTTTTGCGGGTACTATTTAATGAAGCTGCCAGTTGAGGACCTCTGAGGCGTCTGTTTCTCAAACTAGACACTCTAATTAGATTTTTGTCATTTAGCAGACACTCTTATCCAGAGCGATTTACAGTTAGTGAGTGCATACCTCTTTTTTCCATACATACTAATGTATTTGTCCTCTTTCTCAGTTGTGCACCGGGGCCTCCCACTCCTCTTTCTATTCTGGTTTGCACTGTTCTGTGAAGGGAGTAGTACACAGCGTTTTACGAGATATTCAGTTTCTTGGCAATTTCTCGCATGGAATAGCCTTCATTTCTCAGAACGAGTTTCCGAAGAAAGTTATTTGTTTCTGGTCATTTTGAGCTTGTAATCAAACCCACAATTGCTGATGCTCCAGATACTCAACTAGTCTCAAGAAGGCCAGTTTTATTGCATTTTTAATCAGAACAACAGTTTTCAGCTGTGCTAACATAATTGAAAAGGGTTTTCTAATGATCAATTAGCCTTTTACAATGATAAACTTGGATTAGCAAACACAACGTGCCATTGGAACACAGGACAGACGGTTACTGATAATGAGCCTCTGTACGCCTATGTAGATATTCCATAAAAAATCAGCCGTTTCCAGCTACAATAGCCATTTAAAACATTGACAATGTCTACACTGTATTTCTGATCAATTTGATGTTATTTTAATGGACAAAAAATTTGCTTTTCTTTCTAAAACAAGGACATTTCTAAGTTACCCCAAACTTTTGAACGGTAGTGAATATTTGCCAGAAAAAAAAAAACATATGGGGGATTGGAAGTGATGCAGACAATTACATTGATGGAAGTTACAATCTATCTGCTATATTAATGCTGGTCTACCTCCAAGATAAAAATAAAAATGCAATTTTAGAAAATATGCAAATAGTCCAGGTAGCCATACTTAGCTGTTCAGGAGTCTTATGGATTGGGGGTAGAAGCTGTGAAGAAGCCTTTTGGACCTAGACTTGGCGCTCCGGTACCGCTTGCCGTGCTGTAGCAGAGAGAACAGTCCATGACTAGTGTGGCTGGAGTCTTTGACAATTTTTAGGGCCTTCCTCTGACACCGCCTAGTATAGATAGAGGTCCTGGACAGCAGGAAGCTTGGCCTCAATGATGTACTGGGCCGTACACACTACCCTCTGTAGTGCCTTGCTGTCGAAGGCAGAGCAGTTGCCATACCAGGCGGTGATGCAACCAGTCAGGATGCTCTCGATGGTGCAGCTGTATAACTTTTTGAGCATCTGAGGACCCATGACAAATCTTTTCAGTCTCCTGAGGGAAAATAAGCTTTGTCGTGCCCTCTTCATGACTCTCTTGGTGTGTTTGGACCATGAAAGTTTGTTGGTGATGTGGACACCAAGGAACTTGAAGATCTCAACCTGTTCCACTACAGCCCTTTCGATGAGAATGGGGGCGTGCTCAGTCCTCTTTTTTTCCCTGTAGTCCACAATCATCTCCATTGTCTGGATCACGTTGAGGGAGAGGTTGTTCACCTGGCACCACACGGCCAGGTCTCTGACCTCCTCCCTATAGTCTGTCTCATCGTTGTCGGTGATCAGGCCTACCACTGTAGTGTCGTCGGGAAGCTTTATTTCAGTGGTGGTGGTGGTGGTTCTACTAAGCTATATGGAATTGTTTCAAGATCATACCAAGAATCATTTAGCTATTTGATTTAGAATTTTAAGACTGCTTGAATTATCATTGTATGAGGGCCAGATTGTGAATTTAGCCAGGACACCAGAGTTAACACCCCTACTTTTACGATAAGTGCCATGGGATCTTTAGTGACACCCATTTAATGTCCCATCCGAAAGACGGCACGCTACACAGGGCAATGTCCCCAATCACTGCCCTGGGGCGTTGGGATATTTTTTTTTGGGACCTGAGGAAAGAGTCTCCTACTGGCCCTCCAACACCACCAACAGCATCAGGTCTTCCATCCAGGACCAACCCTGCTTAGCATCAGAGGCAAGCCAGCAGTGGGTTGCAGGGTGATATGGTGCTGAATAACAGATTCACGACATGGAACAACAGATAGTCCCCCCAAAAAATCTAAAGGAAGTTTGTTCTGAAGTGTCTGTCCTATATCGGAGGGATATAATCAAGATTTACATTTAGTAAATGTATTTAACCCCTTATTTTTGGCACTAAACTGTCTCCGTATGTACAGTGCATTCGGAAAGTATTCAGACCCCTTCACCTTTCCACATTTTGTTACGTTACAGCTTTATTCTAAAATGGATTAAATTATTATTTTTCCTCATCAATCTTCACACAATACCCCATAATGACAAAGCGAAAACAGGTTTACAGAAATACCTTATTTATATAAGTATTCAGACCCTTTCCTATGAGACTCGAAATTGAGCTCAGGTGCATCCGGTTTCCATTGATCATCCTTGAGATGTTTCTACAACTTGATTGGAGTCCACCTGTGGTAAATTCAATTGATTGGACATGATTTGGAAAGGTACACACCTGCCTATATAAGGTCCCACAGCTGACAATGCATGTCAGAGCAAAAGCCAAGCCATGAGGTCGAAGGAATTGTCCGTAGAGCTCCGAGACAGGATTGTGTCGATGCACAGATCTGGGGAAGGGTACCAAAACATTTCTGCAGCATTGAAGGTCCCCAAGAACACAGTGGCCTCCATCATTCTTAAATGGAAGAAGTTTGGAATCACCAAGACTCTTCCTAGAGCTGGCCGCTCGGCCAAACTGAGCAATCGGGACAGAAGGGTCTTGGTCAGGGAGGTGACCAAGAACCTGATGTTCACTCTGACAGAGCTCTAGAGTTCCTCTGTGGAGATGGGAGAACCTTCCAGAAGGACAACCATCTCTGCAGCACTCCACCAATCAGGCCTTTATGGTAGAGTGGCCAGACGGAAGACACTCCTCAGTAAAAGGATCATGACTGCCCGCTTGGAGTTTGCCAAGGCTCTCAGACCATGTGAAACAAGATTTTTTGGTGTAAGAATATTCAAAGATAAATATACAACGCAGAGAACAATGGAACTAGTTGTTTTTCTATAATAGAGAACTAGAGATCAATGGAACTAATTGTTTTTCAATTCAACATCAGTTTATAATCTGTGTAAGGGTTCCAGTCCGGGACTCATAGCTATTTGTGGCAAGTTCTCATTGGTACAAATTATCTATACATTGAAGCTGAAACTGGATACTTTGTATTTGGCCATTGGCCCAATTTGACTGCAATTAATTCTAATTGGTCAACCACAGGCTATGTTTGAGTATGAACTAAATAATGTCTCTTCGTTCAGTGGAGAAACAACGAGAACAGGGAAGAATGAACATCGACCATCCACTTTCCAGCATAACTACTATGATTTGTTCACCTTGAATAAATATATTTTTCTCCCCCTGTTTTACTTTGGTGTCTGTGTTGTCGACTAATAAAATCAACTCCTAACACTGGTCTGATGAAGCCAAGATTTAACTCTTTGGCCTGAATGCCAAGCTTCATGTCTGGAGGAAACCTGTCACCATCCCTATGGTGAAGCATGGTGGTGGCAGCATCATGCTGTGGCGATTTATTTCAGCGGCAGGGACTGGGAGGCTAGTCAGGATCGAGGGAAAGATTAAGGTAGCAAAGTACAGAGATCCTTGATGAAAACCTGCTCCAGAGTGCTCAGGACCTCAGACTGGGGCGAAGGTTCACCTTCCAACAAGACAATGACCCTAAGCACACAGCCAAGACAACGCAGGAGTGGCTTCGGGGCAAGTCTCTGAATGTCCTTGAGTGGCCCAGCCAGAGCCCGGACTTGAACCCGATCAAACATCTCTGGAGAGACCTGAAAATAGCTGTGCAGCGACGCTCCCCATCCAACCTGACAGAGCTTGAGAGGATCTGTAGAGAAGAATGGGAGAAACTCCCCAAATACAAGTGTGCCAAGATTGTAGCATCATACCCAAGAAGACAAGGCTGTAATCACTCCCAAAGGTGCTTCAACAAAGAACTGAGTAAAGGGTCTGAATACTTATGTAAATGTAATATATATTTTAAAAAAAAATGTGTACATACATTTGCAAGCATTTCTAAAAAGCTGTTTTTGCTTTGTCATTATGGGGTGTACTGTGTAGATTGATGAGTAAAAAAAAATATGTAATCAATTTTAAAATAAGGTTGTAACGTAAAACAAAATGTGGAAAAATTGAAAGGGTCTGTATACTTTCAGAGTGCGCTGTACTTCCATAATTTTTTCAACTGGTACCAGGCGATATTCAGACGAGTCTTGTGAGGCCTGTTGGTGTTCTAGAGCAAACAACATGTATGTGTTTGTGAGAGTCTCACCTTTCCACAGAGGGGTCATATTAGTGTTTAGCCCAAACTGTTCGGACGCTACAGACAGAAGTTGGCAGATCAGCTGTATCGACTTCAGCCGAGTCCCAAGACACTTGTGGGGGTCGTAGAGCAAACCATCGTGTTTGTGATAGTCTCATCATTCCATAGAGGGGTCATACTAGTTTGTAGGCCAAACCATTAGGACGTTACAGACAATTTTGTGAGAACCAATTTTGGGGATGTCTCATGGTCTGACAAATACCGCTCTAGCGCTATCACCTTTCACCGCAGATGCAGATGCGGATGCAGTGGATTGAGACCCATCCATTGCAAAAAAACAGATACAGTACTTTTGGCCTTGCAGTGTGGCTTAAACTGACAGATTTTTATGGGTACTTTTTTATTATTATGCTAATTAGATGTATGTGGGGGCACGGACATCGACTCTAGGGGGTTAAGACAGGTTAAGTCAGGTGAAAATTATTATTTCAGAAAAAGACTACCTGTCAAGAGTCTCAGCTAAACCTTTGAGGGTTGTCGTTTGTCTGACTCATGCAGTTTGATAATTCCAGTGAAACCGTGTCGGATTCCAGATGTCATTAATATTTGGACATGCACACGGACATGATCAAATAGCTATATTCTATGTTCTCTCTGTTATCATTTCAGCTAGATAGCTATATATCAATGCATTATTTAAATTGCACAGCTATATATCAATTAATTATCTAAATTGTGGACGCAAATCTGCCAATAGAAAGAATATAAACTCTGGTAATCTGGATAGGCTAAATATTGACGGGTTTGGAGTGTGTATTGAGTTGCCCGGTGCATGGCCCGGTGCCCAAGGTGGGTGGAGATGTATCTTTAGGATTGATGGAATGGTCGAAAATGAGCAAACCCTGCACACCCGGGTACCAAAAAACGAATTTGTCTAAAACGTTAGTGGTCAAAACCATTCCTCTTGGGGCGACGGGGGGAGCGGGGTTAAAAAATGCAGTCATATCATGCAATTTTACCATTTATATAAATATATATATATATATATATATATGCAGACTAGCTAAAAATTAAGTGAAACTTGACAAATTATCCAATGGATTATGATAATTTTGTGGTAAAAAAGTGGAGTTTGCACCCCTTATTTTAATTTGCTCCACGGCTAGGTGGCCAAGTGTAAGGTTGTCACTAGTTAGTGGTCCTCTGTAGCTCAGCTGGTAGAGCACGGCGCTTGTAACGCAAAGGTAGTGGGTTCGAACCCCGGGACCACCCATACACAAAAAAATGTACGCACGCATGACTGTAAGTCGCTTTGGATAAAAGCATCTGCTAAATGGCATATTATTATTATTATATTATAGTTAACACAGCTACAACGTTATGAACTCTGTCTATTTCCACATGTTCTCTTCTTCAAATCCAATTGTAAACCTAACTCTCACATTAGCCCTAACCTTAACCACACTGCTAACCTTAGCCTAACCTTACATTTAGACCAAAAAGCTCCTTTTTGTTTTCATTAATTTGTACGATATAACCAATTTTGACTTTGTGGCTGTTTTATCTAGTGGAAAAGTTTAGGCTACAGAGAAAAGCTGTTTGGCTCTCAGACGACTCACAAATTTGAAGAACTTTGCAGCAGGTGTTTCTGATTAATAAACATTGCCATGCTGGTGGGTGGTAACATTTATTTAAAAACACAGCCCTGAAACAAAACATAGACTGAAAATAATTTGCACGTAAGACTCATGGAAACATCCAAAGTCACATATTTGGATTTGGCACTTCAAGCCCAAATAGTTTAAAGTTTAAGTTTTAATGTCACATCCACAAGTACAGTGAAATGCCCTTCTTGCAAACTCAAAACCCAACAATTCAGTAACAATGTAATACTAGAAAAAACACACAAGAAATAAGAAATATAAAGTAAGTAAGCATACTATATACAGAGTCTAGGCAACAGGATATAAGATAAACAGAGTAGCAGCAGCTTGTATGTGAGTGGGTGTGCATGTGTGTAGAGTCAGTATAAATCTACGTGCATATTATGTGTGAGTGAGCAGATGATGGAGTGTGTGTGTGTGTGTGAGAGTGTGTAGGGCCCTGTAAGTGTGCATAGAGACAGTGCTAAAATAAAGGTCAATAAAGATACAAGGTTAACTCAGTCCATGTAGCTATTTTGTTAGCTATTTATCAGCCTTATTGCATGGGGATATAAGCTGTTCAAGAGCCTGTTGGTGTCAGACTTGATGCACTGGTACCGCTTACCATGCGGAAGCAGAGAGAATAGATGTGATGTTGCCTGCCCTCACCACCTGGGGTCGGCCCGCCAGGAAGTCCAGGATCCAGTTGTAGAGAGAGGTGTTCAGAGTTCAGACCTAAGCAGTCTTAAGCTTGGTGGCGAGCTTGGAGGGGACAATGGTGTTGAACGCTGAGCTGTAGTCAATTAACAGCATTCTCACATAGGTATTCCTCTTATCTAGGTGGGTGAGGGCAGTGTGGAGATCAATTGAGATTGCGTCATCTATGGATCTGTTGGGGCAGTATGCAAATTGGAGTGGGTCTAGGGTGTCTGGGATGGTGGAGTTAATGTGTGCCATAATCAGCCTCTCAAAGTACTTCATGATTACAGAAGTGAGTGCTACAGGGCGGTAGTCAATGTGGCATGAAGGCTTAGAGTTCTTGGGGACATGGTGGTCATCTTAAACTGACTAAAACGTTGGCTTATTGACTTACATCGTTGTGCAACATCATGGGTAAGCTCTGGCCATCGCCTTTCAGCTTGAAAAAATTGATTTCTACTGGTGTGGGCGTTTAATTGACCCTTCAATAAGCCCTGCCCCAGAATTCTGCGCAATCAATTCCAGTACTCCTTATAGCAACTGTCTCTAGCCAAGCTCAAGTCCGACCAGCCTCTGACAAGCTCTAGTTTCAAACGCATGGAAGCCAATGAGGGCAATGGCAAAAACAGAGAGCTTTCATAAAGTAACTATTTGTTTAAATGGCTGAATATTTTAACAGTGACTGTGACTGTGATTCCTGAAATGCAGAGCCTGAATTCGAAGTTATACTTTTGTTGCATTGTTTTCTAGCTGGAAAGATAACTTATCTCATTTACCACCATTGAAAACGTTGCTAACTAGCTAGCCAGTTAATAACTCGTTTTCTCCAAAGGTATGTTAGCTAGCTAAGTTAGCTATATTATAAATATTACTCTCATCTGCTGACTACATCCGGATAGGATTTGAGAGCACTAGTTAACTCCAAAAGTGGTTTGTAGCTTTGACTGCATGCTGACAGTGCATTCAGAGCCATCCAGTAAAGGGAAAGGAAAGGGAAAGGGGTTACCTAGTCAGGGCTGCCTCTCCCGGGGAACAGTGCCTTGCTCGGGGCAGTACGCTAGCAGACTTAATTTTACCAGATTCCGGTGAAGCAAAATGTAATGACACTCCACCACAACATACCTGAGAGTCTCCTGATTAGCAATATGCAATATGAATAACTTTTCGTTTGAGGTAGAGATTTGATAGAGGAATTTGTATGTGTAGAATAATGACTAAAGTGTTCCACCCCGATAGTGTATAACTGTGTAAACTATGTTAGAGTTAGAAGACAATAAAAACATGCTATACTGTGGAAAGACACAGGCCGCCAAAAGGTGGGTGGAGCAAAGTCCTTTGTGTGGACGCATGTGTTTTTGGCGCCAGAGCGCTCTCTGAATAAAATTGCTCATCCATTGCAGACTGGAGAATTTGTTTAATTCTTAATTACCAGAGCCTTACAACCTCTGGGAATTATTCAAATCTTGAGTAACTATTAGAGATAGAAATTCTTGTGACAAGATTCAGCTATTGTGTACAGTCGTGGTCAAAAGTTTTGAGAATGACACAAATACTAATTTTCACGAAGTCTGTTGACTCAATTTTGATGATGGCAGTTTGCATATACTCCAGAATGTCATGAAGAGTGATCAGATGAATTGCAATTAATTGCAAAGTCCCTCTTTGCCATGAAAATGAACTTAATCCCCCAAAAACCTTTCCACTGCATTTCAGCCCTGCCACAAAAGGACCAGCTGACATCATGTCAGTGATTCTCTCATTAACACAGGTGAGAGTGTTGAGAGGACAAGGCTGGAGATCACTCTGTCATGCTGATTGAGTAAGAATAACAGACTGGAAGCTTTAAAAGGAGGGTGGTGCTTGAAATCATTGTTCTTCCTCTGTTAACCATGGTTACCTGCAAGGAAACACATGCTGTCATCATTGCTTTGCACAAAAAGGGCTTCACAGGCAAGGATATTGCTGCTAGTAAGATTGCACCTAAATCAACCATTTATTGGATCATCAAGAACTTCAAGGAGAGAGATTCAATTGTTGTAAAGAAGGCATCAGGATGCCCAAGAAAGTCCAGCAAGCGCCAGGACCGTCACTTAAAGTTGATTCAGCTGCGGGATCGGAGCACCACCAGTGCAGAGCTTGCTCAGAAATGGCAGCAGGCAGGTGTGAGTGCATCTGCACACACAGTGAGGTGAAGACTTTTGGAGGATGGCCTGGTGTCAAGAAGGGCAGCAAAGAAGCCACTTCTCTCCAGGAAAAACATCAGGGACAGACTGATATTCTGCACAAGGTACAGGGATTGGACTGCTGAGGACTGGGGTAAAGTCATTTTCTCCGATGAATCCCCTTTCCGATTGTTTGGGGCATCCAGAAAACACCATGTCCGGAGAAGACAAGGTGAGCGCTACCATCCTGTCCTGTGTCATTCCAACAGTAAAGCATCCTGAGACCATTCATGTTTGGGGTTGCTTCTCAGCCAAGGGAGTGGGCTCACTCAACATTTTACCTAAGAACACAGCCATGAATAAAGAATGGTACCAACACATCCTCCGAGAGCAACTTCTCCCAACCATCCAAGAACAGTTTGGTGACAACCAATGCGTTTTGCAGCATGATGGAGCACCTTGCCATAAGGCAAAAGTGATAACTAAGTGGCTCGGGGAACAAAACATCAACATTTTGGGTCCATGGCCAGGAAACTCCGCAGACCTTAATCCCATTGAGAACTTGTGGTCGATCCTCAAGAGGCGGGTGGACAAACAAAATCCCACAAATTCTGACAAACTCCAAGCATTGATTATGCAAGAATGGGCTGCCATCAGTCAGGATGTGGCCCAGAAGTTAATTGACAGCATGCCAGGGCGGATTGCAGAGGTCTTGAAAATTGAAGGGTTATATTGACTCTTTGCATAAACTTAATGCAATTGTCAATAAAAGCCTTTGACACTTATCGAATGCTTGTAATTATACTTCAGTATACCATAGTAACATCTGACAAAAATATCTCATCACACTGAAGCAGCGAACTTTGTGAAGACCAATACTTGTGTCATTCTCAAAACTTTTGACCACGACTGTATATATAGAGTATCCATAAAACCTGTAAGTGGAACATATAAAATTGGTCATTACAGTTAGTAGTATAGCTAGAATTCCAGCAGCACATTACGGAGAACATCCACCAAATGCCAGGGGACAGAGAAAAGTGGACACCATCCCAAACCTTAGCATGGTTCGGAACATTATACCCCATTCATGTCAGCAAGGTTAAAGTATCATATTAATCAATAAATCCCATCGAATTGATTGGCTATGGCTCATGAAGCAATAGGGAATGTTATTTTTCAGGTGAAATTAAATGCATTAGTTTACAATGACCCCTGTAAATCATAGTTGCACAGTCTCACCTTTCAGGTGCCCTTGTGTTATTAATGGCATCCTTCAAGATGTTCCATTGTAATGCATAACAGTGAAACTGACTTACAACGTCTATAAATGGCTGACTATTTTCTGTTTCCAAGGCAGCACCGAGATGGCCTTATGTGGTCTGTCTTCCTTGTCCGATGGTTTATGTAACCAGAGTTTTTGAAATATCACTCTGAGGATTTAGCCAGGCTGAGCCTTTGTAATCCTCAGCACAGATACTTTTACAAATCCTGTATTTAATTAGATTTCCCCATTTAGTCATTTGCTGTCTGAAGCCTAATTCCAGCATAATGCTCACAGTGAGAGTGTCTGTATCCCTGGCAGCCGCAAGGACTGGGCACTGTTTTCTACATCAGTGTCTAGTTGTCCATTTCACTTTGCAGGCACTTTAGGTTTTGTTTTACTGAAAATACAGTACAAGACTGTTGGTGTAGTCTTTACCTTGATTAACAGATCAGCCATTTGTGTATGAATAATTTCTCAGCTAGTCAGGGTGAGTGACATCTTTAATTAGGGATATACAGGAGATTTATTTTATTATTATTTATTTTTGGTACTTTTACCCCTTTTTCTCACCAATTCTGTGATATCCAATTGGTAGTTACAGTCTTTTCCCAACGCTGCAACTCCCCTACGGACTTGGGAGAGGCGAAGGTCGAGAGCCATGCGTCCTCCGAAACACGACCCTGCCAAGCCGCACTGCTTCTTGACACACTGCTCGCTTAACCTGGAAGCCAGCCGCGACAATGTGTTGGAGGAAACACCGTCCAGCTGGCGACCGAAGTCAGCCTGTTGGCACCCGGCCCGCCACAAAGAGTTGCTAGAGCGCGATAAGACAAGGAAATCCTGGCCGGCCAAACTCTCCCTTAACCCGGACAACACTGTGCCAACGGTGCGCCACCTCATGGGTCTCCTGGTCGGCTGTGAAACAGCCTGGGATCGAACCCCAGTCTATAGTGACGCCTCAAGAACTGCGATGTAGTGCCTTAGACTGCTGCGTAACTCAGGAGGCCAGGAGATTTAATTTGATATTAGAATTATCGACAATGTCCATACAGGGTAAACCCAATAGAAATTGGGTTAGATTTGTTTGCAGTGATAAGGGTTGTGTGAAAAGGACAGGTTGAATTACTGTTACTCAATGAAAAGATAATCTCAGCAGTCATATTACAGACAAACTGTTAGATTGGGATTCAAACTAGCGAACTTTCAGTTATGGGCCCAACACTCTTAACTGCTAGGCTAATTCCCTGTCCGATAACTACACTGATTGAAGTGGATTTAACAAGTTACATCAATAAGGGATCATAGCTTTCACCTGGATTCACCTGGTCAGTCTATGTCATGAAAAGTGCAGGTGTCCTTAATGTTTTGTACACTCAGTGTACATCAAGGGACAAACGCACTCAATTGTGAAGTAAGCTGATTTCACAATGCTGTCAGCACAACACTTTACCAGTTTTGTGACAGCTTCATTTCTGGCATACGTGCCATTTCAGGGCAATTTGGTTAATTCATCAACATTCAATTGGAGCTCAAGTTGTGTTTCCTCAATATTGATGAAAATAACAACTCTTCATCATGGACATTTGAGGGGGAAACATACGTGTATGTATTTAGATTTGTTGTGATGATCCCAAGTCATGCCTTCTATGCAAGCCAACACTGAGTGGATGTTTCAGTGGGTCAATTTCTTCTCCCCTCATACACATTGTATGATCAAGTATCAGTATGCATACAAAGCCTGGGGCAATAAATATGCCCAATGAAAATGAAATCTGTTTTGATGTGGTAGGATTACATACCGTTAGCCTTGCTGGGATGGCAACATAAGCTAGCATCTGTTTGCATGTTCTCTACACACCACAATATCTGTTCACTTGAAGAAGTCCACCATCATTGTATGCACCATGTTTGGACTAAGCTTGCAAGAGTATATTATCTTTGAAATAAAATTCCTTGATCGGTCTGTGGCTTTTAACCAGAGAAAAGGCAAGTAATTCCCTGTCCGATAACTTGTTGTGGATGACAGTCATCTACTATTCTCCTTCCCCCTTCTGACATCCAGGTGGCGACACGCATCTCTGCATGCATGGCAGACATCTCAGCTTGGATGTCGGCCCACCACCTCAAGCTCAACCTCGACAAAACTGAGCTGCTATTCCTCCCGGGGAAGGCCTGCCTGCTCCAAGACCTCTCCATCCCAGTTGACATCTCCACGGTGTCCCCCTCCCAGAGTGCAAAGAACCTTGGCGTGACCCTGGAAAACACCCTGTCGTTCTCTGCAAAACATCAAAGAAATGACTCTCTCCTGCAGGTTCATGCTCTACAACATTTATTGAGTACAACCTTTCCCCACACAGGAAGCGGCGCAGGTCCTAATCCAGGCACTTGTAATCTCCCATCTAGACTACTGCAACTCTCTGTTGGCTGGGCTCCCTGCTTGTGCCATCAAATCCCTGCAACTTATCTAGAATGCTGCAGCCTCATGTCACCCCGCTCTTACGCACACTCCACTGGCTTCCAGTCGAAGCTTGCGTCATCTTCAAGACCCTTGCCTACGGAGCAGCAAGGGGAATTACCCCTCCTAACCTTTAGGCTATGCTCAAACCCTACATCCCAACCCGAGCACTCCGTTCTGCCACATCTGGCCTCTTGGCCCTTCTGAAACCCTACCTCTGAATAGTATATTAAATAACTCTCACTGTGCCCACGACTGCAAAGAAGGTCTACAGTAGCCTCAACAGCACTCTGTAGGGTAGCACCATGGTGTAGTCGGAGGACAGCTAGCTTCCGTCTTCCCCTGGGTACATTGACTTCAATACAAAACCTAGGAGGCTCATGGTTCTCAACTCCTTCCGTAGACTTACACAGTAATTATGACAACTTCCGGAGGACGTCCTCCAGCCTATCAGAGCTCTTGCAGCATGAACTGACATGTTGTCCACCCAATCAAAGGATCAGATAATTAATCTAGTACTGAAAGCATAAGCTACAGCTAGCTAGCTCTGCAGTGTATAAAATGTGGTGAATAGTTGACTCAAAGAGAGAGAAAGTCAATAGTTGAACAGTTTTGAACAAATTAATTTCTTCCAAAATGGAGAAGCAAAAGAGAAATGGAGAGAGAGAGATTTCCGACTTGTTTTTTTTTCAGTTTCACTTACTTAGCTAGCAAATGCAGCTAGCTAGTTTAGCCTACTGAAACACCCTGCTCAAAAAGAGGGATGCTATGTTATCTAGCTGGCTATGACTTTCCAATACAACACTGGAACTCTTCCAAGTCAAGCCAAGGTAAGCTTTTGGTATTACTAATTTGTTGCCACTGGGGCCCGCCGGTGTAACTGCTTTATGGCTGTACACTAACATTATTGCATGATTGTAGCGGGTTTACTAACGCGTTAGTTCTATTAGCTATCCTGACTATGATGTTACTTTAGCTATGGTGACAATGATGTAGGCTGTGTGTAGTGGTTTGACTTGGAATGTTTTTTTGCCTGGTCACATACAGCTGATGTGTTGTGCATTGAAGTCTACAAGCGAAGGGAAGAGAAGGAATACAACGTGGCTGTTATGAGCGTGAACTCTGTTGATGCGTGATCAGGGGTGTATTCATTCTGCCGATTCTGTTGAAAAACGTTTGTCTCTCAAATTTGTCTCTCGACCTGTGTGAACCTACTTTGTAAACTTTAATTCATTGGCTAGGTTGTAGCAACCTCATGATGGGTATTTTGAGTATCATGTAGTAGCCTAAACCTATCGCTGTTAAATTGAACTGGGTGAATGGAATATGAATGAGTCATCCAATATGCTGTAATAGAAATAAGGCCATGCTCATGAGAAATAAAAACGTCCTCCTTCATCTTAAACGGCACTGACCACCACTGGAATGAACTAATTGTAAGTCACTCTGGATAAAAGCATCTGCTAAATGACTAAAATGTAAAATTTTAATGTCCTCCTCGAGCATCTGCTGATGTCAATCTAGAGCAGCGTTCCCCAACTGGCGGTTTTATTTTGCCCCCTAAGTTTTCAACAAAACAATATATATATATATATATATATATATGTATATATAAATATATATATATATATATATATATATATAACACACACACACATTACCAGTCAAAAGGTTGGACAGACCAACTCATTCAAGAGTTTTTCTTTATTATTTACTATTTTCTACATTGTAGAATAATAGTGAAGACATCAAAACTATGAAATAACACATATGTAATAAAAAAAAGTGTTGAACAAATCGAAATACGTTTTAGATTTTAGATTCTTCAAAGTAGCCACCCTTTGCCTTGATGACAACTTTGCACACTCTTGGCATTCTCTCAACCAGCTTCATGAGGTAGTCACCTGGAATGCTTTTCCAACAGTCTTGAAGGAGTTCCCACATATGCTGAGCACTTGTTGGCTGCTTTTCCTTCACTCTGTGGTCCGACTCATCCCAAACCATTTCAATTGGGTTGAGGTGGGGTGATTGTAGAGGCCAGGTCATCCGATGCAGCACTCCATCACTCTCCTTCTTGGTCAAATAGCCCTTACACAGCCTGGAGGTGTGTTGGGTCATTGTCCTGTTGAAAAACAAATGATAGTCCAACTAAGCGCAAACCAGATTGGATGGCGTATCGCTGCAGAATGCTGTGGTAGCCATGCTGGTTAATTATGTATTGAATTCTAAATAAATCACAGACAGTGTCATAAGCAAAGCACCATCACACCTACTCCTCGATGCATCACGGTGGGAACCACACATGCGGCGATCATCCGTTCACCTACTCTGCGTCTCACAAAGACACGGCGGTTGGAACCAAAAATCTCACATTTGGACTCATCAGACCAAAGGACAGTTTTTCACCGGTCTAATGTCCATTGCTCGTATTTCTTGAACCAAGCAAGTCTCTTCTTCTTATTGGTGTCCTTTAGAAGTGGTTTCTTTGCAGCAATTCGACCATGACGGCCTGATTCACACAGTCCCCTCCGAACAGTTGATGTTGAGATGTGTCTGTTACTTGAACTCTGTGAAGCATTTATTTGGGCTGCAATTTCTGAGGCTGGTAACTATTCTACAAAAATAAAGAAAAACCCTGGAATGAGTAGGAGTGTCCAAACTTTTGACTGGTACTGTAAAAAGTAAAAAATACAAATTAATACAAATTAAAAAATTTAATGTTCGTTGTTGTACATAAAAGACTGGAAGAACACCAGGAAATCAGCTCCAAGTGATTTTTATTTATGAAATCAGTTCCCAAGTATTCCCACGCATAATAGCGAAACGCATGATCTTACACAAATGTAAGCAAAGTTTGAAATGGTTATGTTTTAGTCAAACATTATATCTGTGGCCATCACACTGTTAAATAGCCATCACTAGCACATTAGATGCTGCTGCTGCCTATTGAAATCACTGGCCACTTCAAGAAATGGAACACTAGTCACTTTAATAATGTTTACATATCTTGCACTACTCATCTCAAATGTGTATATACTGTATTCTCTTCTATAATATTCTACTGTATCTTAGTCCATGCCACTCTGTCATTGCTTGTCCATATATATCTACATATTCTTAAATTCCATTCCTTACTAGATTTGTGTGTATTGGGTATATGTTGTGAAATTGTTAGATATTACTTGTTAGATATTACTGCACTGTCAGAGCTAGACGCACAAGCATTTCGCTACACCCGCAATAACATCTGCTAAACACGTGTATGTGACAAATACATTTTGATTTGATTTGTTTGGGCTTCTTGCGGTCAATTTGCAGTCAAATTATTTGTAATTATGTTCCGGCCCCCCGACCATCCACTCAAGAAAAAATTGGACTGCGGCTGAATCTAGTTGATGATCCCTGATCTAGAGGATGTGTCACTGAATAGCTCAAAGGTCAATCACCTGAATGTATCTACCCACTCATCCTTACAGGACTGTAGCTGTCCTCTGTACTGGAATCGTCAAAGATAACAACCTTGGATACCATTAGACCCTCCCCATTTGTAGATCTATGTACATACATCTACGTTGCCTGAAGACAATGCAAATCATATTCATTCTTATTAACCCCATCACATGTTAGTTAGTTACATATGTTCATGTTATGTGTACTGATAGTCTGCATGAGGTTGTGATTTACTTGTGATTTACTCATGTGATTTATTTATGTCTATATGCTATGATTTTCTATCTGATTATAAAGTATCTGATTGTTTTCTATCTCGGATTACAAAACACTTAGTACATTTGAAAATGCAAAGCATGTACCCTCTGATTACAGCTCATAGATTTTTTATTGCCGTCACCTGTAGCATGAGATGGCGTGGTAGCACACACACACACACACACACACCCACACACAAACACATACAGCTATGCCCCCACAAGTGTAGGTTTGCCTGCCAATAACCATAAGAACAGATCGTGCTCCTCTTGTTTCAGTTGCTGTTTACTGGCTGGTGGCTACACATGCTCTCCTTGACACAGAGCGTGGGCAAGGTCATCATGACCATCGCTAGCTGTTTGTTGCACAGCCTTTGGCTTTGTTACACAGTCTCCTTTTCAAAACAAATCACTCAGATTTTTCCTAGACACATCTTGACAGTCATAGACAGACGTGTATATTCTCCTCATAATATTTATGGACAGATACCTTTACTGGAGGTTCTATGAGTTTTAAAATATAGCTGACCTCTTATTGTCTTGGCAGCTTGCATTTCAAATGTCAGCATTGAGATGATATAAGGACAGCTTATGACTAAGCTAAAATTAATGCCCAGGGTATTTATTTTGCCAAACTCAATGGTATACTCTTTTTGGGACTTGGCTGGAAACTCACTTCAATACTGAATCTGTTTTAGCCCAACGGCAACCTCACCACATGGTTTGGTATAAAGCTGAGCAAGGGGGCTGGGGAAATGTAACCACTTCAAAATTAATTGACTGACCTATTGATTCATGGATTGGCAGTCCGTGAGATTGACATACTAGTTCTAAACATATTTTGAAGCTACAGTATACATTGTTTGTTTACAAAGACCCAAGTGACAACAAAAAACATAAATAACCTTATATGTTGGATTATGGTTGGGGAACTGTCTTGGATATATTTGTGTACTTCCCTAGGTTTTGCACCAGCACATGCAGTAAATATTAATATCTTCAAACTGCTTTTCCCAATTCAATTATCTCAAAGCTTCCAATGAGGCCTATGAAAGAGTGGGTAATGTCCATTAACACTTTTTGGTGCTAGAAGGGCAACAAGCTCTCACTGCCGAATTAGACATTCTTCCATAGCCGCGGGAAGTCGTTTGGGGGTGGGGGTGCTATGATTTTTCTGCAGACGGAGGGGGGATGCAGAAGAAAAAAAAATGCCTGTGCTGAAGACGTCTACACCGATCCGCTAATACAGGACTAGTAAAGGCCCAGTGCACTACTTTTGTGAAAAATGCAAACTACATGTATTTGAGTGTTTACCAGTCTGATAATGATCTGTACAAACCAGTTAATCCGATAATACTTGTGGAATATAAAATGCTTGCTTGATATACAGTTGAAGTTGGAAGTTTATATACACTTAGGTTGGAGTCATTAAAACTCGTTTTTCAAGCACTCCACAAATTTCTTTTTAACAAACTATAGTTTTGGCAAGTTGGTTAGGACATCTACTTTGTGCATGACACAATTAATTTTTCCAACAATCGTTCATCTGTACAAACAATAGTACGCAAGTATAAACACCATGGGACCACGCAGCCGTCATACCGCTCAGGATGGAGACGCGTTATGTCTCCTAGAGATGAATGTACTTTGGTGCGAAAAGTGCAAATCAATCCCAGAACAACAGCAAAGGACCTTGTAAAGATGCTGGAGGAAACAGGTACAAAAGTATCTATATCCACAGTAAAACGAGTCCTATATCGACATAACCTGAAAGGCCGCTCAGCAAGGAAGAACCCACTGCTCCAAAACCGCCATAAAAAAGCCAGACTACGGTTTGCAACTGCACATGGGGACAAAGATTGTACTTTTTGGAGAAATGTCCTCTGGTCTGATGAAACAAAAATACAACTGTTTGGCCATAATGACCATTGTTATGTTTGGAGGAAAAAAGGGGTCGCTTGCAAGCCGAAGAACACCATCCCAACCATGATGCACGGGGATGGCAGCATCATGCTGTGGGGGTGCTTTGCTGCATGGAGGAACTGGTGCACTTCACAAAATAGATGGAATCATGAGGAAGGAAAATTATGTGGATATATTGAAGCAACATCTCAAGACATCAGTCAGGAAGTTAAAGCGTGGTCGCAAATAGGTCTTCCAAATGAACAATGACCCCAAGCATACTTCCAAAGTTGTGGCAAAATGGATTAAGGAGAACAAAGTCAAAGTATTGGAGTGGCCATCACAAAGCCCTGACCTCAATCCTATAGAAGATTTATGGGCAGAACTGAAAAAGCGTGTGCGAGCAAGGAGTCCTACACACCTGACTCAGTTACCCCAGCTCTGTCAGGAGGAATGGGCCAAAATTCACCCAACTTGTAGTGGGAAGCTTGTGGAAGGCTACCCAAAACGTTTGACCCAAGATAAAAATGTTAAAGGCAATGCTACCAAATACTAATTGAGTGTATGTAAACTTCTGATCCACTGGGAATGTGATGAAAGAAATAAAACCTGATTTTTTTATTTAACTAGGCAAGTCAGTTAAGAACAAATTCTTATTTACAATGACATGATACACCGGCCAAACCTGGGCCAATTGTGTGCCGCCCTATGGGACTCCCAATCACTGCCGGTTGTGATACAGCCTGGAATCGAACCAGGGGGTCTGTAGTGACGCCTCAAGCACTGAGATGCAGTGCCTTAGACCGCTGCGCCACTCGGGAGCCCAAATCATTCTCTCTACTATTATTCTGACATTTCACATTCTAAAAATAAAGTGGGGATCCTAACTGACCTGAGACAGGGAATTTTTACTAGGATTAAATGTCACGAATTGTGAAAAACTGAGTTTAAATGTATTTGGCTAAGGTGTATGTAAACTTCCAACTTCAACTGTATGTTTTCCAGTTTCTTGAAATACTTTACAAATGCATCTTATTTCTATGCGGAAACTTAAATGGTCTACTCATTCCTTTGTAGTAGACGCTCTTATCCAGAACAACTTACAGTAGTGAGTGCATACATGTTAATACTTTCTCCCCGTAGGAATCGAACCCACAACCCTAACATTGCAAGCGCCATGCTCTACCAACTGAGCCACATCATCACATTACCACAACCCACTTGATGTCTCAATGTACTAAATTACTGTATTGTGCATTGTTTTTCTTCATGGTGGTGGAAAGTCAACAGGTACAAACCTAGATGACCAGCCTATGTACAATACTGTAATGTACATTTAATACTGCACAAAAAGGTTGTTTTTAATGTTATTTGATCAAGAAAAATATTTAATTTGATATAGGTGTATGCACTCACTACTCACTATTTTGTGTCTTTGCCCAAAACTTTGCACCTTTTTGATGTAAATGTTTGAGGACAGCGTTTGGTTCTTTCTTGATTCCATTAGAATGACAATCGCAGAGAAAGGGACAGGGCAACAACTCTTACTATTCCAACTATTGAATCCTACAAAATATGGTTCTTAATTATACAACTACCTTTTTTGCCAAAGTGTAGATGCTGAAAAAATGTTTTTGCTTACGCTACACATATATATATATTGGTCCGCTAATACAGGACTCGTAAAGGCCCAGAGCCCAACTTTTGTGAAAAGAATTTGAACAATGTATTTGAGTGTTTACCAGAATTTGTAACTTGAGTCTGACAATTATCTGAACAAAACAGAATCTGATAATACTTGTGGAATATAAAAATACTTGCTTGATATATGTTTTCCAGTTTCTAGAAATACTTTGCAAATGCAACTTATTTTTATGTGAAAACTGAAATGGTCTATTCATTCCTTTTCCAATTTATCAGACACTCTTATCCAGAGCAACTTACAGTAGTGAGTGCATACATTTTCATACTGGCCCCCCGTGGGAAACAAACCCACAACCCTGGCGTTGCAAGCGCCATGCTCTACCAACTGAGCTACAGGGGACTACATCACATCACATAACCACAAACTACTTGATGTCTCAATGTACTCAATTACTGTATTGTGCATCGTTTTTCTTCATGGTGATGGAAAGTCTACAGGTACAAACCTAGATGACCACCTATGTACAATACACTAATGTACATTTACATTAAGGGGTTTGTAAGGATAGTAAATTAATACTGCACAAAAAGTGGTTGTTTTCCATATTATTTAATCAAGAAAAATATTTCATTTAATTTGAATTGGATGTTTTGTGTCTTTGCCCATCACTTTGCACCTTTTAATGTAAATGTTTGAGGACAGGGTTTTGTTATTTCTGGATTCTATTACAATGACAATCGCAGAGAAAGGGACAGGGCAACAACTCTTACTATTCCAACTATTGAATCGTGCAAGATACTGTTCTTATTTATACTGTATGACTACCTTTTTTGCCAAAGAGGAGAAGCTGAAAAATGTTTTTGCTCGCGCTACAGATGTCTATATCTGTTCGCTAATACTAGTAAAGGCCCAGTGCACTACTTTTGTAAAAAGCATCTTCAGCACCCCTACTTCCCGCGGCTATGCGTTCATCCACGTTCTCAAACGTCAAATGTCAGAATTGCTCCAAACGTCAAATTTCGAAGTGTTTTTGTTGCTCCTGCTACTCTGTATCGTTCCATTTCTCAAAACTTCAAATTTTGAAGTAAAGGTTCTGAATGGTTAAGGTAAGGTTTGGGATAGGGTTACGCCCATCCGCCACCCCGTCCACACGCCCTAGCAAAACCCAAGCCTACTTGATGGTATTAGCGCTCACTGTTGCCCCTAGTGGCCAGGTTTGAAGGCATTTTCCAACGTCATCAGGGCATGGATAGCCGTCAAATTTCGGCGTCAATCTTAAAAAATCTCCCTGAATGAACACTTCAGCTAAAAGCTTTTTAAGAAAGTTCCTCCACTGAGTCTTGACGTTACAGTGTATCAAAAACGTCTAGCAGTAAAAATTATGAATTTGAAGTAGGCCTAAATTATGAACTTGAACGTGGACTGTTATTTACTTAACTTCGACTTCATTTCACCCTTCAGTGGGTAGCGGTTTTGTTTAATGTATATTTTTACCACATCCATCATTTTGAATTGAATCCAGTGTTTTGCATCCAGAGTAGTTCAACTATTTGACTTAGAGAGTGGCATTAGAGACCAAATGTGACCGACCGGCTCGATTCTGTCTGATGCAGGAAAATGTGAAATTGTGTTTTTTACATTGGATAAAAGTAGAGACTCAGCGCTAGAAAATTGTATATCATATTAGCTAGCTAGCTTGCTGTTGCTAGCTAATTTGTCCTGGGATATAAACATTAGGTTTTTATTTTACCTGAAATGCACAAGGTCCTCTACTCTGACAATTAATCCACAGATAAAAGGGTAAACCGAGTTTGTTTCTAGTAATCTCTCCTCCTTCAGGCTTCTTCTTCTTTGGATTTTATATGGCAGTTGGCAACCAACTTTAAGGTGCATTACCACAACTAACTGGACTGGCGTGTGGACCTCAGTTCATCTTTCAATCACCCACGTGGGTATATGCTCCTAAAATCCAATGAGGAGATGGAAGAGGCGGGACTTGCAGAGCGTCAAGCATCAAAAATAGAACCACGTTCTATTTTAGCGCCTGGCTACGCAGACGCGTGCAAGCAGTGTAGGTGTAATGATTGAATAACATGTATGTTTACATTTATTTTGCAACGCTCGCGCACGAAGGCGGTGTGGTCAGCATGTTAGCCCCACCCATCTCTTTAAGGATTCACATGTGAGGCCATGTGCTAAACAGAGTGAGTATAGTAGTGTGCTAAACAACCAAAGATTGGCACATGGTTTATGAACTGATACGCAAAACAACGCCGGATTTGTAGAAATTTTTCATTTACATTAATTTACATTTACATGTTAAATATATGGGGGATACAACCATCCCAGCTCTGCAGATTTTGCTGCGAAGAGACCTAATCATTAAATAATTTGTTTTGGTAGTGTCCATATGTAGCTTGTTTTTGGTCGAAGGTCCAGGAATGGTAGAAGAAGTCCAACATTTACCTAGAGCTAACTCTGCAGATAGCACTACTGGGTAATTTGAAAAGTCATAGTCAATCAATCAATAATATGATAATACTTTTAGCAAAAATGTTTCTTTAATTTACAATCTGTAGAAAGGTTCAAAACTTTTGTGAAACATCACAGCACAGTTGAAAAATATACTGGTTTATACTATGTCTATCGTCATGTCTGTATACAGTTGTCGCAGTGACATCATGAACATTCTATTGTCATCAGACATCAAACTTGCCGTTGTCGTTATGAAAGAGTATAAACACAAAAAGACAGGCTGCATGAAATCAGCAGCATGGTGGTCCAAAATAGCATAACTGGTGTATTTTAATACCTACAAAACCATCCTTTTAAACATTAATTTAGTATATGTCAATCTAGCAAACCAGGCAACTTAAAGCAACTTTCTAAACAATGTTTTGGTGTGTTTCTAGCTTAGTAGCTAGCTAGTTAACATTAATGACCATATCATATAGCTGACAACATCTTAACTTTAGCTAATTTGTATTACAGGAAAATAAACTCACAAGATAATCATTTACAAGTTCATGGCGAGTTAATTACAGAAAATAGCTTACGACTCTCTTATCCGTATAAATGGATAAACGCTTCTCCCTTTCTGTCACGGATGCCATGTTTGCCCTTAGTTTGAAAATGTAATCCGGAGACAGGTGTTTTATACAACAGCCTTCTGTTTGTTCTCTTTTTGACTCCCTTCGCATATTTGCAATCAAACACCTGAATTTTCTCCATCTCCTTAGCTATCATACTCTGCTTCCACCGGGCATTCCACTGATTTCAAAACTTGGTCCTCCAGAAAGTGGAGAGCATTAGCAACACTTTTGCAGTTCTTCGTGATATTGTTCAAAAAAGCAGCATTAGAAAGGATTACCTACACATACTGAGCACCTCATGTTATAGACAGAAGCATGCTTCATGGTAGACCAATCCAAACTCATCTTTTGGCATGTCCAGCCCATCCATTATCTCAGCCAATCATGGCTAGCGGGAAGGTTCCTGTCTTTTTCTGTGGCTAAAACAACTAGGCTCATAATTTAACAATTGTATTAGTATTTACAGATGGCATACACATTTGTTATTAAGGCACATGAAAGTTCTCATGTTCCAGAAGGCATTTCTGCCAAAAAAACACATTTTGATAAAAAAAAAGTTTACGTTCAAATGCCTCTCCTGTGAAGTAGTGACACGCAACATACTCCTAGTTTCCTGAAACGAGTCACAAATAAAGGTACAAATATGTATCTGTAGTCAGAAAATAGAGTGAATATATGTGTACAATGATGAAGGCCAGTGATGAAGATCCGTCTAGTGACTTGCAGGCGCCGAGGCCCAGCGTGATGACTCAATCATGATTTATGACATTGTCTGGATGGCTGACCATTTATTGGCTATCACAAGAGTCAAACACACCTTATCTATGGATTTCTCCGGGGCAGGATGTTCCCAAAGACCCTGGGAGCACAGACACCTTTGGAGGTGTAAAGACAGATAAACTTCAATCAACAAAATTAATGTTACTGTGTGTATTAAATTGCCTTGTTTGGTTTGTTTCAAGAGTTCATAAAAATATCTGCAAATGTTAATGTTCTATTGTACTGTAAGAGTGATGGATATTTTTTTAACAGAGTTAATGTGTTGATCTGTTTGCCGGACGGCTGTCAGTTCAAAGAGGGTTGACATAGATGTGCGCTCCTATCATTTAGAAAAGAATTGTGATGATTAGATTCAAGAATGTGTGTGATGTTTTTCTGCCTTTTGTTTTGACTAAGCAAAGTGATGTTAATTAGCCGATTGGAGATACTGAGATTTGCTACTCTGGGAAGAAGAAAAGATGAGTTGAAACTTTTCTCATGGAGGCATTGTTAAAACAATCTCCTGGTGTATGTTTCGTTACACTATAGTGAGTTTTTATACTTTCTTACTTAGATATTTTGTAACTTTGATAATTGTATTCTTATTGCATAACTATAATACATTTGATTACCTTTATATGGATACGAATGGTAGTCCTCATATTGCTAAGTAATATTCCTTTAATTATTCTTTGAAGTATGGTCTAATGGTAAATGTCATTCACACCACACATGACATATACACTATATATACAAAAGTATGTGGACACCCCTTTAAATTACTGGATTTGGCTATTTCAGCCACACCCGTTGCTGACATGTGTATAAATCGAGTACACAGCCATGCAATCTCCATAGACAAACATTGGCAGTAGAATGGCCTTACTGAGGAGCACCATCATATAATGCCACCTTGTGCAATGCCAAGCGTCAGCTGGAGTGGTATAAAGCTCACCGCCATTCGACTTTGGAGCAGTGGAAATGCATTCTCTGGAGTGATGAATCACGCTTCACCATCTGGCAGTCCGACGGACAAATCTGTGTTTGAAGGGTGATGCAAGACTCGCTACCTTGACTAGACCCATCGAATATGCTTATGGGCCTATAGCAATCACATAATTATGGAGTCAGATTATATACGCAACATAAACGCAACATGAAACAGTTGCACTTCATAGAAGGAAATCAGTCAATTGAAATAAATTCATTAGGCTCTAATCTATGGAGTTCACATGACTAGGCAGGGGCGCAGCCATGGGTGGGCCTGGGAGGGCATAGGCCCACACACAAGGCATAGGTCCAGCCAATAAGAAAAAAAAAATCCCAACAAAAGGGCTTTTTACAGACAGAAATACTCCTCAGCACCCCCCTCCCCCTCCTCAGATCCCGCAGGTGAAGAAGCCGGATGTTGAGGTCCTGCGCTGGTGTGGTTACACATGGTCTGCGGTTGTGAGGCCATTTGGATGTTTCTCTAAAATGACGTTGGAGGCGGCTTATGGTAGAGAAATTAACATTCAACTCTCTGGCAACAGCTCTGTTGGACATTCCTGGAGTCAGCATTCCAATTGCACACTCCCTCACAATTTTAGACATCTGTGGCATTGTGTTGTGTGACAAAACTGCACATTTTAGAGTGGCCTTTTATTGTCCCCAGCACAAGGTGCACCTGTGTAATGATCATGCTGTTCAATTAGCTTCTTGATATGCCACAACTGTCAGGTGGATGGATTATCTTGGCAAAGGAGAAATGCTCACTAACAGGGATGTAAACAAATTTGCGCACAACATTTGAGAGAAATACGATTTTTGTGGGTATGGAACATTTCTGGGATCTTTTACTTCAGCTCATGAAAAATGGGACCAACACTTTACATGTTGCATTTAGATTTTTGTTCAGTATATATTATGTTATATTATGGTCGTATTACTCCTACGCTAATTTCATATCAACAGAATACCTATCAACATATGTATCCTACTTCTTCCCACTATGACAGTTTCTAAGAGAAATGTGTTTGTTTTAGCTGCTATGTGGGCACATCTTCAAAGAGTTTTACATGATAGCTGTAAAATGCAACGCAAACTGGATTTCAGCAGACAAAACACATAAGCCAGGTGCAATCAGCCAGAGAACTGTATCGTGTGTGGGGGAAATGAACAGATGAATCCATGCTGGTTTTCTATATTTCAAGGGCGAGTTAGGAAAACCGATAGATGCTAGATGTTGCAGTTGGTTTATCTCTCCCTTAGTGGAGAGTTGGTGGGATCTGGAGAGTAGGTTCCATCATTAGGCAAATGCATCAGTGAGTCGACTGGCAGACATTGACTGGGAGTCAACCCTCATTTCTGATTCCGGGGGTGTCTGTGTGGCCCAAGAAGCCAGCACAGCCTGGAGTGACTCGCAAGCAGATTATCTCTTTCACCAGAAAAAAAAAATTCTGAAGCTATGGAACAGTTGGCACAGTCCTTGAACCTGCTGAAGATGCAAGAAAAAGCTTTCAAGAAAAGAGAGAGCTAGAGAGACATTGCTGTCCTTCTTATTCATGAAAAGTGAATTCTGAGATGCGAGGCTGCTGAATCAGTATTCAAGTCAATACATTGTTGAGAGGGGGCACATTCATGTTAGTAATTGGTTCACGTTGCAGTTATTAAAAATGAAAAAATGCAGTCAAAGAAGAGAGAAATTGTTTTCACTTTAGGGCTAAAACTTAAAACCACTTCTCTTATCTCAAGGTAGCCAGGCAATCTTGAGCCCAGTCTGGATTTTTTGGGTACATCTCATGGATCAAAATCGGGAAGTAAAATCCCCATGAAAGTTCCTAATGGTGTTAGAAATTAAACTGCGTGAGCAGCTCCATGAAATTACTGTAAATTGTGCAGCACAGTCTGATGAATGGAAAAGTGAGCTTCACAAGCGCTCGGGTTTCAGTACCAAAAGACAGAGAAATTGCATTTATACAAAGGGCATTCTTTCGCCATCACAAACACATACTGTATTTGGTATTCTCAACTCTTTTTTTCTGAGTTCCTCTTCTTAAAGCTTTGTGAAAACTGCACAACAACGCACAAGTAAATAAATATGGTTAAGGTGACAACATGGAGAAGTTATAAGGTTTTCAAGAAAATCCTTATAGAAATATCCCTGTTTTATAAAAGTATCCAAGTTTTGTCTTTTCTTACTGTACATCAACAACAAGATACATTTTGAAATGGTACTGTCTCCTTTCAGTGATCTGTCAATCAATATTATTGTTAATGGTGTACTCCAGCCACAAATCAGTGATGAAAGTTTAATCATGCCATTGTAGGAGTCCCTGTATAGATCATTTAGCTATTTGATTGTGAATTTTAGGACCTGTTTAGGTATAAAAAAATATATAATAATAATAATAATAATATGCCATTTAGCAGACACTTTTATCCAAAGCAACTTACAGTCATGCGTGCATACATTTTTGTGTATGGGTGGTCCCGGGGATCGAACCCACTACCCTGGCGTTACAAGCGCCGTGCTCTACCAGCTGAGCTACAGAGGACTACATAAATGTCTTTAGCGATAAAATATTGAATTTGGCCTTTTTTACCATAGCCCATAGAAACACAGTGAATAACACATTCATAAATGGCAAAAACGTTTTGAAGTGTCTGTCCTATATCTAGGAGATTAAAGAAAGCTCAGGAAATATTGTAGCTTTTTTTGGACACAAATTTAACTCCTTATTTTTGTTGGCACAAAACTACCTCGATACTTCCATTCATTTGTATGGGTCACCTTCAGACGAGTCCCGTGACACTTGTGGGGGTCGTAGAGCAAAACGGAGAACATCATGTTTGTGAGAGTCTCGTGTTTATATAAAGTGGTCAAAATAGTTTTAGGCCAAACTGTTCGGACGATGATTTGGTGAGAAGACCGATTTTTGGGATGTCTCATGGTCTGACAAACACCGCTCTATGACCCCCACAAGCGTCTTGGGACTTGTCTGAAGTCAGTACAGCCGATCTGCTAACTTCTAATATGACCCCTCTGTGTAAAGGTGAGACTCTCATGAACACGGACATGTCGGTTGTTTCGCTCTAGGATGCCCACAGGCCACACAAGTCTCGTCTGAAAGTCCCCCGGTACCAGTTGAAAAAAGTTCAAATGGAGTATATATGGAGACTGTTTAGTGCCAAAAATAAGGGGTAAAAATAAGATATATACTTTCTTAGATCTCTCAGATATAGGACAGACACTTCAGAACAAACTTCCTTTAGATTTTTTTGTGGGGACTATCTGTTGTAGTGAATCTGTTATTCAATGTGTTTTTATGGGCTAATAGCAGTAAGGCCAAAAATTATTTTTCATCAAATACATGTTTTTATGAAAAAAAATTGATACTTCAAGGGGTCTTAAAATTCAAAATCAAAATGATCCTTTGTATGACCTTCTTAAAACAATTTCATATAGCTTAGTAGTTAGGTTTAAATGCAGGGGTCAACCAGCTCAAGGGTGCAATACCTTCGGGCATGCCTTTGCACAAACTGCCAAATGGGAGAGGCTGCTAGGCACAAGTGATGCCTCTAAAGGAGACAGGTGTTGCTTTTCACAGTGTGAGATAGGGAAAATCATTTTTGGCCCTCTGTCTTTCTTTTGTGACATAAGTGATGGGTTGAGGGGAGGTGAGGGAGGCGGTGGAGGCATAGCTTCAGGTTGTATTGGGAACTGTTTGGTGTCTATGGATGAAAAACTTTGGGGACTAATTGTGAAGGTTTTAGCCATCCGAATCTGCATGTTCACTTAAGTAGGCAATGAATAATAGCTAAGAGGAGTGCATCCCAATCTCATTAGGGCCCGGTGTAACAATTCAACTCACACCTCCTCTGTAGACATCTCAGCAGGGTACATGCAGCCCAACAGTCAAGGGTCGTGTTGCTGCTCTCCGTTCATTCTCCCCTGTCCAACTCCAGACACCTGTGGTGGTTAGTAAGTGAAGGCTCTCAGATCTTTCTCAACTACTTGGCACATTTTTAAAAAATGCTGCCTTTTATGACACTGCATCACATCACTGCATGCATTTACTTTCTAGTTAGAAACCCACCTCTGCTGCTGTTATGAAGTTGTATGCTGACTTTTCCAATGTAGTTGCAAAATCCCTGGCCTCAAAAGGTTTATACTGTATACAGCCTGGTAAAGCAGTGGAAGCTATACAGCCTACAACAAAAATGTGTGCTGTTGGGGGACACTTGAGGACTGGAGTTGGGATACGCTGCAGTAGGCTGTATATGCTTCCACTGCTTTACTAGGCTGTACACAGTATAAGCCTTTGGAGTTGGGAAACACTGGTCTACTGTATATACAGCCACCTATAGCCTAGCCAAGCAACACCGTAGTGTGGGCATGCATTCTCATCACAGACCCTGTGCAGGCAGGGAGATGCACCATCACACAGTCTGTTGACTAAAATGTGAGGGGGAGTTTTTCTGCCCACCCCTACGCATCCTGAGTATTGCAGTGATTACTAGTTGCAAGGCTCATACATCATAAAGGCCCATCGGACAAAGAGGATCACACTGCACCCAGGGGAACGGCGGCTGCCGAGGAGGTTAAACTTTGCGACGATAACAGCCAGGATGAAAGGAGTATAATTAATGCTCTATGAGGTAAACCTATGACTTGCTTCTTCTGTATTAGCCAGCACAATCTGATACAAGTAGAAAGGACAGAGGGGGGGAAATACAAAGAAGAAAAAACTGAACTGGCGGATAGAAGAAAAAAAAAAACTATGAGGAGCTAGGAAACGGTTCTCTCCCGTTTTCTGGGCTCAGTCTTGCTCTGTCTCATCTTATTAAAAAGCTAATGCAACTGTCTGTTCTAATACTGGAGAGCAGCTTTTAAATTTTTTCTTTCTCCCTCACACCCTTTTTCTATTCCGTTCACCAGTAATCTGTGCTGTGCCAGCAGACGATAAGACGGGGCACGTCCGCCGCTTCATAGCCATGGTTTCGCCTGGCTTTGTGGGAGCTTGAGTTGCACAATCATTAGTCTGAAAAACTTTGGAGTAGAAGAGAGAATAAGTAAACTTTTCCAGGTGTATTTTATGGCGAATTTTGCTGTAGTTCTTAGGGTTTCTGTGTTGATTTTGCTTGCCAGAAACCTGAAAGAAGGAAGAGCACATCCCTTCTTTGTTTTATGTACAAGGAAAGCTCAGTCTTGGGGCCTTTGAAGTGCACAAAGTGGTAGAGCTTATGGAGGTATTGTTGCTGAGGAGAGGGATGAATTCTGGAATTAATTTAAATCTACGGAATTAACTCCTACTGGCTCAGCTATTGTAAGGATCAAGCACGTGTTACTGGACCTTGAATACAAACTAAGAACCCCCAGGCAAAATGGGAAGGGCTCTCAAGCTCTACTCCTATAAATAATGATTTAGTACTAGTAATAGTAGTATGATAGTAAATAAATGATACGATTATATGGAAACACAATTAAAGACTCATGATTCATTCTCAATGGATACACTAGTAAATCACAATAACACTTCGCATTAAAACATGTATTTTATCTCTCCCAGAGAACCAGTAAGGTATCACATTTAGTCATGGACACATTTTGATGACAGGTGGTGAAAGACAAAGTAAATGATTTATTGAGCAATATGCATATAAGTCACAGCCCCCACTGGTATCTGCAAAATCCCTCACCCCTGGAAGTCTGCATGGGTATATTTGACTCAGGAAAAATCTCTCTGGCAATAGAACAGTGTATATCATGTATATACTTTGCTAGTCATGAGGTTGTCTGGAGTATACTGGAAAGATAAAGCCCTCTTATTCATTATTATTGAGCTTCTCATCAGTCTTTTATTATTCTAAATTAATATTTGTTACCTTTCCAACATAAAAATGTGTATCTCTCTATCCAAGCATAAATTATATGCCATTTACGAGTTCTGATGATAATTATTTAAGGACATTGACATTTCCAGATGGGTATTTAAATACTTACATTCCTTTGCTGATATGTCAGACTAGGGGATCTCTACTTATTTCATGAGTCAGTCTTATGCAATATTTTGGCATGCCATGCATTTTGATAAGTGTCCAGTGATGGCAGTCAACTTGGCTGTATTGATGTTGTATTGTTTAAGAAATGAAGTTGATTTGGCTGACAACACAACTGATGCAATGCTAGTTGAGGAATGAAGCCTTTTCAGGGTAAGGTATACAGACCTTTTAAAAGTATAATCTATTGGACAAACTCAGCAAAGGATAAAACATGGCTGGGGTATTGTGCCAACAGAAGTGGTTATATTGACTGTCAAAATAGTGCAGCTATTCCAATGAATCTGGCACTTTTTCAACTTTTGTGAAACATTGTAGTTTTCCAAAATGCCAAGCGTGTGCAAAGCTGTCATCAGGGCAAAGGGTGGCTATACTAATCTCAAATACTTTTTTGGTTACTACATGATTCCATGTGTGTTATTTCATAGTTCTAAAATGTAGAAAATAGTAAAAATAAAGAAAAACCCTGGAATGAGTAGGTGTGTCCAAGCTTTTGACTGGTACTGTATGAGTTTTATGATTGTGCGGTTGTAGAGGGCTTTCATACATGCTGTAAACGCACAGTGAAGAAGATGTAGGTAGACGCGGCTTAGAATTTTAAGAATACCTTTACTTTTGGAAACTCAATATCAAATTGTGTTCCAGCTGTATTTTTGAGTCTGCCCCAGAGGTTTATATTTTAGATTTTATTAGGATCACCATTAGCCGACACTGCTTGGAGATGTTAAGGTTATGTACAGTTGAAGTCGGAAGTTTACATACACTTAGGTTGGAGTCATTAAAACACGTTTTTCAACAACTCCACACATTTCTTGTTAACAAACTATAGTTTTGGCAAGTCGGTTAGGACATCTACTTTGTGCATGACACAGGTAATATTTCCAACAATTGTTTACAGACAGATTATTTCACTTATAATTCACTGTATCACAATTCCAGTGGGTCAGAAGTTTACATACACAAAGTTGACTGTGCCTTTAAACAGCTTGGAAAATTCCAGAAAATGATGTCATGGCTTTAGAAGCTTCTGATAGGCTAATTGACATCATTTGAGTCAATTGGAGGTGTACCTGTGGATATATTTCAAGGCCTACCTTCAAACTCAGTGCCTCTTTGCTTGACATAATGGGAAAATCAAAAGAAATCAACCAAGACCTCAGAAAAAAAGGTAGACCTCCACAAGTCTTGTTCATCCTTGGGAGCAATTTCCAAATGCCTGAAGGTACCACGTTCATCTGTACAAACAATAGTACGCAAGTATAAACACCATGGGATCATGCAGCCATCATACCGCTCAGGAAGGAGACGCGTTCTGTCTCCTAGAGATGAATGTACTTTAGTGCGAAATGTGCAAATCAATCCCAGAACAACAGCAAAGGACCTTGTGAAGATGCTGGAGGAAACAGGTACAAAATATCTATATCCACAGTAAAACGAGTCCTATATCGACATAACCTGAAAGGCTCAGCAAGGAAGAAGCCACTGCTCCACAACCGCCATAAAAAACCCAGACTACAGTTTGCAACTGCACATTGGGACGAAGATCGTACTTTTTGGAGAAACGTCCTCTGGTCTGATGAAACAAAAATAGAACTGTTTGGCAATAATGACCATCGTTATGTTTGGAAGAAAAAGGGGAAGGCTTGCAAGCCGAAGAACACCATCCCAACCGTGAAGCACAGGGGTGGCAGCATCATGCTGGGGGGGTGCTTTGCTTCAGGAGGGACTGGTGCACTTCACAAAATAGATGGCTTCATGAGGAAGGACAATTATATGGATATATTGATGCAACATCTCAGGACATCAGTCAGGAAGTTAAAGGTTGGTCGAAGAATAGGTCTTCCAAATGGACAATGACCCCAAGCATACTTCCAAAGTTTTGGCAAAATGGCTTAAGGACAACAAAGTCAAGGTATTGGAGTGGCCATCGCAAAGCCCTGACCTCAATCCTATAGAACATTTGTGGGCAGAACTGAAAAAGCGTGTGCGAGCATGGAGGCCTACAAACCTGACTCAGTTACACCAGTTCTGTCAGGAGGAATGGGCCAAAATCCACCCAACTTATTGTGGGACGCTTGTGGAAGGCTTGACCCAAGTTAAACAATTTAAAGTCAATGCTACCAAATACTAATTGAGTGTATGTAAACGTCTGACCCACTGGGAATGTGATGAAAGAAATTAAAGCTTAAATAAATAATTCTCTCTACTATTATTCTGCCATTTCACATTCTTAAAATAAAGTGGTGATCCTAACTGACCTAAGACAGGGAATTTTTACTAGGATTAAATGTCAGAAATTGTGAAAAACTGAATTTAAATGTATTTGGCTAAGGTGTATGTAAACTTCCGACTTCAACTGTAGATGTGGTGAGGCTTGAAAGAACATTCAAGATTGTATTTTATGGCTCTTCTCCAAGACATAGGGAGAATGTTTCCCTCTATTACTACCGGGAGGTTACTGACACTTGTGTGGTAAATCTATGCTATCATATCACCCAGAAGGAAGAGCCATGTTATGACTAGACGCTGATACAAGTCGCTAATAGCCATCCTTCAAGACAAGAGGATAAGCTTTCCAATCACACGTAAAATGCATACTTCCACGTTACTGTTCAGGGGAAAGTGCAAGGGTGGCATTAATTGAAAATTAGAGAGCAGCAGAACTGAGCAAAATACCTTGCAGCATCTTAGCAAACAACTAGCACGAAGCACTATTTACCAGGCTTCTCTTCTAGCCTCCCACTCGTCTATCTCAGATAACCTTGGGTGGGTGGACTACATTTTCTGTTCCACCAAAACTACTGTGCCAGCAACCTTTACCAGATAGGCAATTAGGACAGAAGTATTGAAAGAGATGGGGGATCATTAAAAGCAAGTCATACTGAGGAAACAATTAATTATTTAAGGGGTGGTACATATTAAGAAATTGATTCATATGAAGGCCAAGGCCTAAAATCCTCTGAAGATATGCATGTTGAATCAATAACATACTAGCTGTCCCTTACTTACCAATGTATGATGGGAACAAACTCAATGTGAATCGGCTTGATGTGACAAACGGGTTGAAATGTGAACGCAGCTCTTCTAGGCAAAAAGCTGACTAGGTGTTTGAATTCTTCTACAGTAAATGTACTATAGTGGTACACAATACATGAATTTACACTTTTGTAGGGAGGTCACACTTAGAGTAGCCATTTACCCACAGTATAAACAGTGTATTTAAACTGTAGCAAGCTAGCAATAATCATTTTTCTGTAAAATTGCTGGTTACAGAAATTCCCTCGCATTTTCCTCCATGTCGTGTAAAGCCTGTAAAACTACTGTGAAATGTCCTAAAGTAACTCCAAGAGGAAATTATTGACTGTATTTGGTTTCAAGTATGTCATGTGTGGGTTGCTTCCCTGAGCCACACACATGAAATAGCCTCAGTAAAATCTAGGCCCAGAATGGATCGATAGCTATTGATAACTCCTGGTTGGCAGACATTGGAGTTCTTCTAAATAGGTTTTTTATTGCACGTAAGGTACAAAAATGCATTGGAAAAGCTAGAGAAGGTATGGATAAAAATAAGTCGGCCTAAGATAAAAAATATTGAATGTCTACTTTAAATGTTTTTCCCAGCATAACTTTGCACTCAATTACTCCATCTTCTAAGATCCCTTATTGATGTCACCTGTTAAATCCACTTCAATCAGTGTAGAGGAAGGGGAGGAGACAGGTTAAAGAATATTTTTTAAGCTTTGAGACAATTGAGAAAAGGATTGTGTGCCATTCAGAGGGTGAATGGAAAGACAAAATATTTAACTGCCTTTGAACGGGGTATGGTAGTAGGTGTGGGGCACTGGTTTGACTGTGACAACAACAGCAACATTGCTGGGTTTTTCACGCTAAACAGTTTCCTGTGTGTATCAACAGTGGTCCACCACCCAAAGAACATCCAGCCAACTTGACACAACTATGGGAAGCATTGGAGTCAACATGGGCCAGCATCCCTATGGAACGCTTGTAGAGTCCATGCCCCGACGAATTGAGGTTGTTCTGAGGACAAAAGGGTGTGCAACTCAATATTAGGAAGGTGTCCCTAATGTTTTGTACACTCAGTGTTTATATTGTAATACAGTTGAAAAATACAACATAATATCCTCATGTCTTTGTGGAATACACCACCTGATCGTCACTCTTAGGGGGTTCTTGGCAGTGAGTGGTCAAATCAAATCAAATCAATTTTTATTTGTCACATACACGTGTTTAGCAGATGTTATTGCGGGTGTAGCGAAATGCTTGTGCTTCTAGCTCCGACAGTGCAGTAATATCTAACAAGTAATATCTAACAATTTCACAACATATACCTAATACACACAAATCTAGTAAGGAATGGAATTTAAGAATATGTACATATATATGGACAAGAAATGACAGAGCGGCATGGACTAAGATACAGTAGAATAGTATAGAAGAGAATACAGTACACACATATGAGATGAGTAGTGCAAGATATGTAAACATTATTAAAGTGACTAGTGTTCCATTTCTTAAAGTGGCCAGTGATTTCAATAGGCAGCAGCAGCCTCTAATGTGCTAGTGATGGCTATTTAACAGTCTGATGGCCTTGAGATAGAAGCTGTTTTTCATTCTCTCGGTCCCAGCTTTGATGCACCTGTACTGACCTCGCCTTCTGGATGATAGCGGGGTGAACAGGCAGTGGCTCGGATGGTTGATGTCCTTGATGATCTTGTTGGCCTTCCTGTGACATCGGGTGCTGTAGGTGTCTTGGAGGGCGGGTAGTTTGCCCCCGGTAATGCGTTCGGCAGACCACACCACCCTCTGGAGAGCCCTGCGGTTGCAGGTGGTGCAGTTGCTGTATCAGGCGGTGATACAGCCCGACAGGATGCTCTCAATTGTGCATCTGTAAAACTTTGTGAGGGTTTTATGTGCCAAACCAAATTTCTCTGTTGCTCCTTCTTCACCACACTGTCTGCGTCGGTGGACCATTTCAGTTTGTCAGTGATGTGTACGCCAAGGAACTTGAAGCTTTCCACCTTCACCACTGCGGTCCCATCGATGTGGATAGGGGGTGCACCCTCTGCTGTTTCCTGAAGACCACGATCATCTCCTTTGTTTTGTTGACGTTGAGTGAGAGGTTATTTTCCTGACACCACACTCCCAGAGCACTCACCTCCTCCCTGTAGGCGGTCTCGTCATTGTTGGTAATCAAGCCTACTACTGTTGTGTCGTCTGCAAACTTGATGATTGAGTTGGAGGCGTGCTTGGCCACGCAGTCATGGGTGAACAGGGAGTACAGGAGGGGGCTGAGCACGCACCCTTGTGGGGCCCCAGTGTTGAGGATCAGCGAAGTGGAGATGTTGTTTCCTACCTTCACCACCTGGGGGCGGCCCATCAGGAAGTCCAGGACCCAGTTGCACAGGGTGGGGTTCAGACCCAGGGCCTCGAGCTTAATGATGAGCTTGGAGGGTACTATGGTGTTGAATGCTGAGCTATAGTCAATGAACAGCATTCTTACATAGGTATTTCTCTTGTCCAGATGGGATAGGGCAGTGTGCAGTGTGATTGCGATTGCATCGTCTGTGGATCTATTGGGGCGGTAAGCAAATTGAAGTGGGTCTAGGGTGACAGGTAAGGTAGAGGTGATATGATCCTTGACTAGTCTCTCAAAGCACTTCATTATGACAGAGGTGAGTGCTACGGGGAGATAGTCATTTAGTTCAGTTACCTTTGCTTTCTTGGGTACAGGAACAATGGTGGCCATCTTGAAGCATATGGGAACAGCAGACTGGGAAAGGGAGAGATTGAATATGTCCATAAACACACCAGCCAGCTGGTCTGCGCATGTTCTGAGGACGCGGCTAGGGATGCCATCTGGGCCGGCAGCCATGCGGGGGTTAACATGCTTAAATGTCTTACTCACGTCGGCCATGAAGAAGGAGAGGCCACAGTCCTTGGTAATGGGCCTCGTCGGTGGCACTGTGTTATCCTCAAAGCGGGCAAAGAAGATGTTGAGCTTGTCTGGAAGTGAGAAGTCGGTGTCGGCGAGGTGGCTGGTTTTCTTTTTGTGGTCCGTGATTGTCTGTACACCCTGCCACATACGTCTTGTGTCTGAGCCGTTGAATTGCGACTCCATTTGTCTCTATATTGATGTTTTGCAAGTTTAATTGCCTTCCGGAGTGAGTAGCTACACTGTTTGTATTCTGCCATATTCCCAGTCACCTTGCCATGGTTAAATGTGGTGGTTCGCGCTTTCAGTTTTGCGCGAATGCTGCCATCTATCCACGGTTTCTGGTTAGGGTAGGTTTTAATAGTCACAGTGGGCAGAACATCTCCTATACACTTCCTGATAAACTCAGTCACCTTTTCAGTGTATTCGTCTAAATTATTTTCACAAGCTACCCGGAACATATCCCAGTCTGCGTGATCAAAACAATCTTGAAGCGTGGATTCTGATTGGTCAGACCAGCGTTGAATAGTCCTTAGCACGGGTACTTCCTGTTTGAGTTTCTGCCTATAGGAAGGGAGGAGCAAAATGGATTTATGGTCAGATTTGCCGAAAGGAGGGCTGGGGAGGGGCTTATAACCATCCCGGAAGTTCGTATAGCTATGGTCGAGGATTTTAGCAGCACGAGTACAACAGTCGATATGTTGATAGAACTTCGGCAGCCTAGTCCTCAAATTTGCTTTGTTAAAATTCCCGGCTACAATACATGCAGCCTCAGGATATGTGGTTTCCAGTTTGCATAAAGTCCAGTGAAGTTCTTTGAGGGATGTCGTGGTATCGGCTTGAGGGGGGATATACACGGCTGTGACTATAACAAAATTATCTTGGGAGATAATACGGTTGGCATTTGATTGTGAGGTATTCTAGGTCGGGTGAACAAAAGTACTTGAGTTCCTGTATCTTACTACAATTACACCATGAGTCGTTAATCATGAAACACACACCTCTGCCCTTCTGCTTCCCGGAGAGAAGCGATGAACTGTGAACCCATTTGGCTGGACCGATTTTGACAGAATATCCCCAGAGAGCCATGTTTCCGTGAAACAGAGTATGTTACAGGCCTTGATGTCTCTCTGGAAAGAAATCCTTGCCCGGAGCTCGTTGACCTTGTTAACCAGAGTCTGAACATTAGCAAGTAGTATACTTGGAAGCGGTGGGTGGTGTGCGCGCCTCCTAAGTCGAACCAGCAGGCCGCTCCAAGTGCCTCTCCTCTGCCAGCGATGCTTTGGGTCAGCCGCTGGAATCAATTCAATTGCCCTGTGGAGAGCAAACAAAGGATCTGCTTCGGGAAAGTCGTATTCCTGGTCGTAATGCTGGTGAGTTACCGCCGCTCTGATATCCAATCGTTTTTCCCGGCTGTATGTAATGATACAAAACACTTTTTGAGCTAATAATGTAAAAAAATAATACATAAAAAAACAAAATACCGCAAAGTTTCCTAAGAGCTAGTCACATCTTCATTGCCGCTAGGAACTGGTATGGCCCAGGGAACGATGCCCAATCAATTAATAAGTGCTGGGTATAGCTCTGAGCTGCAAAAAGCGCAAAAAGCCTTGCAGACTGTGGAGGCTCCCCAGTGGACCTGATCCCTAGTTGCCACTGCACTCCAGTGCACACAGTTTCCAAGAATATCTCTCTGCGGAGCCCTGCTCCGAGATAAGAGGAGGAAGGTGCTAACCTGTTGATAAGGTGGTGGTAAGGTCGGCCACTCTTCCCTCACCACTTGCAAACAGGCCATTGCCATCGAAATCCCCCTCGTGTGTAATAGTGGGAGCTCCTTTGGAGCAATAATCAAAGTCTCTAGCTTTTTTCCATTCAAAAAAGGGGACACATTGGCAAACACTGCCACGCTGCTGTGGGAAGGGGGAGCCAATCGTTCACGGTCCAGGCACATGTTTCACATTTCTTCAAAGACACTGAGCTGGTTGCAGTCACAGTGGAACTGTTTCTATTTCTTTTACATAGTAATGCTCAGATGAATTTATTTTGGAAATAAAATCTGTGAGGTTGATGGTCTCGGATAGGGAGACCTGAAAACCTCTTAACTAAATTTCTTATCGGCTATATCAAAGTTTAATGAGCATGAAATCCGTTTTACAGTCTTACGCATGCTCTTTGTATGCCATTAGCTACATAGTCTCCATGAGACCCCTTAGAGCTAAATGTTACCATGAAACACATTAGGAGACATTAGACAGTCTCGGTTTGTCAGGCCCTTTCATTCATTTCCTATTTTTCTTCATTTCTTTCTCACTCTCATAAGGGGGGAGTGTACCAGCCAAGTCTAGGTCCAAAAGGCTCCTTAACTGCTTCTACCCACAGCTACCTGGACTATTTGCATTGACTCCATTTTTTTACGCTGCTGCTACTCGCTGTTTATTATCTATGCATTTGGCTGTGTGATAAAAAACCTTCTAGCCTTGAGAAAATACCTGAGGCAAATATGTATGCTTAATAATTTTGCTATAAACTGTAATGTCCTGAATGTGATTAAATGATTTATTCTTTCAGAGGCAATAATAGGTAGCTGCTATTCAATCTTGCATAGCTTTTCAAAAAGTTTGTGGTCATACGCACATCCTTAAAAAACGTACATGCTGGGTTAAGGAAGTATGAATAAAAAAGAATAGAAAGGCCTGCACACTGAATATGGTCCCAATTACCAGCTTTATTGACGTTTCACTCCAACACAGATCTTCGTCAGGTCAAGAAAAAGATCAGTGTTTGAACGATATGTTGTCACTAAAACAGGTAATTGGTAGCATATTCAGTGTGCAGGCCTTTCTGTTCTTTTTTAAGTACCCTTGTCCTTTACACATATGTTTCTGTTGTTCCTGAAGTATGGTCGCTACTATACCATACATCTGAACACGCAGTACAGTAGGCCTATATGATGACAGATGGCATTTGAACGATTTTTTCCTCTCAAGTTCAAACCAAAATGGCTTCAGAATCCGTATTATTTCCAAATAAAATCATAACTGACTGTGAAATTACCAAGGGGCTCTGCATGACAGTTTGTTATGACTGAGCCGCCATTGAGAGAGCTGCAATGCATTTTTCATGACTACACTACACAGACTACTATGTGCCATCTCTGCGGATCACATGAATTAGACTGTGGTTCATTTGATATGTCACAAGAACTGAATAAACTTTGTAAGGGGTTTTACTCAGTGGGAAATGTTCAGTTCAGGGTGGATGAATTAGACACAAAGAAGGCAGCTTGGGAAATAGAAGAATGGTTCACTGGAATCTGGAATTTGCTTTATGTGACTGTAAGATCTTCTTCAAAGACACTAAGCTAGGTTGCAGTCACAGTGATACAGTTTCTATTGCTTTGACATAATAATACTCAGTGGTAGCCGGGCAGAGTACTCCAGTCGGGAGAGTACTCCAGACATGTTTCCACAAAAAGAGTGAGTTCGAAAATAATCAATCTGTATTTAATTTGTGGAGAACAGTATACAGTATAACCGTACATTATGTATTATCAAGAAAAAAGGCTATGGATTTATCTGTGCAAATCAGTTTACCTTTTAACTTTTATCTGTGAGGCTGGTGGTCTCGGATAGGGAGACCTGAAAACCTCTTAACTACATTACTTATCCGCTACATCAAAGTTGAATGGTCATGCAAGTAATTTTACAGTCTTTCGCATACTCTTTGTATGCCATTACCTACCTACGTCTCCATGAGACCCCATAGAGCAAAATTATACCAAGAAACACATTAAAGGCAACATTTGACAGTTTCGATTTGTCTGCCCCTTCATTCATTTCCTCTTTTTCTTAATTTATTTATCTGACTCTCATGAGGAGAGAGTGTATATAGAGTTGAAGTCAGAAGTTTACATACACCTTAGCAAAATACATTTAAACTCAGTTTTTCACAATTCCTGACATTTAATCCTAGTAAAAAATCCCTGTATTAGGTCAGTTAGGATCACCACTTTATTTTAAGAATGTGAAATGTCAAAATAATAGTGCAGAGAATGATTTACTTCAGCTTTTATTTATTTCATCACATTCCCAGTGGGTCAGAAGTTCACATACACTCAATTAGTATTTGGTAGCATTGCCTTTAAATTGTTTAATTTGGGTCAAACAATTTGGGTAGCCTTCCACAAGCTTCCCACAATAAGTTGGGTGAATTATGGCCCATTCCTCCTGACATACAGTGGGGAAAAAAAGTATTTAGTCAGCCACCAATTGTGCATGTTCTCCCACTTAAAAAGATGAGAGAGGCCTGTAATTTTCATCATAGGTACATGTCAACTATGACAGACAAATTGAGAAAAAAATTCCAGAAAATCACATTGTAGGATTTTTAATGAATTTATTTGCAAATTATGGTGGAAAATAAGTATTTGGTCACCTACAAACAAGCAAGATTTCTGGCTCTCACAGACCTGTAACTTCTTCTTTAAGAGGCTCCTCTGTCCTCCACTCGTTACCTGTATTAATGGCACCTGTTTAAACTTGTTATCAGTATAAAAGACACCTGTCCACAACCTCAAACAGTCACACTCCAAACTCCACTATGGCCAAGACCAAAGAGCTGTCAAAGGACACCAGAAACAAAATTGTAGACCTGCACCAGGCTGGGAAGACTGAATCTGCAATAGATAAGCAGCTTGGTTTGAAGAAATCAACTGTGGGAGCAATTATTAGGAAATGGAAGACATACAAGACCACTGATAATCTCCCTCGATCTGGGGCTCCACGCAAGATCTCACCCCGTGGGGTCAAAATGATCACAAGATCGGTGAGCAAAAATCCCAGAACCACACGGGGGGACCTAGTGAATGACCTACAGAGAGCTGGGACCAAAGTAACAAAGCCTACCATCAGTAACACACTACGCCGCCAGGGACTCAAATCCTGCAGTGCCAGACGTGTCCCCCTGCTTAAGCCAGTACATGTCCAGGCCCGTCTGAAGTTTGCTAGAGTGCATTTGGATGATCCAGAAGAGGATTGGGAGAATGTCATATGGTCAGATGAAACCAAAATATAACTTTTTGGTAAAAACTCAACTCGTCGTGTTTGGAGGACAAAGAATGCTGAGTTGCATCCAAAGAACACCATACCTACTGTGAAGCATGGGGGTGGAAACATCATGCTTTGGGGCTGTTTTTCTGCAAAGGGACCAGGACGACTGATCCGTGTAAAGGAAAGAATGAATGGGGCCATGTATCGTGAGATTTTGAGTGAAAACCTCCTTCCATCAGCAAGGGCATTGAAGATGAAACGTGGTTGGGTCTTTCAGCATGACAATGATCCCAAACACACCGCCCGGGCAACGAAGGAGTGGCTTCGTAGAAGCATTTCAAGGTCCTGGAGTGGCCTAGCCAGTCTCCAGATCTCAACCCCATAGAAAATCTTTGGAGGGAGTTGAAAGTCCGTGTTGCCCAGCGACAGCCCCAAAACATCACTGCTCTAGAGGAGATCTGCATGGAGGAATGGGCCAAAATACCAGCAACAGTGTGTGAAAACCTTGTGAAGACTTACAGAAAACGTTTGACCTGTGTCATTGCCAACAAAGGGTATATAACAAAGTATTGAGAAACTTTTGTTATTGACCAAATACTTATTTTCCACCATAATTTGCAAATAAATTCATTAAAAATCCTAAAATGTGATTTTCTGGATTATTTTTTCTCATTTTGTCTGTCATAGTTGACGTGTACCTATGATGAAAATTACAGGCCTCTCTCATCTTTTTAAGTGAGAGAACTTGCACAATTGGTGGCTGACTAAATACTTTTTTTCCCCAATGTAGCTGGTGTAACTGAGTCAGGTTTGTAGGCCTCCTTGCTCGCAAACGCTTTTTCAGTTCTGCCCACAAATGTTCTATAGGATTGAGGTCAGGGCTTTGTGATGGCCACTCCAATACCTTGACTTTGTTGTCCTTAAGCCATTTTGCCACAACTTTGGAAGTATGCTTGGGGTCATTGTCCATTTGGAAGACCCATTTGCGACCAAGCTTCAACTTCCTGACTGGTCTTGAGATGTTGCTTCAATATATCCACATAATTTTCCTTCCTCATGATGCCATCTATTTTGTGAAGTGCACCAGTCCCTCCGGCAGCAAAGCACCCCCACAGCATGATGCTGCCACCCCCGTGCTTCACGGTTGGGATGGTGTTCTTCGGCTTGCAAGCATTCCCCTTTTTCCTCCAAACATAACAATGGTCATTATGGCCAAACAGTTCTATTTTTGTTTCATCAGACCAGATGACATTTCTCCAAAAAGTACGATATTTGTCCCCATGTGCAGTTGCAAACCATAGTCTGGCTTTTTTTATGGCGGTTTTGGAGCAGGTTATGTCGATATAGGACTCGTTTTACTGTGGATATAGATACATTTGTACCTGTTTCTTCCAGCATCTTGCTGTTGTTCTGGGATTGATTTTGTACCAAAGTACGTTCATCTCTAGGAGACAGAACGCGTCTCCTTCCTGAGCGGTATGACGGCTGCGTGGTCCTATGGTGTTTATACTTGCGTACTATTGTTTGTACAGATGAACGTGGTACGTTCAGGCATTTGGAAATTGCTCCCAAGGATGAACCAAACTTGTGGAGGTCTACAATTTTTTTTCTGAGGTCTTGGCTGATTTCTTTTGATTTTCCCATGATGTCAAGCAAAGAGGCACTGAGTTTGAAGGTAGGCCTTGAAATACATCCACAGGTACACCTCCAATTGACTCAAATGATGTCAATTAGCCTATAAGAAACTTCTAAAGCCATGACATCATTTTCTGGAATTTTCCAAGCTGTTTAAAGGCACAGTCAATTTAGTGTATGTAAACTGCTGACCCACTGGAATTGTGATTCAGTGAATTATAAGTGAAATAATCTGTCTGTAAACAATTGTTGGAAAAATTACTTGTGTCATGCACATAGTAGATGTCCTAACGACTTGCCAAAACTATAGTTTGTTAACAAGAAATTTGTGGACTGGTTGAAAAACAAGTTTTAATGACTCCAACCTAAGTGTATGTAAACTTCTGACTTCAACTGTATGTATATGCAGGGTTGGGTAGGTTACTTTCTAAATATTATCTGTTACAGTAACTAGTTAACTGTCCAAAATTGTAATCAGTAAAATAACTTTTGGATTACTCAAACTCCAGCCATGTCTCATAGACTTGATGTAACATAGTAAAAGTAAATCTGGGACACTCAAGTATGATATGTTACATTTGGTATGGTTTCATAAAACAGAAGCTTACTTAAGGCAAAAACAAAAGTAGGGTGGTTGGTTGGGATGGATGGGTAGTAGTATAACGCGATCTTCTAGCAACACAAAGGTTGCATTTTCAAATCTCTTCACAGACAACTTTAGCATTTTTGCTAAATACTAACTCTGCAACTACTTACTACTTTTGAGCTACTTTGCAACGACTTAGCATGTTAGCTAACACTTCCCCAAACCCTAACCCTTTAACCTAGCTCCTAACCTTAACCCTAACCTTAACCCATAACCCCTAGCTTAGCTAATGTTAGCCACCTAGCTAACCTTAGTGTTAGCCACCTAGCTAACGTTAGCTACAACAAATTGGAATTCGAAACATATCATACTTTTTGCAAATTTGTAACATTTGTACGAATTACAATTTGTAACATATTGTACGAATTGCAATTAGTAACATTTCAAATGAATTGTAATTTGTAACTTATCATACGAAATGGATGATGACATACAGAAATTAATACATACTATACGAAATGTAACATATTATATCATACTAATTGGAGTGTGCTGGATTTACATTTACTATGTTACAACTACTGTTGAGTCCAGGTTGCAAACTCAGTAATTTAACCTGATTACTTTCAGTTACTTTTGGATTAATTCCACTTAGAAGAAAGACAAAAAGGACCCATCAAACGCATTTGATGTGTCATCATAGTTGTCCCTGACTTGTGGTCAGAATCGCTCAGGTGGAACAAACTTTACCTTGCATCTTTTTTCAATGCTGAATTGAACGTCATTGAGAAAATAGAAAGGTGTCATAGTGTATTTTTTTCCCTACAAATATCCTTTATGAATTTAAAAGTAATCCAAGAAGTAATCATCTAGTTTTTCAAAAGTATTTGTAATCTGATTGCTGGTAACGTAACGGATTAGTGTTTCAGTTTTGGGGTAATAAGATGACATGTAATCAGATACTTCCCAACCCTGTGTATACGGCACAGCAGTTGACTGTGAATTTTAGATTGACAATTTATCACGAGATGTGCTTTAAAAGGTAAACCTCATTTCACTCTGTGTACACCTAAATAGGATATGAAGAAATTGAAATTCAGACAATGTAATGCACACAAATGTGTGATAAAAACTCTCCAGCGTTGAGAGAATACCTGAGGCAAATACTGTATGTATGCACTTAATCATTTATCCTTAGCCCATGTTGCTTTAAACTGGAAAGTACTGAGTGTGATTCAATTACCAAGGGGCTCTCCATGAATGTGTGCTACTGAGCCGCCATTGAGAGAGCAGCAGTGCATTTTTAATGACTACACTACACAAACTGCTATGTGCCATCTTTGCGGATCACATGAATTAGACTATGTCACGAGCACTGAATAAACTTTGTAAGTGGTTTTACTCAGTGGGATATGTTCAGTTCAGGGTGGATGAATTAGACATAAAGAAAGCAGCTTGGGTGGTAGTAGAGTGGTTCTCTACTAAACCTATGTGAATATCTGGATAGTGCTAACTAACAGCCTTCCCACAAATTAATTCAGTACCCTATAAGTCTACACTAGTAACACCCTTGTACCGGTAGAAATGATTTGGCTTAACTTTTCACAGGCACACGGTACTTTAACGAAATGTACTAACATCATTTTGGTTTGCATTTAGTGGGTAGCACTGATGTGACAAACTAACTGATTTCTCACCACCAGAATAAGGTAGTCATGTTCTCGAAATTCAGCAAAGACAGCATGTAACAGTTTTCAAAAGCGCAAGACCTGTTTTTTTTGTTCTTCATGTGAAGCTTTTGGCAAGGCACACGTTGACATATAGCACTGATTTTACCACAACTACAAGGACATATAATGACTTCGGAAAGTATTCAGACCCTTGACTTTTTCCACATTTTGTTACGTTACAGCCTTATTTGAAAGTGGATTAAATAAAATAAAATCCTCAGCAATCTACACACAATAACCCATAATGACAAAGTGAAAACAGAATTTTTGATATTTTTGCAAATGTATAAAAAACAAAAACAGAAATACCTTATTTATATAAGTATTCAGACCCTTTGCTATAAGACTCGAAATTGAGCTCAGGTGCATACTGTTTCCACTGATCATCTTTGATGTTTCTAAAATTTGATTGAAGTCCACCTGTGGTAAATTCAATTGATTGGACATGATTTGGAAAGGCATACACCTGTCTATATAAGGTCCCACAGTTGACAGTGCATGTCAGAGCAAAAACCAAGCCATGAGGTTAAAGGAATTGTCCGTAGAGCACCGAGACAGGATTGTGTCGAGGCATAGAGCTGGCCGCCCGGTCAAACTGAGCAATCGGAGGAGAATGGCCTTGGTCAGGGAAGTGACGTCTGGAGGAAACCTGGCACCATCCCTACGGTGAAGCATGGTGGTGGCAGCATCATGCTGTGGGGATGTTTTTCAGTGGCAGGGACTGGGAGACTAGTCAGGATCGAGGCAAATATTAACGGAGCAAAGTACAGAGAGATCCTTAATGAAAACCTGCTCCAGAGTGCTCAGGATATCAGACTGGGGCGAAGTTTCACCTTCCAACAGGACAACAACCCTAAGCGCACAGCCAAGACAACACAGGAATGGCTTTGAGACAAGTCTCTGAATGTCCTTGAGCAGCCCAGCCTAATACAGGTGTGCCAAGCTTGTAGCGTCATACCAAAGAAGACTCGAGGCTGTAATCGCTGCCAAAGGTGCTTCAACTAATACTGAGTAAAGCGTCTGAATACTTATGTAAATGTGATATTTCCGTTTTATATTTTTTATAAATTACCAAACATTTCTAAAAACCTGTTTTTGCTTTGTCATTATGGGGTATTTTGTGTAGATTGATGAAGAAAAAAAACAATTTAATCAAGTTTAGAATAAGGCTGTAACCTAACAAAATGTGGAAAAAGTCAAGGGGTCTGAATACTTTCCGAAGGCACTGTATATAAATACACAGAAAGACGTGTCAGTCTGTGGACTCAGCTCGGGGCGAGCTGTCTTACAGTGTTTCTGGATTGGAGAAAGAGATAAGTACTGGCACTGATATGGTGGCCAAACTAATTAGCCAAAGGAAATTGGGCCCTGGTCCATATCAGTTAACTCCAGAGAAGCCAATCTACCAAGGCCCTCAAGGTGAACAACCCCAGTTTGGGCTGTCTAACCAGGGGCTGCCAACGATAGCCAAGCATGTTCAAGTGATTTTTGGAGGGAAATAAAGTGTATTTTCTTAGACGGCCAACTAGCTCTGAGACAAATTTGTTTTGAGTATAGCAGTGCCAGTTTCACTTTGGATCCAATTCCTGGAGGTCTCTTTGGCTCAAATTGTTTTTTGCATACAGTGGGCTAGCTTAACAGTAAGAAAGTCAGCACAATAGCCTTTTTCCTACATTATGTTTCACCTGTACAAATTTTGACTGTGCAAAAGTAATGAACTGTCATCACGTCAACGTTTACTTGGGGTGGCAGGTAGCCTAGCGGTTAAGAGCATTGGGCCAGTAACCGAAAGGTCACTTCTTCCAATACCCGAGCCGACTTGGTGAAAAATATGTTGATGTGCCCTTGAGCAAGGCACTTAACCCTAGTTGCTCTGGGTAAGAGCGTCTGCTAAAATGTAAAAAAAATATATACACTACCAGTTAAAAGTTTGGACACACCTACTCATTCAAGGGTTTTTCTTTATTTTTACAATTTCTTACATTGTAGAATAAGAGTGAAGACATCAAAACTATGAAATAATGCATATGGTATCATGCAGTAACCAAAAAAGTGTTAAACAAATCCAAATATATTTTATATTTGAAATGTTTCAACTAGCCACCCTTTGCCTTGATGACAGCTTTGGACACTCTTGGCATTCTCTCAACCAGCTTCAGTCACCTGGAATCCATTTCAATGAACAGGTGTGCTTTCTTAAAAGTTAATTTGTGGAATTTCTTTCCTTCTTAATGCATTTGAGCCAATCAGTTGTGTTGTTACAAGGTAGGGGTGGTATACAGAAGATAGCACTATTTGGTAAAAGACCAAGTCCATATTATGGCAAGAACAGCTCAAATAAGCAAAGAGAAACGACAGTCCATTATTACTTTAAGACATGAAGGTCAGTCAATACGGAACATTTCAAGAACTTTGAAAGTTTCTTCAAGTGCAGTCGCAAAAACCATCAAGCGCTATGATGAAACTGGCTCTCATGAGGACCGCCACAGGAAAGGAAGACCCAGAGTTACCTCTGCTGCAGAGGAAAAGTTAATTAGAGTTACCAGCCTCAGAAATTGCAGCCCAAATAAATGCTTCACAGAGTTCAAGTCACAGACACATCTCAACATCAACTGTTCAGAGGGGACTTTGTCAATCAGGCCTTCATGGTCGATTGCTGCAAAGAAACCACTACTAAAGGACACCAATAATAATAAGAGACCTGCTTGGACCAAGAAACATGAGCAATGGACATTAGACCGGTGGAAAGGTATCCTTTAGTCTGGAGTCCAAAATTGAGATTTTGTGTTCCAACCGCCGTGACTTTGTGAGACGTGGTGTAGGTGAACGGATGATCTCTGCATGTGTAGTTTCCACCATAAAGCATGGAGGAGGAGGTGTTATGATGTGGAGGTGCTTTGCTGGTGACACTGTCTGTGATTTATTTAGAATTCAAGGCACACTTAACCAGCATGGCTACCAAAGCATTCTGCAACGATACGCCATCCCATCTGGTTTGGGCTTAGTGGGACTATTGTTTGTTTTTCAACAGGACAATGACCCAACACACCTCCAGGCTGTGTAAGGGCTATTTTTTCCAAGAAGGAGAGTGATGGAGTGCTGCATCAGATGACCAGTATGAAAAATGTATGCACTCACTAACTGTAAGTCGCTCTGGATAAGAGCGTCTGCTAAATGATTAAAATGTAAAATGTAATGACCTGGCCTCCACAAATCCTCCGACCTCAACGCAATTGAGATGGTTTGGGATGAGTCGGACAGCAGAGTGAAGGAAAAGCAGCCAAGAAGTGTTCAGCATATTTGGGAACTCCTTCAAGACTGTTGGAAAAGCATTCCAGGTGAAGCTGGTTGAGAGAATGCCAAGAGTGTACAAATCTGTCATAAAGGCAAAGGATGGCTATTTGAAGAATCTCAAATCTAAAATATATTTTCATTTGTTTAACACTTCTTTGCTTACTACATGATTCCATATGTGTTATTTCACAGTTTTGATGTCTTCACTATTATTCTACAGTGTAGAAAATAGTACAAATAAAGAAAAAACGTTGAAGTATGTGTGTCCAAACTTTTGACTGGTACTGTATATCTAAATGTACTGCATTTCTCTCTTAGCTGGCTGTTGTTCCATGTCAAGTCCTTCACCTGCTTAGTAAAGCATTTGTCCATTGCCAGCTATTCAGCTAATTTGGGCTGTGGTGCAGCTGGTGCTCTTGGCACTTTTTTTTGAAAGTGCTCATTAAATTTGTTTGAGGGGGGCTGAAGGAGCAACACACACACAATGAGGATACAGTGTCAGCTTCTCTCAGCAACCCCCAATGAGATGCCACACGTTGCACAGTGGCAGTGTCAGCCCAAAGCTGGTCCTCCACATAAAGGAGTATTTGTTTAGATACTACACATTTCCTCCACACCGTGTTAGCCTATTATGGACTGGGCAGCATACGTGGGACCATCCCAGGGATAAATGATAACCTCCCTCGTGTTATCAAAGAGTGTTACGATTTCAAATTAAATATCAGGTTTGCACTATGCTACTTATGCACATACAGTTGAAGTCGGAAGTTTACATACACTTAGGTTGGAGACATTAAAACTCGTTTTTCAACCACTCCACAAATTTCTTGTTAACAAACTATAGTTCTTGCAAGTCGGTTAGGACATCTACTTTGTGCATGACACAAGTAATTTTTCAAAAAATTGTTTACAGACAGATTATTTCACTTATAATTCACTGTATCACAATTCCAGTGGGACAGAAGTTTACATACACTAACTTGACTGTGCCTTAAAACAGCTTGTAAAATTCCAGAAAATTATGTCATGGCTTTAGAAGCTTCTGATAGGCTGGGGACAAAGATTGTACTTTTTGGAGAAACTTCCTCTGGTTTGATGAAACAAAAATAGAACTGTTTGGCCATAATGACAATCGTTATGTTTGGAGGAAAAAAGGGGTGGTTTGCAAGCCGAAGAACACCATCCCAACCGTGAAGCACGGGGGTGGCAGCATCATGCTGTGGGGGTGCTTTGCTGCAGGAGGGACTGGAACACTTCACAAAATAGATGGCATCATGAGGAAGGAAAATTATATGGATATATTGAAGCAACATCTCAGGACATCAGTCAGGAAGTTAAAGCTTGGTCGAAAATGGGTCTTCCAAATGGACAATGACCCCAAGCATACTTCCAAAGTTGTGGGAAAATGGCTTAAGGACAACAAAGTCAAGGTATTGGAGTGGCCATCACAAAGCCCTGACCTCAATCCTATAGAACATTTGTGGGCAGAACTGAAAAAGCGTGTGCAAGTAAGGAGGCCTACAAACCTGACTCAGTTACACCAGCTATGTCAGGAGGAATGGGCCAAAATCCACCCAACTTATTGTGGGAAGCTTGTGGAAGGCTTCCCAAAATGTTTGACCCAAGATAAACAATTTAAAGGCAATGCTACCAAATACTAATTTAGTGTATATACACTTCTGACCCACTGGGAATATGATGAAAGAAATAAAAGCTGAAGTAAATCATTCTCTGTACTATTATTCTGACATTTCACATTCTTAAAATAAAGTGGTGATTCTAACTGACCTAAGACAGGGAATTTTTACTAGGATTAAATATCAGGAATTGTGAAAAACTGAGTGGAAATGTATTTGGCTAAGGTGTATGTAAACTTCCGACTTCAACTGTACATACAGTGTGGAACCTAGGTAATTATTTATTAACAGTGCTCTCTCCTATTGGATTTGAGGCACATTGGAAATGTACAGACACACATAATCAGAGATTAACCTCACTGGATGAATTGAGGCTGGGTGAGTTGGGATTTGAGCCGGACCAAACAGTGACAATGTAATTGGATTGTGACAAGGGGCAGCTATAATTCAGTGGATATCATAGCTCTCTTCATTCTTCATGTTATTTCCCAACATCACTCATTAATAGACAAAACATGATTACAGCATCATGGATGACCGTTTCGTGGAACATAATGCATCTGCACCACTTTGGGCTGTCAAACATGTGACACATGCCGGTTTTCTTGATGCAGGCACTGTACAGTGGGGAAAAAAAGTATTTAGTCAGCCACCAATTGTGCAAGTTCTCCCACTTAAAAAGATGAGAGAGGCCTGTAATTTTCATCATAGGTACACGTCAACTATGACATACAAAATTAGAATTATTTTTCCAGAAAATCACATAGTAGGATTTGTAATGAATTTATTTGCAAATTATGGTTCAAAATAAGTATTTGGTCACCTACAAACAAGCAAGATTTCTGGCTCTCACAGACCTGTAACTTCTTCTTTAAGAGGCTCCTCTGTCCTCCACTCGTTACCTGTATATAATGGCACCTGTTTGAACTTGTTATCAGTATAAAAGACACCTGTCCACAACCTCAAACAGTCACACTCCAAACTCCACTATGGCCAAGACCAAAGAGCTGTCAAAGGACTGTCACACTCTGGCTCCGGGACTTTGTATTTGAGCCAGGGTGTATTCGTTTTGTTGGGTTTGGTTTGGTTATGTTGGGTATTTGGGTGTGCTTGGTTTTGGTTGTTCTTGTTAGTCATATGACTCCCAATCGGAGGTAACGAGTGTCAGCTGTCGGCTCGTTATCTCTGATTGGGAGCCATATTTAAACTGTGTGTTTTCACCTTGTGTTTGTGGGTTTTTGTTCCGTTTCGGTCAGTATACCGTGGACTTCATGAGTCGTCTTTTGTTTTGTATTACGTGCTTTACTCAATTAAAGTCATGTTTCTTGCACACGCTGCGCCTTGGTCTCCTTCGCTCTTAGACGACCGTGACAGAAAAACCCACCGTAAAAGGACCAAGCAGCGTGTCAAGCGGCAACAGGACCTACCTACACAGGATTTATGGACGCCTATCAAGGATTCATGGACATGGGAGGAGATACTGGATGGAAAGGGTCCTTGGGCACAACCGGGAGAATATCGCCGTCCTCGTGAAGAGCTGGAGGCAGCTAAAGCCGAGAGGAGGTGGTATGAGGAGGCAGCACGGAGTCGAGGCTGGAAGCCCGAGAGTACTACCCAAAAATTTCTTGGGGGGCTTAAGGGGGAGTGTGGCGAAGTCAGGTAGGAGACCTGCGCCTACTCCCTGTACTTACCGTGGAGAGCGAGAGTACGGGCAGACACCGTGTTACGCAGTAGAGCGCATGGTGTCTCCTGTACGCGTGCATAGCCCGGTTCGGTACATTCCAGCTCCACGTATCGGCCGGGCTAGATTGAGCGTTGAGCCGGATGTCATGAAGCCGGCCCCACGCATCCGGCCACCAGTGCGTCTCCTCGGGCCGGCTTACATGGCACCAGCCTTACGCATGGTGTCCCCGGTTCGCCTACATAGCCCGGGTGCGGGTTATTCCACCTCCCGTACTGGTCGGGCGACGGGGAGCATACAACCAGGTAAGGTTGGGCAGGCTCAGTGCTCAAGGGAGCCAGTAAGCCTGCACGGTCCGGTATTTCCGGCGCCACCTCCCGCTCCAGCCCAGTACCACCAGTGCCTACACCACGCACCAAGCCTCCTGTGTGTCCCCAGAGTCCTGTGCGTCCTGTTCCTGCTCCCCGCACTAGCCCTGAGATGCGTGTCCTCAGCCCGGTACCTCCAGTTCCGGCACCACGCATCCGGCCACCAGTGCGTCTCAGCCGGCCAGAGTCTGCCGTCTGCCCAACGGCGCCTGAACTGCCCGTCTGCCCAACGGCGCCTGAACTGCCCGTCTGCCCAACGGCGCCTGAACTGCCCGGCTCTGCCCAACGGGCGCCTGAACTGCCCGTCTGCCAAGCGCTGCATAAGCCGCCCGTCTGTACTGAGCCTGCAAAGCCGCCCGTCTGCCATGAGCCTTCAGAGCCGTCCGCTAGACCGGAGCCGCTAGAGCCTTCCGCCAGACAGGAGCCGCTAGAGCCTTCCGCCAGACAGGAGCAGCCGAAGCCTTCCGCCAGACAGGAGCAGCCAGAGCCTTCCGCCAGACAGGAGCAGCCAGAGCCTTCCGCCAGACAGGATCAGCCAGAGCCTTCCGCCAGACAGGATCAGCCAGAGCCTTCCGCCAGACAGGATCAGCCAGAGCCTTCCGCCAGCCATGAGCAGCCAGATCCGTCAGCCAGCCATGAGCAGCCAGATCCGTCAGCCAGCCATGAGCAGCCAGATCCGTCAGCCAGCCATGAGCAGCCAGATCCGTCAGCCAGCCATGAGCAGCCAGATCCATCAGCCAGCCATGAGCAGCCAGATCTGTCAGCCAGCCATGAGCAGCCAGATCCGTCAGCCAGCCATGAGCAGCCAGATTCGTCAGCCAGCCATGAGCAGCCAGATCCGTCAGCCAGCCATGAGCAGCCAGATCCGTCAGCCAGCCATGAGCCGTCCAGCCAGGATCCGCCAGAGCCGTCCAGCCAGGATCCGCCAGCCAGCCAGGATCCGCCAGAGCCAGCCAGCCAGGATCCGCCATTCAGTCCGGTGCTGCCCCTTAGTCCGGTGCTGCCCCTTATCCTGGTGCTGCCCCTTAGTCCGGTGCTGCCCCTTAGTCCGGTGCTGCCTCTTAGTCCGGTGCTGCCCCTTATCCTGGTGCTGCCCCTTATCCTGGTGCTGCCCCTTAGTCCGGTGCTGCCCCTTAATCCAGGTGGGTTAAATTGGAGGGTGGTCAGTGGGAGGAGGCTACGTAAGCGGGTAGTGACTATGGTGGGGTGGGGACCACGACCTGTGCCAGAGCCGCCACCGTGGACAGACGCCCTCCCAGACCCTCCCCTAGACTTTATGCTGGTGCGCCCGGAGTTCGCACCTTAAGGGGGGGGTTATGTCACACTCTGGCTCCGGGACTTTGTATTTGAGCCAGGGTGTATTCGTTTTGTTGGGTTTGGTTTGGTTATGTTGGGTATTTGGGTGTGCTTGGTTTTGGTTGTTCTTGTTAGTCATATGACTCCCAATCGGAGGTAACGAGTGTCAGCTGTCGGCTCGTTATCTCTGATTGGGAGCCATATTTAAACTGTGTGTTTTCACCTTGTGTTTGTGGGTTTTTGTTCCGTTTCGGTCAGTATACCGTGGACTTCATGAGTCGTCTTTTGTTTTGTATTACGTGCTTTACTCAATTAAAGTCATGTTTCTTGCACACGCTGCGCCTTGGTCTCCTTCGCTCTTAGACGACCGTGACAAGGACACCAGAAACAAAATTGTAGACCTGCACCAGGCTGAGAAGACTGAATCTGCAATAGGTAAGCAGCTTGGTTTGAAGAAATCAAATGTGGGAGCAATTATTAGGAAATGGAAGACATAAAAGACCACTGATAATCTCCCTCGATCTGGGGCTCCACACAAGATCTCACCCCGTGGGTCAAAATGATAACAAGAACGGTGAGCAAAAATCCCAGAACCACACGGGGGGACCTAGTGAATGACCTGCAGAGAGCTGGGACCAAAGTAACAAAGCCTACCATCAGTAACACACTACGCCGCCAGGGACTCAAATCCTGCAGTGCCAGACGTGTCCCCCTGCTTAAGCCAGTACATGTCCAGGCCCGTCTGAAGTTTGCTAGAGTGCATTTGGATGATCCAGAAGAGGATTGGGAGAATGTCATATGGTCAGATGAAACCAAAATATAACTTTTTGGTAAAAACTCAACTCGTCGTGTTTGGAGGACAAAGAATGCTGAGTTGCATCCAAAGAACACCATACCTACTGTGAAGCATGGGGGTGGAAACATCATGCTTTGGGGCTGTTTTTCTGCAAAGGGACCAGGACGACTGATCCGTGTAAAGGAAAGAATGAATGGAGCCATGTATCGTGAGATTTTGAGTGAAAACCTCCTTCCATCAGCAAGGGCATTGAAGATGAAACGTGGCTGGGTCTTTCAGCATGACAATGATCCCAAACACACCGCCCGGGCAACGAAGGAGTGGCTTCGTAAGAAGCATTTCAAGGTCCTGGAGTGGCTCTAGCCAGTCTCCAGATCTCAACCCCATAGAAAATCTTTGGAGGGAGTTGAAAGTCTGTGTTGCCCAGCGACAGTCCCAAAAACATCACTGCTCTAGAGGAGATCTGCATGGAGGAATGGGCCAAAATACCAGCAACAGTGTGTGAAAACCTTGTGAAGACTTACAGAAAACGTTTGACCTGTGTCATTGCCAACAAAGGGTATATAACAAAGTATTGAGAAACTTTTGTTATTGACCAAATACTTATTTTCCACCATAATTTGCAAATAAATTCATTAAAAATCCTACAATGTGATTTTCTCATTTTGTCTGTCATAGTTGACGTGTACCTATAATGAAAATTACAGGCCTCTCTCATCTTTTTAAGTGGGAGAACTTGCACAATTGGTGGCTGACTAAATACTTTTTTCCCCCACTGTATGTGATGAAGCTGTGCTGGTCTCACTCTGTGTTGACCAGAAGGGGGAGCCATTTTGTTAACACAGAGTCCTGCACTGCCCCCCTATATGGTGGCACTGCACAGGACATTTGTGAATCCTAATTGCCTTCCTACAGCTCACAAAATGGTGAAATTGAGTGTTTGTTCGATTACTTATTATCTTTTACAGAAGATCCATCTACAGTAGGTATGCAAACATAGGCCTAGATCTGGCCCCATACATAAGGTGGGAGCTGCATATGTGTAAAATATAATTTGTGGAAAGACAGGTACAAGGTTATGTTTAACATAAAAATCTATAATCAAAGACTTGCCAAGTTCTGTAGCTCAAAGACCTTACATGTGTCACTGTTGCCTTATTCACATTTTATATTTATGTAAATGCTTTATTAAATTATTTATTACATTTTTATTTCAGAACTTCTTCTTAATCAGTTTGCCCTCAAGTATGTAAACACCTCCATGTCAAATACACACATATTTTGACCTTGTCAGTCTTTTCCCATGTACACACTTCCTCTCCTCGCACATAGAGTTGTATGGTTTGTTAAACTTGTAAATAAATGTTTTTTGTTTAGCATACATTTTAAAATGAAAAATCTGAGTAATTTCATTAATGTGGAATTGCCCAGCTTTGTTTTCCTATCTGTATTTGTTTACTCTGGTTCCCTGTCAGTTTTCAATTACCTCATCAGTGTACACTAGCTTTTAGCTGAAGATGTTATGAAGCACAATAACGCTACTTCTCTAATAAGCTTTATGATTTTATTGGCATAAAATATCAATTTAATTAGGGCTGTTGTGTCAATTAACTGTATTTGGACATTTAAACGCACATCAGTTAAAGTGATGTTATGTCGTTATAATGAGTATGTAAATGTATTTGTTTCAGCCCAATGGCAACCCCACTACTTGGTTTTGATATAAAGATGGGGCTGGAGAAATGTAAGCACGCTCAAATTCATAGATGGAGCTATCCATGAGACTGACCATCCATGAGATCAAAATTATAGTTTTAACCATGTTTTGAAGCTGTACTGTGTGTTTTTACAATAACATTGGGTTGTGATATGTTAAATGATGAGCTAAATTACTTAATAATATAATATGCCATTTAGCAGACGCTTTTATCCAAAGCGACTTACAGTCATGTGTACATAAATTTTTACGTATGGGTGGTCCCGGGGATCGAACCCACTACCCTGGCATTACAAGCGCCATGCTCTACCAATTGAGCTACAGAGACTTCTATGCGCGCTTCGAGGCAAGTCACACTGAAGCACGCATGAGACCACCAGCTGTTCCGGACGACTGTGTGTTCACGCTCTCCATAGCCGATGTGAGTAAGACCTTTAAACAGGTCAACATTCACAAGGCCACTGGGCCAGACGGATTACCAGGACGTGTACTCCGAGCATGCGCGACCAACTGGCAAGTGTCTTCACTGACATTTTTAACCTGTCCCTGACCGAGTCTGTAATACCAACATGTTTCAAGCAGACCACCATAGTCCCCGTGCCTAAGAACACCAAGGTTACCTGCCTAAATGTCTACTGACATGTATCACTCACATCTGTAGCCATTAAGTGCTCTTAATTTGTAAGCTACTCTGGATAAGAGCGTCTGCTAAATGATGTAAATGTAAATGAAAGGCTGGTCATGGCTCACATCAACACCATTATCCCAGAAACCCTAGACCCACTCCAATTTGAATACCGACCCAAAAGATCCACAGATGACACAATCTCTATTTCACTCCACACTGCCCTTTCCCACCTGGACAAGAGGAACACCTACGTGAGAATGCTATTCATTGACTACAGCTCAGCATTCAACACCATAGTGCCCTCAAAGATTATCACTAATCTAAGGACCCTGGGACTAAACACCTCCCTCAGCAACTGGATCCTAGACTTCCTGACCGGCCGCCCCCAGGTGGTAAGGGTAGGTAACAACACATCTGCCACGCTTATCCTCAACACAGGGGCCCTCTGTCCCCTCCTGTACTCCCTGTTCACCCATGACTGCATGGCCAGGCATTACTTCAACACCATCATTACGTTTGCAGACAACACAACAGTGGTAGGCCTGATCACCAACAACAGTGAGACAGCCTATAGGGAGGAGGTCAGAGACCTGGCAGTGTGGTGCCAGGATAACAACGTCTCCCTCAACGTGATCAAGACAAAGGAGATGATCGTGGACGACAGGAAAAGGAGGGCCGAGCACGCCCCCATTCTCATCGACAGGGCTGTGGTGGAGCAGGTTGAGATCTTCAAGTTCCTTGGTGTCCACATCACCAACGAACTATCATGGTCCAAACACACCAAGACAGTCATGAAGAGGGCACGGCAATGCCTATTCCCCCTCAGGAGACTGAAAAGATTTGGCATGGGTCCTCAGATCCTCAAACAGTTCTACAGCTGCACCATCGAGAGCATCCTGACTGGTTGCATCACCGCCTGGTATGGCAACTGCTCAGCCTCCGACCGCAAGGCACTACAAAGGGTAGTGCGTATGGCCCAGTACATCACTAGGGCCAAGCTTCCTTCCATCCAGGACCTCTATACCAGCCGGTGTCAGAGGAAGGCCCTAAAAATTGCCAAAGACTCCAGCCACGCTAGTCATAGACTATTCTCTCTGCTATCGCACGGCAAGCGGTACTGGAGTGCCAAGTCTCGTTCCAAAAGGCTTATTAACAGCTTCTACCCCCAAGCCAAAAGACTCCTGAACTGCTAATACCCCCTGTATATAGCCTTGTTACTGTTAGTTTATTGTTGCTCTTTAATTATGTTATTTTTGTTTACATCAGTTTATTTAGTAAATATTTTCTTAACACTTATTTCTTCTTAAAACTGCATTGTTGTTTAAGGGCTTTTAAGTAAGCATTTCACTGGATTTGACTGTTGTATTCGGCGCATGTGACGAATACAATTTTATTTACTTGAGTAAGACAGTTGAACTAAGCTCATGAGGCATTTATAAGTTAAATTCTTCAATAATTGAATGACCATATCATTATCCCATATTGCCCCTTTAATTAATAAAATAAGTGGTTGGACAGTATCCTCAAGTAGCCTCCAGTTTACTCAACAAATGACCAGATTCAGGTAAAAATACTCCACTCGCCACAAACTATGACCATTATTTATTTTTTCCACTGTGGAGAAACACAAATGCTGATTTAAAGACGCTGAAGTGAGCATGCTTAGTCAAATCCACGTGGGTATGGTTATTCTGGGCAGCCTAAAGTTGAGCTGCACAAGTTAAAATGTCACTGGGGACAATTCTCACCATTTGGTTAAAATAAGTGAATGCATCGGAAGACACAAAAGCCTTAGCTTTATTCTACTTCATTGCACACCATTTCATGGGAAATATACCTTAGGTTTCTGAGGAGGGACTCTGCCCTCAACTTGGTCTCTTTGTTTCTTTCCCACTTCCTATTAAACATTTAAACAAGCCTGACAATGCCTGAAAAGCTTGGCCTACCATGAAAGGATGGGAAATACACAAGAGGACTTTGAAAGAGGAAACTAATGGAGAGAGAGAGAGAGAGAGACTAAATCTATTTAATCAAAGTAACCATAGGTTAACTTTTCTAGGTGTGTGTGTGTGTGCCGTGTGTCCATGCCTGCGTCCATGTCTCATAGAGAGAGTTGCATTGTTGAAAGTTGACAGCATACAAATCATTTTATTTTCACATAATATGCAGCAGTCTGTGTCAGGAAATCTGAATCACCAAAAATAATCCTTAAAATAGCTGTTTGACTGGGGAGAGACCTGGTCAAATGCATTGTTTATTGACCCCCAGATCTCATTTCACAATTAATTTTAACATTAAATTGAAGAAAACAAATATGCATCTACTCTGCATAGTAGTCTGTCCCAGTGTTTCAAACCTCAGGAGTATGTCTAAACGCACATCAAAAATAGTGTAGCTTCTTTCGTCATAGTAATTGAGTCAATACTATAAACACAATTTCAAAGATGAGTCAGACACAGGTGACTCCAAATCACCGCAGCTCATAACCTAATTTCATATGACAGCCATAGTTCATTATTTGATCAATCGATGCATTGATCACAGATGTGTGGACCTTTTGATCAATCAGACTCACCTTCTTGAATTGCAGCAGATTCCAGCTATCATGCTACTGAAATCACTAGCAGTGTTGATAGAACGGCACAGATCACCTACTCCATTATATTGACTCACTGCTGTCAGATAAGTGTTGGAGTGGTGGGTGACAAACATCAATGACTAATGCCTTTATACTGGATACTGATGAACACAATGATGTAGAATTGGTACAGACAATAAGACAGATGTAGGATCTTAACTTGGTCACTGTTTTGTTGCTGAGAATTTTCCTGCACTGCTGGAGATGCAAACTTGTAATGTATTTGAGGTTTAAAAAGGGTTCTAAAATATGTAATTTCCACTTTACAATTTCAGACATGATTGGTCTTAACAAAAAACGTATCAACCATTTACAAAAAGTGTCCATTAATTATAATTATAATCCACATAATATTTAGAATTTCCTGTTGCTGCAGGATTAAGCTGGCTCAAATTAAGATCCTACATCTGTATAGTATTATATAAATAGAGAGCAGCCATAGAAGAGGTAAGAAAAAGCATGGCATCAAGCATCAACTACATTTCATGAATTGTTAGCCAGTCAGACATGTGATCATTTCAGATCCATATTAGTGCTCATGAACATATCTGCCTAATTGACTTCGGTAGCTTACTGTGAGATCATATTAGAGTGTAGAGGGCATTTCATTTCAGCTGCCATTTTGTGCCATCTTGGCCTTGAGCTGGGCAGTTCGGCCCACCACATACCTGTAGAAATTGGCTGTGATGTCACGTCACAGAAGAAACATCTGTGACTCACTTCTGCCAGGGAATCCAATGTGACAAGTATGTGCCCTTACGCCCGTATGGGTGCCACACATTGATTGGGTACAGGCAACGGGCAGAGGCTGGTGGCAAAGTCTTCCCATGTCACATTTGGATGCCTAGAGAGACATGTCAGAGATGGTTGAGATAGAGGAAAAGGCTGTGTCATTCTCTTTGGCAAAGGGCAGACATCAAGAACTTGGGAGATAGTTTCAGATGATAGCTGTGTTTGATGTTTGGCTGCCTTTCTCGAGATTCTAGGAGAATGTGATGGAGGTCAAGTGGGATAGGAACAAAGGTTGATCTTACGCTCTCTGTTCTGATAAAGATCTTCAGCTATGATGGCGTTAAACCGGCTGACATTTCTCTTTCTTTCTCTCCTCCTTTGCCTCTCTCTCTCTGTGTGTTTGAAATATAACATTCGGATGCTGTACAGTTCTCTGATTTCTATAGAAATTCCATGCAATTCTATTCTGGGGGAGTTCTTCATAATCAGGCATCTGTCAATGTCAGATTCTCTCTGTACTGAAGCCCCATAGCTCTGTCCTATAATATTTTCTTAAATTATTAATTTGCCACTTCCAGACTACACTTTAAATGACACGTGCTCGTCTTGAGTGAGTCTAATCCTCCAGATGCGTCTTAAAATGAGATTAATCATCAGGGACAGCGGTGTTTAGATGAGTCGTGCACCTGCCATCGGAAATGTGCCATATCAATCAAACCCGAGGTGCTAATGATCATCTGCCAGAAGTTCTAGCAGAGGGGACCACCATCTCCCCCGGCGAAGTCATTGGCGTCGATCTGCACCGCTAGCGTGTTTGGCCTCCTCCGCAGTCCTAATAGCTCCGACACTTTGTCTCCTGCCGAAACACTCTCCTCGCTCGAAGATTAATTATTCTCGTCCACAATGGAGATCTGACTGGGTTCACTGCACCTTTGCCAGAAATAGACAAATAAATAGAATGCGGGAAATTAAATAAATAGCAGGCCTGAGACACAGCCCGGGTGCATCAGAGGAGCTGCCTATTGTCCCAAAAGCATTTTTTTCATAATGGAGTGTTGACATTGAATTGTCTGACAAAACTTTGACAGTCGGCTGGGGAACGGACCTGTGGGGGGGAGTTCTCTATAGTTTAATAAGATTAGCCTAATTAATGTCTACACAGACACGGCTCCTCGGGAGCCCGGGAGTCATTCTCAACATCGGACTAAGCCATTCCAAATTGGTCTCAGACCATTTGATATTATTCTGTATGTAAATTCGAGACACTCTATTTAGTATGATATGTTACATTTCGTATGGTATGTATTAATTTGTGGATGTCCATCACCCATTTCGTATGATATGTTACGAATTACAATTTGCATTATATGTTAGGAATTTGCAAAACGTACAATATGTTACGAATTTGCAAAACATACAGTGGGGAAAAAAAAGTATTTAGTCAGCCATCAATTGTGCAAGTTCTCCCACTTAAAAAGATGAGAGAGGCCTGTACTTTTCATCATAGGTACACGTCAACTATGACAGACAAAATGAGAAAAAAAATTCCAGAAAATCACATTGTAGGAATTTTAATGTATTTATTTGCAAATTATGGTGGAAAATAAGTATTTGGTCAATAACAAAAGTTTCTCAATACTTTGTTATATACCCTTTGTTGGCAATGACACAGGTCAAACGTTTTCTGTAAGTCTTCACAAGGTTTTCACACACTGTTGCTGGTATTTTGGCCCATTCCTCCATGCAGATCTCCTCTAGAGCAGTGATGTTTTGGGACTGTCGCTGGGCAACACAGACTTTCAACTCCCTCCAAAGATTTTCTATGGGGTTGAGATCTGGAGACTGGCTAGGCCACTCCAGGACCTTGAAATGCTTCTTACGAAGCCACTCCTTCGTTGCCCGGGCGGTGTGTTTGGGATCATTGTCATGCTGAAAGACCCAGCCACGTTTCATCTTCAATGCCCTTGCTGATGGAAGGAGGTTTTCACTCAAAATCTCACGATACATGGCTCCATTCATTCTTTCCTTTACACGGATCAGTCGTCCTGGTCCCTTTGCAGAAAAACAGCCCCAAAGCATGATGTTTCCACCCCCCATGCTTCACAGTAGGTATGGTGTTCTTTGGATGCAACTCAGCATTATTTGTCCTCCAAACACGACGAGTTGAGTTTTTACCAAAAAGTTCTATTTTGGTTTCATCTGACCATATGACATTCTCCCAATCCTCTTCTGGATCATCCAAATGCACTCTAGCAAAATTCAGACGGGCCTGGACATGTACTGGCTTAAGCAGGGGGACACGTCTGGCACTGCAGGATTTGAGTCCCTGGCGGCGTAGTGTGTTACTGATGGTAGGCTTTGTTACTTTGGTCCCAGCTCTCTGCAGGTCATTCACTAGGTCCCCCCGTGTGGTTCAGGGATTTTTGCTCACCGTTCTTGTGATCATTTTGACCCCACGGGGTGAGATCTTGCATGGAGCCCCAGATCGAGGGAGATTATCAGTGGTCTTGTATGTCTTCCATTTCCTAATAATTGCTCCCACAGTTGATTTCTTCAAACCAAGCTGCTTACCTATTGCAGATTCAGTCTCCCCAGTCTGGTGCAGGTCTACAATTTTGTTTCTGGTGTCCTTTGACAGCTCTTTGGTCTTGGCATAGTGGAGTTTGGAGTGTGACTGTTTGAGGTTGTGGACAGGTGTCTTTTATACTGATAACAAGTTCAAACAGGTGCCATTAATACAGGTAACGAGTGGAGGACAGAGGAGCCTCTTAAAGAAGAAGTTACAGGTCTGTAAGAGACAGAAATCTTGCTTGTTTGAAGGTGACCAAATACTTATTTTCCACCATAATTTGCAAATAAATTCATTAAAAGTCCTACAATGTGATTTTCTGGATTTATTTTTCTAAATTTGTCTGTCATAGTTGACGTGTACCTATGATGAAAATTACAGGCCTCTCACATCTTTTTAAGTGGGAGAACTTGCACAATTGGTGGCTGACTAAATACTTTTTTCCCCCACTGTATATGTTACGAATTCTAGCTAGGTGGCTGAGCTACGGGTTAGGGTTAGGGGTTAAGGTTAGGGTTAAGTTTAGGAGTTAGGTTAAAGGGTTAAGGTTAGGGTTAGGGGAAGGGTTAGCTAAAATTGTTAAGTTTAGCAGTTTGCTAAAAGGGTTAAGGTTAGGGGAAGGTCTTATGTAACCATACTAAACGTAACATACAGTATATACTAATATGAGTGGTCCATATTTACATTTACTATGTTACGTCTAGTCTATGAGACCAGGCTGGCCACTCAGGACCGGGATCACAGGGCATCTGAGTACTGGTGTTTTGGAGGGAGGGCAGATAGGGTGTTTTAAGTCTTTGGGGAAAGGCTCTGATGAATAAAGGAATACTGAGTAGCCTAAGTCCTGTGTGGTTTGAGGGTTGAACCAACGATGCTGTAGTTTGCTGTCCCAGGTTATGGAAGTAGGCCAGTCAAGCATCAGAGCACTGCAAGTTCAAAGCTCAGATGGACTGTGTAGTACTGTGAGTAACATGACTTTTTTGCTTTAAAAACTAAAACAGCACTTTTTTATTACAACAACTGCATTCATATTCATACCATTGTTTTATCTATTGAATTGGGGTCTCCCTAATAAATTCATATCTCATAAATGCATGTTCTAATTGAGTTTGCAAATATCAGAGACAGACTATCTGCAGTGGATTGCAGTCTGTTGAAGATGGCCAAATAGAAAGTGATAGGTTGCAAGCTTCAATTTCTGTGCGGGTGCCGAGATAGATCCATTGAGCATTCATTGGAAAGCCTCCACACGTGCTATGGGTAAACAGATTCAAATGCTCTTAAATGACGCAGATGTCCTCTTTATCCTACTCCATCATTGAGTTTGCACGCTGCGACAACGCTTATCTGATCAGCATGTGGTAGAACATCTCTTCCCTTGAACAAACTAATCTGAGCAGGCTGGTTGACACCCACTTTGCTTATTCCACCAATTTGTTGAGATGCCAGATCAAATACTGTAATGCTACCATATGACGGTTTGCAGTTGTCATATTTTTATATATATATACAGGTATAGTTTGGACACACCTACTCATTTCAGGGTTTTTCTTTATTTTTTACTATTTTCTACATTGTAAAATAATAGTTCAGATATACAATCTATGAAATAACACATATGGAATCATGTAGTAACCAAAAAAAGTGTTAAACAAATCTAAACATATTTTATGTTTGAGATTCTTCAAAGTAGCCACCCTTTGCCTTGATGATCGCTTTGCACACTCTTGGCATTCTCTCAACCAGCTTCATGTCACCTGGAATGCATTTCAATTAACAGGTGTGCCTTCTTAAAAGTTATTTTGTGGAATTTCTTTCCTTCTTAATGTGTTTGAGCCAATCAGTTGTGTTGCGACAAGGTAGGCGTGGTATACAGAAGATAGCCTATTTGGTAAAAGATCAAGTCCATATTATGGCAAGAACAGCTCAAATAAGTAAAGAGAAACGACAGTCCATCATTACTTTAAGACATGAAGGTCAGTCAATAAGGAATATTTCAAGAACTTTGAGTTTCTTCAAGTGCAGTCGCAAAAACCATCAAGCGCTATGATGAAACTGGCTCTTATGAGGACAGCCACAGGAATGGAAGACCAAGAGTTACCTCTGCTGCAGAGGATAAGTTCATTTGAGTTACCAGCCTCAGAAATTGCAGCCCAAATAAATGCTTCACAGAGTTCAAGTAACAGACACATCTCAACATCAACTGTTCAGAGAAGACTGCGTGAATCAGGCCTTCATGGTCGAATTGCTGCAAAGAAACAACTACTAAAGGACACCAATAAGAAGAAGAGACTTGCTTGGGCCAAGAAACACGAGCAATGGACATTAGACCGGTGGAAATCTGTCCTTTGGTCTGATGAGTCATATTTGAGATTTTTGGTTCCAACCGCCATGTCTTTGTGAGACGCAGAGTAGGTGAACAGATGATCTCCGCATGTGTGGTTCCCACCGCGAAGCATGGAGGAGGAGGTGTGATGGTGTGGGTATGCTTTGCTGGTATCACTGTCGGTGATTTATTTAGAATTCAAGGCACACTTAACCAGCATGGCTACCACAGCATTCTGCAGCGATACTCCATTTTCATTTAAATGATTTCGCAGACACTCTTATCCGGAACGACTTACAGTTAGCGAGTGCATACATTTTCATACTGGCCCCCCGTGGGAAACAAACCCACAACCCTGGCGTTGCATGCGCCATGCTCCACCAACTGAGCTACAGGGGACTATCCCATCCAATCTGGATTGCGCTTAGTGGGACTATCACTTGTTTTTCAACAGGACAATGACCCAACACACCTAAAGGCTGTGTAAGGGCTATTTTACCAAGAAGGAGAGTGATGGAGTGCTGCATCAGATGACCTGGCCTCCACAATCACCCGACCTCAACCCAATTGAGATGGTTTGTGATGAGTCGGACCGCAGAGTGAAGGAAAAGCAGCCAACAAGTGCTCTGCATATGTGGGAACTCCTTCAAGACTGTTGGAAAAGCATTCCCGGTTAAGCTGGTTGAGAGAATGCAGAGTGTGCAAAGCTGTCATCAAGGCAAAGGGTGGCGACTTTGAAGAATCTAAAATATAAAATATATTTTGATTTGTTTAACACCTTTTTGGTAACTACAATATTCCATATGTGTTATTTCATAGTTTTGATATCTTCACTATTATTATACAATGTAAAAAATAGTAACACAATAAAGGAAAACCCTTGAATGAGTAGGTGTGTCCAAACTTTTGAATGGTACTTTTATTTTTATTAACCCATCCACCGCCATTGATTGATTCTTAGTATGTGGCATGACAGTCAAAATGGCGGATTCAATTTTACTCGTAAAGAATTCTAAAGGAATCAAATGAATAAGCGGTAGTGGTCCTCTGTAGCTCAGCTGGTAGAGCACGGCGCTTGTAACGCCAAGGTAGTGGGTTCGATCTCCGGGACCACCCATACACAAAAATGTATGCACGCATGACTGTAAGTCGCTTTGGATGAAAGCGTCTGCAAAATGGCATATTAAAAAATATTATATTATTAAGCAAATGAATAGAAGAACACTTGGTCAAATTGACAGGTCTCTCATACAAATGAATGCACGCAGAGTGTTAGTCATGCATTATCGAGCAAGACTCTCCATGACTGTGGGGTGGTGGACGCCTTGCTCCCACATGCCCTTGCACTCGTTACTGCACATTCACAGACATCTAATTTCCCCCGGATGTTTCATTTAGCAATGCATACTGGGGTCAATGGCAGGCTATCATTAATTAACATTGACAGCTAGGACATTGACACACACCTCAAACAACACAATTACACCCATGCCCTGACTCACAATTGCTGTATGAGGATATTATCTCTGGCATACCTTGGGATTCAGGCCCTGCATATATATTTTGTTATTATCTATGGCATTTATTTTTATTTCAAATCATAATAGAACATACAGTGGCTTGCGAAAGTATTGACCCACCCTTGGCATTTTTCTTATTTTGTTGCCTTACAACCTGGAATTAAAATGGATTTTTGGGGGGTTTGTAATTTTGTAATTTCTGGGGAGCTGCAAGTCTCTTGGGGTATGTCTCTATAAGCTTGGCACATCTAGACACTGAGATTGTTGCCCATTCAAGTCAAACCTGCTCCAGCTCCTTCAAGTTGGATGGTTTCCGCTGGTGTATAGCAATCTTTAAGTCATACCACAGATTCTCAATTGGATTGAGGTCTGGGCTTTGACTAGGCCATTCCAAGACATTTAAATGTTTCCGCTAAAACCACTCAAGTGTTGCTTTAGCAGTATGCTTATGGTCATTGTCCTGCTGGAAGGTGAACCTCCGTCCCAGTCTCAAATCTCTGGAAGACTGAAGCAGGTTTCCCTCATGAATTTCCCTGTATTTAGCGCCATCCATCATTCCTTCAATTCTGACCAGTTTCCCAGTCCCTGCCGATGAAAAACATCCCCACAGCATGATGCTGCCACCACCATGCTTCACTGTGGGGATGGTGTTCTCGGGGTGATGAGAGGTGTTGGGTTTGCGCCAGATATAGCGTTTTCCTTGATGGCCAAAAAGCTCAATTTTTGTCTCATCTGACCAGAGTACCTTTTTGGCGAACACAAAACGTGTTTGCTTATTTTCTTCTGTAAGCAATGGCTTTTTTTCTGCCCACTCTTCTGTAAAGCCCAGCTATGTGGAGTGTACGGCTTAAATTGGTCCTATGGACAGATACTCCAATCTCCGCTGTGGAGCTTTGCAGCTCCTTCAGGGTTATCTTTGGTCTCTTTGTTGCCTCTCTGATTACTGCCCTCCTTGCCTGGTCTGTGAGTTTTTGTGGGCGGCCCTCTCTTGGCAGGTTTGTTGTGGTACCATATTCTTTCCATTTTTTAAAAATGGATTTAATGGTGTTCCGTGGGATGTTCAAAGTTTCAGATATTTTTTATAACCCAAACCTGATCTGTACTTCTCCACAACTTTATCCCTAACCTGTTTGGAGGGCTCCTTGATCTTCATGGTGCCGCTTGCTTGGTGGTGCCCCTTGCTTAGTGGTGTTGTAGACTCTGGGGCCTTTCAGGACAGGTGTATATATACATACTGAGATCATGTGACAGATCATGTGACACTTAGATTGCACACAGGTGGACTTTATTTAACTAATTATGTGACTTCTGAAGGTAATTGTGATGAGGTGGTGTTGAAGGAGCAGTCGCAGGAGGGTAAATCACTGAATAGCATGCTTTAATCCGCAAAATACAGGTTTACGCAGAAATGCGTCAATCACACTCCAGGGCACACTCCAGGCGCACTGGAAAATACAAGGCACACGGGAAAATACTCCCGTCGATACCAAATACACGAGCTCCACTGAGCTTCACTAACCTCCACAATAAACAATCACCCACACAGACAAGGAAGCAGAGGGAACACTTATACAATGACTAATGAGGGAATAAGGACCAGGTGTGTGTGATTAAAGACAAGACAAGTAATAACCTATAAGTGACCTCGTTGACTCTACTCAGGACTTTGAACGGCCCCACAAACCATGGGCTCAGCTTCCGGCAGGGCAGGCGGAGGGGCAGATTCCGGGTCGAGAGCCAGACCCGATCCCCCGGTACAAAGACGGGGGCCTCACTGCAGTGGCAGTCAGCCGTGGCCTTCTGACGACGCACGGCGCGTTGGAGGTGAACGTGGGCAGCATCCTACATCTCCTTCGGGCGCCGAAATCAGTCATCCACCGTAGGAGCCTCAGTCTGGTTCTGGTGCCACGGTGCCAGAACCGGTTGGTAACCTAGAACACACTGGAAAGGCGTTAGGTTAGTGGAGGAGTGGCGGCAAAAGTTCTTGGCATATTCTGCTCATGGCAGAAACCTACCCACGTCCTGATTTACCCGTTCTTCCTGCCCATTACTCTCGGGGTGGAACCCAGAGGTCAGGCTGACCGAGACCCCCAGATGTTCCATGAACGCCTTCCAGACCTTGGACGTGAACTGGGGACCTCGGTCAGAGACTATATCCTCTGGTACCCCGTAGTGCCGGAAGACGTGTGTAAAAAGGGCCTCCGCAGTTTTCAGAGCAGTGGGGAGACCGGGCAGAGAAAGGAGGCGGCAGGCTTTAGAAAAGCGGTCCAAAATGAACAGGATGGTGGTGTTACCATAGGAGAGGGGAAGATCAGTTAGAAAATCAACGCTTAGGTGAGACCATGGTCGTTGTGGAACTGGTAAAGGTTGTAACTTACCAGCTGGGAGGTGCCTAGGTGCCTTACTCTGGGCGCACACTGAGCAGGAGGAGACATACACCCTCTCGTCCTTAGCCATGGTAGGCCACCAGTATTTTCCGGTCAGGCAAAGCACTGCACGGCCGATACCTGGGTGACCAGAGGAGGGTGACGTGTGTGCCCAGTAGATCAGACGATCACGGATAATAGCAGGCACGTACTGTAGCCCATCTGGACACTGAGGTGGAGAGGGATCCATGCGTAATGCCTGCTCTATATCCGCGTCCATCGCCCATACTACCAGCGCCACAATGCAGGAGGCCGGCAGTATGGGGTTGTTGTCGATGGGCCTGTCCTCTGTGTCATACAGCCGGGATAGTGCGTCTGCCTTCACGTTCTTCGTACCCAAAATGTATGATAGAGTGAAGTCAAATCGGGTTAAAAATAGGGCCCACCTGGCCTGGCGAGGATTCAGCCTCCTCGCTGCCAGGATGTACTCCAGGTTACGGTAGTCCGTCCAGACGAGGACAGAGTGTTTTGCCCCCTCGAGCCAATGCCTCCACACGGTCAAGGCTCGGACAACAGCCAACAGCTCCGATCACCAACGCCGTAGTTCTGCTCCGCCGGGATGAGCTTCTTCGAGAAGAACGCATAGGGGCGGAGCTTGGGTGGCGTACCCGAGCGTTGAGACAGGACAGCTCCTATCGTACCCTCGGACGCATCCACCTCCACTATGAACTGTAGTGATGAATCGGGGTGGGCCAGTACTGGGGCTGAGGTGAACAGACCCCACAGTTTGCTGAAAGCCAGGTCAGCCTCAGCAGACCAGCGGAGCTGGGACGGCCCACCCTTCAACAGGCAGGTAATGGGAGCTGCGACCTTGCCAAAGCCCCGGATAAACCTCAGATAGTATTTGGCAAAGCAAAGGAAGTGCTGAACCTCCTTAACCGTGGTTGGAGTCGACCAATTACGCATGGCTGAAATGCGATCTCCCTCCATCTCCACACCTGAGGTGGAAGGAGAAGGACTGCTCGAAAAACATACACTTCTTGCCTTAGCATAAAGGTCATTTTCCAACAGTTGGCCCAGCACCTTGCGAACCAGGGACACAAGCTCGGTGCGCATAGCGGAATACACCAGGATGTCATCGATGTAGACCACTACACCGCGACCAAGCATGTCCCGAAACACCTAGTTCACAAAAGACTGGAAAACTGAGGGAGCATTCATCAAACCATAGGGCATCACCAGGTATTCATAATGCCCCGTGGTTGTGCTGAATGCTGTCTTCCACTCATCTCCCTCTCGGATACGCATCAGGTTATACGCATTCCTGAGATCTAATTTGGTGAAGAAGCGCGCCCCATGCATTGATTCAATCACTGAAGGAATGAGGGGGAGAGGATAACAAAATCTTGTCGTCTCCCTGTTCAGTGGTCGATAATCAATGCACGGGCGCAGACCTTCTTCTTCACAAAGAAGAAACTTGAGGAGGCGGGTGAAGTGGAAGGACGTATATACCCCTGCCGCAGGGACTCCCTTAACCAACCCGGACCCTAATGGTGGACTATCAAGTGCTCTGATGGGGCGTGGAATGGATAGGGGAATCAATGAATGCCTATACGGTGTGCGAATGCCCTGTCCATAAAGTTCCCAGCTGCGCCTGAATTGAGTAGCGCCTTACACTGGGGAACTACCATGTGCTCAGGAAAGGAGATGTGTATTTTACAGTGCGCAGCAGAGGGCTCTGAACGAGTTGGATGTTCGATACCTGGGGAGATGCGAGAGTGCACTGCCTGCCGCCTCCAAACCCAGAAGACATTGACGAAAACGTGTGGTGAAATGTCCCTTCATGCCACCAGTGTGGCACTGGCGATGTCGTCATCCGCTCTCTCGGCTAGCGGTTACCCCCATCTCCATCGGTTCTGGATCCGAGTCGGCCGGGATGGAAACGGGCAGACCTCCTCCAGGACGTCCTCTGGTTGCCAGCAGGTTTCCAGCAGGTTTCGGCGTTTGGCGTCACCGGCTTACTAGCTACTGCCGATCCATTTATCATCACTCCATTTGTTGTCTTCAATCACACACACCTGGTCCTTATTCCCTCATTAGTCATTATATAAGTGTTCCCTCTGCTTCCTTGTCTGTCTGGGTGGGTGATTCTGTGATGAGGTGGTGTTGAAGGAGTCATGCGCAGGAGGACAAATCACAGAATAACATGCTTTCATCCGCAAAATACAGGTTTACGCAGAAATGCGTCAAACACACTCCAGGGCACAAAACAGGCGCACTGGAAAATACAAGGCACATGGGAAAATACTCCCGTCGATACAAAATACATGAGCTCCACCGAGCTTTACTAACCTCCACAATAAACAATCACCCACACAGACAAGGAAGCAGAGGGAACATGAACCAGGTGTGTGTAATTGACAAGACAAGACAAATGGAGTGATGATAAATGGATCGGCAGTAGCTAGTAAGCCGGTGACGCCGAACGCCGAAACCTGCCCGAACAAAGCCGTGACAGTAATTGGTTGCACCAGATCTTATTTAGGGGCTTCATAGCAAAGGGGGTGAATACATATGCACGCACCACTTTTCCGTTATTTATTTTCTTTAATTTTTGGAAAAAAACTATTTTTTTCATTCCACTTCACCAATTTGGACTATTTGGTGTATGTCCATTACATGAAATGCAAATAAAAAACTATTTAAATTACAGGTAGTTATGCATCACAATAGGAAAAACGACAAGGGCGATGAATACTTTTGCAAGGCACTGTATTTTTATAGTTGTTGCTTTGAGTTGACCAATACGTTACCCAATGTATAATTTATTGTTGCAGCACTACATGAGGCCCATTCTATCAGTATTTACTCCAGACAGACAACCAGTTGTGGTTCCCTGTTTGAATACTTTGAAAATGCAGTCCCTTATTTGAGATAATCACTGATCTTACATGAATAGGTAGGGGAAAGACTGAGTTTCACTAAATGGTAGAGTACATCAAAAATGACTAACTATATAGATACTTGAATACCAGATTACCTGACTGTGAGGGGCATTGTATATGGAGCTATTAGTACTTTGATTTCCAGGTGTGGGCATTGCTGAGTTGCCATGATTAGAGGTGCTTAATTTAAATGGCTTCAGCACATATGAAGCTTTATGAATGAGCAATATGTCAAATTGGACCTTTGGTATTATACAACAGGGGTCATTCATGGAAAGACATGGGTAATAAGAGTTAGGGTCAATTGCATTTGAGCTGTAATTAATATATGGATTGGAATAAAGAATAATAATACAAAATAGTTACAGTATGTGAATTCACTTCAAAATCGCTCTCACTCTCACTCTCTCTGTGTGTGTGGTGTGTACTATTTTCTGATAAGTTGTGTCTTGTGTTAGCCTAAAGTCTAATCAACAGCAGACATTTGAGCTCTGGCAGGTTGTGTGGATCTATACAGAGCTGCAGCTGCCCTGCAGGGGCTGGGATCAAGCCCAGACAGGAAACATGGCCATCTACCCACAGATTCATTCCACAACATTTCAACAAGACGCCCACCATCTCAAATTGTTCTGTGAATCACTTCTGTTGTTTGTTAGAAACAGGTAACATTGGCATTCCTGAAACATTATTTTGTTGAAATGTCATTTGATCTACGAGGAATTAAGCTAATTGATTGCACCCAAGTTGTCCATTTAAATGTATATGATTCAGATAATATTTAATCAATATAATACCAAACAACCCATTTGGACCAAACTTATTTCTATCAATGTGCCAAAATTGTCAAAAGCTACCCACGGACCCACCACACCCCATGCCAATCCAACCCCAACAACCAGTATACAGTATCAGTTCTCTATGTTTGACAAATAGTATGAAGCTGCAGCTTGGAGTATTGATTCTCCATACTATGTAATGTATTCCCTGTGAATCTGGTCATGTTTTGTTTCCCCTTTTTAAAGAAATAAGTCATTGAAGTTGCTTGCATTATTTACCATAAAGTAGTGTGAAAGTACCAGGTTTAGACCACTAGTTGTCGCTGTTCCTGCTGTACCGCCACACTCTTTTATACAGTACATATAGCTGGTATCTTGTGTTTATTAAATAGATCACAACATTTCCTTTGCAATTTTGGGTAGACAACACATAGATTTGTCTCACTTAACACTAGAACTGCTGGGCCTTGAGGGACCCCTTTCAAGCTAATGAGCAATCATTCTGAAGCATATGTGTTGGAACATGGTAACAGCTTCTTTTTTAACAACAAAATACAAATAAATACCCCAACCACCAAGACGTACGGTCAGCAAGACCCGCGGTCAAATGATGAAAACATCAGTAGCATAAACATCATTATAAGTGCCAAGTGTCCTTGATAAATAGTGAAAATCTGCACAAAAGCAATAATGGTAATTTAGGTAATTCGAGAAGCATAGTATATTACAGTTCTTAATGTCCCGTTGATAGGATAGTCTCGAACGGGGCTCATCCAGTTTATTCTCCAGTGATTGCACATTTGCCAAAAGAACAGAGGGTAGCGGCCGTAGTCTCATCAGGGTGTCTGCGCGACAGCCTCTATAACGCCGTCTCCTTCGAGTGTCGGGGATTTGGGCTTGATCCTGAAAAATCGACTGTTTATGTCTTTCGCCTCCGACTCATTGAAGTAGAAGTCCTCGTCCAAATCGAGGTTAGTGATAGCTGTTCTGATGTCCAGAAGCTCTTTTTGGTCATAGGAAATGATGGCGGAAACATTATGTGAAAAAAAAGCTACCATCAGCACAAAAAAACACACAAAAAAAGCACAATTGGTCAGGAGCCCGTAAAACGTCTGCTCTCCAATGCAGCGCCATTCATTTGGTTGTAGCCCTGTCGGCTTTTTGCACAATAGGCCTCAAATTTGTAGGCTGAGGCTCAGAATCAGAAGAATATTCATCAGTGATGTCATTTTCATTCCGATTTTGTAAATTACACACGTTCTCACTGTGTACTCCAAGTAGGCCAGAGTAGACTAATAAGACAGCTTGGACTGCTGTTCTTCATTCACAATTGGTGATTACATAATTATGCAGCATTCGCTTCTCCTCGCTCATCAACTCCCCCATCATACTACTTCATTTATTTAATCTGTTGTTATATGTGTGAAATTAGTTTCGGTATAGTTTATAGCCAGTTTCATCATAGCGCTTGATGGTTTCTGAGACTGCACTTGAAGAAACGTTCAAAGTTCTTGACATTTTCCATATTGAATGACCTTCATGTCTTAAAGTAGTGATGGACTGTCATTTCTCTTTGCTTATTTGAGCTGTTCTTGCCATAATATGGACTTGGTATTTCACCAAATAGGGCTATCTTCTGTATTCTACCTTGTCACAACACAACTGATTGGCTCAAACTCATTAAGGAAAGAAATTCCACAAATTAACTTTTAACAAGGCACACCTGTTAAATTGAAATGCATTCCAAGTGACTACCTCATGAAGCTGGTTGAGAGAACACCAAGAGTGTGCAAAGCTGTCATAAAGGCAAAGGGTGGTTATTTGAAGAATCTCAAATCTCAAATATATTTTGATTTGTTTAACACTACATGATTCCATATGTGCTATTTCATAGTTTTGATGTCTTCACTATTATTCTACTACGTAGAAAATATTAAAAATAAAGAAAAACCCTTGAATGAGTAGGTGTTCTAAAACTTTTGACCGGTAGCGTAATATTTTATTAGGGTTGTCACAACATTTTAGTCCCTATCCCACTTCCCCATCAAAGTTTTTGGCTTGTAGAAAACATATTCATATGAGAATTGCATAGGGATAGTCCTCGCAGAGAGCGGCCACTTGTTGGACTATTCAAGGAGAGTTGGGTTGAGGCATTAGATTGCTAAGAAAAGGACAAACTGAATTACTTTCATGGAGGAATGGCTTGAATTGTGAGAATGACCACACAATTTATTTTCATAATGAGCACCATCTATAGTGTTTTCTACTCGAAGTTGCAAAGGAAATGCTGTGATCTATTCAATAAACACAAGAGACCAGTGGAATGGATAAAAGAGTATGACGGTATATTAGGAACAGCAGCATCTAGTGGTCAAAACCTGCTACTTAAAAACTACTTCATGGTAAATAATTTTACATTTTACATTTTAGTCATTTAGCAGACGCTCTTATCCAGAGCGACTTACAGTTAGTGAGTGCATACATTTTTCATACATAAAAGCGACTTCAATAACAAATGTATCTAAACAGGGCGAAAAAAAAGCCATCAGCAGATTCACAGGGAATACATTACACAGCATGGAGAAGCAATACTCCAAGCCACAGCTTCATAGTACTTGTCAAACAGAGAATTTATACTCAATACTGGTTGTTGGGGTGGGTTTGGCGTGGGTTGTGTGGGTCCATGGTTGGCTTTTGGATTCCTGATGTCGTTATTCATTGGTAGGAAGAGGTTTGGTCCAAATCGGATTTTGGATACTATATTTATTGAATATTATCTGAATCCCACAGTATAAATTAAAGTGGCCCATTTGGGTGCAATCAATAAGCTTAAGTTCTCTGAGAACAAATTATATTTCAACAGAATAATGTTTTAGGAATGCTACTCATATTTATTACTAACTACAGAAACGATTTAAGAATAATCTGAGATGGTGGTTGTCGAAATCCTATTTCTTGTGCTTTTTAAAACCTCTACTGGATCGGTGTCCCTATACCGGGACAATTGCTGCTCAATATGCGATATGTGACTGGAATGGCATTGTAAACAACAGTCAACTTTCCAGGACATAGACATGTCTTATATGGGCAGAAAGCCTAAATGATTGTTAATCTAACTGCAGTGTCCAATTTACAGTAGCTATTACAGCAAACAAATACCATGCTATTGTTTGAGGATAGGGCACAACAACAAAACACTTATCACGGCAACTGGTTTGATACATTCACCTCTGAAAGTAAATAATGTACTTACATTCAGTAATCTTGCTCTGATTTGTCATCCTGAGGGTCCCAGAGATAAAATGTAGTGAAGTTTTTTTGAAAATCAATTTTTATATTCAAATATAGGAACAGGGTTCTACAGTTTGACCCCACTGCTGTCTCTGGCTCCACACCCAACCCTGCCCGGCCATCTAGAGGTGTGAAGGTTAGTGTATTTTCTGTAGGGAAGCTAATGATCCATCATGTATGACATTCCTGGGAGTGTGTAAACTTACATTTTTTATTACCATAGCATTTTTGTATGTTCTCTATAGTTATGTACTTGGAAATGTATAAATGTACCAATTCTGCACATTTGGGAAAACTGCTGGCAGACTTTATACAAAATATGATGTAGTGATGTAATTCATCACTGGATAAGTCTGAAACTTTGCACACACACTGCTGCCATCTTGTGGACAACATCTAACTTACACCTAGAATCCTACATCACTGTCTGGCCTTTCTATTGCATTTCAAATATAAAACAAAAACAGAAAACACATGTTTTTTTGTTTGTATTCTCTTTTACCAATTATAATGTGTTATATTCTCCTACATTAATTTCACATTTCCACAAACCTCAAAGTGTTTCCTTTCAAATGATATCAAGAACAGGCATATCCTTGTTTCAGGTCCTGAGCTACAGGCAGTTAGATTTGGGTATGTCATTTTAGGCAAACATTGAAAAACAGGTCTGATCCTTAAGTTAAGGTGGAATGACCCCACCGGGTACTACCCCTACTACCAAACACTTTAATACCACCCTTCACCGCCACCCTTTTCTGCAACTGAAAGAGTACATTTGTGGTGTTGTGTGTTGGTTTTAAACAGTTCACTGTGGCAGAGATGGACCCTATACTGTGTTATATTTGGAAACATTTGAGTTGAGCACAAACAGAGAAAGCCCTGAAAGCAGAGCATTATGTGTCTCCGAAAGCATTCTCCAGAGAGAAAATGGGGGCCCACTTATAAACCCTGTCATTAAACCCTGTTTATTAGACTCCAGGAAACCAGTCTTGAAGAGACCACAGAGAGGACGTCCAAATCTAGCCTCATTATGTTTTCAAACAATGGCCGCCATTAACTTCCAGTAGAGATTGCACAATGGAACAACAGAGCCTCTTATGCAGATGGATCTCCACCTCCTTCTGGCCTTTCAGCACATCTCTCAGTTCCCCCCATAGGGACCTGGAGGAAGGCCAGTGGCACATTTTATTATTTGGTCGAGATGCCCATCCATTGTGCCAATACCTGCCAGGGCAATGAGAGGAAGCAATTGGGTATGACAATGAGCGATGCAAAAAGATGAGATACAGTCGGAAGTTTACATACACCTTAGCCAAATACAGTGAGGGAAAAAAGTATTTGATCCCCTGCTGATTTTGTACGTTTGCCCACTGACAAAGAAAAGATAAATCTATAATTTTAATGGTAGGTTAATTTGAACAGTGAGAGACAGAATAACAACAAAAGAATCCAGAAAAACACATGTCAAACATTTTATAAATTGATTTGCATTTTAATGAGGGAAATAAGTATTTGACCCCCTCTCAATCAGAAAGATTTCTGGCTCCCAGGTGTCTTTTATACAGGTAACGAGCTGAGATTAGGAGCACACAATTAAAGGGAGTGCTCCTATTCTCAGTTTGTTACCTGTATAAAAGACACCTGTCCACAGAAACAATCAATCAATCAGATTCCAAACTCTCCACCATGGCCAAGATCAAAGAGCTCTCCAAGGATGTCAGGGACAAGATTGTAGACCTACACAAGGCTGGAATGGGCTACAAGACCATCGCCAAGCAGCTTGGTGAGAACGTGACAACAGTTGATGCGATTATTCGCAAATGGAAGAAACACAAAAGAACTGTCAATCTCCCTCTGCCTGGGGCTCCATGCAAGATCTCACCTCGTGGAGTTGCAATGATCATGAGAACAGTGAGGAATCAGCCCAGAACTACACGGGAGGATCTTGTCAATGATCTCAAGGCAGCTGGGACCATAGTCACCAAGAAAACAATTGGTAACACACTACGCTGTGAAGGACTGAAATCCTGCAGCGCCCACAAGAAATTATAGACTGATAATTTCTTTGTCAGTGGGAAAACGTACAAAATCAGCAGGGGATCAAATACTTTTTTCCCCTCACTGTACATTTAAACTCAGTTTTTCACAATTCCTGATATTTAATCCTAGTAAAATTCCCTGTCTTAGGTCAGTTAGGATCATCACTTTATTCTAAAAATGTGAAATGTCAGAATAATATTGATTTATTTCAGCTTTTTCCTTTCATCACATTCCCAGTGGGTCAGAAGTTTACATACACTCAATTAGTATTTGGTAGCGTTGCGTTTAAATTTTTTGGGATGGTGTTCTTCGGCTTGCAAGTGAACCCCTTTTTCCTCCAAACATAACGATGGTCATTATGGCCAAACAGTTATATTTTTGTTTCATCAAACCAGAGGACATTTCTCCAAAAAGTTTGATCTTTGTCCCCATGTGCAGTTGCAAACCGTAGTCTGGCTTTTTTATGGTGGTTTTGGAGCAGTGGCTTCTTCCTTGCTGAGCAGCCTTTCAGGTTATGTCGATATAGGACTCGTTTTACTGTGGATATAGATACTTTTGTACCTGTTTCCTCCAGCATCTTCACAAGGCACTTTGCTGTTCTTCTGGAAATGATTTGCACCAAAATACGTTCATCTCTTTGAGACAGAACGCGTCTCCTTCCTGAGCGGTATGACAGCTGCGTGGCCCCATGGTGTTTATACTTGCGTACTATTGTTTGTACAGATGAACGTGGTACCGTCAGGCGTTTGGAAATTGCTCCCACGGATTAACCAGACTTGTGGAGTTCTACATTTCTTTTTCTGAGGTCTTGGCTGATTTCTTTTGATTTTCCCATGATGTCAAGCAAAGAGGCACTGAGTTTGAAGGTAGGCCTTGAAATATATCCACAGGTACACCTCCAATTGACTCAAATTATGTCAATTAGCCTATCATAAGCTTCTAAAGCCATGACATAATTTTCTGGAATTTTCCAAGCTGTTTAAAGGCACATTGTCAATTTAGTGTATGTAAACTTCTGGCCCACTGGAATTGTGATACAGTGAATTATAAGTGAAATACTCTGTATTTAAACAATTGTTGGAAAAGTGACTTGTGTCATGCATAAAGTAGATGTCCTAACCGACTTGCCAACACTACAGTTTGTTAACAAGACATTTGTGGAGTGGTTGAAAAACGAGTTTTAATGACTCCAAGCTAAGTGTATGCAAACTTCCGACTTCAATTGTATGTGATATTTTAATTATTATTATTATTATTTTAACCTTTAAATATACATTTCTACAGATTGATTACATATGTGGTTTTGCAGCATGCTAAAAGAATGAGTTCAGAAAGGAGAAATATTTGCAGAACTGTAGCAGGAGGAGTTATTCAAGTCCATTATACTGGACTCGCTAAATGTACAGTAGCTCTTACCCAGCTATCCAGTTAGCTAAACACTCATTCAAATAACTCAGTGAGAAGCAGGTTGCCGTTTTGAAAGTTTACTTGAATCACAGTGTGAAACTGCAACAAACACAAAACTACATGTTTTCAGTTACAGTAGTATAGAGCACATAATGTCTTACTCAATAACTGCACTAAATGTACGAAATAAGGAAAAAGAGTACTCAATCTAGAGTCAAATATAAAATAAAGTTACTAGAATGCAACTGTATACTTGATATTGCTAAGCTAGGTGTCCCTAGGGAGAAATAGCAATGAAGCTAATGCAAAGTAGCAAACAGCTAACTCAATTCGTCATCTTTTACAGAAACATGAAAATGATGTGATAAAAATGTATTGTGTTAATAAACAAATGTACTTACAGACATTGCGTCTTACAAAGCAGGATGTTAAAGGATTGTAACTACTCTGTCATACTTGCACATCTTACACATTGCTTCACTTCTGAAACTGCTTCCTGTCACATGACACAAACAGGTAAATTCTACACTGCTGCACTTAAACTGCCACTAGGGGGTGCTAAACAACTAACATGTCCAGAACACTCCCCGCCTGGGGGTCTTTAACGATCCCACATAAACCTAACTTTGACCACTGGGGTCTTCTGAAGAAAGAAGGAGAACCACTTCGGAGATAGGCCGAGTGAAGACCTTCATAGTTCCCTCCTTGACAACTCTCACGTTGACTTTCCTCATCATCCCGACCCAGCTGGGAAGGGTCTTCACAATGATGGCCATAGGCCATTCATTTCTTTTAGCCTGACTGTCCTTCATTAAGACATCACATTTTTTAAGATCTGACCTCTTGTCCTGCGACTTGCGTCAGCTCTGCAGCGTGCAGGTGTCCACTAGACTTTGTACCTGCTTCCACTCTTGCTTGTAGAGTTCTACTTCCTCTATCTTGCCTGATGGAGAATGGAGGACGCCAGTCTTCTAGGTCAAGAGCACAGATGGAGTGAGGATGAAGGGTGATTCCGGGTCTGAAGATACTGGGATGAGAGGCCTGGCATTCATCACAGCAGTGACCTTGGCCATCAGTGTTGTCAGGACGTCATGTGTAAGGTGTGAAGATCCACCTTGGAGGAGCATGCAGTCGAGGATACGACGTGCAATGCCAATCATCCACTCCCATGCACCACCCATATGGGATGAGTGAGGTGGGTTGAAAACCCTGGTACATTTCTGTTCTTGGAGATACCTCTCCATGCCCTCTGAACTGGAGCTTGATCCATCCATTCTTTGTCGGCAAGCACCAACAAAGTTTGTACCGCAATCTGAACGTATCGGCTATGCTATGCCTCTGATTGAGAAGAATCTCCTCAGGGCGTTTATGAAGCTAGAAGCACTTAGTGATTAAATTACTTCTATGTGTACAGCTCTTGTGCACATGCGCAAGAACATCACCGCCTACCTTTTGCTATTGGCGTGTCCTCCTCTGGTGCGGCGTGAGATCACCTCCCATGGACATCCACACCTACGTAGGTGAAAGGTGGTGCTACCTGTAGCCGCTCAGCTGGAAGTTCTGCCATCTGCTGGTGTTCCGTCTTCCCGCAGAGCTTCTTGCACGTGACACACTTGAAGAGTGCAACGCTGATACATTTCTTAGCTCCAACCAACCAGAGTCCATCTGCTCAGATGGCTCCATCTGCTCAGATGGCACCCTCTGTGAAATGTCTCCCTTGATGCTTCACAGCCTCATGGTGGTGGCGCACAAGCAAGGTTGCCAGGTGGTGACGACCTGGAATGATGATGGGGTTGACATTGTTTGTTCCTAATTTAGATTGCTCGATTCAGCCTCCAACTCTGAGCAGTCCATCACTGTCAATGATAGGATGCAGCCTTCGTAGACTGCTGTGAGTAGGAAGACTGCATTCTGCTGCTATGCACCTAAATTCCTCTGCATAACACTTGTCTTGGACACTCTGTAACACAAGGACTTTGGCTCTTTCCAGCTCCTCTTCAGTGGGGTTCTTCCGACAGATGTGCCATCCATGGCAGCTGTTCTCTTGTACAAGCTGAGAGAAGTTCCAAGCTATGTGGATTAAGCGTGCTACTGTCCTTATGAGACTGTTCCCCTTCGAGAAATGTTCAAAGTGTTTGGAGCTCAACAGGTTCTTGGAGACTTGAGTGACATTAGTAGTCACCTGTGGCTGTATCTCAGAGTCAGAAGCAGAGTTGATAAGGTCAAACAACTCTAGAGGTTTGGAGGAGTGCAGGCCTGGATTCTGAATAAAGGCTGGTCCTGACAGCCATGTAATGTTGCTGAGGAGTGCTACTGTTACAGATCTACATCCATGGTCAGCTGGGTTGAGATCTGTGGGCACGTACCTCCATTGGTCTGGGGACGTGGATTGTCAGATACGCTGAACTCTGTTGCTCACATAGACGTAGAACCGCCTTGTTTGGTTGTGGATGTACCCAAGCATCACTTTGCTGTCCGAAAAGTATGTGATGCTGTCAAACTTCAGATTGATCTCCTCAACTATCAACTCTGTGATCACGACTGCCAGCATGGCTGTGCATAGTTCCAGTCTGGGGATAGTGAGCTTTGGCTGGGGAGCCAGCTTGGCCATTCCAAAGACAAAGCCGACTTCACTTTTTTCTTGAGTGGTGACCTTCAGGTAAGCTGCAGCTGCGATAGCTTTCACCGATGCATCTGCAAAGACACAAAGTTCCTTGAGCTGAGTATTAGAGGTTGAAGAAGACGTGTAGGGGCGAGGTATTTGGAGCTCCTGTAAGTCTTGAAGTGAATCTCTCCATTTGTTCCACTCCTCTTCCATGTCTGCGGGAAGGGGTGAATCCCAATATTCCGCTCGCGTAGAGTGCTCTCTGCGTAGCAGCCTGCCTTGTATGGTGACGGGCTAGGAAGCCAAATTGATCATATAGGCTATTGACTGTAGAGAGCACTCCCCTGCGTGTGAATGGCTTCTTGTCATTTACGGCTTGGAATGTGAATGTGTCTGCTGTGATGTTCCAAGACACTCCTAGACTGCGCTGTAGGGGGTGATCTTCAGTGAAGTGGTTTAGATCCTTAATGTCCTTGGCCTGGGCGTCAGGGGGAAACGCATCCATCACCAAGGGACTGTTGGAGGCAATTTTGTGCAGCCTGAGGTTGGATAGCGCAAGCATTTCCTGTGCTCAACCGAGGACACTGATGGCCTCTGTTTCGGTAGCGAATGACTTCAGTGAGTCATCGACATAGAATTCACATTCGACTAACCTTCTCACATCGCGGCCAAAGTCATCCTCTTCTTCCTTGGCAAGCCTCCTTAGGCCCTATTTGGCGACAGCAGGGGACGGGCTATTGCCAAAGACATGGACACGCATTCTGTAGTCCAAAATGTCACTGCTGGGGTCATTGTTGCAATACCACAGGAAGCGAAGGAAGTCTCTGTGATCCTCCCTCACCACGAAACAGTGGAACATGTGCTGGATATCAGCAGTGATGGCCACAGGTTCTTTCCTGAACCTCATGAGTACCCCCAGCAGGCTGTTGTTGAGATCAGGGCCTGTGAGGAGTACATCAATGAAGGAGACTCCTTCAAATGGTGCACTTGAGTCAAACACCACACGGATCTGGTCTGGATTTTTAGGGTGATAGACTCCAAACGAAGGGAGGTACCAGCATTCTTGACCTTCCTGGAGTGGTGGAGCTACCTCTGCATGGTCGTTGATTAGCTTTTTCTGCATGAGCATTATCTAGGAAGTGCTCCTTCATCTGAAGCCACTTTTCTAGAGTATGACGGAGTGAGATGAGACGACTGTCAGCGTACTCCCTATTGTTAGGCGGCCGTCGTCTGGGTGTCTGGAAGGGCAAGGGCGAGACTCAGCTGTTGGAGCCATCTTGGCAGACCTCGTTGTCCATGCTCTGAAGGAATCTTGTGTCGTCGATCGAAGGTGCAAGTTTGTGATCGCTAGTGGTGCGACAGAAGATTGACTGACCCAGGTTCTCTCCGGTAAGTGTCAGTGAGTTGTCTTGCAGGTTTGGCTAGTCGAGGATCTGCTACTGTGTTCAGTAACTGAGCTTCTCTTTCACCCTAACCTGACTGTTGCATGGGCTGAGTTAGGTTGGACAACCATTTTCCAAGATGGATGTCTTGAACGAGCTCACCTGAGATGGTTTGTGGGCACCTCTGAGACACACATCCTCGACGACAACCCAACCTAGGTCTAGCTTCTGGGCGAATCGAGCGTCGTCTGGACCGTTGACTTGGTTCCTACTTTATGTACTCTCAAGACATCTCTCCCTAAGAGGAGAAGTATGTCTGCGTCAGGATCCAGAGGTGGGATCTCATCTGCGATGCGTCTCAGGTGACTGTGGTGGCGAGCGGCGTTTGGAGTGGGAATTTCTGAGCGGTTGTTAGGGACTTGTTACATTCGATGAGGGTGGGAAGGCGGAGTCTCATCTTCTCATCGACTGACTCCACAACGTTGCCACAGGCTCTCCTGCCGGCTGTCTCTGAGAGACCTGCACACGTCTTGAGAGTGTATGGTGATAAACTTCCTTTGACCTTGAAGATGTCGAAGAACTCTCATCTTGCTTGAGACCGATTGCTTTGTTCATTCAGTATAGCATTCATTCTTTTGTATTCTTCACTACGTCCTTCGGGGAACACATTAACGAGGCATATCTTGGAGCATGCTCTCGCGCTCATTCCTTCTCCACAAACCTCGGTGCACTTAGATGTGACATCCTGATAGGCTGGTTCCTCTTCCATGCTCTGAAGAGGAAGTGAATGAGCTTAACCTCCATGGAGCTGGGCCGGGATGGAGTGCTGAGAGGTGCAGGTCACTTTCGCATTCGTTGCATTTCACTGTTACCTTACAGTTCTTGGCGAGATGATTTGTGGAAGAGCAGCACTGAAAACACACAGGGTTCTCTTTGAGGAACTGTTTGCAGTCTTCCAGGGACTTCTCTCTGAAACCTCTACACCTCTTTAACGGATGGGGCTTGTTGTCGATGGGGCAGTGCTTATTCTAATCCACTGGTTTCTTCTGATCCCCCGTGTTCTCAGTTGAAGACACTTGTGTCTTGTGGACAGATATTGTCTTCCCATGTCTGTCTTGCTTGTCTCTTCTGACAGGTGCTGCATGGGAGGAGAAGAGGTTGAAGCTGCAGTCGGTCCTGACTTTGGCTTCTCTACAGATTAAGTTGGCGAACACCCATAATGGAGGGAAGGTACCGTTGTTTTCTAGCTTGAATTTTGACCGGTATGATGTCCACTTTTCCTGCAGGCCATACGGGAGCTTCTCTACGATAGGGCTCCGTATGTGTCCAGGTACGATAGGCCAGGTAGGTAGCCATGTTGCTTTGCAGCTTTGTGCTCCAATAGTAGATCTCCAAGGTCACATAGTCTCTGGGGTTCTTTATTTGTCACCTTGGGGAAGTTCTCCAACTTGGCAAAGAGAGCCCTTTCAATGGCTTCGGGTGAGCCGTAACTTTCCTTAAGTGTCTCCCAGAGCATCAACAGTACAGCTGGCAGATGTCTCACATGGACTGTCTTCATCCTGCGTGCCTGCTCTGAAGATTCTGCGCTAAGCCATTTGATGAGCAGTTCAAACTATTCTCCCACTGAAAGGCCTATCTCTGATATGGTACTACAGAAGGAGGCTTTCCAAGCCCAATAATTCTCAGGTTTATCATCGAATGTGGTTAACCCTGTAGTGACCAACTGGCTGCGGGCAAGGTACTTGGCAAGGTCATAGGTGGTGGGGGTTACGCCATGGTCACCTTGAGTAGAGGCTCTGCAGGGGTTCCCATGGGAACGAGTAGGAGACTGCTGGTGATTTTCTTCTTTTATCCTTCCATTCCTCTGGTTGTTGGTCTTGCTCGCGCTGGCGAGGGTCGTATGACCTGGTGTAAGCTGTTCATCGGTCTGCATTTGGTTGGTAGCACAAGGCACGTTACCTGATGTAACTGTGTTGGCAGAGTAACATGGTTCTTCGTCCCTCAGTCTGTTGAACTGCTGACTTGAACTAAGGCTAGCCTGGTCTATTACATAGTCTAAGGTGCGCTGAAGGCGTTTCTGACGTGGGACTGGGGGTGAGACCCTGCCGGCCAAACCAAGATCTACTTCATGTAGAGCTGCCTCCAGTATTTCTGCCTCAGCTAGAGCAGGGTCTTTCTCTGTCTCTTCCTGCAGGGCATACAAGGTAGCTTCGAGGCGGGCCTTCTCAACCTTAATGTCTATCGCTCTCTTCGCATAAGCTGCTCTGGCTTGGGCTGCTTCTGCTTTGGCTCTCGCTTTGGCGATGACTATACTAGCCCTTGAACTGGCCGACGACCTCGAACTGACTGATGATTTGTAGGAGCGAGAACTTATAGATTGTTTCTCTTCAATGTTTTCGTCTTGCTGCATAGCATTTTCCTTACTACTTTCTGCCATGATTATGTGAGGTAAGTGTGGCACGTAGGGTGAAGACTTAAGCTGGTGATGTCGTGATGGCTTGCTCTGCGCCGAGATGACAGCCCCTTAACTCTTGAATCCTTGCTGCTCCACGTGGAGGTTCCTCTCTTACTGGTAGCTGTGCCTGTCTTTTCACGATACTGGACTCGCTAAATGTACAGCAGCCCTTAACCAGCTATCCAGTTAGCTAAACACTCATTCAAATAACTCCGTGAGAAGCAGGGTGCCGTTTTGGAAGTTTACTTGAATCACAGTGTAAAGCTGCAACAAACACAAAAGTACATGTTTTCAGTTACAGTAGTATATAACACAATGTCTTACACAATATCTGCATTAAATGTACGAAATAAGGAATAAGAGTACTAAATCTAGTGTCAAATATAAAATATAGTTACTAGAATGCAACTGTATGCTTGACATTGCTAAGCTAGGTGTCCCTAGGGAGAAATAGCACTGAAGCTAATGCAAAGTAGCTAACAGCTAACTCAATTCTTCATATTTTACAGAAACATGAAAATTATATGTGATAAACATTTATCTTGTGTTAATAAACAAATGTACTTACAGACATTGCGTCTTACAAAGCTTATAAAGAAGGATGTTGAAGAATTGTAACGGTCAGACTTGCACATCTTACACATTGCTTCACTTCTGAAACTGCTTCCTGTCACATGACACAAACAGGTAAATTCTACACTGCTGCACCTAAACTGCCACTAGGACTTGCTAAACAACTAACAAGTCTAGAACATCCATCTTTTATACACTGTCTTGTGTTTACATTATGTGATACATGACTCTATTTAAGATCGTGTTAACATGGCGAATGTGTCCTTGGTGTGCTAGCACTTTGTGCCAGGTCTCAAGCCGAGCCTCTTAGTTACTCAGGCACACTGTGTGAAAGCCAGATTAGGAACATTGATTATTATCCCTGCAAGGAGTTCTGATGCACATTTTCATTTGGCAAGTTTTTGTGTTTAAACCTCTGTGATAATTTACTGACACTTATTATGATTCTCAGCTCACAGCCTAATGTTTGATACATTTACATTGTATTATACTGAGACTGTAATTACTTTTCGAAGTTTCATTAAATGGAAATTGGAAAATGCCAGGTACAAATTTACAGTAGTATTGTCTCGCACTTGATAATGACAAATGGAACGGGTGTGTGATCCGTCATTCCATGTTACTTTTGAGCCCAAATAGACGGCTTTTGGTGACAACAATGTCAGTGTCACCTCCAAAATGGAGGTAATGTACTCTGAACTTCAAAGATCATCAAAATGAACTTAATTAAGTAACTTAATTATCATGACATTATTATGGGGGAAAAAATGTGTGAGGGAATGTCTTCTCAATGTTTTCTCCTGTGGATTGAAAATGAACTATTTACTATTATATCTGTTGTGAGGTGACATACTGGTTAGGTAGAGAAGTCAGAATGTGGAAAGTGGAATCCCGAATACAGCACTACTTTTCAAAGCCACCATATGACCCAGTTCATCTTAAAAGACAGGATATGACATTATCCTCACTCTCTGAGTCAGAGGAATCCCAACATATCACACGAGAGAGAGAGGAAGGTCAGGAGGTGGAAAAGAGAAGGATGCTGAGGGTATTGACTTAATACTGTCATAAATAATCAAAGGGTCCATCACGGATGCTGTTTGACCTGTTGCTTGCTGGCAACCACTGAGCATATTTTCAACCACAAAGCCAGTAATCTACCCTCCCTTAATGCAATACCATCTCAATTACAGAAAGCCATAATATCATGGCCCCGCATCCAGACAGGATAATGCCGCCTGCATCCTGTGGTGTGTGTGTGTGAATGCCACTGCAAATATCGACTCGTTTCAGGACACTAGGCGTATGTCGCGGGTCACAACTTCACAGGAGAGCCATTTGAACATAAACTTTTACTTAATAACAAACTTGAATGCCATTTGTAAATACAAATACAATTGTTAAATTGCAAGCCTAGTTGGTTAAGCCACAGAAAAAGACAGCAACCTTCCAACTAGCCCTGATTGGCTGAGATAATGAGTGGGCTGGACATGCTGAGAGATGAGTTCGGGTTGGTTTGCCATGTAGCATGCTTCTGTCTATAACATGAGCTGCTCAGTACATGTAGATAATCCTTTCTACCGCAGATTTTTAGAAAAGTTTCATGAAGAAATGCAAAAGTGTTGCTATTGCTTTCAACATTGATGCCCTGAATTCAACAGGTGCTATCGACAAAGATCACTGGGGAAAAGTTGTGATGGACTACTTTCTGGAGGACGATTGTGCCACGCTAACTCTCTCTGACTCTGAAAATCAGACGATGAGGAAATATTTGATTTAGGTAAAAACATTTAAATTGAACCAGACATTGTAAAGTCTTCTGATGACAGTGATGGGAAGCAACGGCAATCAGTGTTGTTGTCACGGAAGAAGTTGACCGAGTTTTGAAATCAGTGGAATGCCCAGTGGAAGCAGAGTATGATTGTAAATGAGGAGGGAGTCGAAAAGAGAACACAGAAGGCTGTTGTATAAAATAACTGTCTCCGGATTACATCTTCAAACTAAGGGCAACCATGGCATCCATGACAGAGAGGGAAAAGCGTTCATCCATGTATACAGGTAAGAGTCTAGCTACATTTTCAGATATTATGGGTTTCTAATTTTGTCAGAAAGTCGTTTTCATTGCAAGTGAAAGTGTACAGTTAGCTAGCTAGTTAACCTTAGCTGGCTGGCTCGCTAGCTAACATTACATGTATGATCTGTGTAGTAATATTATTAGTATCTCAGAAAGCCAATTGCATTGCAAGTTATAGCCGAATGTTAGCTAGCTAACTAACATTGAACCTAGTAAGTTAGCTTTAGCTACCTGCAGATTCATGCATGGTGCTTATGGTTAATTGTTAAGCTAGCTATCGGGAGTTGCCCGCAGGGGTGGGAGTGCCAAGAGACCAGAGGTGGCAGAATGGACTGCTTGGGTTGGGGAAAAGGGTTTGAGCATAGCCTGAAGGTAGGGAGGGGCAGTTCCTCTTGCAGCTTCGTAGGCAAGTACCATGGTCTTGAAGTGGATGCGAGATTCGACTGAAAGCCAGTGGAGTGTACTGAGGAGCGTGGTGACATGGGAGAACTTGGGAAGGTTGAACACCAGGCGGGCTGCAGCGTTCTGGATAAGTTGCAGGGGTTTGATGGCACAAGCGGGGAGCCCAGTTGCAGTAGTCCAGACGGGAGATGACAAGTGCCTGGATTAGGACCTGCGGCGCTTCCTGTGTGAGGTATGGTCCTACTCTACGGATGTTGTAGAGCATGAACCTGCAGGAGCGAGTGGCTGCTTTGCAGAGAAGGACAGGGTGTTGTCCAGGGTCACGCTAAGGTTCTTTGCACTCTGGGAGGGGGACACTGTGGAGTTGTCAACCATTCCCAGCTTTATATATATATATATATATATATATATATATATATATATATATATATATATATATATATATATATATATATATATATATAATATACAGTGGGGAGAACAAGTATTTGATACATTGCCGATTTTGTAGGTTTTCCTACTTACAAAGCATGTAGAGGTCTGTAATTTTTATCATAGCTACACTTCAACTGTGAGAGACGGAATCTAAAATTGTATCACATTGTATGATTTTAAGTAATTAATTTGCATTTTATTGCCTGACATAAGTATTTGATCACCTACCAACCAGTAAGAATTCCGGCTCTCACAGACCTGTTAGTTTTTCTTTAAGAAGCCCTCCTTTTCTCCAGTCAATACCTGTATTTACTGCACCTGTTTGAACTCGTTACCTGTATAAAATAGACCTGTCCACACACTCAATCAAACAGACTCCAACCTCTCCACAATGGCCAAGACCAGAGAGCTGTGTAAGGACATCAGGGAAAAAATTGTAGACCTGCACAAGGCTGGGATGGGCTACAGGACAACAGGCAAGCAGCATGGTGAGAAGGCAACAACTGTTGGAGCAATTATTAGAAAATGGAAGAAGTTCAAGATGACGGTCAATCACCCTCGGTCTGGGGCTCCATGCAAGATCTCACCTCGTGGGGCATCAATGATCATGAGGAAGGTGAGGGATCAGCCCAGAACTAGACGGCAGGACCTGGTCAATGACCTGAAGAGAGCTGGGACCACAGTCTCAAAGAAAACCATTAGTAACACACTACGCCGTCATGGATTAAAATCCTGCAGCGCACGCAAGGTCCCCCTGCTCAAGCCAGCGCATGTCAAGGCCCATCTGAAGTTTGCCAATGACCATCTGGATGATCCAGAGGAGGAATGGGAGAAGGTCATGTGGTCTGATGAGACAAAAATATAGCTTTTTGGTCTAAACTCCACTCGCCGTGTTTGGAGGAAGAAGAAGGATGAGTACAACCCCAAGGATACCATCCCAACCATGAAGCATGGAGGTGGAAACATCATTCTTTGGGGATGCTTTTCTGCAAAGGGGACAGGACGACTGCACCGTATTGAGGGGAGGATGGATGGGGCTATGTATCGCGAGATATTGGCCAACAACCTCCTTCCCTCAGTAAGAGCATTGAAGATGGGTCGTGGCTGGGTCTTCCAGCATGACAACGACCCGAAACACACAGCCAGGGCAACTAAGGAGTGGCTCCGTAAGAAGCATCTCAAGGTCCTGGAGTGGCCTAGCCAGTCTCCAGACCTGAACCCAATAGAAAATCTTTGGAGGGAGCTGAAAGTCCGTATTGCCCAGCGACAGCCACGAAACCTGAAGGATCTGGAGAAGGTCTGTATGGAGGAGTGGGCCAAAATCCCTGCTGCAGTGTGTGCAAACCTGGTCAAGACCTACAGGAAACGTATGATCTCTGTAATTGCAAACAAAGGTTTCTGTACCAAATATTAAGTTCTGCTTTTCTGATGTATCAAATACTTATGTCATGCAATAAAATGCAAATTAATTACTTAAAAATCATACAATGTGATTTTCTGGATTTTTGTTTTAGATTCCGTCTCTCACAGTTGAAGTGTACCTATGATAAAAATTACAGACCTCTACATGCTTTATAAGTAGGAAAACCTACAATATCGGCAGTGTATCAAATACTTGTTCTCCCCACTGTATATATTTTATTTTTTACAAATATTTAATTCCCTTTTTTTGGTAGGCACAAAACTACATTTATACTTCCATTAGCTTTTTAAAACCGGTACTGGTTACATTCAGACGAGTCCCGTGACACTTGTGGGGGTCGTAGAGCAAAACAGAGCACACCATCGTGTTCATGAGAATCTACTCAGTTTACAGTGGGGTCCTATGTAGCACAAACAGTTTGGACGCTACCAAACAGAATTTGGCAAATTGACGGTACCGACTTCAAAACGAGTCTCCTGACACTTGCGGGGGTCGTAGAGCAAAACGAAGAACACCATTGTGTTCGCGAGAGGCTCCCCTTTCCATAGAGTCAAACCGTTCGGATGCTACAGATGTTTTTGTGAGAAGACTGATTTTCGGGATGTCTCACGGTTTGCCAAACACCGCTCTAGCTCTGCCACCACAGATGCGGAAGTGCGACACTGGCGATTTGAGACACATCCAATGCAAAAAAAGAACTGTTCACTAGCTTACACTGACATATTTTGATGGGGATTTCTTTGTTGTGTAACTTAGATTGATGCACTGGTGTGTCAATCGACTCTAGGGGTTAGAAAAAGATGGAAGGAAAATGCTGGCTCATGTAAAGGATCAATTTCCTCTCAATCTTTTACCTATTTCAGACAGAATTCACAGTATATGTTAATGTCATGCTTATTTTTTGACCGCAAGGACGTGTGACACCATTGCATCAGTTAGGGTCTAACAGCTGCTGGTACGTAACTCGTCCCAGCTGGTGTCTCAGGAGGAGCCGGGTCTGAGGTTAGGGCTTCTTGTATAGCTGAGTGAACCTCCCAATGTACCGGTCCCATAATGCAAGAGGAAGGAAGAATGGGTGTAGGGTCTGAGTTACTGGTCGGAAGGTCAAACTGGCGGGAAAGAGCATCAGCTTTTATGTTTTTCTTTCCAGGGATGTAAGTAACATGAAAATGGAAGCGTGTGAAGAGAGCCCAGCGGGCTTGTCTGGAATTTAACCTCTTCGCCCCTCTGATATATTCCAGATTACGATGATATGTTAGGATGAAAAAGGGATGTTGTGCGCCCTCCAAACAGTGGCGCCACTCCGAGGGCCAGCTTGATGGCGAGGAGTTCTGTTCCCCACATCGTAATTCCTCTCAGCGGCGGATAACTTCCTGCAGAAGAAGGCACAGGGATGTGATTTTGGAGGTGTTCCCACCCGCTGAGAGAGTATGGCTCCTACTCCTACTTCGGAGGCATCAACCTCCAGGGTGAAAGGAAGGGTTGGATCAGGTTGGCGAAGGACAGGAGCTGAGGTGAAGAGGCGTTTCAAGTTGTTGAAAGCAGTCAGAGCGGTATCAGTCCATTGAAGGGTCCGGGTCTTTTGGCTGGTAAGGGCAGTGAGGGGAGCAGCAGTAGAACTGAAGTTCCGAATGAACCGCCGATATAATTTGGAGAATCTAATGAAACGTTGGAGTTCCTTAACGGTGGTGGGTTTGGGCCAGTTACTGATGGCGGTGACTTTGTTCTCATCCATGCTGACCCCTCCAGGTGTCAGTACGAAACCGAGGAAGGTTTCAGAGGTTACATGGAAGGTGCTCTTTTCAGTCTTCACATAAAAAGGTTATGGTCAAGGAGCTGTTGAAGAACCTTTTGTACATGCTGTATGTGTTCCTTCAGGGAGTGGGAGTAAATCAGGATGTCATCAATGTAGACGATGAGAAAGCGGTTGATCATATCCTGGAAAACCTTGTTCATAAAGGATTGGAAGACGGCGGGGTCGTTAGTAAGGCCGTAGGGCATGACCAGGTATTCGTAGTGCCCTCGTGCGGTGATAAAGGCAGTCTTCCAGTCGTCGTGTATACGGACAAGATTATATGCACTTCGCAGGTCGAGTTTTGTATAGATGTTGGCGCTGCCCACTTGTTCAAGGGTCGCTGGGATCAGAGGAAGAGGGAAACGGTTCTTGACCGTGACGACATTCAGGGAACGGAAATCAATACATTGCCGGAAACCACAGTCCTTTTTTCCAACGAAGAAGAAGCTGGATGTAGCCGGGGAAGAAGAAGGACGAATGAAACCGTTTGAGTGCTTCATCAATGTAGTTCGCCATTGCCTAATTTTCCAGGATAGATAGGGGGTAAACACGGCCCTTCGGTGGGGACACTCCATGGAGTAAGTCAATAGCAAAGTCCACTGGGCGATGTGGTGGCAGAGTGGAGGCCTTGATTTTGCTGAAGACATTGCTGTACTGGGCGTATTCAGATGGTATAGTGGGTGGCACTGCAGAGTCAGTCCTCAATGGTAGTGGCTCTGCAGAGAAGGCTGAGACAACTGGTGAAGCAGGTAGAAGACCAGGACAGTAGTTCACCTTTGTCGCCACGAGATGGCAGGGTCGTCACGACAAAGCCAGGGGTGTCCGAGGATGAGTGGCTGTTTGGGGGATGAGAGTTCCATGAGTTGAATGGTTTCGGTGTGGAAGACTCCAATCTGGAGGGTGACGCTCTGTGTCAGGTGCGTAATGAAGCCCGTGCCCAATGGCTGCCCGTCCAGGGCGTTAATCCTTAAAGGAGAGGTGACAGGTGTTAGATCAATGTCAAGCGCTTGTACTAGCTGGTGATCGATACAATTACCTGCTGCTCCCGAATCTATCAAGCCCTCTAAGTACTTAGTAACCCCCTTCACGGTTATCAATACTGGGATGGAGAATTGCTTTTATTTCTTTCATCACATTCTGTCACGCCCTGACTCAGAGGACGCGTGTATGTTGAGTCAGGGTGTGTATTTTCCTTGCTGTGTTTGTCCATGTTGTACAGTCTAGTATGTATAGATCTATGTTGGCCTGTGTGGTTCCCAATCAGAGACAGCTGTCGCTCGTTGTCTCTGATTGGGGACAATACTTAGGCAGCCTATTGGCACTAGTGGGTTGTGGGATCTTGTTCCAGTTAAGGTATGTTGTGTTGCCTTGGACTTCACGTTTCATTTTGTCGGTTGTTTATTCCTTTAAATAAACATGTATGCATATCACGCTGCGCCTTGGTCCGTCCCGTCTATAAATGAACGTGACACATTCCCAGTGGGTCAGAAGTTTACATACACTCAATTAGTATTTGGTAGCATTGCCTTTAAATTTGTTAACTTCGGTCAAACGTGTCGGGTAGCCTTCCACAAGCTTCCCACAATAAGTTGGGTGAATTTTGGCCCATTCCTTCTGACAGAGCTGGTGTAACTGAGTCAGGTTTGTAGGCCTCCTTGCTCGCACACAATGTTTTAGGTCTGCCCACAAAATTTCTATAGGATTGAGGTCAGGGCTTTGTGATGGCCACTCCAATACCTTGACTTTGTTGTCCTTAAGCCATTTTGCCACAACTTTGGAAGTTTGCTTTTGGTCATTGTCCATATGGAAGACCCATTTGCGACCAAGCTTTAACTTCCTGACTAATGTCTTGAGATGTTGCTTCAATATATCCACATAATTTTCCTTCAACATGATGCCATCTATTATTTCTCCAAAAAGTACGATATTTGTCCCCATGTGCAGTTGCAAACTGTAGTCTGGCTTTTTTATGGCGGTTGTGGAGCAGTGGCTTCTTCCTTGCTGAGCGGCCTTTCAGGTTACGTCGATATAGGACTAGTTTTACTGTTGTACATGTTTCCTCCAGCATCTTCACAAGGTCCTTTGCTGTTGTTCTGGGATTGATTTGCACTTTTCGCACCAAAGCACGTTCATCTCTAGGAGACAGAATGCGTCTCCTTCCTGAGCGGTATGACGGCTGCATGGTCCCATGGTGTTTATACTTGCGTACTATTGTTTTTACAGATGAACGTGGTACCTTCAGGCGTTTGGAAATCGTTCCCAAGGATGAACCAGACTTGTGGAGGTCTACCATTTTTTGTCTGAGGTCTTTTAATTTTCCCATGATGTCAAGCAAAGAGGCACTGAGTTTGAAGGTAGGCCATGAAATACATCCACAGGTACACCTCCAATTGACTCAAATGATGTCAATTAGCCTATCAGAAGCTTCTAAAGCCATGACATCATTTTCTGGAATTTTCCCAGCTGTTTAAAGGCACAGTCAACTTAGTGTATGTAAACTTCTGGCCCACTGGAATAGTACTTAGCACCGTGCATCTGTTCGATCACAGTGGGTATGAGAGGCAGGGGATAACTGAATTTAACAGTAGCCTTATTCAGTGTCCGGTAATCGATACAGGGGCGGAGACCTCCGTCCTTCTTCTTCTCAAAAGAAAAGCTGGAGGAGGCCGGAGAGGTGGACGGACGGATGAATCCTTGGGCCAGTGCCTCCTGGACGTAGGGCTCCATGGCTTCGGTCTCCGCATGCGATAGAGGTTAGATGTGACCCCATGGGAGGGTAGAACCAGGCAGTAGGTCGATAGCGCAGTCCCATGGGCGATGAGGGGGCAGGAAAGTGGCACAATTCTTTGAAAAGGCCAACTGTAGGTCCCGGTATTCCTACGGGATTGGGACGTGGGTGGCCTGGTCCGGACTTTCCACGGAGGTGGCACAGTTTGACACAGAGAGACACCTCCCCTGACTCTCCTGCGACCAACCCAACAACCTCCTCTCTGTCCACGATATACTGGGGTTATGCAACTGTAGCCAGGGGAAACTAAAAACTACGGGGTGTGCAGGAGAGTCTAAAATGAGGAAAGTGATGCGTTCATGGTTGTTGTCATTAACTGCATAATCATAAGGTCCCTGACCGGTCTAGGAAATTGCCTTCAGCACCTGAGTCCACTAGGGCAGGACACAGTGGGGGACCAGGATAATCAGGGAAGGTGACAGGGAGGAGGACAGGCTCGGTGGACAGAGAGGAGCAAGGCACCTCCACGCCTACCTGGGAAGGTGCAGGAGTGCTCCTCGGCCTGTCGCTTCCTCGCCTGGTTCTCCTCTGGGACAGGTGTTCCAGGGGTGGTCCAACTCCCAGCAGTAAGAGAAGAGACACTGTTGACGGCGGCGTTGAGTCTCTACAGGGGGAAGGTGCGTTGTGCCCACCTCCATGGGCTGTCTCGCTGGAGGTTCCTGTGAGAGACCCGAACCCCCGGGATGGGCGACGATGGGCACGCAGGAGATTATCCAGGCAGATGGCCATGGCGATGAGCTGGTCCAGCGTGAGGTCCTCATCGCAACAGGCCAGTTTGGTCTGGACGTCTGCCTGTAGTCTGCTGCGGAAACCGTGAACAGGGCCTGGTCGTTTTCAGCCGGTGGACGCAGCTACCGTCCGGAAATCCAGAGCGTACTCCGACGCTGTCCTGGATACCTGCCGTAGATGGAGGAGACGCTCACCTCCCTATCGGCCCTCTGTTGGGTGGTCGAAGACGGCACGGAAGAGTTGGGTGAAGCGCTCATAGGACTGCACTTCATGACTATCCCTCTCCCAGACGGCGTGCGCCCACTTCAGAGCCCGGCCTGTGCCCACTCCAGAGCCCGGCCTGTCAGCACCGAGATCACCAAGGCCACCTTGTCCCTCTCGGAGGCCGTCCCGGCATGACGGGCAAGGTGTAGGTCACACCACTATTTCCTGAGTACTTTATTTTTTGCACTGTGAGTTTCGTCCCGCTTTTAAGCTATGGCGCTTTAATAAATTCAGTGAGCTGGGGTGCCGTCAAACCGCTCCGGGAGGGGCAGGTGGACGTTGCTGATCGGACTGGGTGGTGTAGATGGTGGTGGGGTGGCTTGAACGACCGCGGGGAGCTGGGAAGGTGGTAGTGTAGCCTGCAGTTGGCGTACAGTCCAGAGCACCTCGTCCATGGCAGTACTGAGACGCTCCAGCAACGAGTTGTGGTGGCGGAGCTTCGCTCCTACAGCGGAGAGGTTGGGATGTCCTGCTGCTTCCTGTTTTCTTGGGTCGGTCATTTTGTCACTGGTGTAGAGAGGAGTAGGCAGGAGGCAGTTGCAGGTTTAGAACTACTGAATTTATTAAAGCACCATAGCTTAAAGCGGGACAAAACCTAGAATGCAAAATATAAAGTACTCAGGAAATAGTAGGAGCGATTCCGCTCAGGAAATCAAGCAACATATACAAAGACAAACGGCAGAGGGAGTATATATACAGTGATAGAGTGGGGAATGGAACCAGGTGTGTGTAATAATGACGAGACAAGTTGATGAGTGAAAGGCGTTTGCCAGCAGTAGGTTCGGCAGCAGCTAGAAGGCCGGCGACGCCGAACGCCTGAGCTGGACACAAGGGGATGCCAAAGCGAAGGCTGGTGTGACACATGGGGGTTATTTTAGTTTTAGGCCCTGCTTAGCCTAAATGAGTATAGTATTACCTGCTTTCTCCTGCTCTATTGAAATTACATATCCTTCAAGAAGTGATTAAGTGGATTTGTGTGGTGTATTCAAGGAACTAAGAGATGTTTAGTATAGGGATGTCGAGAGGTGCTGGAAAAACCTTGATAGTGGTGCTTGAATTGTATTTCTGAAAACGTGTAGGCACCCTGATGTGTGATAATAATAATACAAACAGTTAAAAGTAATGTATTCATTAATTAATTCATAATTCACTGTCATTCATTCATTTAATAATTAATTGTGTTTTTAATATACTAGTGATAGGCACTAAGGCAAGCTAGCAATGACTAGCGTTAGCATTCAGTGAGGTGAACAACCACACTCCTGAGTGGCGCAGTGGTCTAAGGCTCTGCATCACAGTGCTAGCTGTGCCACTAGAGATCCTGGTTCGAATCCAGGCTCTGTCGTAGCCGGCCGTGACTAGGAGACACAATTGTGGGCGGCGCACAATTGGTCCAGGGTAGGGGAGGGAATGGCCGGCAGGGATGTAGCTCAGTTGGTAGAGCATGGCGTTTGCAACGCCAGGGTTGTGGGTTCAATTCCCACGGGGGCCAGTATGAAAAAAACATGTATGCACTAACTGTAAATCGCTCTGGATAAGAGTGTCTGCTAAATGACATAAATGTAAGCATGCACAACCTTAAACAAGTGAATTATCATTTACTGACATATATGGGAGAGACGTGGACGGAGATTAGTGCAAATGACATCAAAGGCGCACATAAAGTGTTTGTTGTCGGATATGTATAGGACGTGTGCAGGGCCGAACACGGCTGGACACATGCCCGCAAATATCCAGAAATGGTACCTTTTCGGTTTGCACACTGGAGTGTTCGACCAGTAAATGTGCCTTTTCATGGAGATTAGCTTTTACCACCCAACATAAGACAAACAAAATGACAAGGGTTTGAGTGTGAGGACTAACTGTTGTCTCAAGGTGGCCACACACCTCTCCAAAGTGTGCACAGTTTCTAAGTAATTTCAATGCACTTTTATGACTCAAAGAAGAGTCTTTAACTTTAAGGTGCTTTTTTGAGCTCTCCTAGCAGTGCCGTTGAAGAACGTTGAAGCACACTTCTAGATGTTTTGTTTGGAACACAACCCTGCATCCCCCCACTATCTCACAATTACTGTTGTTGTTTACGCTATCCAAAAACGGCCCATTATAAATCGCAATCTGGGTCAGGTCGGCATCATTTGAAAGCTTGTTCTATTGCCAACATGACTAGCCAAGATATACAATACGATCTTACAGTGTTAGGCATTCACAAGGTAATTCAGAGAAACAGATCGTAATTTTGGTGCGCATAGAAATGAGTCCTGAGTGCATTCAGGTGTGTTTTTCGTGACCAATTTAGACAAACATAGGCTCATTCTGTTCACAAAAACCCAGGGTATGATGCCCTGTAATCTTGTAACTGTACATCAAACACCCCCTCCCCAAGGTGTCGAAACTGTTACACAGGGATGCTGGCCCATGTTGAGTCCAATGCTTCCCAAAGTTGTGTCAAGTTGGCTGGATGTCACCTCCCGAGTGGCACAGTGGTCTAAGGCACTGCATCGCAATGCTTGAGGCATCCCTACAGACCCGGGTTTGATCCCAGGCTGTGTCACAGCCGGCCGTGACAGGGAGATACATGAGGCGGCACACAATTGGCCCAGTGTTGTCTGTGTTAGGGGAGGGTTTGGCTGGCCGGGATTTCCTTGTCCCATCACGCTCTAGCTGCTCCTTGTGGCGGACCGGGCGCCTGCATGCTGACTTTGATCTCCAGCTGGACAGTGTTCCCTCCGACACATTGGTGCGGCTGGCTTCCGGGTTAAGTGAGCAGTGGGGCTTGGCAGGGTTGGGTTTCGGAGGACGCATGGCTCTTCCGTATGGGAGTTGCAGTGATGGGACAAGACTGTAACTACCAATTGGGAAGAAAAGGGGTAAAAAATATAAAAAAATTCTGGATGTCCTTTGGGTAGTGGACCATTCTCGATAAACACAGGAAACTGTTGAGTGTGAAAAACCCAGCAGCGTTGCAATTCTTGACACAAAGCGGTGCATCTGGCACCTACTACCATACCTCGTTCAAAGGCACTTAAATTTTTTGTCTTGCCCATTCACCCTCTGAATGGCACACATACACAATCCATGTCTCAATTGTCTCAAGGCTTAAAAATCCATATTTAACCTGTCTCCTTCCCTTCATCTAT